>NC_138974.1:15552500-16774166 GCF_055761805.1 Camellia sinensis | reverse complement strand
ATAAAAATACTATTAAATAATGTAGCCCTAGCAAAATCCCACTATGATAAACCTAGTATATTAGATAAATTATATATACCATGTTTATGTCATCCAAAAATAAAATAAAAAATGCATATATATATGCATACAACATTATACCAATTTCCAACCTAAAATAGTAATAACTTAATTTTAAAGTTAAAGTATAAATCATTCATACATAGTAAACTTCTTGAACCATGGCTCTTTCAGTGTACTTTAGTCTGATACTGTAGTTAGCCCCTTATGCACAGCATTTGAACCAATATCCATCATAAGAAACTCGAGCTGTTGACACAATCTCAGCACCTGTGTTTGCCATGAACAGAAATTAGAACTCTAAATCAGCATCATTTAACATCATCAGACAGCAACTAACAACAATCTCCAAATGATAAAGATTAGAAAGATTAATATATGTTTACATAGATAAAGAATGTTTTTAGAACTGTGAGAGATGATTAATAGAGCATAATATAAAAAGAAAGATTATAAATAAAAAAAAGATAAACGAAAGGAGGTAAAAAAAAAAAAAAACAAAAGAAATTTGAGAGAAAATATTAAGGCAAGTTTTTAACATATAATTTGTGGAACGCTCTTAGGATTGGAATCATCGTTATCAATCAAAACCAAACCGCTTTCGACAGGGTTGGTTGGTTTGGTTCTATTCCATAATTTACATGATTTGGTTTGGTTCCCTAAATTTTTGAAACTGTTGAAATCGGTTCTGTTTTTAATTTACCTCAGAACTGGAACAAACTGAACCAAGTACACCCCTATCAAATTGCATAAAAATCACTTAATATATAGAACACTAACACAATTAAATTTGCCACTAATGATACGTTTGAATGACATTTGCTTAGATAACAATAATATAAGGATTTCCATGTATGAAAAAGTACATCAAATGAAAATTGTAGAAAATCAAGTACAAAGAAGCACATCACCTTTGTTAAAAAAATAAATAAATAAAAAGAAGCACATCATCTCTATTTGATCACCCCTAGTCCCAAAACCTTGAACTGTTAGGAAAGGGTTGTCACCTTGAGTAAATCGACACCCCTGAATTTTTTGAAAATTGAGAAACACCTAATACTTCAACTAACAATATGGAAAAACAACCCCTTGGTTGCTCAATCATTAGGAAAGATGCTGACATCGGCAAAAATTGTGTAATGCTAATAATACTCTTGAATTGTTCTGCAGACATAAGTATCCATTCATGGTAGAGTTGGAGGAGAGCAAATCACAAGACAACCCTTTATTTTGGCATAATGCTAACATTAATGCTGAAATAATCATTTTTGGTACAAGGGCAAACAAGTAAAATCAAGCACGTTGTAACATCTGTCAACCCTTAGTTTTTGACAGGGATTTTCTAGTAATTTCAGAAAACTGTAAGGTGTCCCAGTATTTGTTAGAAACCTCAGGGAGTGTTTATGCAATTTACCTAAATAAAAATCACAAGCACAGCTAAGGTGCAAAATGTGAGCAAGCTTCAGTTAGTAATCAGTATCAATATGAGGTCCAAGAAGTAAAGGCATAGTAATTATAGCAGTCCTAAAATATGGAACTTAACTACTTTCTACCTCTTAAGAATTTGAGAGAGCAAAACTCACCTTCAAGTCTCAAGAGAAGCAATTCATTGAGCGAAACAAGAAACTTATATCATCTATTACAACATGTTTCTATGCATTTTTACATAACATTATATTATAATTATAAAAGCATATACTACTAGTTCTACAGAGTCATCTGCAAAGGACAGGCTTCTTCTTCCTTGCTAGTTTGTTTGTTTTTTCTCTTTTTTCAATGAAGTCTTTCATCATGCTGAAAATGCACCAGATTCGGCCACCAAATACAACACCACACCAAAGATCACATAGAATATTAACCATGCATTCTCAAGCCAACGAACTCATTAAATCAGAAAAAATTAAAAAGATCTAGAGACACAATAATAGACCATTGAATCAGGTTTCAATTTTCAATTGAATGATAGCATAAGAGGAGACTAAGGAACACAAGAATCAACAAGGTTAAAGGACTATGAAGCACAAATACTTCTAAAAAGGCAACGTATCCGTATTGTATCCGTATCAAATACCGATACTCCTTAGATATTCACAGATATGTATTGGATACTTACTAAAAGTATCAGACACTTTTTAATTAATTTTGAAGAATCGGATACTCCAAGTCCCGTATTACTTTCACAAAATTAGAATTGTAGTATTTATTGCATAGCATTATAATATATTATAAGTGTGAGGATAAATACAAAAAAAAATAAAATAAAATAAATTAATACTTTGCTTAGTTCTTTGATAAGAAGAACATAGTGAAGTAAAGTAATTTAATTTGTCAAATCGACTTATTCTTATTGTGCCATGCATGTCAATTAGAAAATAAAATAAAAATTAAATATCATTATTCTATTATTGTAATAAAAACATACTAGACTTGATATTGAAATGAAATATTTGTAAGACCAATTAAAAGTTAAAAGAAGTAAACTAGCTACCAACTTAAATTAATATCTAATTATTAAAGATTAGCATTTTGTATTATTTAATTACAGTATGATTTCTCAACATTCTTGAGCTCATGCATAACTGACTACTAATAATTTTTTTAAAATATTTTTTTTATAAACATATCCTAATCGTATCCAAATCCTATTTTTTAAAATTTTGTCGTATCATCGCATTTATATCGTATCCGTATCCATTCTTCCTAGTTAAAGGATCAGATCGAGGATGTATGTTGGAAATACTGGACATCATTTGTAAATATTTGAAGATTCAAGCAACCCTACAATGTTGGAGATTCTTTGTTATTCCAGCATAGACATAATAGAACACAGTAAGGAACCAATTAATGCAAGTGAGATATAATATCAAAGAAAGTAAGAAACAAGAAAATGAAGAACTGTTACCTCTTTCTTGAGTATGTAAGGAACACTCCCAATTGATACAAGGCTGTTAAACTCTGCAGATAGGTTTGGTTCCTTAATTCCAGACCACATATGAGAGGGTAGGGCCAACAACAACATCGTTAGAGCATCATTGCCAATTAAATGGCCATTGTTTACACTGCAGCCACTTGGACTTGGATCAATAGTTTGGATCATTTTACAGGCCCTTGCTCCCTGCTGCAGGTAACTGGCTCACTCATTTCAACAAAGACACCATCATAATTGCCTTTTGAAGAACCCGCTGAATCTGTAGAGTGTAATCGACCAGAAGAACCAGGGTTCAATGTTGAATGCTTGACCCCATCCGAAGCCACATTTGTTGCAATCTCAAGCAAAGCATGCTGATTGCCAAAACTTGTCACAAATTCGCTACCAAAATTCATAGAATCCATCCATTTGTTGACTCGCTTATGCAATTCTGTCTCTCGTAATTGCATTAATAACTGGTCCTGAAACCCAAAAACAAGAAGCTAAATTATAAGATAATCTTTAGATAAAATGGGAGAAGTTAGAAAGAACAAGGGAGAAGGGAAAGAGGTTTCAATTTCAACATGTGAGTAGCAGGAAGCATATGTAGCAGAGGATAAATGACACCTGGGTAGTAAGCCTTTTCCTTTTCCTTTCGCTTGAAGGAACATGCCCATCCTTCCCTTGGGCTTCAACAATTTGCTTAATAAACACACTGAAATTGGTAGAGACTGACATAAATAGAACGAATAGAATTTGATTAACATCTTTTACATCCTCTGACTCTAATAGAAGGGGTATTTGTGAAAGATGATTTGCAGTCCTAATCCAACTCCCATCACGACAGCTCTGCACAAAGTGTTGATATCACCCCATGTGAAAGGGGTGATTCTCTTCATTGTGAAAGCATCACACAATGTCCTTGATTGCGGCTACCAACCGATAAGCCACAAAGGAAGACGATCCACCTTTGACTGACTAGCTGGCCATGTGCAAGGCCAGCCAGCTCTCTCCCTTTGGTGTGTATAAATAGAGGTAGAGAGAGCAGAGGGAAGTGTGGTGAGTTTAAGAGTGAATACAGAGAGAGAGAGTGAATTGTAATTCTTCCATTTCTCCATATAGTGAAATCCGCTGCCCGTAGACGTAGGTGACTTGCCGAACCACGTTAAATCTCTTGTGTTATTACTTGTGTGTGTTTCCTGGTATGCCCCCGATCCACAACAATTGGTATTAGAGCTCGAGTGGTGAAAAATCAATTTTTTTTCGAAAGTGCCCAGATTTCGAAGTGCTCAAAATCCACTTTTGAGCATACCAAGAGGAAGCCCTTCAGGAGAGGAGTCCAGAACAGCAAAGAACAGACAAAACGGAACTTCGAACTAGAATCTTACGCACGGCCAGAGGTTGAAGATGACCATTCTATAGCCAATCCAAACACTTTAAATATTTGTTTGTGGAAATTTCATCACAAGGGTCATACTTGGCAGAGTGGTTAGAGCCTTTGGTTTGAAGCCTTGAGGTCAAGGGTTTAAAATTCTCCCCCAAACAAATTTCTAATTTATTTTTGGAAGCTGCCACGTCACTGCCAACTCAGCCGCCACGTCGTTGACACATCAGCGCACTTGCCACATCAACATCCACTAGCACTGCCAAGTCACTGCCACGTCAACAGCCATGTGGCGCCACGTCAGCCAGATTGTCGTTTACCAGGTCAGTAGCCACGTCAGCCAGACTGCCACGTCACCTGCCGGGTCATCTGCCACGTGTCAGACAGTCAGACACGTGTCCGCCACGTGTTAGCCACGTCAACCTCCGTTGACCAGTCAACACAGGGGTAGAGAGTGATCCAGTGCTGCGCGGCTAAGCAGTAGCCACAGATCTGAGGCGTTCAAACTGTTTTGGCCAGCCCTAAGTCATTCGGAGTCCGTTTTTGACGATCCAATAATGTTTTCCAACTATTTGAAGTATTCTGGACACATTCGTATGGTCAATTTTTTGAATTGGAGTTTCTAAAAAAAAACAGTTTAATGGCAGAATCTACAGAGACCAGATCAACCGAGTCCATAAGTAATCCAGCGACTACAAGCAACTCTAGGCATTGGACCCTGGTGTCCCATGCTAAGTTCGAGGTAGAAAAGTTTGATGGAAGTAGCAACTTCGGCATATGGAGATGCAAAGTTAAAGATATGCTTGTCCAGATGAACCTGCACTTCACTCTGAGAGACAAACCAGATGACCTGGATGGGATAGAATGGGAGAAACTAAATCTCCTGGCCTGCAGTTCCATCCAACTTTGCCTTGCAAAAGAGGAGAAGTATGCCTTCACAGAATATGATATTGCGAAGGAGCTTTGGAAGGCGCTGGAAGATAAGTTCATGACAAAGAGCATTGAGAACCGGCTCTACTTGAAGAAGAGGTTGTTTCGTTTCGACTACAAGAAAGGTATTTCGATGAACAAACACCTAAACAATTTCAATAAAATTCTCACCGATCTGAAAAACTTGGATGATCATATTGGTGATGAAGATAAAGCACTGTTATTGTTGAATTCGTTGCCTGACTCATATGATCATCTCACTACCACTTTACTGTACGGTAAAGAAAAGATCAAGTATGTTGATGTTGCAAACGCCTTGGTAAATAATGAGTTCAGAAGGAAAGATAAATATGCAAACAAGGACTCAGCATCCGAGGCATTGACAGTCAGAGGCAGAACAAATAACAGGAGATATACAGGGCGAGGAAAGTCTGCTCAAAATCCAGAGGGAAATCATCGGATAGAAGACGTCTTGCAAAAGACGAGTGTGCTGCTTGTCGCCAGAAGGGGCATTGGGCAAAAGATTGTCCCAATAAAGACAAGAAAGAAGAAAAGGTGAACGTTGCACGAGATGGAGATAATGGTGAAGGATCAGCCTTCATAGTTTCATCATATGGCCAGTCTGATGAATGGATTATAGATTCCGGATGTTTCTACCACATGTGTCTTAGCAAGCAGTGGTTCTCGAGCTTATGAGAGTTCGATGGAGGAGTTGGGCAACGACCAAGCTTGCCAGACAAAGGGGATTGGAACAATTCGACTGAAGATACATGATGGAACAATCAGAATTCTTGAAGATGTTTGGTATGTACCAGATCTAACAAAGAATCTCATATCAGTGGGAGTTTTAGACTCCAAAGGTTACAGAGTAACTATGGAAGGTGGAGTCCTCAAAGTTGTTCGAGGAGCATTTGTTGCAATGAAGGGTACTCGACAAGGAAATTTATATTTCCTAGACAGCTCTACAGTCACAGGGAGAGTGGCTATCTCCACCATCTCAGAAGATGATGCATCAAACACTTCCAGACTTTGGCACATGCGCCTAGGGCATGTCAGTGAGAAGGCTTTATAAGGATTGGTAAAGCAAGGCCTGTTGAAAGGCGCCAAAACAGGGAAGCTTGAGTTTTACGAGCATTGTGTACTGGGCAAGCAAACAAGAATCAAGTTTGGTATTGCTATTCATTGTACCAAAGGGATTCTAGACTACGTTCACACTGACATATGGGGTCCTTCCAAGAATGCTTTGTTCGGAGGTAAACACTACTTTGTGTCGTTCATTGATGATTTCTCAAGAAGAGTTTGGGTTTACACAATGAAGCACACAGATGAAGTCTTAGACATCTTTCTTATGTGAAAGAAAATGACTGAGACCCAGACAGACAGAAAGATCAAGAAGCTCAGATCTGACAATGGTGGGGAATACACATCAGATCCCTTCTTAGAGGTTTGCCAGAATGCAGGGATAGTGAGACATTTCACAGTTCCTGGAACACCGCAGCAAAATGGAGTTACAGAACGCATGAACCGCACTTTGGTGGAGAAAGTCCGGTGTATGCCGTCACATTCAGGATTGAGTAAGGCATTTTGGGGTGAGGCATTGAATTATGCTCGTCATCTTGTCAACAGACTACCTACTACAGCACTAGATGGCAAGACTCCCATGGAGGTATGGTTAGGAGTGCCAGCTACTGATTATGATCAGCTACGTATCTTTGGATGTCCAGCTTATTTTCATGTTACAGAATCTAAGTTGGATCCAAGAGCCAAGAAAGCCATTTTCTTGGGCTTTAGTGATGGTGTCAAGGGATACAGACTCTGGTGCCTTGAATCAAAGAAAGTTGTCACTAGAAGAGACGTTACCTTTGATGAGTCTACAATGCTGAAGCAACCAAATCCTCAAGAAAATGATGAAGCATTGAAGAAGTCCGTGCAGGTGGAGTTTGAGACTCCAACAAAGACTGTTCAGACAGACAATAATCCTAAAGAAGTTTCAGTTGACAGCTCTGAAGAAGACTCTGAAGAGAGTTTAGATGAAAATGAAGATCCAGAGGCCCCACAACAGTCAGAACCCATTGCAATCAGAAAAGGAAAAAGGGTTACTAAGCAACCCAGTTGGATGACCGATATGGTAGTCTATGCACTTCCAATCATTGAAGACAATGTTCCTTGCACTTTCAAAGAAGCCGTGCAACATGCAAAAAGTGTCAATTGGAAGGAGGCTATGGATGAAGAGATCGGATCACTTCACAAGAACCAGACTTGGGAGTTGGTGCAACTTCCAAAAGGCAAGAAAGCAATTAGGTGTAAGTGGGTTTACACCAAGAAAGAAGGCATCCCAGGCAAAGACAACATCAGATTCAAAGCTAGATCGGTAGCTAAAGGCTATGCTCAGAAGGAAGAAATAGACTACAATGAGGTATTCTCACCTGTTGTGAAGCACACGTCTATTCGTATCTTGTTAGCTTTGGTTGCACAGTTTGATCTCGAGCTCGCCCAACTCAATATCAAAACTGCTTTTTTACATGGAGATCTTGAAGAGGAGATATACATGTCCCAGCAAGATGGTTTCAAAGTTGCTGGAAAAGAGAATTGGGCCTGTAAGCTGAACAAATCATTGTACGGGTTGAAGCAATCCCCAAGACAGTGGTACAAGCGATTTGATCGGTTCATGATAGAGAAAGAATACACAAGAAGTCAATTTGATCATTGTGTATATTTCCGTAAGCTTCCAGATGGTTCCTTTATCTATTTGCTCTTATATGTGGATGATATGTTAATTGCATCTAAGAGCAAGGTGGAGATTGACAAACTCAAGGCACAGTTGGCAAGAGAGTTTGAAATGAAGGATTTGGGAGAAGCAAAGAAAATTCTTGGCATGGAGATCAAGAGAGACAGGAAGAAGGGCACGGTTTGTCTGACACAAACCCAGTATCTAAAAAAGGTGTTAGCTAGATTTAGTATAAATGGGAAAACAAAAGCTGTGAGTACACCATTGGCCCCTCATTTCAAGCTCAGTGCTTCGATGTCTCCACACACAGAAGAAGAACGAAAGCATATGGCACAGGTTCCATATGCAAATGCAGTTGGTGCATTAATGTATGCTATGGTTTGTACACGGCCTGACATCTCGCATGCTGTGAGTATGGTAAGCAGGTATATGCATGATCCAGGAAAAGATCAGTGGCAGGCAGTGAATTGGATCCTAAGGTACATACATGGCACGGTTAATCTGGGATTAAAGTTCGAGAGAGATGACTGACTCGGACAGAATCTGGTTGGATATGTGGACTCAAATTATGCTGGTGACTTGGACAAACGCCGATCAACAACAGGGTATGTATTTACACTTGCTAAAGGATCGGTGAGTTGGAGGTCAACGCTTCAGTCAACGATGGCTTTGTCTACTACAGAGGCAGAGTACATGGCAGTGACGGAAGCCTTTAAGGAAGCTATTTGGCTACACGGGTTGATTGAGGACTTGGGTATTGTTCAGAAGCATGTTGAGGTGTACTGTGACAGTCAGAGTGCCATTTGTTTGGCAAAAAACCAGGTTCATCATTCCCGCACCAAGCACATTGATGTCCGTTTCCATTTCATCCGAGAAATTATGAATGAAGGGGATATTCTACTTCAAAAGATTAGTACTGCAGATAATCTGGCCGATATGCTCACAAAAGTGGTTTCTGGGATCAAGTTCCAACATTGTTTGGACTTGGTCAACATCTCTCAGAACTAAGCACCTTCTGGTGCAAGGCAGTGTTGATTGATCACTATGGACAGAGGGCAAAGCCATGATAGTCAAGGGTATCCCAACAGGGGGTGCAGGACATCCAATCAGGGGGCGTAGAATATCTTGGTTGCGCAAGTTCAAGCATAGCACGTGTAGACATCCGAGACAGGAAGCGTGGAAGAGATCTGTGAGAGATAGGAGCAGAGGCTCTCTCCAAATCAGAGAGTGGTGTGAGTTGAGTTGAGGATATAGGATTCCCTCCTCCTCTTATATCTCTGGTGTATTATCTTTAACTTCAGGAGATGCGGACTATGTTGAATTTTTGGGCGTGACAAGATTAGCAGCAGTGTATGAAATAAATCACCTCACATGGGTTGAGGGGGTGATTTGTTGATATCACCTCATGTGAAAGGGGTGATTCTCTTCATTATGAAAGCATCACACAATGTCCTTGATTGCGGCTGCCAACCGACAAGCTGCAAAGGAAGACGATCCACCTTTGACTGACCAGCTGGCCATGTGCAAGGCCAGCCAGCTTTCTCCCTTTGGTGTGTATAAATAGAGGTAGAGAGAGCAGAGGGAAGTGTGGTGAGTTTAAGAGTGAATACAGAGAGAGAGAGAGAGTGAATTGTAATTCTTCCATTTCTCCATATAGTGAAATCCGCTGCCCGTGGACGTAGGCGACTTGCTGAACCACGTTAAATCTCTTGTGTTATTGCTTGTGTGTGTTTCCTGGTGTGCCCCCGATCCACAACACAAAGTCCATAACAATTTATGTCCAATGTTTATTCACAAAACCACAAAAGTAATGCAAATGCCAAAACTGAAAGCTAACCACTATCATAACAATACCAAGAAGATCTCATCAACAAAAATCAAATGTCCACTAAGCATATATGTTCTATAAATTTCATATATTTCAAATGCACCTTTCACTTGGTATAGGTAGGCCTTGGTAGTCCATGGCTGTAGACACCCCATTTTTGACCGTCCTCGGGACTTGGTTGTGCTTGCAGGTACACCCAACAACTAGTTCGACTGCTTGCCAAGTACACGACTGTCACGGCGGAACGTCACCGGTTTGAGCTTCCCAGACCTTGTATCCTTTCTGCCCCATTTTTGGACCTTGGCTAGGTCCTTTCAGAGTGACCTTTTTGGTGTACTGCCCGCCATGTCATGGAACTGCCAGCCATTGATTTGCTCCTGTCGGCCACTGGTGAAGCCCTGCCGGCCATCAGTGAGCCACTGCCGGCCATTGATGATAGCCGGCACCCCCCCTGTCTCAGTTGGTTTTCCTCCAGATCTTTTGAGCCAGCTGGATTTTTGTTATCTCCCCTCCATACACGTGTATGGAGGGATGGAACTCTTGCAAAGCTTCTTTTGCATTGCCTTCTTCTATATAAGCAAGAGGGATCCCTCTATATCAGGGGTTCTGAGTTTTGAAAGGGCAAAACCTCTCTTTCTCTCTATATTGCTTGAGTTTTGTGCTTAGAAATTGGATTTCCTTGCATTTTTACACTACAACACCTAGATATACACCACCACCATTGAACCAAGCTTCTTGGAAGGTCTTCTTGAGGTCTGAAAGCAAGCTTCCACCCCCTGAAATTGCTGGTTTCGAAGAGGGTCTTCAAGGGTGAGCATTTCTCCCATTTTTGCACTTTTTTGCACCTTGCTTTATCCCTCTTTGCATATTTATTTAGGCTTTGCTTATAACTATAAAAAGTCTTGTTTTTAAGTGCTTTTTAAGTTTGGTTAAGGTCATTTTGCTGTTTGGAGTGTGTAGCCCCCTTGCATGCTTTGTTTGGCTTTGTTTTAAGCCATATCTTGAGGCCTCTGAGCTAGCCTTGGTTTGGCCTTCCTACCACTGAAATCCAGTGGGATTTTGGTGGTAAAGGTGTGGTTTTTAGGTCCTAAATCAGAGGGGGTAGTCCCCTCTCTTTGTGTTCCTCTTTGCTTGCATTTTTGGCCTTCCAAAGGACCATCCCTCCATGCATCTTTGAGGCTTGGTTCAGGCCTATTTTTTGTGACTTTTAGGACCTGCCTTGGCCCTGTCCATGGCTAGTTTGGTCATATTTTGCATGCATATAGTATGTGTAGTGTAACTCCATCCATAGCTCATCAAAGTAACATGTGTGCATAGTCTTTGTTGAGTCCATTTCAGTCCATTTTTGGTAATATTTTACCATGTCATGAACCTATTTTGGGTTGGTTTTGTTACCTCATGCTTGCATGATGCACTTGTAGTGTAAATCCCCTAAACTAGCTTCATATGCTCCATGCTTTGCCATGTCATTTTAGCTTGTTTGGTTTACATTCCAGCATGTATTTGGTCATCATTTGGCATGTCATGACCCTATCCATAGTTGGTTTGATCATCCTTTGCATGCTCCATATAGGTGTAGAACAAATCTTGTTTATTAGCCCTTTGTGCATGATGTTTTGACTCATCATACTAGCATATTTTGGCTTTACTCAAACTTGATTTTATGCTTATTTTGAAGTTTTCTAGGACTGTTTTACATGGCCATATCACTCATGCTTTGTATAGCTATAGTGTAAATGCTTAGGCTAGTCTTGGGTTTTGAGGCCCCTACCATGCCATACATGTGATGTTTGCATGCCTTGCCCTCATTCCATATGCTATTTCAGTCCATAAAATGTTGTCATACACTTGCATTTGACATGCCTTGAATGCTTTGTATAGCTTGTGCTTTATGCTTCAAGAATGGACTTTTGCGCATGCCACTTAGCCTAAGTCTTTGGCTCATCATTTCAGTACATTTTGGGTCCTAATATACCATGATGTAACTCTGTTTTTGGTTGTCCAAGTCATGCCATGATTGGTTCCAATAGGTGCAGTGCATTGCCTCTTTTGTAGCCTTGCATGTCCCATGTTTTAGCATTATATGTTAGCTTGCTTTGGCTTACTTCCTTGCATGTTTTAGTCTTATATCAACATGTACTAGGACTGTTTTGGGTTGCCCTTGCCATATCCTTCATGCTTTGTATAGTTGTAGTGTAACTGGCCTTGCAAGCTTCGTGTTTCGGTGATTCATGCATGCTATCCTTGAGCTATTTTGATGATTTGGCATCGTTTATCATCTCATTTCAGTGCCTCTAGTGTTGTTACACTTGCAAATTTGTCACTTCTTAGGCACTTTTGAGAGTTGCCCTTTTAGGCCCCTTTGATGAACCTTTCGCATTTTGCATGCTTGAGTGTGTTGTGTGGCTTAATTCATTGCTTTGGCCACTGATTTGGGCTTAGTTGAGAACTGCCCATATTGGTTTAAGTTCATACCTAGCATGTTGTTGCATGCCTGTCTTGCATATTGTTGTATGCTTGGTCCATATTCGCATGTTGTCGCATGCTAACTACATTACATGTTCATTACCCTTCATTTTTCATGCTTAAGTCATATTGCATGATTGGATGATTCAATTTAGCACTGAGTATGCCAAGTAGTTCATATTGCATGTTTGCCATGCTTATGTGTTGCATTGCTTGGATTAAGTGTTAATCCGAGCACGAGGAACGAGGGGCGTTTCATACTTCAAGTGATGGAACGTGTCTCAATTCTCGATCGCCGAAGCTCTTGATGATTCATGATAGAGTTCTAGGCTTTACTTGCTTTATTTGTGCATTCATTTTCATATTGATTTGCACAAGTTGGATCTTTGGCCATCATGCATCGGGATGCGTGATTGATGGTCGTGGATCCGACTAGGCCTCTCTCTTGATGTTTTGAGGTGATTTGGAGTGCCATGGTGCATACATGTCTTTGGGAGACCCTCCATTTCCTTTATTTTGTGCTTCGTTGCAGTTTGGTGTCACAGCACACCAGTGGCCGGCAACCTGCCACTGATGGCCGGCAGTGTGCCATCCTTGGCCGGCAATGGACCATATTTGGCCGGCAGATCTCCTTCCTTGGCTGGCAGGCCACTGGTGACTTCCCCTGTAGTGTTTTGGTAGGATCCAGCAACAAGCACTGGAAGACACGCTACAAACAGAGCCTCTAAAGAGCAACCAGAAGGCGTTTCGAGGCAAGGAACCAAAGCGAGAATGCATACCCTCCTCTTCTTCAAACAGAGCTGGAACAACATCGTTTACTGCTTTCCCTATTTGTTTGTTGTCTTTCATTTGATAGTTAATTAATTTGTTAATTAATTAAGTTGTATAATAATTAGTTGTAGCTAGTTATTCATTCGGTTCTGTAATAATTAATTAACTTGTGAGTTAGTTAATTAGGTGGCTTGTATTATTCATTCGGACCCTCCGAGCGAGGGCGCAATTGTAATAAGTGTGCGTGCGTGTGATGTATGTCTTCCAACCCCACGTCTTTCTCCTTTTTATTTACCCGCTTATGATGGATAGATTAGGGCATATTTCAATTAGCATACCTTATGCTATGCATGCGTGTATTCATTCATCTGTATTGCATGCACCGGGCTCAGCGCATCATACTAACTGCATAGTATTTCAAATCTAACTTGAATACGTGTTATCTGTTGCATTTCACATGCCGTCCTAGGATTAGCCAAGCCTATTCTAGACTGCATTCTGTATGCGATACATTAGGCACTTAACATGGACTTGGATCATACATGATTGCTAACGAGTTCTCTGTTTTGGTGCGGAGTACGATGTAAGTATTTATGCTTTAACATCTCGCATGAGTGTGATTGTTAACATGACAGCATGCTTACCATGTGGCTATATACTTATGTGATATACCTGCCTGAATGCCTGTGGGTGAAGGTTGGATTACTTGAATTGGGATAATTTATTGAAATATGCATTTTAGCCTACTTGCGAGTAGCAAACTTCAAACATTTCCAAACAAACGGATATGCAATGCTTTGTTCCAAATTAGGCGATCTAGTCTATACTTGTATGCTGTGCGCATCACATAGTAATTCTAGCTAATTAATCGGAATAAGAATGCATAATGTTTTCAAAACTCGATATCATGGTTAGTAGAGGCCGATCTTTGATCGGGCGAGCGGGGGTGCTCACGAAGTGACCTTCCCCAATCGTACCCAAGTTCCCGAGCCGAGGCAACTTTGGTGATGACGGACACGTGGCCTTAGGCAACGAGTCAGGGTTTCCTAAATTTTTCAAAATAAAATATTTAGGTGGTGACTCTGTATCTGGCAAAGAAGTCCATGTTTGGCACTTTTTTCAAAAAATCTGTTTTCAAAAACGATTTGCCGGATTTGGACTCTTTGATGATTCATCGGTCTTGCATTGCACTCTGCGAGATTAGATACAGGACTGTGACATTGAGTCCTGAACTGTAGTGAGCCCAAATGAACAAAACAGGGGATCATCCTCCCGGGGCGTTCGGGGACGTCTACAATGGCTATCGGCCAGTCATGTCCTAATCCAACTAGGATGGGATTTTGGTTGTGAACGGCTGTAATGACCCAATTTTTTTTTTAAATAGCCAATGCGTAATTTAATTGAACAAATTTTTGAATTCGATTGTTGTGAAAATTCTATGCGAAAACAGTTCGGTTTTGTTTTTTTTTTTTTTGAAGGGAATATATTCTGATGATGGTTTTTGTGGTGGAAGATAGGGTGATGATGTTTTTGTTTTTGTGTGGTGGAATACAAATATAAAGGGAACATGCATGGTCAGCAGGGTGGTGGAGGATATTTCTTTACAAAAAAGAGAAGTGAGTGCTGGAGTGGGGTTCAAGTATAGGAGGGAAAAATATATTTTTATAAAGAGAGACACACATACACACACAGAAGGCACATGGGGAGAGGGACAACATTGCTTGGCGTTAAAAAAAAAAAAATACATCAATACACACGGGTTCTCTCTCTCTCTTTCTCCCGTGGGGAAAATGAGGCACACACGATGCACCTCTCTTTTTCTCTTTCCTTGTTCTTCATTGTTGTTCAACTTTTGAGCTTCAAGTGGGAGTCTTTAGAGTGAGATTTTGCAAAATTTTTGTAAATGAAAGTTGGAAAGCTCGTCGTGATCTTCGCAATGACTGTTTCGAATTCATGATCGGGCAAGATTTGCTTTCCAGATCTGCTCTTCATCATTATTTGAGGTAAGAACTTTCTTCATATTTTTACATTAAAGTTATGTTAGGGTTATTTTGAGAAAATATATCATTGTAAGAGGTATTACATATATATATTTTTTCATATTTTTGTTTGGTAATTTTTGGAAGAGAAATTATGTTGAATTGTTAAGAATATTGTTATTTTGAAATTAATTTGGAAAAATCATCTTGTGTTGGAAATACTTGTTAAAAATCCGAAAATAAAATAAAATAAATACTTGTATGACTTGTATCTACAAGTGTTAATGAGAGGCAACCCTACTTTTTGGGTCTCTCTCAATAGAGATACATTCTATCTTCTCATTCTCTTATTCTGCTCTTTTACTGTATCAGTTTTAATTGGTGGTGAAATCAAAATATGGAAGTATGAGGGGAATTGGTCTTCGATGGAGATTTTTATGTCCCAAAAAACCATGGACATTCTAAGAAGGTAATGTGTCAGGTCCAACACCGTGGCTCACATTGACACGATACTCATTGGACATTTCCCAACACTTCACACATTTACAAGTTTGAATAAACTAACTTGGTATCAAATGAGAAAAGAAAAATAATTTAAATTTATACCTATTTTCCTCCTTCAAATTTTAAAATTTATTATCTTTGAATTAAATATTCATATCTGACATATAATAATCATCTATCCCTATATATGACATGTAAGTAATCTATAAAATTATATATTTTGTATGTATTGCTCATGTGTCATCTCTGACATTTTTTAAAAATTTCCGTGTTGACGTGTTTGTGTTAGGTCATGTGTCCATGTTTGTGTCCTACTTTTTGGCTATGTCATATGGAACGACACTTCAAAAAGATTTTCCAAGTCATATTTGTTGTTGGGAATGGCGAAGAGTTTGCTTTTGGAGTCATCTTTGGCGTGAAAAGGACAAGCTGGAAGAGTATTTCTCGATTCTTGCTCATATTTTGGTTAATAGGGGACTATGAAGCATGGACATTCCAAAATGGAAGTTGTGGCAGTGTCGGATACAGGGACACGCCAGGGACACGTATGAGACACGGCATCTGGCATGTCCCTTTAATTTAATTTATTTTTTTGCAAGGGACACGACGGAGACACGGCGAGGACACACATGTCTAAATCTAGACACACCATGGGACACGACGAGAAGAGTAAACGAAAGAGAAAAGGAGTACAAACCTGGTTGGCAACTTCTCAGACTTCAATCTCAAGCCAATTGACCTCCATCCAGTCCACTTCGACTTAGAGCTCTCTCTCTTGCCTTCACCTTCTCAAAGCTCTCTCTCTCTCTCTCGCCTTCTCTCTCTCCCTTGCGATCGCGATCGCGATCGTTTCTGTCTCCCTCTCTGTCGCTTATCGCGATCGCTTTTGTCTCCCTCTCTCTTTCTCTTCTGTCTCCCGTCTTTATCCTTGATTCATATATAATATATGTAACTATTATTATTATATATTATATAATAGTTATTATATAACATAAATATACTTATAAGATAATATATACTTATACATATTAATAAATAAAAAAATAAACACATGTATGTAAAATAAAATAAAAAAATTAATTGGAACACATTATTTAAAAAATATAATAAATAAATAAAAAAATTAATGCGTATTAAAATAAAAATATTTATAAAAAAAATTAAAAATTTTGTCGTGTCTTATGCCGTGTCCGTGTCCGTGTCCCCATTTTTTAGAAACTGATGTGTCCGTGTCCGTGTCCGTGTCCGTGTCCGTGCTTTATAGATAGGGGAGTAGTTAGAGAATATTTTTAAGAGGAAGACACTCTAGTTTTTGAGGATATTGCTTTTCATTGAGAGTTGAATGATTGGGAGGCGAAGGAGTTTGGGAATCTTCATGGTATTTTGTATGTTATTCCACATGTAGGAGAGGGAGAGGATGTTCTGTGGTGAACAAGATTTAACTCCAAAGGCTTTGAGTTCATAGAGGTTTGTCCTTTCCTTAGAAAGAGTTTCGGTTTCCAAAGCTCTGTCTTGTATGGATGGAAGTGCGTATAAAAATAGTTGCCATTTATAACTTGATTAGAAGGTGGCCAATTCATGTTGAGTGATGTTATATGTGCAAGAAAGATGGGGAATTTTCGATTGTCTCCTTATTTATTGGCTATGGTTTAGTGTGGGAATTCCCTAGGAATGTGTTGGATTTTTCGAATTTGGAAGAGGGCTAGAGTGGGGAAGAGAAGGAAAAAAGATTGGTTTTTGGTGCATTTAGCTTTGATATGAATTATTAGGGGAGAATGCAATCAGAGGACTTTTGATAGGGTGGATGAACCTAATTTTATACTGAAGGGTAGAATTTTGTCTCTTTTGTATAGTTGGTATGCAGGCAGAGGTGATCCATCCTTGAAATAAGTTTCGGAATATTAGTCTTTTGAGTAAGGATATGATGTTATAGATGTTTTAACACCATAAGCAAGGATATTTAACACCTCAAGATAGACAATATTTCACTCTACTTCCAGACTGACGTAGGACAGATGTGGGTAGAAGTAGATAGATTCCCAAAACTGATGTAATATGATCTTATGGACTGCATCCAGAATTATCTCATCAAAATATTTTTGAATAGACAAACTAAGATATTTATCCAAAAAAAAAAACGAATAGACATAACTAAGATATCTAAAACTGGTTATCCAAACTAGAAAGAAATTACAAACCAAAATTTGGCCCCATAGTTATTCTTCCACCTCCTCTTTAAGTGACTTATACTTAAAGGTCATGTTTGATTCACAAGATTAATAGTGAAGTATTAATAATCCTATTAGATTAGTGTGGTATTCACTATCCAATTGGATTAATATCCATTGGATTAACAATCCCACCCTTACCCCATTACTAATAATCCTACAAATTTATTGGATTAATTATCCATTGGATTAATAATCCTAAACCAAAATATTAAAACAAACCTAGGATAATTGGGCCCACAGATTAATAATCCCAATCCCATACTCTAATCCACCCAATCAAACATGCCAAAAAGGTATGCTAAACTTCACCATTCAAACCTAAGATGCCAACTTCCAGGCGCATGTTTGTTATCATTTGTATTCACACTGATGTCTGTTAATTAATAATTAGCAGGAATAATCCCAAAAATAATCCTCACAAAAGCTCCTTTTTTCATACAACACATTATTGTCATTAAAAACAATAAAAATAAGACCGACAATTCCCATCGAAGTTGCTCCTCAACTAAGCATAGTTTCTGCCAAGCAAACTAGTCATAGTTTCTTTAACTGTATCAGTTCATCAAATGTAAATTTGGAAGTTGACCACCGTTTTAACAATACCTTAAATTATTTGAACAATATGATCATCGGTACCTTATTTTCAATACATTGCAGGTCATCTTTAACACATTTCACAATTGGTGGCTATTGCCCAGGTAAGTTATTGATCTACATCAATGCTTGTGCTTTAAGCTATGAATGACGGGGATCATGCAAAAAGTAATCACTATGTCGGTTCACTTTGTCTATACTCCATACTCTAAACAACAATATTTCACTTTTTTTTTTATATCAAATATAGAAGATAAATGGAACAAAGAGATCAATGTTTAACATCAATAGGGTTTGGTAAACATTATCCATATCCCATGTGATTTCCAGTTGCTTTGTCAATTGAAGTCATGGCTTGCCGAAGAAGTATCAGTGGAATCCAGAAAGGAGGATACTCGAATCGAGAAACATCCATAACAAGTACCAAATCCCGTCCACCATGATATGCACCAATTGGAGAAATATGACTGCCACCAATCTGCCATTATAAGACATAATTTTCACGTGAAACACTTTTCACTTATCAAAAGCAGAAGAAAAAGAAACCGGTAAACAAACATGATTTTAAATTAGTGTCATACTATGGGATACCTCCGTGACTAGCAAGACATTCAACGTGTGTACATTGAATATTGTTAGTCATGAAGAAACTTAGCCCAAAAGTATTTGAAGAAGATTTTTAAATCTTATTGTAAGTTGCAATTTGGGTAGTGAAAAAAAAAATGAATGAAAAGAAAACTATATAAAATTAAAATAGATTTTTAACAAATTAAAGATGATGATTTTAGAGAATACCAAGATTAGGGAATGATAGTAATATCATCTCCTTTTTATATTAATGAAGATTAATAATTACAAGGGAGCCCTAAGACAGAATAATTACACTTGAATAATAACCCAACTAATAAGATACTAATCTAACACTCCCCCGCTGGTGTGAAGATATCTCTCATGCCCAGCTTGCCTAGGATGTCATGCAATGGCTTACTCCCAACGCCCTTGGTGAAGATGTTAGCGAGTTGTTCACTAGTCTGCACAAATGGAGTACATATTGTGCCACTAGTGAGTTTCTCTTTAATGAAGAATCTCAACATGCTTTGTCTTATCATGTTGAACCGAATTGTGAGCGATGTTGATGGCGGCCTTATTATCACAGTATAACCACATGGAGTCCGTCTGATCAATACTTAGATCACTCAACAATAACTTGATCCATAAGAGCTCACACACTCCTTGTGCCATAGCTCTAAACTCAACTTCTGCACTTGACCTAGCAATCACATTCTATTTCTTACTCCTCCAAGTAACTAGGTTGCTTCCAACAAATGTGCAATACCCTGAAGTCGATCTCCTATCAGTACTGATCCAGCCTAGTCAGCATCAGTATAGACTTCCACACGAAAATGATCATGCTTTAAAAAATAAAGACCCTTACCAGGAGTAGACTTCAAGTACCTTAAAATTCTCATAACAGCCTCGAAGTGAATCTAATGAGGAGCATGCATAAACTGGCTAACTACAATGACAGCACCAACAATATCAGGACGAGAATGAAATAGGTAGATGAGCTTACCCACTAATCGCTAATAGCTCCCTCTATCAACAGCTGCTCTTTCATCATCCCCAGTTTCTGATTGGGTTCCAGTGGAGTGTCACAGGCCTTGCAGCCAAGCATCCCAGTTTCCTTCAACAGGTCAAGCACATACTTCCTCTGTGAGATAAATATCCCATCTTTGGAGTGAGCAACTTCAATTCCCAGAAAATACTTCAAGCTCCCCAAGTCTTTGATTCAAACTCACTTGACAAATTTCTTCAACAAAGGTATTTCCTCACTATCATCGCTTGTAAGAACCATGTCATCCACATAAACAATGAGCACTATAGTCTTACCACGTGAGGAATGTTTCACAAACAAGGTGTGATCTGTTTGAATCTGTTTAAAGCCATATTTAAGTATAGCCTGAGTGAATCTCTCAAACCAAGCCCTTAGAGACTGTTTGAGACCATATAATGACTTCCGAAGCCAGCATACTTTACCCTCTGTCTGATGATCCTCAAAATCAAGAGGAAAGTCCATATATACCTTTTCTTCTAGGTCACCATGGAAAAAGGCATTCTTTACATCTAACTGATGAAGTGGCCAATCTAGATTAGCTGTTAGAGAAACAAGTACTCTGACTGAATTTATCTTAGCCACGGGTGCAAAAGTCTCCTAATAGTCAACGCCATATGTCTGAGTGAACTTTTTTGCCACAAGTCTAGCCTTGTAACGCTTAGTAGAACCATCCGCTTTGTCTTTCACCATATACACCCATTTGCATTCCACATGTCGTTTGCCCTTGGGTAACTCAGTCAATTCCCAAGTGTCATTCTTCCTAAGTGTTTTCATTTCCTCAATCATGCCAAGTTTCTACTCAGAGGTAGCAAGAGCATCCTGAAAATGGTTAGGAATGTTAACAGAGGAAATATTTGACACAAAAGCTTTATATGAGGATGACAAATGAGAGTAGGACACAAAATTAGAGATAGGATGTTGAGTACAAGATCTCACACCCTTTCTCTTAGCAATAGGAACATCAAGATCAATAGGAGTATCAAGATTAGCAGACTCAAGAGATTCAAAGTTACTTGGACTCTCATCAGAAGCAGGAGATGGCAGTGGGTGAGCAGAAGTGGTCTCTTGTATCCGATTAATTTTATGTCTATCGTTGTCCCTGACATAAACTTGCCTTTCTCTATCCTTGGTGACACTGTAGACTACCCCGAACTCCGCTCCGCGCGCAAGGGCGCAAATTGTAGTTCTAGCTACTACAGTTCGGACTCCTGTCACGGTTCTGAATCTAATCTCACAAAGTGCAATGTGAGACTGATAAATCACCAAAGAGTCCAATTCCGGCAATTGGATTTGAAAAATCAATTTTGAATCAAAAAGCGCCAAACATGGACTGCTTTACCAGATTTCAGAGCCGCCACCTAAATATTTTGTTATGGGGAAATTTAGAAAACCCTGTGTAACAACCCCAACCTCTGACTAATGTTAATTCATGATTAATTATGCCTAATAATAACTTAGGAGGGAATTTGGATTAATTTGCATGTGCATCGCATTACTTATGTGTTTCTATCTGTTCGGTGTAGAAAGATCTGTTCACATTTTAGTTTCGAGTTGCGAATTGAAAGCCTTATCGGCGTCCGAATCAGAAATTGACTTGATTTATATGCTAGTTAGGATTTATAGAATTTTATGGTAGGTTTAATTAAAATTCGATTCGAAACGATTAAATTGGATTAAAATAATGCAATTTGATTAGTTTGGACCAAGTATTACTTAAAGCACCATTTTGAGCCACTCACTCCTTTTTCTTGACTTAACCACACCTTGAACTCATCCTAGAAAGAAAGAAAACGTGAGAGAGGGAGAGAGTTAGAGAATTGGGAGTTTAAGTTCAAGAATTGATTTAACAAGAAGATATGAGAGATTGAGCCTCTACACTTAGCATTCAAGACTTAAGGTAGGCCTTCACCCTCTTAACTATGAAATTTATTTGCTAGTACAAGAATTCTAGTAAATTAAATGGACTCATGTAGGGATTAAGCTAAGAATTGGTGAATTGAAGCTCAATACATACATGCATGTGTAATTCATGGCATTTGAGGTTGTCTTTCTAAAGAATCCTTGCATGCATGTCATCATTCAAGCTTTGTTTTAGAAATTCTTCATGTTCCATGTCATATTGTCATAGTTGATCATGTTTTTGGGTGAAACATTGCATTTGGTCATGATTTGAAGGACTTGAGTTCATAGAATTGCATGCAAGCCATGTTCTTGGATTAACTTTGAGTTTCAAGTTGAATTTTGTACAATTGGGTTGCTCTTGGGCCATGATTTATTGAATTGATGCTTTAAACATGTTGTTTTATGAGTTATTAAGTGTTTTCCCAAGTTTCGGCTCAGAAAAACTGAGTTTAATGCTTCAAAAGACAGATTTGAGCTTGGTGATCAAATCTGGAAATTCCAGAAATTTGATCCACGCTCGAGCGTGGAAGTTTACGCTCGAGCGTGCACCTGAGTACATGTACCTCCGCTCGAGCGGCACAGTTTACGCTCGAGCGTAAAATGCATGTACCCAGAAGTTCTTGTGTTTTACAGTTCACTCGAGCGAGAGAATCTACGCTCGAGCGAGGGTCTGAGTCTCACGCTCGAGCGTGGATCGAGCGTCCGTCGAGCATGAAAATCATGCATCCAACACTTTTTCAAAGTTTTACAGTCCGCTTGAGTGAGGAAAGTCACGCTCGAGCGAGGCTTCATTGTCTGCATGTTCGCTCGAGTGTGGAAAGCTACGCTCGAGCATGGACCTTATTTTCAGCAAATTTTGAGAAATGTTTTCCAATGCATTCTTGCATCCTCATTCCATCCTAGGCATTCCTAGGCCATGTTTAAGACTCCATAATGAGGATTAAGGGTTAGAAACACACTTAGAGCAAACAACATGAGTTATATCCAATTCGAACGTGTATTTCAAGTATGTATCTGTTATTTGCCATGTAGGTCACGCGACGCGTAGCGTTTAACCGATCTGCTCCGTCTGTCTGTTTCAAGGCCAACTGTGAGTAATAGCTTAGTAAAGTTATGTTCAACTGTATTTATTTTATGTGTGATAAAATGAGATCTGTTTCTTGAAATGATATGTTCTGTACAATGAATGATTGTCCAATTTCTGTTATGTATTCGTGACATCCTTAGCATCATGTGATATCTGTTGGCTGTTACCCGGTATCGGAGGTTCCTTTATGGAACTTAAATCTGTCTCCACTCTGTTACCCGTACCGGAGGCCCCGTCATGGGGGCTCAGCGTATATGTTCTTTGTTACCCGAATCCGAAGGTTCCTTTATGGAACTGGTCATTCGTGACCCTCACGTGTCTGTATCTGTTCTGTATCTGCTCTGTTAATGCTAATGGATGTATCACGTAAATTTAAGCATGCTTTATGATTTCTATATATGATCTGGACAAAATATGAATTTGATACAAATCTGAATTACGATTTCTGAATCTGTACGGACTCATTCATTGAAACCCCTTTACTCTGTTATTATTCACTGGGCCTTCGCTCACAGTTTATATTATATATGTAGGTGAGCCGACGCATGACCAGGGCCAGAGTTGACGGCCTTCGTTTCCATTTTTGTCAGCCAACCGTTGTGCCTCCCGAGGAGGTTCCGATTGAAGTTCAATTTTACAACTGTTTTTGTACTTATGCTGGTCTCTGTCTGTCTTGTAAAGTCAGATCTTGGGAGTTGTACTCTTGTAAATGTTTGTACATATGGTATCTTGACTGGCATACTTATGTATATAAATAAGTTTTGAAATCTGCTGTCTCATGTATGTTACCACAACTCATTGGACCTTGTCTATTTTGTACTATTGCTTCTGCAGCCCCTTAATATATGCTTATCCGTTTAGAGGCCTTTGGTAATCCACGGATTACTGGCTGGTTACGATGTCTAATCTACAGGGGCGAGTTTGGGTCGTGACACGTGCCTAAGGCCACGTGTCCGTCATCACCAAAGTTGCCTCGGCTTGGGAACTTAGGTACGAGAGGGGAAGGTCCTAAAATGAGCACCCCTGCTCCCCTAATCAAAAGATCGACTTCTACTAACATGATATGTTGTTTTTGAAAACACATGTGTTCTTATTCCGGTTATGAATCTAACTTTACTATGTGATGTGCACAACATACAAGTATAGACTAAATCACTCAATTTGGAACAAAACATCTCATGTTTATTTTTCGAAAATGGTTTGAAGTTGCTACTCGCAAGTAGGCTAAGACGCGGATTTGCCACCCTCAAGTGGGCTTAGAAAACAACATGATTTGCCACTTCAAGTGGGCTTTAAAACTTACATTTCGATGAATTGTTCCAATTCAAGCAATGAAACCTTTATCCACAGGCATTCATGCAGTTTAACACTTAAGCAGTTAGCCTCATGGCAAGCATGCTATCATGGCAGTCACTTACACACATGCAAGGATGCTAAAGCATAAGCACTCACAGTGTTCTCTAAGCCAAAATAGAAGCTAGTTAAAAATCATGCCTGATCCTAGCTATGTTAAGATGCCTAGTGCAACACATGCAAAATGCAACTAAAATAAGCTCGGCTATTCTAAGATATCATGAGAATGTAACTAGATAACATGTATTCAAATTGGTATTGAAATACAATGCAGTTTGTATGATGCGCCGAGCCCGGTGCATGTAAGACAAAATGAATGATGCACGCATACGAACATAATGATGCTAATTGGAATATGCCCTAAAACTAACCACTGAAAGCAAATAAGTGAATGGGAGAAAGAAATGGGGTTGGAAGACATGCATCACACACACGCACACTTATTACAACAGTTGTGCCCTCTCGACGGAGGGTCCGAATAATAAGCTAACTAGCTAATCTAAGCTAATTAAACTAATTAACTAATCCTAGTTAACTAATTAGTTATTACAACACAAATTGATTAGTTAAGCGCATTAACTAATTAAGTACAAAACCATCAAACTAGCTAACTAAGCAAAGCAGCTAAGTAAAGCAGTAAGAAGAGGTCCTCGGGGCGAGGGGTGCATGCATGCTTGGTCGTCTCGTTCGGAAATCCATCGCTATGCCCCAACTTGCCTCGGCTTGTATTTGACCTCAGAACACTGCACAAACTTCCAGATAGCTTCTACTCCAACATGGAGACCTCTAGGAGGGCTGCCGACCACTTAATGGTATTGTAGACCAGCTGTAGACCACTTACACATGCTGCAGACCAGAAAAAGTGGTCGGCCAGCCACTTTTACTGGTTTGCCGACTAGAAAATGCCACCAAGCTCCATTTTGCTGCAACAGAGAACAAGAAGGGGCACAACAATGTATTTGCAAGGTATGTGTGCACAACCATTCTCCCTATCATTTCTTAAGCTTAAGAGAGTGCGATTCTCGACTCTCAGGCCACCAACCAAGCAGCGCGACACACGATGGCCGAGAAGCCAAGTTTGCACAATTTAATGTCAATGAATGCACAAATAACAAATAAGATCCTTAACCTGTATCATGCTTGATCAAGAGGGTTGGCGACCGAGAAATGAGACACATTTCATCACTTCAAGTATGAAATGCCCCTCGTTTCTCGTGTTTGGGTTACCGTTCAATCCAAACACAATGCAACACAACATAAGCATGATTAATCTATCAATGCTAATGGCATGCAAACACAATGCAATGCATGCACATGCAAACAACATGCAAACGTAATGCAATGCAATAACATGCAAACAAAATGCAATGCAACAACATGCAAACAACATGCTATTCTACCAATGCGAGAATGGCATACACAATATTCTACCATGCAAACAATGCATGCATGGCACGTTTAGAAGCTTAAGACATCAAAGCTAGGAAAGAGCATCTCACAAGAGGCATGCAAAACAATGCTCAATGAACATAAACCGAATATGGACAGACCTAAATCATGCCAAAACAGTAGCCAAAATGCTATTGTAGACACCCCATTTTTGACCGTCCTCAAGACTTGGACGTCACCGTTTGAACACTCGGTGATTATCCATGTTTGTGTTCGTTTGGAGTTCCCGGAGGTCTCGGCTCGCGTGCCTTGCCTCAGGATCTCCGAATTTGACTGTTTAGTGTCTGGTTCTACACCAAACACTTGTGTTTTGCCTTTGAGAGGCAGGGTAGGGCTTGTAGACCACCCCCACCCACCACCGGCAGTGGCTAGAGGCCACCGGCTGGTTTTTGCTTCCACCGGCAATGTATATTGCCGGCAGGCACTATTTGTTGCCGGTCAGCACTTTTTAGTGCCGGCCGGCACTCTTTTTGGCCAAGATGGCATTTTTGGCCGGCCGATTACTGTGCATCTGCTTTTGCAGATATTTTAAGACAGCTGTCTTGCTTTTGCTCCCCTCCATACACGTGTATGGAGGGATCTCCCCCTTGTGAAGCTTGTCTTGTAAGCTTTACAAGACAAGAAGCTTCTATATAGAGAGGGGTGGTCTCTTGGCTAAAGGAGGTTAGACATTTTAAGATATTTTGAGAGCTTAGACAGCCATTGTTAGGGTTTGAGATCTAGGGTTAGGGTTTGTTACACCTTATCTCTCTCTTTTTCCCTCTTGTGTGTGTTTTAGTGTGTTTAGTCCATACTATTGCACACAAACACATAGTGTTTCACCTTCCTTTGGTTCTTGAGGTTCTAAGGGACTGGTTTTGAAGTTTTGGTGTTGGATTCAAGCTAAGGAAGGCCATTGGAGCATCATTGTTGAAGAAGGCTTCAAGGGTAAGAATCTCACCCCTTTTTACCCCATTTTTGCATTGTATTTCTACCTATCTTGAATTAGTTTTTGAGCTTAGTGTATAATACAAAAAAGTTCTGTTTTTAGGCCCTCTTTATTTTTTATTAAGAGTGTTTTGTTGTTTGAGGGTGGTTGACCCCTCTTAGGCCTTGAAAGGCCTCATTTTGAGCCATTTTGTGCTAGCTCCGGGATTTTGGTGTTGGGGTCTCTTCACCACTGAAATCTTGAGGGATTTCAGTGGTGAAGGTGATGCCTTGAAGTCCCAAGAAGGAGAGGGCCACCCCCTCTCCTTGTTGTCCTTGAAAAGGGCATGTTTTGGCCTCTTGAGAGAGCATTATGTTTGAGGGTGTATTGACCATGACTTGGCTGCTTTTTATGCTTAACATGTCATGTTATGCCTCTGTTTTTACTTGGTTTTGGTACTCCATGCATGCTTAGCATAGTTGCCATATAATGCCTTGTTATGCCTTAACATGTCTTAGGTTGTTAGCCTTTGTTAGAGCATGTTTTAGGCTTAGTCTTGTGAAGATTATGTGCTTATTTTGACATGTTTTAGATCTATCCATAAGTGTTTGGGTCAATTTTAGCATGCATCATATAGCCCCTTTGCATTCCGGCTTGTTGGCCTTAAGCGTGTGCATATATAGCATGGCATCTTTGCATTAATTTGGTGATTTAGGATCATCCTACATGCCATTTCAGTCCCATTTCCATGCTTGTTTGATTGCCTTGCATGTCTCTTTAATGCTTTGGAAGCATGTGTTGCATGCTCCATGTTTTGGCCATTGTGTATGCCTTTGTATTTGAGCCACTTAGATGCCACCTAAGTAGTCCTTTAGCCTTGTTTTGACATGCTAAAAATCTGTTTTTAGTGGTTTAATGCATGCCATGATTGTTGTGCTACATGTGCTTCAAAGCTTCATGACTTGCCTTAAGTACTTGGACCATGCTTGCATGCATTTGCTTGTCTTGTTTAACATGATTTGGCATCATTTTATGAAATGATTTTTAATGCTTATGTTGCATGCTAATTGTCCATGATTCCACCTTTCAAGTGTGCTTGAGAGTTGTTCAATTTGTGCCTAAGTGTAGGCCTTCCAACATATGTATGTGTGCATGTGTATTTGGTCCTTCATTGTAGCACTTTGGCCACTGTTTTAGGCCTATTTAGAGCTGCCTAATTCATGTATAAGTCCATCTTTGCATCCATTTGCATGCCCCTATGTTTGCTTGTATGCTTGCATAAGTTAGTTGCCATGCCATGTTGCATCCTTAGCTTGCATGCTTAGGTTGCATTGCATCTTGCATGCATACCTTGTTCCTTGACTTGATGATAGGAATTGGGCCTTGTTTGGTTTGATTGGTTTGCATTGCATTTGAAATCAAAGTTGCATACTTGGTTCTTTGGGCCATCATGCATGGAAATGCGTGATTGGTGGTCCGAGAATCGAGGCACATGCCCCTTTGAGTCATTATCATGATAAGGGACATGGTTGGTGCATATATGCCTTGAATTGTGCTGCCATGCTTTGCCTTGCCCTCTGTTGCTGTCATTTGTAGATTCTGTAGGAACCCTCTGCCGACCGGCAGTGTAAGGTGCCGACCGGCAACAATTTCTCTGCCGACAGCTTCATTTTGTGCCGATGGCCACACACCACTGCCGGTGGTGATTCCACTCAGCCGGTGGCACTCCCCAGTGTCCAGGGATGCAGTCCTGAGGTTTTGACAGCCTCCAGAGGAGTGAAGGAAGGAAAACAGAGGCAGTCTGTGCATGGCGGCGCATTTCCCGAGGCGTTTTCCCTGTTTTCTTAGTTTTAGTTAGTTTGCTTAGTTGATTAGGCAATTTGTAATTGTTAATTAGCTTGCGTAGTTAATTAATTTGTAATATTTATTTGGTCCCTCTGAGTGAGGGTAAAGATGTAATAAGTGTGCGTGAGTGTGTGTATGTCTTCCAACCTCACGTCTTTCTTCCCTTTTATTTACCTGCTTATGATGGTAGATTAGGGCATGTTCAATTTAGCATACCTTATGCTATGCATGCGTGCATACATTTGTATTACATACATCGGGCTCGGTACATCACGCTAACTGCATTTGTACTTCAATTCAAAAGCTGAATATGTGATAGTTGCGCATTTTCACATGTCATTTGTAGACTAGCCGAGCCTATTCTAGATTGCATTTTTGCATGCGATGCATTAGGCACTTAACATGGACTTGGATCATGCATGTTTGCTATCAAGTTCTTTGTTTTGGCACGGAGTACTATGTGAGTATCTTAAAGCTTTAGCATGTCGCATGTGTGTGAATGCTACCATGACAGTATGTTTACCATGTGGCTAGATGCTTATGTGTTAAATTGTTTTAATGCCTGTGGGTGGAGGTTGGATTGTTTGAGTTGGAAAAACTCGTTGAAATCCGCATTTTAGCCTACTTGCGAGTAGCAAATTCCAAAGCGCTTTTCAAAACCGAACGGATATGCAATGTTTATTTCCAAATTAGGCAATCTAGTCTATACTTGTTTGCTGCGCGCATAACATAGTAATTCTAGGCTAATAAATGGAATAAGAACACATAACGTTTTTTTTAAAATCGGATATCATGGTTAGTAGAGGCCGGTCTTTGGACCGGGCGAAAGGGGGTGCTCATAGCTGACCTTCCCCGATCGTACCCAAGCTCCCGAGCCGAGACAACTCCGGTGATGACGGACATGTGGCCTTCGGCACCGAGTCAGGGTTTCCTAAATTTCCCCATTAAAAAATATTTAGGTGGCGACTCTGTATCTGGCAAAGCAGTCCATGTTTGGCACTACTTTTTCAAAAATCTGTTTCTCAAAACGATTTGCCAGATTTGGACTCTTTGGTTCAAGATTAAGAACCGCGAAACAAATCGAGTCCAAACTGTAGCGGCCTCCCCCGCGGGCGTGTTACAGTTTCTGGCGACTCTGCTGGGGATTTTTAGAGAGCTTGACTCGAACTCGTGATATTCTGTTTTGATTACACTTATGTGTTTCTTTGCGTTGCATGTGCATTGGTGCGCCTAGGAACACAGTGTTTGCCGTCTGCCATTCCTGAACGGTTTGCCGGAGGCTTGTCTTGTCAAGGCATGTCCATAAGGCTGACCGGCTATGGGCTCTGACAGCATGGGAACACAAACCCCGGTTTACCGGGGCACCCTTTTCGACCATTCGACCTAGTGCATATTCGGATCCATAGTGGCCATTCCAAGTTAGGACAGGTTGCTTACCCGATGTTAGGTTGTTTGAAACTGCTGTGTGCGTAGTGAAACCCTAGCTCCTGACAAAATAGGACAGGGAAACCCTACCCCAACATAGGGGTGTTTTGTTCTCTTTACTTGCTATGTGCTTCTAGAATGTATTTTTACAGGGAAAGTACATGTCAGTTTGCAAGTTTGAGTATCAGACCTGAGGACACCAGTATTAGTATCAGTTATAAGAATCAGTTATCTGCGGGTATCGGGTTCAGTTTTCGAGAACAGTGATTTCTGGGAACAGTGATCAGTAGTAGGGTACAGTTGTGTGGCTACACCCGTGTTTGATCAGTTTGGGTTGAAATGCTGTCTGTTTTTCCTTTCAAGGTTCAGAGAGTTGCAGAGTTGATACAGAATAGCCAGTGTCTCCCCTGCACCGGGAAAGGGCCACAAAGCCAAGGCGGTGCCAGCCGACCCTTTCGCTAGCGCATCTGGCAAGAATCCCCAAGCTTCAAAGTACCTGCCCCGAGGGCACAGGGTCTTTCACGACCTCTACATGCCTTTGTCTAGGGCATTACTAATATTGGCGAAGAATGGGCATCTTAAACCTTTGGAGCCTCGGCCACTCCCGAAGAATCTCCCCGCCACTCATGATGCTACCTTGTACTGCGCGTACTACCAACAGTCCGGTCACAGTACCGATGGATGTTCCCGCCTTCGTCATGAAGTGCAAGATTTGATTGATAACAAGGTTATCCTCCCACCCACCTCAGCCAAGTCCGTTACCACCCAGTTGCTGGATTTCGAGGGCTCAGATACTGCGAGTATGTAAAGTGAACCGCCTGCGGGCGACATTTGGTATATTTTGGATGTAGCGTCTGGCACGCATTTTTGAGCATCGGTGAAATCGAGTTTTGTAAATCCTGGCTTGGATATCGAGTCAATCTTTTGTTTTGAGTCTGTCTCTTTGTCTTGAGTCAGTCTTTTTTGCTTAAGGGTCTGTCTTGTTGTATCGAGTCAGTCCCCGTTGTATATAATACCAGGTGATTCTGGGGTTGTTGTCCCGAACACCGTTTTGTTTTGTAATTATCTGTTTTGAGTCTGTTTCTGCCGAGGGGCCAGTTGCACCAACAAATCCGAATGAAACAACTGTTGCTATCTCAACTTCATGCTTGCTTTCAGCATAAATGCCAGAAAATTTGATTGGGCTGACAGTACATCTCGCCTACTCTCCTGCGCGCCAAACTCATTGCATTAACCTAAGTTTTTCAAAAGACAAACCTTTTGAACACTGCGGTGATAAAAATGAAGAGGAAGGAATTCCTCGGGTTTTGCAAAATTTTGATCATTTTGAGAGAAAGAAAGGCGTGCTAAGCCTTTTTATGAATGAAACCATGCTTGTCGGAGTGAGTACTGAGAAGGATCCTGGCCTGATCCAGATTGGTTCCGCACTATCTTCGGCGCGAGCGATTTGTCGCTTTCTTAAAAACTTTCAAAAACAAATGTTTTACGCGGCCCTGCGAAGACCTGTGTGGAATCGCTCTTGAGATTGCGCAGCCTAGGATCGCTCTCAGCCTCAAGGTTCAACCCGTTCGTTTTCCGACTTTGAACCCGTTCAGAACGTTTAGAAAGTTCAACGGTCAAACGTCATGTAAGGCCCGCATGGCCAGATCAGAAGCAACCCTCGAGCAGGAGGCATCAAAGCCGAATCAAAACGAGTAGATCTCGCCGGAAGAAGCTCGTGGAGTAACCGGGATGGATTCTTCCACAAATCATTGCAACAGCCGTTCTCCTAGACACAGAGAGGCTTCAATTTCAGGAACCATTTGGCATGGACTTGCTACACTTTTACCCTTTGAGAGGCTCGCTGGGCTGAAAACCCGGAAGGGCGACCCAGGCAAAAGTTAGAGCAAGAGAAAAATACAAAAAAAAAGGGGAAAAAAAAAAAGCAAAAAAATACAACAAAGAAAAGAAAAGAAAAAAAAATGCGAAAAAGAAGAAAAAGAAATGAACAAAAGAAAAAAGAAAATGAAAAGAAGCTCGCAAGGTCGAAAACCCGCATTGGGCGCCTTGGCAAAAGTGAGAGCCTAAGAAAAGTGAAGGTTAAAATACCCGAGTGTACCTTAACCGGAACTACGTGAGGCTTGATTCCCATGTTTGGGATACGTAGGCAACTTCATCATGAAGTCCAGCCCCCAACGCTCTCATAGCGTCTCAGTCTATGCAATGGTTTCGATTTCATCCCAAAGTTTAGTCGCCAACGCTTCCGAGGCGACTGTGTCCATATATTTGTTGTGATCGTCTTCGTCATCGCTGTGTCCGAGAGTTCGACCACTGCCAATGAAAACCGTTTGCAGACTACTGCGGCATCATCCAGACAAGGGGCAACTTTCCGTTGCCACGAGCCACCGTGAGCCGCCATTCAAACCAGGGGTAACTTTCCGTTGCCATCCCCCCCTTCAAACCAGGGGCAATTTCCATTGCCTCCGATCCGAGGTTGCGCATCTCAAAGAGTAAGTTCCATGCCCGTTGAGCATTGACCGTTTGAAAAATAGTTTTTGAAAATTTTTACTGAGGTTGACTATTTTCTCGAAAACTATTTCATTTTCCAAAACTGGACCATTGTATTGGACCCAAAAAAGGAAAATTTTCAGTGCTTATAGCCTGACTTGCATGATTTTCAAATCAAAAATCGAACAAGTACGTTAATCCGACTCTCATTTTGATCAAAACTGTTTTAGTAGAAAGCAAAAACAAAAAATGGTCAAAACGATGAACTAGGGGCACAGTTGAGTCAGGCGTTCTGTCTTTCCCCCGTCGTCGACGTACTTGCCAGAAGAGCGCTCTACCCGCCAGAAGAAATAGCCGTGAGCTAACGGTGTTGAGCATGAACCCACACCCTTCTATTTATCCATCAATCACCCCGGGGAGGGATGAAAAATGAGAGAATGAAGAATAGAGAGGTGTGAGTCGAGAGAAAAGTGAGGAAAAGGGTTTTGAGAGAAAAACCGAGTTTGAGTGCCAGAGTGATGTGAGAATCACAAATCAGAAAGGGTGGGAAACAATACCCAGAGAAACTGGCTCCTCATGATCAGAAATCCCCCGTCTTCATTTACGCGTCTGTGTGTCGTGTCTCTTTCATTTGACGGTCTCGTCTTTTGTTTTTAGTCTTTCCCGAGCGTGTCTCGTTGTGTTTAGGTCGTGTACCTCTTTGTTTGAGTCCTCCCTGTTGTGTTCGGTTGTAGGCTCGATACCCCGGTTTGAAAAACCCTCATTTGATTTCAAAAATCATTCACACTCGGAATGCTGTGCCATTCTCTACATTCGAGCATGTTTCAACCCTAGCTGGTTTCACCGCTGCGGTCCGTCTTGTCAGATTGGGCCGTTTGTTCAGAATTTGCTGTATACAGAATGAATCGAATGCTGTGTTATGGGCTGTATGCAGATTAATCCCCAACAGAGTAAGGGCTGTGTGTCCAAGAATCAGGCAGTGGGTTGCTTGGGTTATTTTGCTGTCGACTGTTTAATTATCTGATTATTACAGTGCAAGTGTTCAATTTTCAGATAACCAATCAATTTCATCTACATGGAGGTGTAGCATGATGGAATGCGACGCAATGCACGAGATATGTAAATGTAACACTTTTTAAGCCAAAATCTGTTCATTTCATAGTCTTTTTCAAGTACAAGATTTTGAAGAAAACAAAATCTGCCTGCGACAGTACAAGGTAATCTAACTACCAAGCAAAAGAGGAAAAGTACAAGAAAGAAAAGAAAAGTGACAAAAATCTGCATCTGTGTCGAGCACTCCGAGGGCCGTCAGTCTGTCCTGGTCCTCTTCCTGGACGAGGGTCCAGGAGCATCATCAGCATCGTCGTCAGAGCCCGAGCTAGAACCGCCTCCGGACTCCTCCTCCGATGACTCGGACTCCGCCTCGGCCTCCGCCTCTGACTCCTCGTCATCATCATCGTCTGGGACTGGAGCTCGCGAGCTACTCCCGACATGAGTATGCCCTCCCCTGGTACGGGGAAATATCCTGCCCTCCTCATCTCTCCCCCGAGCAAGAACAGAAGGTCCCGCTGGAGCACCTCCCGCCATAGGAATCTGGAAAGAAGGCTGAAAAGTACATAAAAAGGGAAATGCATCAGTATACTAGGAACAGTTTAAAGGTGCAGAATGCAGTGTATGAGTACAGTAAGAATGTCGTGAGCAGTTTATCAGTGTAGAATGCAGTATATGAGTACAGTGTGAGAATGCTGTGAGCAGTTTGTCAGTCCAGAATGCAGGGTACAGTGCAGAATGCAGTGTATGCAGTGTGTCAGATGCTGTGAGATCAGTGTATCAGGTGTTGTGCCGTGCATCAGATTATGTAAAGCAGTGTATGAATGGTTTGAGGCCAGTGTCAGAAGAACATACCGGTATGCTGTAGAGGGCTAGGAGATCAAATGTCCGCTGAAGCATCCCCATCATCGAGGCATTCATCGCCAACGACTGACGGGTGTACTCAGAAGAAGCCTGCAAAAGTATCAGATGCATCAATATTCTGTGGAATATCAAACTGAAATAAAATGACTGTACAAAAATGCAGTAATACATACCAGAGGTAAGTCGGGGACGTCGATGAACTCGTGACCAGCCGGTGGAGGGGCGAAGGGGATCTGATAGGTCGCCCCACCCTGCCCCTGGAAAGTCAGTACAGCGGGTAGGGTAGGCCAGCCAGTCCCCCGTCCTCCCTGCACTCCGACCCTGCCACGGACTCGGGCCCTCCTCGCAGCCCCTACTCCAACTCCCGCTCCGGCCCCAGCCGCTGATGCCACAGGCCTGGCCCCCTCTACTCGACGGCCACTCAGAGGCCGCATCAGGTATGTCTGCACGTACTCCCGATAGTCTCCGGTGCCTCGGAAGCCGGCCTCCTCCCAGCCAATGGTGTAGTCGTCCATCTGCTCGCTGGTGAGTCTCTCGGTCTCCCTTATATCCGCAGGAGGGTGAACCGGGACTATCTGCTTAGGTAACCCTAGGGTCTGGTGTAGAAAACGCTCCCCCAGGTACCAAGCCCGACAGACCGGGCCCTCAAGCAAGATCCAGAAACGCGAGGTCTCCTCCGCACCAGCGAACCGATCCCGCATCGCCGCCGGCAAGGGAGCCCACGGCCGCCATGTGATCTGAAAGTGACAGACAGTTTGTTATCTACTGTTTTGGAAATATACAGTGGAAAAGTCAAACTTAAATGAACTGCAAGTAAAACATACCTCGGCCGGGGTAATGGTATCGAAGTATCGGCGGAAGAAGCCGAATGTCTCCCGTGGTCACCGGGTGCATCTCTCGTCGAAGCGACTCGAAAACGGGACGGCCAGAGGAGTCTCCGCAACTGGCATAGGAGCGAGCCTAGGAAAGTAGGCGTAAACCCACAGCTGCAAGGTAAATACCAGTGCATTTATCAGAAAAAGCAGAATACAGAATAAAGCAGAAATGGCAAAGCCGTGTGTTGTGCAGTGTATTGTGCAGGGTGTACAGTGTGAGCAGTGTACAGTCAGTGTGAAGTAGAATGTATGTGTGTGCCATGTGTACAGTATACAGCGAGTATAAAACAGACTACAGTGTGTGCAGTGTACAGAGTACAGAGAATATCGGACAGAAATGAAAAGCGGAGAAGAAGTGTACCTCCCAAGCCCGCCAGTAGCCTCCGAGTAGCTGGCCGCTGCCGCGAGAAGCCGAGCTCATGTACCCGTAGAGAGTGGCCAGAGCGGTGCCACCCCAGTCATAGTGCAAAATGTCCCGGACGTCCACCAATGCGCTGAGAAGACAGAGAGGCACGGTGTTCGCCCGGTCGGCGAAGATGGTAGTCCCGAATAGGAACATGAGGAAGCCACGAGCGTACCTCTCCACGTCCTCCTGGGTCATCTGCGCCTCCTCCTCCAACACGGGCTGAACCCGAAACTGTACCTCGAACCAGGAGTACCGCACAAAACCTGGACGAGCTAGTGGTGGCGCCTCCCCCAACAGATAAACCTGAGCGGCGGTCCACTCATCCATCGCTATGTCAAAAGGGATCAGATCACCCCCTACCCCGATGCCTGTGAGCATCGAGAAGTCATAAGGGGTCATCGTCATGTCCCCTGCAGCGGAAAAGTGAAAAGAATCGGTGGTGTCCCACCATCTCTTCGCCAGAGCGGCAAGGAGAGGCCTGCATGTGGAGAGCCTGGAGAGTCCTCGGCAGAAGGCGCCGAAACCCGCTCGATCCATGATGCGTCGGACCGCGTCAGGGAGCTCATCGTACCACTCCCGAGCGCCAGTATTCCCATACCCGCGAATGGTATGGGAACCCTCCTGTAAACAGAAAATAACAATTGCAAGACAACATTCAAAATGCAGTTTTGAAAAAGCAGATGAAGCATGTGTGCAGGTTTGTCAGATTCAGGCAAATACCGGGTGCCGGTGTGCTTACAGTGAAATAATACGTGTGATGTGTCAACGTGTTTGGGTGTTTCAGAACGGATATAGCATGTGTGCAAATTTAACAGATTCAGACAAATACTGGGTGCCAGTGCGTATGCAGTGAAATACAGTGAGTGCAGTATGTTTGAGTGATTCGGGATTAGTGCAGTGCGTGTGCATGTGTCAGTTTCAAGCAGATATCAGTTGTATGTATGTCTACAGTCAACTACGGCATATAGCATGTCAGATTCAAGCAGTTAAAGAGTACAACTAACTATGACAGTTTTGTATCCTACATTGCGGAAAGTAAAGCAGAAGAAAGAGAGTTACCTCGGAAACGATGAAGGAAAGGTGGGAGGTAGGCTCGCGCAGTAGTAGCTCAGGCGCCACGTGCCTCTCGAAGCTTCGGAACTGACGCAGGCCGTCGGGGGGCAGAACATGGACCGCCGGTCGGTAGGTCGCCGGGTCGAACGGGCGCTCGCCCAACAGTAGGAGCTCGACCCCGGGATCCATCTCGTGGTCCGGGGGAGTCCCGCCACGTGGAATGTCGTCCGCCATATCGGGAATGATGTGGAAATGGCCGAAGGAAGGAAAACCGAGCCGGAATACGAAGAGTCAACCGGAAAGTCAACTCCCGAGAGGGTCGGAAATGGCCGGGAAGGCCGGAATGTGAAAAGGCACGGGAATGAAGAGGAAAACGAGGGGAACAAACCCCGAAAAGGCGGGAACGCCAAACGAGGCACCGAAACAAAGATGTGATCGGTTGAAAATGTCCGAAACGCGAAGAAAATCGCGAATCCGACGACGAAACGGGCGTAGAACGCGAAGAAATGGGCGAAAAATGAGAGAAAAACACTCTAGAGAGAGAGGGTTAGAGTTTTCAGTGGTGGAGAAGTGAGGAAATAGGGCTTGAAGCCCTATTTTAAAACGCCCAAGGTGAATTGCCGAAACTGCCCCGACTCAGCAACTGTTTGCCGGTCGGCAATATTTTGTGCCGGCCGGCACAATATTGTGCCGATGGATTTATTTTTCAGCCGGTGGATAGCCGGTGGCCTCCCCTTCCGGCCGGTGGGGTTCCCACAGCCTTGTTTAGGCCATACGAGAAGTTTTTGGTCTTCATAGCTCAAGAAAGTGCAAGAAAGTGCATCTCCGATGCTCAACCGGCCTCCGTTTTGACCTCGGGTCGTGTCTTCTGTGCGTGGCACTAGAATTCATGCAAGGTGTATCCTTTTCGTATCCTTTTGACTTTTACAAGATCCAAAAGTTGCCCCATGTGTATCGCATATCAATCGCACTGTTTTGTGCATTTCAAATCGTCACACTGTTATGTGCATTTCAAATCGTCGCACTGTGTTGTGCATTTCAAACCGTCGCACTGTTTTGTGCATTTCGAATCGTCGCACTGTTTTGTGCATTTCAAACCGTCGCGCTGTTTTGTGCATTGCATTCCGTTGCGCGGTTTTGCGCGTCTAATTACATTGCCTGCGTAGACCGCATGTTTGTAATCATTTCTTTACTTGCGTAGACCGCATGTTAATTACATTACCTGCGTAGACCGCATGTTTGTAATCATTTCTTTCCTTGCGTAGACCGCATATTTATTGTTCAATTTCTTTACCTGCGTAGACCGCATGTATTGCTTGCGTAGACCGCATAATTGTTCAATTTCTTTCTTTGCGTAGACCGCATATTTATTGTTCAATTTCTTTACCTGCGTAGACCGCATGTATTGCTTGCGTAGACCGCATAATTGTTCAATTTCATTCCTTGCGTAGACCGCATATTTGATTTCAATACCTACGTAGACCGCATGTTTTGATTACATAGACCGCATATTTAATTTCAATACCTACGTAGACCGCATGTTTTGATTGCGTAGACCGCATATTAATTTCATTACCTGCGTAGACCGCATGTTTTGATTGCGTAGACCGCATATTTAATTTCATTACCTGCGTAGACCGCATGTTTTGATTGCGTAGACCGCATATTTGATTTTAATACCTGCGTAGACTGCATGTTTTGATTGCGTAGACCGCATATTTAATTTCATTACCTACGTAGACCGCATGTTTTGATTGCGTAGACCGCATATTTAATTTCATTACCTGCGTAGACCGCATGTTTTGATTGCGTAGACCGCATCTTTATTAATTTCAATACCTGCGTAGACCGCATGTTTTGATTGCGTAGACCACATGTTAATTTCATTACCTGCGTAGACCGCATGTTTTGATTGCGTAGACCGCATATTAATTTCATTACCTGCGTAGACCGCATGTTTTGATTGCGTAGACCGCATCTTTATTAATTTCATTACCTGCGTAGACCGCATGTTTTGATTGCGTAGACCGCATCTTTATTAATTTCATTACCTACGTAGACCGCATGTATTGCTTGCGTAGATCGCATTATTTCATTGACTGCGTAGACCGCATGTTTTGCTTGCGTAGACCGCATAATTGTTCGATATCATTACCTGCGTAGACCGCATGTTTTCGCTTGCGTAGACCGCATGCTTACGTTCAATATCATTACTTGTGTAGACCGCATGTTAATTACATTGCCTGCGTAGACCGCATGCTTATGATCAATTTCATTGCCTGCGTAGACCGCATGCCCCACTCACATGTTTGTATTTTCATAGCATTGTTATGCTCCCCGCTTGCTTTGCGCTGTCACGCATTTCGAGTATACTACTATGCATGTTGCTAACGATATTGTACCTGTTAAGTTTGTTTTCTTTTCAGGCACGATATTGTATGTACGGTTCATTTGAGGCTGGTGCAACCAGACGAGTCGCACAGGTATTGTATCTCCCGAGTGAGACGTATTGAGAATTGCATAATTCTCTTACATCCTTTCTGCATTGTAGTGTAGTTTGGTGTATGCTAGCTTAAAACTGTCGCATGTTTGTTTCGTTACAGCTTTCTTTGCATGATCATAAGTTATGTCCGGCTCTGTGCATTGTCTTGCATTTTGCCCCTGCCTTCGGGCACATATCTTGTTTGTCTTGCATGTTTGTCTAAGTCTTCGGCCTTGTCAAAAATGGGTCATCTCTGGGCTTTGACATTCACTCCCGTCATTGTTATGACTTTCGAGTTCTGTCAAAGAGGGGCAACTGTAGACACCCCATTTTTGACCGTCCTCAAGACTTGGACGTCACCGTTTGAACACTCGGTGATTATCCATGTTTGTGTTCGTTTGGAGTTCCCGGAGGTCTCGGCTCGCGCGCCTTGCCTCAGGATCTCCGAATTTGACTGTTTAGTGTCTGGTTCTACACCAAACACTTGTGTTTTACCTTTGAGAGGCAGGGTAGGGCTTGTAGACCACCCCCACCCACCACCGGCAGTGACTAGAGGCCACCGGCTGGTTTTTGCTTCCACCGGCAATGTATATTGCCGGCCGGCACTATTTGTTGCCGGTCAGCACTTTTTAGTGCCGGCCGGCACTCTTTTTAGCCAAGATGGCATTTTTGGCCGGCCGATTACTGTGCATCTGCTTTTGCAGATATTTTAAGACAGCTGTCTTGCTTTTGCTCCCCTCCATACACGTGTATGGAGGGATCTCCCCCTTGTGAAGCTTGTCTTGTAAGCTTTACAAGACAAGAAGCTTCTATATAGAGAGGGGTGGTCTCTTGGCTAAAGGAGGTTAGACATTTTAAGATATTTTGAGTGCTTAGACAACCATTGTTAGGGTTTGAGATCTAGGGTTAGGGTTTGTTACACCTTATCTCTCTCTTTTTCCCTCTTGTGTATGTTTTAGTGTGTTTAGTCCATACTATTGCACACAAACACATAGTGTTTCACCTTCCTTTGGTTCTTGAGGTTCTAAGGGAGTGGTTTTGAAGTTTTGGTGTTGGATTCAAGCTAAGGAAGGCCATTGGAGCATCATTGTTGAAGAAGGCTTCAAGGGTAAGAATCTCACCCCTTTTTACCCCATTTTTGCATTGTATTTCTACCTATCTTGAATTTGTTTTTGAGCTTAGTGTATAATACAAAAAAGTTCTGTTTTTAGGCCCTCTTTATTGTTTATTAAGAGTGTTTTGTTGTTTGAGGGTGGTTAACCCCTCTTAGGCCTTGAAAGGCCTCATTTTGAGCCATTTTGTGCTAGCTCCGGGATTTTGGTGTTGGGGTCTCTTCACCACTGAAATCTTGAGGGATTTCAGTGGTGAAGGTGATGCCTTGAAGTCCCAAGAAGGAGAGGGCCACCCCCTCTCCTTGTTGTCCTTGAAAAGGGCATGTTTTGGCCTCTTGAGAGAGCATTATGTTTGAGGGTGTATTGACCATGACTTGGCTGCTTTTTATGCTTAACATGTCATGTTATGCCTCTGTTTTTACTTGGTTTTGGTACTCCATGCATGCTTAGCATAGTTGCCATATAATGCCTTGTTATGCCTTAACATGTCTTAAGTTGTTAGCCTTTGTTAGAGCATGTTTTAGGCTTAGTGTTGTGAAGATTATGTGCTTATTTTGACATGTTTTAGATCTGTCCATAAGTGTTTGGGTCGATTTTAGCATGCATCATATAGCCCCTTTGCATTCCGGCTTGTTGGCCTTAAGCGTGTGCATATATAGCATGGCATCTTTGCATTAATTTGGTGATTTAGGATCATCCTACATGCCATTTCAGTCCCATTTCCATGCTTGTTTGATTGCCTTGCATGTCTCTTTAATGCTTTGGAAGCATGTGTTGCATGCTCCATGTTTTGGCCATTGTGTATGCCTTTGTATTTGAGCCACTTAGATGCCACCTAAGTAGTCCTTTAGCCTTGTTTTGACATGCTAAAAATCTGTTTTTAGTGGTTTAATGCATGCCATGATTGTTGTGCTAAATGTGCTTCAAAGCTTCATGACTTGCCTTAAGTACTTGGACCATGCTTGCATGCATTTGCTTGTCTTGTTTAACATGATTTGGCATCATTTTATGAAATGATTTTTAATGCTTATGTTGCATGCTAATTGTCCATGATTCCACCTTTCAAGTGTGCTTGAGAGTTGTTCAATTTGTGCCTAAGTGTAGGCCTTCCAACATATGTATGTGTGCATGTGTATTTGGTCCTTCATTGTAGCACTTTGGCCACTGTTTTAGGCCTATTTAGAGCTGCCTAATTCATGTATAAGTCCATCTTTGCATCCATTTGCATGCCCCTATGTTTGCTTGTATGCTTGCATAAGTTAGTTGCCATGCCATGTTGCATCCTTAGCTTGCATGCTTAGGTTGCATTGCATCTTGCATGCATACCTTGTTCCTTGACTTGATGATAGGAATTGGGCCTTGTTTGGTTTGATTGGTTTGCATTGCATTTGAAATCAAAGTTGCATACTTGGTTCTTTGGGCCATCATGCATGGAAATGCGTGATTGGTGGTCCGAGAATCGAGGCACATGCCTCTTTGAGTCATTATCATGATAAGGGACATGGTTGGTGCATATATGCCTTGAATTGTGCTGCCATGCTTTGCCTTGCCCTCTGTTGCTGTCATTTGTAGATTCTGCAGGAACCCTCTGCCGACCGGCAGTGTAAGGTGCCGACCGGCAACAATTTCTCTGCCGACAGCTTCATTTTGTGCCGATGGCCACACACCACTGCCGGTGGTGATTCCACTCAGCCGGTGGCACTCCCCAGTGTCCAGGGATGCAGTCCTGAGGTTTTGACAGCCTCCAGAGGAGTGAAGGAAGGAAAACAGAGGCAGTCTATGCATGACGGCACATTTCTCGAGGCGTTTTCCCTGTTTTCTTAGTTTTAGTTAATTTGCTTAGTTGATTAGGCAATTTGTAATTGTTAATTAGCTTGCGTAGTTAATTAATTTGTAATATTTATTTGGTCCCTCTGAGTGAGGGTAAAGATGTAATAAGTGTGCATGAGTGTGTGTATGTCTTCCAACCTCACGTCTTTCTTCCCTTTTATTTACCTGCTTATGATGGTAGATTAGGGCATGTTCAATTTAGCATACCTTATGCTATGCATGCGTGCATACATTTGTATTACATACATCGGGCTCGGTACATCACGCTAACTGCATTTGTACTTCAATTCAAAAGCTGAATATGTGATAGTTGTGCATTTTCACATGTCATTTGTAGACTAGCCGAGCCTATTCTAGATTGCATTTTTGCATGCGATGCATTAGGCACTTAACATGGACCTGGATCATGCATGTTTGCTAACAAGTTCTTTGTTTTGGCACGGAGTACTATGTGAGTATCTTAAAGCTTTAGCATGTCGCATGTGTGTGAATGCTACCATGACAGTATGTTTACCATGTGGCTAGATGCTTATGTGTTAAATTGTTTTAATGCCTGTGGGTGGAGGTTGGATTGTTTGAGTTGGAAAAACTCGTTGAAATCCGCATTTTAGCTTACTTGCGAGTAGCAAATTCCAAAGCGCTTTTCAAAACCGAACGGATATGCAATGTTTATTTCCAAATTAGGCAATCTAGTCTATACTTGTTTGCTGCGCGCATAACATAGTAATTCTAGGCTAATAAATGGAATAAGAACACATAACATTTTTTTTAAAATCGGATATCATGGTTAGTAGAGGCCGGTCTTTGGACTGGGCGAAAGGGGGTGCTCATAGCTGACCTTCCCCGATCGTACCCAAGCTCCCGAGCCGAGACAACTCCGGTGATGACGGACATGTGGCCTTCGGTACCGAGTCAGGGTTTCCTAAATTTCCTCATTAAAAAATATTTAGGTGGCGACTCTGTATCTGGCAAAGCAGTCCATGTTTGGCACTACTTTTTCAAAAATCTGTTTCTCAAAACGATTTGCCAGATTTGGACTCTTTGGTTCAAGATTAAGAACCGCGAAACAAATCGAGTCCGAACTGTAGCGGCCTCCCCCGCGGGCGTGTTACAGCTATGAAATGATGGCATGAAAGGCAAGATGGTGATGCTCATGCAATGGCCTTTCAACTAAGCATAAGAGCACATCCCTCAAACATGATTAAGAAGTGAGAAACATGGAAGTGTGACAACACTATATGCATTGAAATTATGTATGAAATGATGCCAAATCACTCAAACAACATAAGTATAGCATGCAAGAGGGCCTAAGGCACAAGGCTACCAAAAGGGACTACACAAGTGGCATGCAATATATGGCACAAATGATTGAACCAACCATAGACAGAGCTCAAATAGGTCAAAACAAAGACCAAAACATGCTGAGATGGGAGTTTAAAAGTCTAGGTCATGCATACGCATTGGTCCACAAACAAGGCAATAATGCACAACTCTTGAAAGTACTCAAAGAGTGAAAGAAGTGAGAACATGGCAACGCGATATACTCTGAAATATTATGTTAAATGATGCCAAATCATGCACATGTCACAAATGACGCATGCTAGGAGGCTCAAAACTCAAGGCTAGCCAAGCCCATTGTACTACAGCTATGCAATACATGAGCCATATGGCCAAGACAACCCAAAAAAGTCCTAGAGCATGTCAAAATGATGCTAAAACATGCATGGAGTAGAGCTAATACATGCTAGCATGAAGGGCATGAAGCATGGAGTATGCAAGGCCAATAAGGAGGATTACACTACACCTACCAAAACCAAGCATGAGATGACTTCACCAACAAAAATTAGAGTTGTATCATGGTAAAATAACACCAAAAACACACTAATATGGTAGCCCAAAAGATTAGGCAAGATGGCATACATATTGGCTCATACTTAAAGCATAAAGCACCAATCCTCCAAAGCATTGAAAGAGTGAAAGAGGTGAGGACATGGCAGTGGAACATGCTCTGAAATCACATAACAAATGATGCCAAATCATGCAAATAGCCCAAGCAATGCATGCTAGTGACTTGGGAATTCAAAGCTAGTGAACTAGAATGCACTATGGCTATACAAAGCAAGGCATGCATGACCAAAACAACATAAAACAGAGCTTAAGCATGGTAAATTACGAGTAAAATCTTGCTGGAGTTGAGCCAAAATGATGCCAAAATGATGGTCCAAAGCAATGATGCATATTAGGCTAGTTTGTGGAATTACACTACAAGTGCAAGGAGCATGCAAGAGGTAATCAAACCAACCCTAGACAGAGGTATATCATGCTGAAATAATGCTTAAGACATGCTAAGATGGAGCCAAACATGCTAGAAAGACATGCTACTTTGAAAAGCTACAAGTAGGATTACACCACACATACAAGAAGCATGCAAGGGGTGACCAAGACAGCCAAAAACAGAGTCATGGCGGGTCTAAAAGGTCACAAAAAAGTGCTCAAACAAAGCCTTAAGAAGATAGAACTACATGCTCTTTTGATGAGCCATCAATACAAGCAAACAAGAGAAGAGGATGGGGGACAACCCCCTCCTATTTGAGACCTCAAAACATAGTTTCCACCACTGAAATTCCTTTGAGTTTCAGTGGTAGGAAGGCCAAACCAAGGTGATTACAAAGGCCTAAAGTGATGGCCCAAAACAAGGCCAAACAAGGCACAAAAGGGGGTAGAACACCCCCAACACCCAAGGAGCCTCAAACAAACATTTCAAATACTTAAAAATGAAGCTTTTTACAGTTGAGAGTCAAGCCAAAATAAGCATGCAAAGGTGGCCTAGTAAGCAACTACAACAAGGCTTTAAAAGGATTAGAGACTCACCTTTGAAGAATCAAAGCACGACAGCAACTTTTGAGGCAAAAACCAAGCCTTGAGCTTCAAACAAACCTCCAAGAACCTCAGCTCAAGAATAAAGGTGTTTCACTAGGTGTTTGTGTGCAAAAGTGTGAAGAAATGGCACTTTCAAGCACAAATATGTAGAGAAAGGATGAAGTATAGAGATAGATGATATGCATATGCCCTAAGCAATTTTTCTGAACCTAAAACAAGAGGGAGAAGCCTCCCTTTTATAGAAAATCAAGCATCAAGCTTGTTGAACAAGCTTGAAGCTTGAATCAATCCCTCCATACACGTGTATGGAGGATGCTTTCTATGCCCAACAGGTGGCACAGCTGGCATGGAAAATATCTGCAAAAAGTGCAGGAAAGCTGCCGACCAGTTGAAGTGGTCGGCCAGCTACTTGCACTGGTCAGTCGACCAGAAAAAGTGGTCTGCAGGAAGAGAAAGTGGTTGGCAAGGGAGAGGAATGGTCTGCACAAAGAAAGTAAGGTGGTGGCATGGCTGTCGACCACTTTAGGTGGTCCACAGACCACCAAGACCAGCTAGCTGACCAGAAAACTGGCTGGCAGGGAAGAAAAGTGGCCTTCAGGGAGAGAAACTGGTCTGCACCCCTTATTCCACCCTCCAAGCAAGGAAAACAAGGTTTGTGCCAAAAACAAACCAAAAAGGATGCAAGACAAGAGTCTGCGGGACAAGGCACGCAGCCGGAAGCCTCGAAAACTAGTCTACGGGTACAAAAAGTGGTCTACGAGAGGGAAATGTGGTCTACAGACCTCTGTTTCCCTCTAGGCAAGGTCAACAAGGCATGGTTCAAAAACCAAGCCAAGAGGAGGAAGTTAAGAGGTTCCTAGACAAGGCGCTCGGCCGAAAGCTCCGGAAATCGAAAACTAGCCTACAAGAGGGAAAAGTAGTCTACGACTACAAAAAGTGGTCTACAGGCCTCTCCCTCCCTCCAAACAAGGTCAACAAGGCATGGTCCTGTAGACACCCCATTTTTGACCGACCTTAAGACTCAGATGTCACCAATTGAGCGCTCGGTGATGACGCATATTGTGCTCGTTCTGAGGTTGCGGAGTCTCGGTTGAGACCCTTGCCTCCGGACTTCGGGGCTCTTTTGTGCTTTGCCTCGGTTTACGAACCAAGTCCTGTTTTCTCTATTTTCTTTTCTCGAAGGGAGGGAGAGGTCTCGTAGACCATCTCTCAATGGCCGTAGGCTACGTTTCGTGGTCATAGGCCATTTTTTCCGTTTGGAGACCAGTTTCCGATTTTCAGAGCCGTCGGCCGTGTGCCTCGGTTCGAGACCGCTTAACTACCTCCGTTTGCTCCGATTTTTGGCACACACCTTGTTTCCTCTCTTTTGAGGGACACTATGACCCGAGAGACCACCTTCGTGGTCGCACGCCACTTCCGGTACCTAACAGCCTGTTTTCGGGGCCCCGGGCCGTGCGTTTTGGCCCCCGAACCCTCGTTTTGCATCGGTTAGGGTTCATTTTTGGCATGGACCCTATTTTCATTGTTAGGAAGGGGGTAGTATAGTGGGAGACCATAAATTATTTTGAAAACCATTTTCTCTCTCCTCCAGCCGGTTTTCTTGACAGAAAGCTGGTTTTTTCTACTTTTGGATCACAATTTCTGGTCTCCCATACCACCATTGTGTTGTACTCACCTGGGAGGCGACCAATATGGGTAGGCCGACCAGCTTTTCTTCCTGACCCTTTTGAACCTTGCTAGAAATCTAGTTTTTTTCTCTCCTGGGTCACATTTTCTGGTCTCCTAACATACAGCTGTATTCTACTCATCTGGGAGGCCACCTTTCTGGTATGGCCAATCAGCTTTTCTCATTGACCTTTTTGAACCCTGGTCGGCCGACCAGGGCAAGTGGTCGGCCGACCACTTGAACTGGTCGGCCTACCTTCTGCTTTTTGGCCTTCTTGAGTTGCATACAACTGTGCCAGCTGTGTAGCATTTGACCCACTGTCCGAGATTTTGAGCCTTTTGTTGGTCTCTTTAAGTTGGTTTTGACCCTCTTGCTTAGCTTCTTAGAGAAGCTTGACCCTTTTGTCAAGCTTCTTGAGGAAGCTTGACCCTTTTTGGTCTAGCTTCCTCAAGAAGCTTGACCCTTTTGGTTAAGCTTCTTTGAGAAGCTTTGACCCCCTCTTGAGGCTTCTCCAAGAAGCCTTATCTCTCTCTCTCTCTCTCTATAAAACCAACACTCCCCTTCCATTTGCAAGGGTTAGAAAAATCAGCCAAGGCATATACACTCCACCCTCCATATCTCTCTCATCCAAGCTCAAATACCCCATTGTTCTTGGCCATTACACCACACCTCATAGCCTACCACCTCCACCATCCATTCAATCATCTTGGAGCTGTTTTTCAGAGGTTGAAGACTCACCTTCTTGGTCCAGAACTTGCTGCATTGCTGTGCTACAAGGGTAAGTCCTCATTTCCCCCATTTTTTGCATTATTTTGCTTCATAACTTATCCCTATTTGAAAGCATTTCTGGGTTTTGTTATAAACTGAAAAGTGTCTTATTTTGAGCTCCTCTTGAAGTTTGATTAAGGATACCTTTCTATTTGAGGTCTTCTACCTCCTTGTATGCTCCATCCCTCTTTGTAGGCTTATTTTGCTTCCTATCTTAGCCTTGCTTGTGAGCATTTTCGAGATTTGTTATAAACTGAAAAGAGTCTTATTTCGAGTCCCTCTTGATGTTTGATTAAGGGAATTTTTCTTTTTGAGGTCATTTACTTCCTTGTATGCTTGTTTGCCTCTTGTTTTGAGCCTTGCATCTAGGCCTTTGTTGCATGTTTTGTTTGGCCTTCTAGCCACTGAAATCCAATGGATTTTCAGTGGCTAACACATTGTTTTGAGAGCCAAAATCAGAGGGGGATGACCCCCTCTCTCCTTGTCTTGTTTGTTGGCTCTTTTGGCCTTCCAAAGGGGCTCCATCTTGCATGCTTTGAAGTCTTGTTTCAGGCCCTATTATGTGAGTTTTGGGGTCTGCCTTAGCTCTGTCCAGACCCCTTTTGGCCATATTTCGTGTCCCTCATGCATGTATAGAGCCATCCTCCTTAAGGCCTTTCAAGGGGACCTTTTATTGCATGTTTCATTGACCCATTTTACAGCCTTTTTGGTGAGTTTTAGGGTTGTCATAACTGATTTCCAGAGTTGGTTTGGCCATTTTACATGTCTATCTTGTATGTGTTGAGTAATCCACCTCATGGCCCTCCAAAGGAGCCCATCATTTTTGCATGCATTGGATATATTTCAGTGGTTATTTGGGCATATTTTAGCATACCATGTTCCTATCTGTGGCTGGTTTGGTGACCTCTCTTGTGCTTCATATACATGCCATGTAAACCATGCTTACTAGCCTATGTTGCATGTTGTTTTAGCCCTTCATGTTAACACCTTTTAGCCATGCTTAGAACTGATTTGGTGCATGTTTAGGACTGCCTTGGCTCTGTCTTCATGCCTCATGGTCAAATAATGCTTGTTTTGCATACTTGTGGTTCAATGCATTCGCCTAGTTTTGAGTTTCGGGGCTTATTTCGTGCATTGGGTGACATGTTTCCATGATTTGGGAACATTGGGCATCTTACTTTAGAACTGGAAATTGCATGTTTGTATGCCATCTTTTATCCCTTTCCATGCTTTGGTAGAGTGACATTTGATGCCTTAGGATCGGTCCCTTGCATCGTGCATGTTTGCATGTGTTTTGGTTGTCTCATTTCCATCATATGGCCACTGATGTGAGTGTGGCTAAGGTCTACTCATGTTGATGTAAGCCCATCGTGCATTTTGTATGCCATTTTAGTCCATAGTATTGCGTATGCTAGGTTGCATGTTAGCGCAATGTGTTGTGCATGTTATGTTGTTAGTATTGTGTATGCCATGTCATTCCTCGCATTGTGTATGCTAGGTTGTTAGTCGCATTGAGTATGCCATAATTCATGAGCGTTGTGCATGGCATATAGTTCATAGCATTGTGCATGTTAGTCGCATTTGCATCACTTAGTTGCATCGCATTAGGGTCGCATGATAGATTGGCATTGGTGCATGCCATCCTACTTGTTGCATTGTGTTTGGGGTAGGAGTTAGCCCAAACATGGGAAACAAGGCGCGTTTCGTACTCAAAGTGACGAAACGTGTCTCAATTCCCAGTTGCCAACGCTCCGGATTATCCATGATGGAGTTTAGGCCTTGTTGCGTTCATATGTGCATTCATTTCACATCGAGTCGTGCAATTCGATTCCTCGGCCATCATGCATCGAGATGCGTGATTAGTGGCACGAGGATCGAGGACCACACTCCCTAGAGCTTGTGCAATGACGGGGAGAGTGGTCGTGCACACATGTGTTGCAAATACCTTGCTTTCTCTTTCTCTTGCCTTTGTTGCAGAAAAACCAGAAACTGGAGGCAGGAACTGGTCGGCCAGACCAGCTTTTCTGGCAGGCTGACCACCCCTTTTGGTTTTTTCCACATAAACTGGTCGGTGGGTGGTCTCCAAGCCCAATAGCTGGTCGGTGGCCCTCCCACAGCTTCCCAGAGTGGAGTTTCAGCCTCTCGGAGCTTTGTGCAAGTTTCTGGATTCAATTGCAAACAAAGGCGAGTCAAGGCATCGCGATGGAATTTACCGACAAGGCAAATTGAGCATGCATACACCCTTTATCATTCCGAGCAGAGCTGAGGTAGTCCATTGCACGTAGCATAGCATGCTAGTTTACTTTGCTTACCTAGTTCATTTGTTAAGTAATTAGTGTTGTGTAATAATTCGTTATTTATTTTGGTTGTGTAATATTCATTCGGACCCTTCGAGCGAGAGCAGTGTTGTAATAAGTGTGCGTGTATGTGATGTATGCCTTCCAACCCCTACTTCTTTCTCCCTTTTATTTACCAGCTTATGATGATTAGATTAGGGCATGTTTTAATTAGCATACTTATGCTCGCATGTTTGCATCCATTCATCTGTCTTGCATGCACCGGGCTCGGCACATCATACTAACTGCATCGTACTTCCAAGTTGAATACGTGTTAGCTGTAGCATCATCATATGCCATCTTAGAATAGCCGAGCCTATTGTAGTTGCATTCCTGCATGTGTTGCATTAGGCATTTCAGCATAGTTAGGATCATGCATGGATTTCTAACATAGCTCTTGTTTTGGCTAGGATCATGCATGGATTTCTAACATAGCTCTTGTTTTGGCTTGGAGTACTCGGTAAGTGTTTATGCTTTAGCATCCTTGCATGTGTGTGAGTGACTGCCATGATAGCATGCCTACCATGAGGCTAACTGCTCATGTGATTTATCTGCCTGAATGCCTGTGGGTGAAGGTTGGATTATCTGAATTGGAATAATGCATTGACTGTGAGTTTTAAGCCCACTACATAGTGGCAAAACCATGTTTTCTAAGTCCACCCGAGGGTGGCAGAATCTGCATTTTAAGCCTACTTGCAAGTAGCAAACCGCTTTCAAAAACAAACATGAAATGTTTTGTTCCAATTCAGGCGATCCGGTCTATACTTGTATGCTGTGCACATCACGTAGTAAATCTAGGCTAATAACCGGAATAAGAACGCATAATGTTTTCAAAACTAGATATCATAGTTAGTAGATGTAGACACCCCATTTTTGACCGTCCTCAAGACTTGGACGTCACCGTTTGAACACCCGGTGATTATCCATGTTTGTGTTCGTTTGGAGTTCTCGGAGGTCTCGGCTACGCGCCTTGCCTCAGGATCTCCGAACTCGACTGTTTAGTGTCTGGTTTTGCACCAAACACTTGTGTTTTGCCTTGGAGGGGCAGGGAATACCTTGTGAGGCATCCCCACACATCACCGGCCATGGCCGAAGGCCACCGGCTGGTGTTTTGTTGCCATCGGCAATGTGTATTGCCGGTCGGCATTCTTTGTTGCCGGTCGGCAGTCCATTTTGTCAAAATGGAAATTTTGAGCAGCCGACTACTGTTCATCTGCTTTTGCAGATATTTTAATACAGCTGTATGGTATTTTGTTCCCCTCCATACACGTGTATGGAGGGATGGCCTTCTTGTTAGCTTACCTTGTAAGCTTTACAAGATTGACTCCTCTATAAGAGGAGCCCTCCCCTCTTGGCTTTAGGTTAGACATTTTAGAGAGAAAGACATTGTTAGAAGCTCTGGTTCTAGGGTTAGAACTTATACACATTCTATCTCTATACCTCTCTCTCATTTGGCCTTTATGTGTGTATAAGTGTGTTTGTGTCTTACTATTGTACATAAACACATAGTGTTACACCTTTTCTTGATTCTTGAAGGGCCAGAGGTTTGTTCTTGAAGCTTGGGAGCTGTTTTGAACCCAAAGAAGCTGCTGGAGCTTCATTTGTGAAGAGGGTCTTCAAGGGTAAGAAGTTTGTCCCTTTATTCCCCATTTTTGCATTGCATTTTTGCCTATCTTAGAACTGTTTTTGAGCTTAGTGTATAATATAAAAAAGTTCTATTTTTAGGCCCTCTGAATAGTTGGTTTAGAGTATTTTGTGGTTTGGAGGTGTTTGACCCCTCTTAGGCCTTGAGAGGCCCCATTTTGTGCTATTTTGAGTGAGCTCCGGGACCTTGGGGTTTGGGCCTCCTCACCACTGAAATCTTGAGGGATTTCAAAGGTGAGGATGGTTCCTTGAGGTCCTAGGGAGGAGAGGGCCACCCCCTCTCCTTGTTGTCCTTGAAATGGACCATTTTTGGCCTCTTGAGGGAGCACCTAGCCAAGCTTCTTGTTGACCATGCCTTGGCTGTTTTTTGTGCTTATTATGTCATAATATGCCTCTATTTTTTGTTGGTTTTGGTACACCATGCATGTTTAGCATACCTACCTTGTAATGCCATGTTTAGGCCTTAACATGCCTTAGGCTGTAAACCATTGTTCAAGCATGTTTTAGGTCTAGCTTTGTGAAGCTTTTATGCTTATTTTGCCATGCTAGAGGTCTGTCCTTATTCATTTTGGTCGGCCATGATGTGTTTGGTATAGCCCCTTTGCATTCCAGCTTGTTGGCCTTAAGTGTGCGAGTGTGTAGCATGCATTACTTGCTTTGTTTTAATGATTTGACACCGCTTATAGCATCATTTCAGTCCCTTTAGCATGCTTGTATGCTTGCCTTGGATGCCTTTTTGATGACTTATGAGCTTGTGTGGTATGCTCCTTGAAAGTGCATTTGTGCATACTTTTGAATTCAAGCCATTTAGATGCCATCTAAGTGGTCTTTTGGGCTTTGTTTTATGTGCTAAAACTCTGTTTTTGGTCATTAGATTCATGCCATGTTTGGTCTTGCTAAGCGTAGTTCAATACTTCATTAGCTTGCCTTGAATGCTTGGGTCATTTGTTGCATGTTTAGCCTATCTTGTTTGCTTGGTTTGACACCATGTTCTTGCATGATTTTCAAGGCTTAGTCCATGTTTGCATCCTCTTAAGTGTGCTTGAGAATTGCTCTTTAATGTTTGAAGTGTTGGAGATCATTTGCATGCATGTTTGCATGCCATTAGTCCTTCATTTTGGGCACTTTGGCCACTGTTTTGGGCTTAGTGAGGGCTGCCTAAACCATGCTTGAGTCCACCCTTTGCTTGTTTGCATGTTTGCCTCGCATATTTGCTTGCATAATTGCATGAATGCATTGCATTGCCATGTTGCATCCTTAGCTCACATGCCTAGGATTGCATCCCATTTGCATGCATGCTTGGCCTCTTGAAATGCTTGTGATAGAGGTTGAGTCCCATTGGTTTGTTCATGTGCATTGCATTCCATATCAAAAATGCACACTTGATTCTTCGGGCCGTCACGCATGGAAATGCACGATTGGTGGTCCGAGAACCAAGGAGCGTATCCCTTTGAGTCACCAACATGATAAGGGACATGATTGGTGCATACATTGCCTGAATTGCATTGCCATGCTATGCCTTGCCCTCTGCTGCTGTCAATTGCAGATTCTACAGGAACTTTCTGCCGACCGGCAGTGATAAGTGCCGACCGGCAATCCTTCCGGGGCCGATAGCTTCACCAACAGCCGGTGATCACATACCACTGCCGGTGGCCATTTTACTCAGCCGGTGGTGTCTCCCAATGTCTAGGGAAGCAATTCTGAGACTTTGGCAGTCTTCAGAGGAGTATAGCAGGGAAAACAGAGGCAGCTTGCGCATGGCAGTGCACTTCCGAGCAGGACCGAGCACGCGCGCATCGAACCCTCTTCCCGAGGCCCCTGTTATTGCTTTTCTTATGCTTAGTTAATTTGTTAATTAATTAGGTGATTTGTAATAATTAATTAGCTCGTAGGTTAATTATCTGTAATATTTATTTGGTCCCTCCGAGCGAGGGCGAATCTGTAATAAGTGTGGGTGCGTGTGTGTGCATGTCTTCCAACCCCCACTTCTTTCTTCCTTTTTTACTTACCTGCTTTGATGGTTAGTAATAGGACATGTTTAAATTAGCATACCTTATGCTGCGCATGCGTGCATCCATGCATTTGTCTCGCACGCACCGGGCTCGGTACATCATGCTAACTGCACCTGTACTTCAATTCCAAATTGAATACGTGATAGTTATAGTATTTCGCATGTCATTGTTTAGGTTAGCCGAGCCTACTCTAATTGCATCCTGTATGTGTTGCATTAGTCAATTTGACATGAACTAGGACCATGCATGTTGGCTAACTAGTTTATTGTTTTGGCACGGAGTACGATGTAAGTATTTATGCTTTAGCATCCTTGCATGCGTGTGAGTGTTGCCATGATAGCATGATTGCCATGAGGCTAGCTGCTTAGGTGATATAACTGCTTGAATGCCTGTGGGTGAAGGTTATATTGTCTGAGTTGGAATGGCCGATTGAAATCCGCGTTTTAGCCTACTTGCGAGTAGCAAATTCCAAAACATTTTTCCAAAACAAACGGATATGCAATGCTTATTTCCAAATTAGGCAATCTAGTCTATACTTGTTTGCTGTGCGCATAACATAGTAATTCTAGGCTAATAACCGGAACAAGAACACATAACGTTTTCAAAAATGGATATCACGGTTAGTAGAGGCCGATCTTCGGATCGGGCGAGAGGGGGTGCTCATAGCTGACCTTCCCCAATCGTACCCAAGTTCCCGAGCCGAGGCAACTTTGGTGATGACGGACACGTGGCCTTAGGCAAACGAGTCAGGGTTTCCTAAATTTCCCCAAAATAAAATATTTAGGTAGCGACTCTGTATCTGGCAAAGCAGTCCATGTTTGGCACTTCTTTCAAAATCTGTTTTCTCAAAACGATTTGCTGGATTTGGACTCTTTGGTTCAGATTACGAACCGTGACAATTTGAGAGTCCTGAGTTGTAGTGAGCCCAATATCGAACGGAACGGGGGACCTCGTCCTCCCGGGGCGTTCGGGGACGTCTACAGCAGAGGCCGATCTTTGATCGGGCGAGCGGGGGTGCTCATGAAGTGACCTTCCCCAATCGTACCCAAGTTCTCGAGCCGAGGCAACTTTGGTGATGACGGACACGTGGCCTTAGGAAAACGGGTCATGGTTTCCTAAATTCCCCCAAAATAAAATATTTAGGTGAAGACTCTGTATCTAGCAAAGCAGTCCATATTTGGCACTTCTTTAAAAAAAATCTATTTTCAAAAACGATTTGCCGAATTTGGACTCTTTGATGATTCATCGGTCTTGCATTACACTCTGCGAGATTAGATACAGGACCGTGACATTGAGTCCTGAACTGTAGTGAGCCCGTATGAACAAAACGGGATCTCCTTCCCGGGACGTTCGGGGACGTCTACAGGTCCATAAACCAAGCCAAGACACAAAGAGTTCAGAGGCCCGGAGGCAAGGCACTCAGCCGAAAACTCCGGAAACTCGGAACGAGCACAAACATGCGCGATTATCACGTGCACAAACGATGACGTCTAAGTCTTAAGGTTGGTCAAAAATGGGGTGTCTACAGTGACATTGGGTTCTGTAGTCCCAGTAAGAGGCAGTGGTGCAAGAACAATAGGTTCCACCAAGGGAATCACAGGAATCACTTCACACCAAAGCTCTCCCTAAAGGGAGGACTATGACATCGGAGAGGACAAGAAATAGAACTAAGACTCAAAGAAAGTGACATCTATGGACACAAACCACTTACGAGAATGAGGGTGATAACACTTATACCCCTTTTGAGTAAGAGAGTGCCCAAGGAAAACACATTTGAGGGAGCGAGGGTTCAACTTACCATGAGTAAGAGAGTGATTGTGGACAAAACAGACACAGCCAAATATTTTTGAAATAATAGAAAACAAGGACTCGGAACCTAGGAGGACTTGAAGGGGAAGTTGTTTTTGCAAGACCTGGGTAAGAAGATAATTAATAAGATGGGCAGCGGTGAGAACAGCGTCGCTCCAATAGGACCGAGGCACACTCATAGAAAAACACATGCACCGAGCCATGTCAAGAAGATAACGATCCTTGCTTTCCCCCACCTTATTTTATTGAGGGGTATTAGTGCAAGAGGTCTGATGGATAATGCCATGAGCAGAAAAATATTGCCCTAACCTAGAATCTATGTATTCCTCCCATTATCAGAACGGAAGATTTTGATAGTGGCCACAAACTGAGTACAAATCATCTTATGAAAATTGAGGAACACCATCGATGACCTTTCACAGACATAACACGAGATGGACCCCACACATCATAATGTATTAATGAAAAAGGAATTAAACTTTTATTAAAACTAGGAGTAAAGGAAGGTTTGTGTTGTTTTCTAAGTTAACAAGACTCACAAAGAAACTCAGACACATTATTGTTTGCAAAAATAAATGGAAATAAATGATTAAGTAAATAAAAAGAAGGATGCCCAAGACCTCAATGCCATAGCCATAAATCATCTTGGGTAATAGGACCCGTGGTGGAAGAATGAACAAGCTTGTCCGGTTGATCCAAGAAGTAGAGACAATTTTCTGCACTACTACTGCCAATTGTCCTCATTGTGACAAGATCCTGAAAAAAATAATGATCTGGAAAAAACGTCACACTACAATTCAAATCTTGTGTAATACGACTCAAGGATAACAGGTTAACAGAAAAATTGGGAACATAGACCATCTGCAATCCTAACTTTGTCTTGACTTGAAAAGGGTTTATAGGCAGAGAAAAGGTCAACAAATCCAGACACATGATCGAAGTCACCAGAATCAATAATTCAAGACAAAGACTTATGAGAAAGGAAAACACGAGGAGAACAAGCTAAGTTACCTGAGCGAGTAAACGACGAGAAAGATGTACTGAAAGCAGAAGAAGACCGGCGGTCCAGCAAGTGATGCAAAACATCCTCAAGCTCATGAGTAGTCATGCTAAAAAGACCATCAGAAGCCTAGTCAACAGAAGCGGGAGTAGAATCAAGTGTATCAACAGTACTAGACTGATGAGCCCATGGATGAGAGCCTTATCCTCTAGACTGGCCTGACCAACCTCCTTTAGAACCAAACCGATCACCTCGACCACCAGATGGAGTCCCATGAAGCTTCCAACACGTCTCACGAGTATGCCACGGCTTGCGACAGTAATCACAGAAGACAAACTCCTTGGCAGTAGACGGAGGGATGGGAGTCAAACTAAGGCCATCTCTAGGGGTAGATAGTAACACTGAGCGATCAGTAGAGACGGGTGACATCATAGCAGACCGGCGACTCTCCTCATCCTGTACATAGGCGAATGCCTCTTGAAGTGAAGGAAGAGTGTCCATACCCAGAACCCGACTCCAAACCGGATCATACTCCATATTGAGACATGCCAGAAACTTAAAGACCCTTTACTATGCAATGAACTTCCTGTACCCGATTGAATCAGCAGTGCAAATTATTTTTGCTAGCAAATGTAAAAAAAATGGTGAAGAAGGAATATATATATAAGAAAATAATTTTGTTGAAATATCAAATTTTAAAAAAATCTTTACATAAGGCTACTTGGCATCAATTAAGTTCTGTGGGAGTCCATACTCCTCCTATTGATATTGTTGTAAAAAATAAATCTACTGCTCTTCTTTGTTTCCATGCTCTTTTTAACATATTATACGTTGAAGTCCACCTACTATCTATATCTACAAGTAATTTTTTAAATGGCATACCTTCTCGTTGATAAATTTTTCTATATTCCAAAATTCGATTAGCAGAAGACATAATAATAACAATTGCATTTTCTGTTACCAGTACAGAAGTCTCGTATACAAGCATAGTTTCTTTAACAATCAATTTTAAAATATAGGCACAACAACGAATATGAAATAAACCATTATCAACAAGTAATTGTAAAGTTGATTTTAAATGGGTTACATTTTGATTATAATATGTTGCATTATCTAAACTACTTGTAAATATTTTATTTTGCAAAGCCCACTCATATAATACATTTCTTATTTCTACACCAAGCGAATGACTAGTGTATGGAAGTTCAACTAATTTAAATGAAATAATTATTTTATTTAATTTCCAATCATTATCAATAAAATGTGCAATGATACATTGATATTCTAAACTATTATTTGACCACAGATCAGACGTTAAACAAACTCTTCCATTCAATTTTCCAAAAATGTCAAATAGTTCACTTTTAACATCCTCAAATTTCTTTAAAATTCTATTTCTAGTAGTATTTCTTGAAAAACTTTGGTATTGCGGTGCAAAACTTTCGTGAATCATTTCAGTAAAATCGGGACATTCACTAGTAGTAAAAGGTTATTCTTTTTTAATAACATAATCAACTACAAAATTTTGTGCACGTATAGGATCATATGAAAATGTTCGCAAATTACTAGTTGATGAAGCCCCTAATTGCATTTGACTTCTAATATCAGGTTGTTGACTTTGTAAATGTTTGTTATCATACTTTTTTAGATAACTAATACCCCTGCAGATGCAACACTAAATAAATTTGCACAATATTACATTTTGCTTTAAATGTAATTCTACCATCAGGACTATTTATAGATATTTTTTCAAAATGTCGCCAAACACTATTAATTGTGCCCCTAGATGATGATCCAATTGTTGGAAGAGGGATATTAGAAGGCGAATCAACAGATTTATATTGTGTAGTATATGTATCAACATCGACATAAGCACTAGGAATCTTAGGATCCATAGTAATGTAAGTAAAATAATATATAAGAACTAACAATTAATTTAGATAATGAATAACAATAATGAGTAAAAAATAATAATTACTATATGTTCAAAAATAATTAATGTAAAAAAATGAGTAGTTAATACATTTAATTAAACTAATTAATGTTATCGACTGGAGAATGCAATACAAAAATTAGCTTCTTCTAATAAAAGTTTCTTTTTGCACAATTGCCATTGTCACTTAGGGATGACACTTCAAAATTAATTGAGAGTTGAGAAAGATTGAGAGTTTAAGAGAGATTGAGAGTTTAACAAAGAGAATTGTTTGTGAGAATTATTTTAGAAAAGGGGGGATATTTATAGAAGTTTGGAAGATTAAAGTAAATTTATAATAAAAAAAATTGACCATTGTGTTTTAAATAGTAATACGACCGTTAAATTAGAATATTATTTTTATTATTAATTTATTTCTCTTTTAGTCTGCAGAGGTGTAGCTATTTATTTATTTATTTTTTTCATTCATTGCAAATTGCAATGATGTGATGCATGACAAGGCAACAAGGGGCAAGGGGTAGGATGGCAGGCATTGGTTTTACCTCTCTGCGCAAGGAAAAGACAGGCCCTTTTTTTTTTTGTATGGGCTAGGTGGGTCGGGCCGAGCCTCCCGCAGAGCCAAACTTTTTTGGGCCAGGACATGCTTCAAATGGAAGGCCCAGGCCTAAGATCTTGTGATGGGCTCGGGCCCGGGCCGAAACTGTTCAGACACCTCGGGTCGCGGGCGGGCTTCAAGCCTCTTATAGGCCTTGGGCCATTTTTACATCCCTACTCACGTATATATAAAATTTATTTATTTTATTTTTTTAATTTTTTCTAAACATGTTGCATTATGTTAAACCTATATAAATTAATCTCATGATATATAATAGTCTTCTCTTACCTTTTTTTTTTGTTTTTTGTTTTTGTATTAGCAAAATCATAAATGCAAATATATTTATAATGTTGTATTTAAATAAAATTAAAAATATTTTTGTAAAATAAAATAAAATATATTTCAAAAAAAATTAAATTAAATTAAATATACTTTAAATTAAATAAAATAAATTATACTTCAAATCTAAGCATTGTCATTGTAAACAATTTAAACAATATATTTCATAATTTTCAAATCAAACATGAGATTTACTAAAATAGTCATTTTCATACATCTAATCCAATGAGAAAACAAACATGGGATATATATGATTTCTAGCGAAATAGTCCAGAGATTATGTATCCCAGAACTATCAATCTGTTACATTACAATCTCTCTTATCCAGTCCGTCCAAACAAACATAACCTTATTTCATTTCTAACCACGTGTCACTCTACCATTAAAACTCCATACAATACTTAGGCCTCATTTGGGAAGTTAGCTATTTTGGTAGGCTATTTTAGTTTTTGGCTATTTTAGTAGGTTAAAATATTTGTGTTTGGGAAGAAATTTGGATTTTTTTTTTAGTTGGATGTGATGTTTGTGAGAGAAAAAGTGAAATAATTATGAGTTTGATGTGACATTTTATTTTATTAACCATTGGAAAAATTACTCATAAATCCCATTTTGGAAAATGTTACACTATTTAGTCCTGAATATTTTTTATTAAACCATTTAATCCTTTTTATTTTTGGTATAATATTTTTTTTATATGTTTTATATAAAGTTTACCTTTATGCCCATGTTGTGATTGCTTTTTGATTTTTTTATTAGCGGTATGCGTTTAAGAGATGATGTAATATTACTGTTTCTAAAGAGGGCATTTCGTGGACTCCTATGGAAGCATATGATGGTCCATGTTGATGATGTGTGTTGCTAATGTTATTTGGGGGGTGTATTGTTGATAGATTTTTGGGTGGGGTGTTTGGGGTGGTGCTGATTGATTAATCGAGGTTGTATGTGTTTGACGTGCTGCGTGGAAAAATTCAGGTTAGTTGTTTTGTTTGTGATGGGGTTTTGAGGCTGTTTTGGTGTGGTTATTGGACCATTGTGTGTATGATGATTGTTGGGGTTATAGGTTGTTGTTGATGGTGTGTGTGTGTGTGTGTTTTTTTTTTTTTTCACAATGTGGTTTCTCGGTTTTGTATAGGGGGTTTCAGATTTTGATTTGCTATTCTTTTTGTGGGATTTTGGTGTTTGTAATGTCTAGTTCGGTATCTTTTTTTTTTTTTTTTTTCCCGCAATGTGGTTTCTGGGTTTTATGTGGGGTTTTCAAATTTTGAGTTAGTGTTCTTGTGTGGGAATTGGGGTTTAGAATGTGTGGTTCGGTGTCGGGTAAACATTTTTTTTTTCGCAATGTGGTTTCTGGGTTTTGTGTGCAAGTTTCAGATTTTGATTTGGTATTGTCTTGTGGGAATTGGTGTTTATAATGTGTTGTTTGGTGTCGAATTAACATTTTTGTTTTTGCAATGTGGTTTCTGGGTTTTGTTTGCCGGTTTCAGATTTTGAGTTGGTGTTCTTGTGTGGGAATTGATGTTTATAATATGTGTTTCGGTATCGTATTGTGGTGGTTATGTATGCACAATGTGTCGACGATTAGGATTTTTGTGAGATTTTTCCTTACAGATGTTTATGTCGTATCGGTTCGGTGTGTCAGTGTTACATTGCTTAACATATGACGATGGAGTAGGAGTTTATTAAGATATGACGATGCAATTTGTAACATATGACAATGCAATTTTTAAAGATGCATCTAGGTGTCGTTGAAACAGTGTAACCAGTAGGTGACGTTCAGCTGATTCAATTAACGCAGCATAACCATGAACAGTGGTACGTTTATGATGCTCTGTGTGTAATGTTTTTGTTTTTTTTTTGTTTTTTTGCAGCCATGGAGTTTGCAGTGTTATTGATATGTGCATTTGGCCAGACGAACACAATGCTCCGTATTCATCACACATTCACTTTTGCATAATTGGTTGTTGCTGTTTGCATCAAGTTTGATATCATCGAGCCGGGATTGGTTTATTCATCGCTCATTGTTGTTTCCAAATCACTTTTGCACATTCACTTCTTATATGCTTTCGGATCCAATTTATGCACTCGGATCGCATCAATCATGAGCCAAAACGGGGTCTTCTGTAATTGTTTTACATTACCTAAGCTTCATTGTGTCGACGGCAACTTTTTTCACAGGCCTCGTAGCTATTCTTCTTATTTTGAACGACGATTTTGCTTGTCTCCTCATTGCCAATCGGGTCGAACTCTTAACTGAAGAACATGATACATTCCTGATATCACAACAAGAACAATCAACAAAACAATACCATAACAAATAACGCATACTAACACTACTTGTCCAGCACAAAATTGGGAAAATAAATTCGTCTTTAAACATTAGATGGTTGCACCACTATGTACCTGCTCATTGTTTGCACATCTAAACACAGTATCTGCAACTACCATTTTTTTATACTTTTTGACCATCACACTATTTATTGCCTTGGGCAAAAACTACCCAGGGGTCAGACGTTAATTCATCGCGTAACGCAAAAGAACCAATAACACAACATTCCCGATATCACGACAATAACAATCAATAAAACAATACCATAACAACAATGCATCCTAAAACTACTTGTCCAACACAAACTTTTAATAATAAATCTGTCTTTAACCATTCACTAGTTGCCCTACTGTGTATCTAACCATTGCTTGCACATCTAAGCACAATATCTGAAACTACCATTTTTTATGCATTTTAACCAAAACACTTTTCGTCCCCTTGGACAAAAACCACCCACGGGTCAAACGTTAATTCACCATGTAACGCAAAAGCCATAACATTTCAAAGACCAAACTTCAAACCACACTACAACGTCTACCACCTAACTAACGTACACAAGCATTAAATCTAATAACCGTAAACATTACGTAAACCACATATATGTCCTCAATTACTGGTTATTACACCACATCGATGCAACCAAATCAATGGTATGACCCTCTTTGAAATGCAAGGAACTTACAAATTCAAATTAACATTGACATTTTGACACCACCACATCACCTATTAACTTATTCTCAGACCATACCCAAACAGCTAACCACAGTCCAACAAAAAAAAAAAAAACTTTCCATTGCCCACCCCCTCACTTTTTACCACTCATTACGACATCAGCCAAAAGTAGGGGTCCCTTACCCACGTAAATAAACACACAACGGGACCATCACAAAAGATAAGGACCACCACAATTGCTTACTGAAACCAAGATACCAATCCACATTGTAACACAACTACATCATAATAAATGACACAACAACAACAACCATTAAACCCAAACTCCATTCCCATACTTCCATTAACACACCAACGTACAACACAACACACACCACCAATCGACAACGAGATACAACGTAACAAGTCCATTTCAACAATCCGCAATGGAAAATCAAAAGCACACATCAGAAACCTATACAGTACATACTGGCTGCCATGTTTCCCCTAACGATCGCCGGCACCGATGATGTGTAGATAGCGTATTCAACGTTAATCAAAGGTCAGAATGGTGCTCAGACCCAACTTCACGATGGCAACAACGTATTATAACAAATGAGGTTTTCAGCAACCTAGGGTTTTCGGCAGCAATGAAATGTTAAATTGGGAATTAACATCAACATTACCAACCCAAACAAAAAAACTCAAAAATCACGAAAACAATCTCGCTGCAATGTTGGAATCCCAATCCACAACCCAAAAATTACCTTCCATATTCACCCAGATATGAGGGACAACAACGAAACAATGCATATTGATGTTGGACACTTTGGTAAAATTAACACCAATAATAACCCATGTTTATCCTTATTTTTAAACACGCAGCACATAAAACATGGACTTTCAAGTCTTTAACATTAAAATGGGACCTATCAGTCTTCCGAAAAAATCACAAGACTAAATGGTTTAACATTTCCAAATTTAGGATTTATTAGTGCTTTGCCTTTAACTATTTTAGTCTATATTATTTTTTTGTGAATTTCAACCAAACATTGGCTTGCCAAACACACCCCTGTTAGACGGAAAATATGGACAGAGGATACAAATCCAAGTAATACACCATATACTATTTTCAAAATGGTTAACTTTAATTTATGTATAGGAAAGTACTATGGATCTCAAATAATTTACCAAACCTCTCATATAGGTGTGGGACTCATACAAATCCACATGTGTATGGGTTTCACACTCATGTGAGAGGTTTAATAGAAAATTTGATAGATTATTTGATATCCCTAGCATAACTCTTTATGTACATCAATGTGAGTGGACAACTTTTTTTATTTTTTTAATAGATAACAAAATAATTATAAATATGAGAAATATTTATATTTTCAAACAAATTTCTATTTCATAATAGTTAAAAAGTCAACAAATCCTAATAGAACCAAATACCAAGCCCACTAAGCTCACTAAATCTAAATTCAACAATTACTAACTACATACAACCCCCATAACGAGGGATAAATAAACTACAATCATAAAGGATATCAAACTCTTCTATATAGGAGTTGAATCCGAAACCTCACACCGCAAAAAGTGTTACACAATTATTAGGCTAAATGCCCTTGTTGAGTGGACCAACTTTAATACTCTTATAGTATTGTAAAAATATAAGACTATATAAAGTGCCAAGTACGGTTGGAAAATGGCTTTTGTATAACCTTATTTTTTTGTTAACTTTGAGCATTAATTAAGGTGGGGCCCAAACATTATTTTTAACGTTTCTAATTGGATTCATGTTTAATACCGCGTAGCGAATAAATTCATGTATTTGGTTGCTCAAAACCATTTCCGGATGAATGAGAATTCAACGCGCGTTTTCGGGTTCATGGAACTAGTTTTTTGGTGGGTTTCCTACACATTTGTGGAATGTGCTTGTCCCACATTGGAAAGGCTTAAGGTTTTGAATGAATTTATATACCTTAACTTGGGATACTTGAGATGGGTCCCAAGGGGTAACTAAGTTTGTGGAAGGGTGAGGTTATGGGTGAAGTGGGCTAGACCCATTGGACCTAAAATTAAAACCATACGCGCATGCCGCCGCCGTTAGTCCAGGCGGGCTGGGCTTGGCACAGGTGCATCGTGTGAGGTTGGGTTGGGCTTGTTCGGCCCAATACTTATACCTGTTCGGAAAAGCCACAAATTCTCTTATTTAAGGCCTGCCATCCAGCAATTCTTGGCATTGGATTTTGTCCATAAAATTTTCTCCATTTTCCTGTTCTTTTTTTATCTTTCTATATCTTTTCTGCATTTATATTTTAAGAAGAAAAAGAGAGAGTTACAATAGAGTTGGTTCTCCAGGCTTAAATTTGTAGGGCTGCGAATTTAAGTGATAGTCGTTGCATCCTGGGAAGTAGACTGCTGTAAACTCGAAGCACCGGAGAGAGGGCGAAATCTACTTTAAGGAGATTTTGTCCAACACAAGCCTCGACATTATTTTCTGTAAGCATTTAATTCGGAAAATAATTTATATAATTATTTTCTGAATTATTTTATTTTATTATTTATTTAATTTATACATTTAATTTACACACACACACCTTTGTGGGTATAACAATCTTAAAGTAGATTTCTTTTTATTTTTATTTATTTCTGTGATAGACAGAAAAATATTTTGTTTCGGAAAATTAAATAGTAGTATTATACTATTTAATTTCTTAAATAGTAGTAATATACTGTTTAATGATTTATTTGATAACATAGTAGTAATATACTGTTTATCATTGGAATTTTGTTACAAAATATTATTCTGTTTATTTTATGTATAAATTCTTTTTTGTATAAATTTGTGATTGGGGTATTTTTTTTTATTTCGTCAGAATTATGACAATAGAAATAAACAATACTAAGACTATTATTACTCCGACCCCCGCACCTGTTATGCCAGTGATGACTCCGCAGCACCTGTAAATCATGGGGGGAAGCTAGAAAAATTCAATGGAAATGATTTTAAAAGATGGCAACAAAAAATGATGTTTTATCTTACGACATTGAATTTGGCTCGCTTCACTCATGAAAAAGCCCCATCACTGAACGAGGGAGAGATTGACCGGCAAGTGGTTGCCACAATTGATGCATGGAAACATGTGATTTTCTGTGTCGAAATTATATCCTCAATGGGTTAGACAATACACTGTACAATGTGTATAGTGTCAAAAGCACTGCTAAAGAACTGTGGGAATCACTAGATCATAAGTATAAGACAGAGGACACCGGTATAAAGAAATTTGTTGTCGGCCGTTTTCTGGATTTTAAAATGATGGATTCCAAGACGGTTATTAGCCAGGTTCAAGATCTCCAATTAATTCTCCATGACATACATGCGGAAGGGATGGTTCTCAGTGAATCTTTTCAGGTTGCAACAATCATTGAAAAATTTCCACCATCCTAGACAGAATTCAAGAATTATCTAAAGCATAAGCGCAAGGAGATGAAATTAGAGGAACTAATAGTGCAACTCCGAATTGAGGAGGACAACCGTGGTTTCGACAAGAAGTCAGGAAACCATATCATGCAGGCTAAAGCAAATGTTGTGGAACATGGACAAGGGTCAAAGTTCAACAACAAGAAACAGAAGCATGATGGCAATGGTCCCAAACAAGGTTCCACTAGTAAAATCAATGTCACGACCCCAAACCGCCCCTAGTAGTTTGGTGCCGTGATGGCCAGTAATCCGAGATTACCGAACGCCAACTTACAAAATTCACACACAACAGAGTATAAATATATGGGGCTCACAAGTACGGAAGCTATACATACTAACAGGTTAGTCCATAAGAGCTGTGCATAAGTCAAATGAAATAGCAACCATCTTCATATGGCTTACAACTTAATTACAAACGAAGCAAAGTACAAATTACATCTTACATATTAACAAAGGGCTTCACAAGCTGACACAACAAAATGTACGAACTACAGGTCAAGGAACACGGTCTGCCAGGTTGCCGACATCCTCTTTGCCGACGTAACAATCATACAAAACACACATCTTGATCAAGAGGCTTCTCAAGCCGATGTATGCAACATTCAAGTATTACAAATCGAGAAGCATAATTTTCAAGACTGTCGACGTAAATACAGGTTAAGTCGATATAATCAAAAACCCAAAATAAGCTCCAGAATCACATCTAGGCGTCACCGCCTTCTTGTTCATCACCTACATATATATAGAGAAGGTGAGCTTGGATACTCAGTGAATGGTATAAATAATAAAGGAGTTTGCATGAATAATAGCCGAAGCCCTTTCAAAACAATACAAGACAAAACTTTATATATATAACAAGGAATGAACCTCGTCCATCTAACAAATCTTCAAAGCTTCGAGGGATACTTACTAGCATCACATATTACAAATAATAACATTCCGGCAAACATATCCACGCGGTAAACCGTCAGTGGCAAAACAAGACAAAGCAAGAGGGGCATCTCAAACAAGGGTGCTACAAAAGTTTAGGGTCCTCTAGTGCAAGGGACCTATGTTACAAAGGCCCGTAGCCCTTTAACACGAGAGTACTGCGAAAGTTTAGAGTCCTCCAGCACAAGGGACTTTCAAGACAAGATGTGCTGCGAAAGTTTAGAGTCCTCCAGCACAAGGGACTTTCAAACAAGGTGTGCTGCGAAAGTTTAGAGTCCTCCAGCACAAGGGACTTTCAAACAAGGTGTGCTGCGAAAGTTTAAAGTCCTCCAGCACAAGGGACTTTCCGAGAAGGCCATCAAGCAAGGGCAATACAAGATACAAAACTAGGGACAATCATTCATGCTTAACAAATACTTTTCAAAACAAAGCAAAGCAAAGCTCATCAAGACATTAATAACATAACTTTATTAAAAATACCGCTCACATAGTTCTTCAAACGTCGGGGTCAAAGCAAGTCCAAGTCCTACAAACACATGGCAAAGTCCATTGAATGCACTACTCAAAACAAGTCTAGCATACATGCAAACGACCTCGGCATTCTTCAAAACTAAGTCAAATCAAATCAAAACACAGCTTCTTATTTTTTTTGAAAACACGCTGGGCAACTACCAGGTCTAGGCCGAGGTCCCACACCTCCTTGCCAAGGTGTGGCCTCGATGGCCACATTCAAAAGCGAAGTCGGGAAAAACTGGGTTTCCCTCTTGACAACATGAAGAACATGAGCATGAAAAGCATGAAGAACATGAACACGAGGAAAATGAATGCAAAGATCAAAACTTGTTATAGCGAAAGCTAAGATTTCATGCTATGAATTCAAAAACGTGGACCTGGGTACCCATACACAAGGATCTTATCAAAACAAACACAAAAACATGAGCCTTAGTGCAAACTTTCGGATCAAACGAGGCTTTTCTTCAAGAACACATGGAAACCATTTTCTCTTTCTGAAATCGACTTCAAATCAATGCATGATGTGCCGAACAGATTTGATCGTGCAATGCAGTTTGATGATCAATAAGAACAACAAGAGTAGGTTTAGATTCTAACCTCAAAACTCGAATCTAACGGTTCTAGCTCCAACGATCAAGCTTGGAAGTTCACTCTCTCTTGCTCAACTCCTCATTCTTCTTCCTAGAGTCTCTCTCTCTCTATAAGGCAAGATTTGATACAAATGATATGTTTTTCACGACAATCATTGACTTAATCCCTCTGTCGGGACACGTGGCATCGGCTGATTGGCTCTACTAAAAAAGGTGACTGACTGATTAGACAAGACCAAGACAAAGTGTATTCAACAAGCTAAACAGCAAGAGTACTCCGGCAAGTAATGATCTCGGCTAAGGGCAAAGCTTCGGCAAGCAGGGTAACAATGACATCGGCTTGGAAGGACAACACTTGACTAAGCTGTGCCACACCTTGGCCTAGATGTGCCACACCTCGGTCTAGGTCATACCATTCCAGGAACAAAATCACTAATGCAAGGATCAAGGATCTAGAACGCTTAGATATGAACATCTCGGCCTAGATGATGCACATCTCGGCCTAGGTGACGCGCACCTCAGCCTAGATGGTGACATCTCGGCCAGTATGCCAGGGTGAAGATGGAGGTCAACCGAAGTGGTTCCAAGATAGTTCTAAGTGTAGAAAGATTCCAAGGTGTCTAGGCTCAAGATGACCTCGGCAACACACCAGGCAAGAACAAAGTATGCAAGTAACATTCGAGCAAAACAAGACAAGATTTGCAATTGCACATACCAAAACAAGATCATTCATAATTGTACGCAAGTATGACTAAGTTGAAATGAGGGTTGTTACAATCAACAAATGGATCAACAACAGGTTCAACAAGAGGTTCAAAGGCAAGTGTTTTGTGTGCGGCAAAGATGGACATCGTGCTAAGGATTGTCACATTCGCAAGGACGGAGGAAGTTCGAGCAAAAAACCAGCACAAGCTAACATAGCCAAGGATTTTTATCTTTCCGATGGAGTGGCAAACATCAATCTTGCTGTAGTAGTCTCTAAAGAAAACTTGGTGGGCAATCCCAAGGAATAGTGGGTGGATACTGGAGCAACTCGCCATATCTGTGTAGATAAGAAGATGTTCACAACCTACAAAGTGGTGGAAAGTGGGGAACAACTTTTATGGGAAACTCCTCCATTTCAACTATAGAAGGGCAAGGAAAGATTGTGTTGAAAATGACCTCAGGGAAAGAACTCATGCTTAACAATGTACTCCATGTGCCAGAAATTTGCAAGAATTTGATTTCTGGGTCATTGTTGATCAAGAATGGGTTTAAATTAGTCTTTGAATCTGATAAAGTTGTACTCTCCAAGAGTGGAATGTATGTGGGGCGAGGTTACATGAGTGATGGGCTTTTTAAGCTCAATGTAATAACTATTGTACCTAATTTGGCTTTTAATAATAAGAACACATCTTCTGTTTATATTACTGAGTCTTTTTTTTTATGGCATGGTAGATTAGGACATGTTAATTTTAATTCTTTGCGCAGACTTGTTGCATTAGAATGTTTACTTGACTGAGAATTTGATCCTAATCATAAATGTGAGATTTGTGTTGAGACAAAACTCACTAAGGAATCATTTAATAAAGTTGAAAGCAGTACTAAACCTCTAAGTTTAATTCACACAGATATCTGTGATTTAAAGTTTGTTCAAACTAGAGGAGGTAAGAAGTACTTTGTTACTTTTATTGATGATTGCACTCGATTGTTATGTTTACTTATTGAGAAGTAAAGATGAAGCCGTAGAAGCTTTTAGGCAATATAAACTTGAGGTTGAAAATCAACTTGGCAAAACTATAAAGATAGTGAGGAGTGACAGAGGTGGTGAGTATGATGCACCATGTGAAGAATTCTGTTTTGAACATGGTATCATTCACCAAACCACTGCACCCTATTCTCCTCAGTCAAATGGAGTTGTTGGGAGAAAAAAATCAAACTCTTAAAGAGATGATGAATGCCATGTTGATTAGTTCAAGGTTACCTCAGAACTTGTGGGGGGAAACGATTTTGCCTGCTAACTTTATCCTGAACAGGGTATCCCACAAGAAACTCAGTCAAACACCTTATGAATTATGGAAAGGTCGACGACCTACTTATAATTACCTCAAAGTGTGGGGGTGTTTGGCCAAGGTTGCAGTCCTTAGTCCCAAAAAGACTACAATAGGACCAAAAACTGTTGATTGTATGTTCATTGATTATGCAAATAATAGTAGTTTATATAGATTTTTAGTTCATAGATCTGAAAATCCTAATACGCATGTAAACACTATTATTGAGTCAAGGAATGCATCGTTTTTTGAACACATTTTTCCTTGCAAGGAAACTGAAGAGATAAGTTCAAATAAAAGAACTTTTGATACTGTTATAGTTAGCGGTGAAGACCACAATGATAATGAATCAGATGAACCTAGAGAAAATGATACTGTTATGGTCTAGTTTTTCTGACATAGCTGTTAGAAAATGAGCCTCAAAACTTCAAGGAAGCAATGTCAAGTCCTGAAGCTCTATTGTAGAGAGAGGCTGTGAATAGTGAAATTGAATCAATACTGCAAAATCATACTTGGGAACTGGTGGATCTTCCACCAGGGTGTAAACCTCTTGGATATAAGTGGATATTCAAGAGAAAAATGAAAGCAGATGGTTCAATAGATAAATACAAGGCTAGGCTTGTTGTTAAGAGATATAGGCAGAAGGAAAACCTTGATTATTTTGACACCTATTCACCAGTGACAAGAATAACATCCATTCGCATGTTGATTGCGATTGCAGATTTGTATAATCTGGAAATCCATCAAATAGATGTTAAAACAGCTTTTTTGAATGACGAGTTAGATGAGGACATCTATATGGAACAACCAGAAGGGTTTCAAGTTCCCGGCCAAGAGAAAAATGTTTGTAAACTTGTCAAATCCCTTTATGGATTAAAACAGGCTCCGAAACAATGGCATGAAAAATTTGATCACACTATGCTTTCAGATGGTTTTAAGATAAATGAATGTGACAAATGTGTCTATGTTAAAAACACAGACAAAGGCTATGTCATAGTTTGTCTTCCTGTGGATGACATGCTCATTATTGGAAGCAATAATGACATGATTAAATCCACAAAGAAAATGTTGAACAAAAAGTTTGACATGAAATATCTGGGAGTTGCAGATGTAATTCTAGGAATAAAAATTACTAGAACATGTGAAGGCTCTGCTTTATCTCAGTCTCACTATGTTGAGAAGATTCTGGAGAAATTTGGTAAGCATGACCACCGTCCTGCTAAAGCACCTGTTGACATTAGTCTTCATTTGTCAAAAAATACAGGTGCAAGCATATCACAATTAGAGTACTCTCAAATAATCGGAAGCTTGATGTACTTAATGAATTGTACTAGGCTAGATTTAGCCTATGTTGTAAGCAAATTGAGTAGGTACACAAGTAATCCAGGGTCCGATCATTGGAAAGAGATAATTAGGGTACTTAGATATCTAAGACATACCCAGAATTATGGATTATATTATACCAAATATCCAGCAGTACTCAAGGGGTACAACGATGCAAATTGGATATCAAATATTAAAGACTCAAAATCCAGTGGTGGATATGTCTTTACCCTGAGAGGTACTGCAGTCTCTTGAAAATCCTCTAAGCAGACATGCATAGCAAGGTCGACAATGGAATATGAGTTTATCGGATTTGATAAAATAGGAGAAGAAGCAAAATGGCTTCGTAATTTCTTAGAAGACATTCCAATATGGCCTAAACCTGTGCCAGCTATATGCATTCACTGTGATAGTGAAGCAGTAATAGGACGGGCACAGAATCATATGTATAACGGTAAGTCTCGACACATTCGTCAAAGACATAATACCATTAGGCATTTTCTCACACATGGAATAATTTCTATAGAATATGTAAAGTCAAAGGAGAATATTGCAGATCCATTGACTAAAGGGCTAGCCAGAGAGCAAGTGTACCATTTATCGAGGGGAATGAGATTAAAGCCTATTACTTAAAAGTCGTCATAATGGCAACCCCACCTAGTTGACTCAAGATCCTAAGATCTAGGTTCAAAGGGACAACCGAATTATGGATGGCTTCATGTATCACTAAGGAGGTTTACTCATTCCCATTTCTATGACAAGAAAAGTGATACCTGTAGCGTTAGTAGGATAAGTTTTGCTTTTAATGATTCTTATAGTTTGGAAATCCAAGTGGGGTATATCAGGATACTCTTAATAAGAAATCACCTATATGAGTGTGAACTGGGCCGGTTCTGTGAGAATTGAGAAGGCTAAATTCTCTAGAGTACTCATGAATTACCAGGCGTTGTTCAGGGCTGAAATGAACACAACCGTAAGAATCAAACTGTGTCTGCGGATACACTATGTGTAGTCTATTGTCTTAGCTAACACAAACAGCTGAACAGTTCAACGCATCGCGTCCACTGGTTAGCCAGTAAGTCCGATAGGCTTTCACTAGAGGAGGTTCAAAGCCAAAAGCTACCTATCTCGATGTGGTGTATCTTCTTAATGTACTTTTTCTTTGTCTACATCTCGTTGCATATCCGTTATCGTGAATTCCGTTCATGTGGGGGATTGTTTGGAAAAATGGCTTTTGTATAACGTTATTTTTTGCTAACTTTGAGCATTAATTAAGGTGGGACCCAAGCGTTATTTTTAACGTTTCTAATTGGGTTCATGTTCAATGCCACGTAGTAAATAAATTCATGTATTTGGTTGCTCAAAACCATTTCCAGATGAATGTGAATTCAACGCGTGTTTTCGGGTTCGTGGAACTAGTTTTTTGGTGGATTTCCTACACATTTGTGAAATGTGCTTATCCCACATTGGAAAGTCATGAGGTTTTAAAAGGGTTTATATACCTTAGCTTGGGATACTTGGGATGGGCCCCAAGGAGTACCCAAGTTTGTGGAAGGGTGAGGTTATGGGTGAAGTGGGCTAGACCCATTGGACCCAAAATTAAAACCACACGTGCGCGTCGCCGCCACCTTCTGTCTGGGCGGGCTGGGCTTGGGCGCGAGTGCGTGGTGTGAGGTTGGGTTGGGCTTGTCCGGCCCAATACTTATCTTTTTGGGCCAAAAACATTTGAACTTTATTTATCTATTTATTTATTTTTGGTTTCAAAAATCAAAATAAATTGGTTCAGAATTTTTTCCTTTGCCTAAACAGATCCCTAACAGGTTCAGACCCACCCAAACTGGTTCAAAGGGTTCAAAATAGGTTCATTCCTGTTCATTTCAAACTGAATCTGTTGGACAGATTCAAATCTGTCTTGTGCCTATTCAATTTGTCCGAACAGGTTTTATACCTGTTCGAAAAAGCCACAAATTCTCCTATTTAAGGGCTTCCATCCAACAATTCTTGGCATCAGATTTTTTTCATAAAATTTTCGCCCTTCTCCTTTTATTCTTTTTCTGTCTTTCTGCGTCTTTTTTACATTTATATTTTAAGAAGAAAAAGAGAGAGTTACAACAGAGTTGGTTTGCCAGGCTTAAATTTGTAGTGCTGCAAATTTAAGTGATAGTCGTAGCATCCTGGGAAGTAGATGCCGTTAAACTTGAAGCACCAGAGCGAGGGCGAAATCTACTTTAAGGAGATTGTGTCCAACACAAGTCTCGACATTATTTTCTATAAGCATTTAATTCGGAAAATAATTTATATAATTATTTTCTGAATTATTTTATTTTATTTTATTATTTATTTAATTTATACATTTAATTTTCACATACACCTTTGTGGATATAACAAGTACTGCATAGGAAAGAGAAAAAAAATAAGATAAAATAAAGGGTTAATTACATTAATATTCCCTATAGTTTGGAACTTGTGTTACTTTGATCCCTGACTTTTCAATTATGACACATTTGATCCTGAATTTTGAATCATGTTCCAAATAAGGACAATTGAAAATATTATTAGATTTTTCAAGGGTAAAATCATCAATTTGATAAAATATAAACTAATTTGACAAAAATAAATGTCAAAAAAATATTTTTAATTTTTTAAAAATTATTTTTAACCACCAATGATAAAATTATGTAAAATTAATAAAAATTACATGATTAATTTTTTAAAATTAATTTTACATGATCATCATCCAAATACATAATAAAAATTAATTTGGTAAAAAAAATAAATAAATGTCTAAAATTTTTATCAATTTTACATAATTTTATTTTTAGTAAGTAGAAATAATTTTTAAAAATTTAAAAATATTTGTTTGACATTTATTTTTGTCAAATTAGTTTATATTTTATCAAATTGACAATTTTACCCTTGAAAAATCTAATGATATTTTCAATTGTTCTTATTTGGAACAAGATTCAAATTCAAGGTCAAATGTGTTACAATTGGAAAGTCAAGGACCAAAGTGATACAAGCCCCAAACTATAGAGACTATTTGTGTAATTTGCCCTAAAATAAATTAAGGATAAGCACTCTATTTTTAATACTAGTTCAAAAATATTTTGAACATTGCTATATTATGAATGTAGCGGGAGACTTTCAAAATATGTTTTTTAAGCTTTTCATTGTTTTAAAAAATCAGGCAGTTCTATTTTTTATTTTTTGATAGGAAGGTAGTTTAGTTGTGTGAGAAAATATCAATTTAGTGTATGTTTTACAAAAATAAAATAATAATAAATAGATAAGTGCTAAACTTTATTAACTTTAATAGTTAAAATTTTAAATTTTTTTCATAAATATATATTTAGTTTGTAAAACTACCATTGAATTATAATTTTTGTAAATTTTATTGAACATTTAAAACAACCATTTTCCATAAAAAAAAACATATATGATAAAATAAGTCCATTTTTTAAATCCAGTCTCTAAATTCAGTGATGTGTTAAAAAAATAATTGGTTAATGATTAGAGAATAAATAAAAGAGAGATTTGGCTTAGATATTTTCATAGAGTGGCACATCATTAGATTTAAATAATGGGTCTTATTTTTAGGCTTGAATAATAATACTCTTTCCATAAATATGATGAACAATTATGACACAATTTGGGCACCTCATTACTTTCCAATTGGGCCATTGTGTTTCAGGTTTCTTATTGCGTACTTTTTTTAGGAGGGCACATCACTTTTCTATCACATTACATATTTTTTCATAAAGTCAAAAAGTATATTAATTTAGATCATTCCAAACAACACAAAATTTTGGGACATTTGATCCCTCTTACATCATCATACAATTGCATAGCAATACATTGAGGAGAGTTGGCAAAAATATGTATACCATGAACAGAGAATTGATTTGCTAATAAATAAGCACATCTATTTGCCTCGTGGTAGATGTGATTAATCGACTGAACCTCCAGTTGCGCTATCTATTTGCCTCGTGGTAGATGCGATCCCAATATCAGTTGTTTTACAAGAAGGGCATCACTTTCCACTTCTCATGAGTCCTCTATCGAGAGCTAAGTACAGTCCATCACGTAGAGCCCATAACTCAGTTTCTAGACTAGAAGCAGTCCCATTAATACATGTGCAAAAACCAGCAATCCATTAGCCTCCATTATCTTTGATGATGCCTCCACCAGAAGCAGCACTTGTGTTATTTTTGGTTGTCCCATTTGAAGGAGGAAGCCAACAGATATCCTAGGTAATCCTGGTTTTATTACTTCTAACTATACAAGATAAATGCTTCAATTCAAGGGCAGTAGCAATTACAAGATTAGTCTTGAAAGGGGAGGGATTAGTGGGAGAGAAACCGATAGAGTTTCAAGCTTTCCAAATGGCCCAACAAACAATAGGAAAAATAATAGCCCACCCCACTGAGGAAGATTGACTCTCTTTAGCAAAACAGTTGGTTCTAATCCACTCAGCTAGGTTCAGATCAAAGGAGTTAGCTAGGGTTGAAGGAACACCAATAGAGTTCCAATGGGTTTTGATAGTTGGGCAATCCCTAAGAATGTGACAAGTTGTTTTAGGGGCTAGAAGACGAAGGGGACAAATATCATCAGAAGTTCATTATTTTATTTTGGAAAATATTTGGTAACTCGAATTGAGCTGTCCCGGATGGCTCGAAATACTGTTCACCGGTCGACTGACTGGACGACCACCTGGATGATTGGATGAAACACTTGTCTACTGTAGTTGTCACCTCGTCGATTGCGACTGTCAAACTTTTTATCCGACAACCAGGTGGACGACCGGCCGGTCGACGGGATGGACGACCGGTAAGATGAAATTCAAGCCAAGCTCAAATTCGAGTTACGCAGTAGAGTCCTTTTTTTTTTCATTTTTTTCATTTTTTTCATTTTTTGTCTATTGTTTTTCCCTTAACTTTGTTGCTTTGGCCTTGGGCCTAAAATGTAAGCACAGGTCCTATCCAGCAAGCTTGGCCCAGGCCAATGGGCTGATGGTCTAAATTTGGACGTTTTAGATTATTTATTTATTTATTTTTTATTTTTAAATATGTATAAAAGCATATGCATACTATAAGATTGAATAAAATTTACTGGCACATAACACATTTTATAATTAAAGGGAAACATCGAAGAAAATAACATAATTTCAATTTTTTGAATCGTAATTAAAAAAAAAATTGTCATAATTAAACATAACATAAGGCATAATAAGATAACTCATGAGTCATAATTAAATAATGTCATAATCAAATAATAAAATTGATCATAATTAAAGAAGAAAAGGACATAATTGGGGATGCATATGGTACACCCTTTTTAAAAAGATGTATATTAGAATTTTCCAAAATAGCTTGTTTGGTTTTACTTTTCAGAATTCACTTTTCAGAAAATTGAAGATTTTTGGTTTTTGTATTTTTTTTTTATTTTTACTGAATTTTTAAAAATATTTAAAGTAATTTTGTTAATTTTTAGATACACCAAACATAAATATCCTTACAAAGTATAATATTTGTGAAAAAAATCTTTAAAAAATTCACTAAATACGAAAAATATAAAAATTCAGTACATTTTTATATTTTTGTACGTTTATTGATTTTTTTTACAAATATTTTACTTTTTAAATATATCTAAGTAAGGTGCATCTAAAAAAATAAAAAAAAAATTTACTTAAAAATTTAAAATTATTCACTAAAAATAAAATATATATATATATATGAAAAAGAAAAAAACTCAATTTCTAAAAAATTGAAACATATGACGTGAGAAATTCCATCATTGCATGTATATATTTTAAATTTTGGTGGGCCAATGTGTAGGTTTATGGGCAGGTTTGTTAAGTGGACTCTCACATGTTAAACATATCGGGCTTTAATGTCTTTATAGAACGAATAATTACATATACTTGGATATTGTCTTCACCAACCAAAAAGAAAAACCCTACAAATTGTTGAAGTTGCAGAGTTTTAAATGAGTTAAGCTGAAAAGGAATTTTTAAGCAAACACAACAAAAATTTGCTTTGATTGAAGTTGCAAATGACACTGGAGTAGTGAGAGATGGATAATTTTTTGGTCACGGACATGCTTCTTATTATATGTTTGAATCCCAAATTTGTGAGGAAAGAAAAAAGAAGGAAAAATTAAAAATATATATATATATTTGCTTTTACTTCATTCACTTTTTTTTTTTTAAACCTTTCCACAAATCTAAGGCCCAAATAAACCCTTAAGATCTTGGGCTATGCAAATAAGGTCTTGAATAAAGAACGGAAGCAAGCTAACCAAAGATATGTTACAAGCAAAGAACATAACCATTCCAAGTGCTAAATCCCAACAAAAAGTAGCATCAAATGCAACGATGAAACCCCAAAAACAGCAAAAAAGGCATTTCCAAAATTTCGAGACTGAAAAAAAAAAAAGGCAATACCGAAACCCCCATAACCAATGCCTATGGAAACAAGCCAAACTAAGCCAACACCACACATGTTTGCCCATATGTTGCCTCATTTGCTTATTTATATTTTAGATTTTCACTTTCAAGTTGAATAAATGCCCTTTCCAAACTTTTGAACTGATTTTATTAAGCTCAATTCAATATGTGATTCTTCTAGAAAAATCAAATACAAACCTCAAATGTGTAAAAGCTCAATTCAATAATAAAAATTTCTTTGCACTCTTTATTTGGAAGTTGTTATACAAATGTTTCATGCTATATAACTTCAAGAGTTGTATACTTCATTTAAAGCTATGAAGTTTAATCTTTTAGTCTCCAACTTTCTCACTAACATTCCCCTAATTTCTCTGTCTAAACACATATGCTCAAAATCCTTATTTAAAATGGCATAGAAAAGAAAATAGAACAAATAATAGAAAGGAAATCTAATTGCACAATATATTCAGGTAAACAACTTCAAACATGGCCTAAAATCTACTATCATTGTGTATTTTAGTCAAACCTTAAGGGAGTGTTTTGCCCTATTTTTATCATAGATCATCAAAAGCAGATCGAAATAAAATTGTAATACATGCATAGAAAACACCCATATAGAGTATTGCGTGCACGTCCTAAACCGTGAAACAAGCATACACCAAACAAGCCCTTCTGTTCTAACAACTAATAGTTCTATGCCTCTTGCTCGGTATATAAAATATTGCATGAACCAGAAAAAACACCAAATCAGAATTTTAAGAGTAAGAAAAAAGAAAAAAAAAATGGATGAATTTGAAAAAAAAAAAAACCTAATTTTTAATAAATAAAATACAATACTAATTTTTATCAACATAGCAAAATAATAGTTGCATACTGGCCCACTAGCAAGGGGGTTCATATTAGGGGTGAGCAGTGGATATATCGATCCGTCTAAACCGATTGAACCGAATCGATCTGCCGCATTTTGGATGGATACGTGATGATGAGCGGACGGTTGCGGATTGATTTTTTTCAATCCGCCTAGTTTTGGACGGATGGTAGATTTGAGGTTCATTTGGCAGCAACCGAACCGTCAAACCACGAACACCTCTAATTCATATGTATACATGGTTCCAAAAAGGACTACTTATCATGTTTTATGGGAATATAGTTGCATACTGGCCAGTTAAAAAAAACAGTTGCATACTGGCCCACTAGCAGGGGTTCATACATATAGATGGTTCCACAAATAAACATGTACATGTTCCAAAAAGGACTACTTATCATGTTTTATGGGAATATAGTTGCATACTGGCCAGTTAAAAAAAAAAAAAAAAACAGTTGCATACTGGCCCACTAGCTGGGGTTCATACGTATAGATGGTTCCAAAAATAAAGAACATAAACAAGGGAGAGGCTGTAACGTGCCCTCCCAAAAACATATGTATATGGATCAAAACAAAAATTATAAAATGTCTTAACATTGTCATTTCTAAATTTAAGGTGCACATCATAAATTCATTACTCATAATTTCACCATGAGGAGGATTTCCTCAAGTCCAAAATTTGAATTGAAATGGGTTATACAGGTCCCATTTTGATGATCCAAATCGTTCATTTTGTCAGGTACTTCATGTATTTCATACTAAAAATAAAATTAAGTTGATCCGATAAATGCAACTTGTTCAATTTATTGTTTTTATCATTAAAAAATGTATGATTTATTTTTTTAAAACATAATTATCGTCCATTTGTTTAGTGAAAAACACAACAAATTGAACAAGTTATAGTTATTGAATCAACCTAATTTTTTATATTGATGAAATATACAAAATGCCTTACAAAATGAACGGTTTGAATCATCAAAATAGAGCACATGGTGGTCCACGGACCCAAATAGCTCCCTCCCGTCTAGATTTTGGACCGAAAAGAATCTTCCTCCTCACCATAAAATGTCATAACACACATCATAAACAATCATAACTTTCATCATAAAAAATCATAATTTTTTTATAATGTGCACCTCTTTAAGGGATATACGTTATAAATTTCTCTTATAAATAAATCATATATTACTAAATGCACACATAATTACAAAATTTTCTGAACCCATGTGACAATTTCCTTCCAAAATTTTGGGTAGGACAGAATTAGTTAGAGGCCTCATTACATGGAATTTCTCAAATTTTAAACACCCTCTAGTAACTGCTAGTTTGGTTTTCATCCCAGGCTAAAAAATTACAAAAGGTCAAAAAAATATTAAAAAATCAAAAAATCACAAAATGTCAAAAAAGACAAATAAGAAAACCAAACAACCAAAAAAGTCCAAGGCTAAAAAACTCAAAACAGTCAAAAAGTCAACTAAAAAAGTCATCGTCAAATGACCCCTAAAGACATGGGAAGAAAGAGCCGCACATCACGGATAGGTTGATGTGATATATTAGGTAGCATTTGGTAATGTTTACGTTTTTAGTTTATGTTTACAAAAAATTTATAAACTCGTTTTTGTTTATTTTTAGAAAAACATAAATTGCAAACGCGTTTGGTTTGAACAAAATATTTGAAAAATTTTAAAAACATAAACTAAAAAATATGTTTGTTCAGACCTAAAATATTTTTATTTATTTTTTATTATTTATGACAATGGGATCATACACATTATAATTGAAAAAAATAATTAAAAAAATTAATTGAAAAAAAATTAATTGGGAAAAAATAATTAAAAAATTTATTTGAAAAAAAATTAATTGAAAAAAAAAATTAATTGGAAAGAAAAATTTGTTGGTCAAATTTTTAATTTCTATTTAAAAAATAAGTTTAGTTTTTTTTTTCTTCTCAAATTTACAAACTGAGACAACTATTTATAAACCAAAAAAATTATCAAACAATTTTTATGATAGTTTTTAAAATTTTTGTAAATATAAACTGAAAACTAAAAATGAAATGATACCAAATAGGCCCTTAAGATTTATATTTTCAGATTTTGGTTTTTTTGGAGAGTGCACAGCTCTTACGGGAGTACATCGTAGACAATAAAGTCTTATTTGACATGTAATACTTTTAGTTTAAAAATTAAAAAATTAAAAAAGTTTATAATTTATAATAAAAAGTTAATTTTTTAATTTTTATTTTTTCACTTGTTACATATCTTTTCATAAAAAATTAAAAAATCATTCTAGATATATTAATTTTTTTATTTTATATTTTAACCCAAAAAAAATTATAAAATTGCTAAAATCCCTTTTCCCAAACGGAATCTATCTATATATCCAAAAAATTTGAGGGAATGAACAGATTTATGCATTCTTCATAAGAAGAAAGGAAATATTTGACTTTCCATGATGTTAGGTTTTATTCTTGGCAACCCCGTTTGACAAACTCCTTTCAGTTGTATTTGTTTTCGCACCTTTTATTTTAGTGAGGCTATAAGTTTATTAGATGTGAATCCAACCCGAATCGTGCCTTTGTCAATTTCCATGGATCAAAATCGAGGTTGTTACAGGATCTAGTGTTCCAGATTTTCCAATTTTGGTCGTCCCGCTCAAGCGGGACAAGGGACGCTCGAGTGGGTATTGCAAGTTCACAGCATCTCTGCCTCGCCTGAAAAAGTACTGGATGGTGTGATTCTCCGCTCGAGCATGGAAATTGCTGCTCGAGCATGAAGCCTATATGAATCACACAATTTTGAAGCCTCCGCTCGAGCGGGAATTTCCACGCTCGAGCGGACTGCGCGAACACAGATTCTTGGATTTCTATAAGGAATTGGTTTTCTTCCAAAACTAGGATTACTTTGGATTTCTATAAGGAATTGGTTTTCTTCAAAAACTAGGATTACTTTGATTTTCTATAAGTAGTTGGTTTTCTCCCAAAACTTCGACAAGTCCTCCAGATCTTCTTTTTGGATTCTAAGGTTTATATCTGGAGATATTTTGTTAGTTTTCTTTGATGTTTTTTTATTGAGTATTCTACTCATGGTTTTAGAAGTTTACATCAAAGGATTGTTTGTTTAATTCTATACAAAAGAGAGAGTTGTTCTTCGGTGGATTCTGAAGAATTCGAGCCTAAAGCTTTGGTGGATTTCGGAGTGGCTCATCGTCAAGACAATTCCGAGGTGAAGACGGGGTTGGAAGAGGCACATAGAGGTTGATTCAATTCGGGCGTGGATTCGCTAGGTAATTGAGAGTATACCTGTGTAATTCTTTTATATCTTCTTAGTGGATTGTTTTGTGGCTGTTGCCCGTGATTTTTTATCACAATTAGAGGTGTCCAATTGTGGTTTTTTCACTTAAAATTGTTGTGTCGTTTTGTCTTGATTGTTTGATTGGGATTGTTATGTACTGCTTAAAATTGATACATAATCACAAATCAACATCTAGGAGATTTCTAGATTTTTCAATTGGTATCAGAGCAGGTCGTTCTATTATTTTTGTTTTACAAATCTATTAGAGTGAGATCTTGTTTGATTTGTGATAATGGATACAATTCGTGAGGGAAATTCTATGGTTCGACCACCCCTACTTGACGGATCCAATTATTCGTTTTGGAAAGCTCGGATGAGATCGTTTTTGAAATCTATAGATGAAAAAGTTTGGCAATCTATCATGAATGGGTGGACCGAACCAACAATTACCGTTGATGGAGTAACATTCCCCAAACCAATTGAAAAGTGGGACACAATTGATTACCAAAATAGTGCCTGGAATAGTAAAGCTATCAATTCTCTCTTTTGCGCTGTCACACCTGAAGAGTTTTGTCGTATTTGTAATTGTGAAGTCACAAAAGAGGCTTGGGATATCTTACAAACTGTTCATGAGGGCACTCCTTTTGTGAAACGCTCAAAACTTCAAAGGCTCACATCTAGTTTCGAAAACCTTTCAATGAAAGATAGTGAGACCTTTGATGAATTTTATGCGAAGTTGAGTGACATTATAAATTCCAGCTTCAATTTAGGTGAAAAAATACCAGAATCCAAAGTTGTGGGAAAAATTTTGAGATCCTTGCCCGATCGGTTCCAACCAAAAGTTACGGCTATTGAGGAGGCTCAAGATGTTGACAACCTCAAGCTAGATCAGTTGGTTGGAAATCTCCAAACTTATGAGGCACATAGGAATTTCAAAAAGAAACAAAAAGATATTGCTTTTAATAGTGCTCATAGAGTTGGAGAGGATTCTGATGAGGATTGTGAGATAGATTCCAAGATTACGGCTGCTTTTGTTAAACAATTTAAAAAATCTTCTTTGAAAAAGAATCCTAATATTTTGGAATCTACTCATTCTCATAAATCTAAAGGCAAAGATAAACTCAAAATTAATTCTATAGCCAAGAAGGAGAAAGGAAAGATACAAGGGAACTCTGAAAGACTCCAATGCTATGAATGCCAAGGATTTGGCCACTTTGCTTCAGAATGCCCCACTCGTTTGAAGAAGAAGAAAGCCCTCACCATCACTTGGGATGATGAATCAGAATCTAATGAAGATGAAAGTGACAATGAAGATCAAGGCGAAGAGGGACATAAACAATTCCTTGCTTTCATGGTGGCTTCTGAAACTGAAGGACGAATAGAGTATCCGAAGAGCCCAGTTGAGAATGCCACTAATGATGAATCCTCGGGAAGTGATAATGAAGAGCTTGAGCAAGCTTATGAAAAGTTGTATAAGGAATCTCTTAAGTTATCCAAATTGAATGACAAACTCACTATGAAGCTCAAAGCATGTGAAAGTGAGAATGTCAAACTAAAGAAGGAGGTTTCCGAGGCTAGGATTGATGCCATCAAGATAGCCAATGATCGACAAGCTCTTTGTGCAAAACTCTTGACTTGTGAGACAGAGAGGAATGAGCTACAGCAAATCTATGCAACATATGAAGAAAAAATTGAAACTCTCGAGATGTCTCGAGTTGCTTTGGAAGAACTAATGATCAAGAAAGAGGAAGGACTTAAGTGTGCTATGACTACCATTGGTCTTTGGAACAAAGGTTCAAAGACTTTGGACAATATCATTGGGTCTTAACAAATTTGCTCTGACAAGAGTGGCATTGGGTTTGGTGGTAGTCAAGAGCAAAAACAGAGTGCTTCCACATCTCATGATACAAGAACTCAAGGAAAGGGGGAACAAAAAATTCAACATAAGGATAGACTTCTCAAACTTCCTAGAGTTGGTAAGGTAAAAGAAAAGAAGGTACACCCTATTTTTATTTGTCATCATTGTGGTATGCATGGTCATATTCACCCTTATTGTTATAAGTTGCATGGGAAAGTGTATTTGCCTAGACCTAGGAATAGGAAGTTGGAAACCATGTCGAGACGGGTTCCTATTGCAGGGGAAAGGAACCACAATGTCAAGGCACCACCCAAGAACCGCAATTCTCACAATTTTATTCGTACTAAAGTAGTTTGGGTGAGAAAACTTGACTTGTGTTAATTTGTTTTGTCATTTTAGTTTTTGGGTTTCTATGTGTTTTTTGTTTTGTCATTACATGGGTGCTTGTTCATTTTTTTGTCTTGCTTTATTTAAGGAAAAAAAAAAATCCCCAAAAGATTTTCTTAGTATGGTTTTGCAAGCTTGAAATTTTTGAGTGGTCCTTGGTGCATATTGGAATTGATAAGAATATCCATTACCTGTTAATATGTATGTGCTTTCTATGGTCATTACTCATTTTGGAGTGTGTGTTTTTTGATTAGTATGTCTCATTCTGTACACACTCTTGGATTAGCAAATTTTTGGAGTCTTCCGCCATAGTGATTATTTTTTCTCTATGGACTTCTGTCATTGATTTTTTGCGTTTCTAGAGGAATTGACCTATACTAGCATATCATGGGTGATGTTGAGTCTCTTAACCACCTACCATCTTTTTGCATCTCCATGGCTTTCCCCTCTATTCTTTGTAGTCTAGCCATGAGGAAAAGGTTACCTCAGAGTCACCAACCAGGCCATCCTTATTATATCCATGCTTCTCTGGTTCGGTTTCCATACTCTTGAGCGTGTCAACCGCCAATGAGTGTGCAAAAGAAAAAGAAAAAGAAAAAGAAAAAGAAAAAGAAAGAGAAAAATAAAGAGAAGAAGAAAAAAATATGCAAAAGAAAGAAAAAATATGCAAAAGAAAGAAAAAATGTGCAAAAGAAAGAAAGAAAAAAAAGAGAAAAGGATTCATTGATTGAGGGGGAGCCTCCGCTTTTACTCACCAAATACCCCTTGATTCCTAGTGGTTTGACTTTCCTTAGTTGTGCTTAGATTCTCTTGTCAGAGGTCCAACTTTCAAATCACTACTAGGATTGAATCTAGTGTTTGTCAAACTACAAGAGTCACACACACACTTTTATCATGGGATCTATGCTTTTCACATAATGCATCACTTTTTTTCATGAGGAATCTTCTACAGACTGTGCACATTGTGTTTACTAGTAATTGTGCTTCTTGGATAATCTTGTGTGTTTTAAGGTACAAATCTGAGATTTCTTGCTTGCTCCACCATATTATTTTTGTTGTTTTTCTTCTTGATTCATTGTTTTCAGTGTTTATGGTTGCTTTTAGTGAGGGGGAGTTTGGTTTATCATTGCAAGAGTTTGTTAGCATGAACACTTTGATTTGTTTGGTAAGGGAAATTGGCGATAGTTGTTTTGCATGTTTCTATGCACTGTTTGCAAATTATTTCCTTCTTGCATACTCTTGATATTTACATCGTCATATCATTGTTTGTGTTGTTTATGATCTTGCTTTTGTTATTTGAGAGTTGTTGTTCATGAGTCTTAGTTTTCATCTATTCATGTTTCCCATCTCATGTTTCAAGATAATCGTGTCATATGTCTATTGCTTTTTTATATACTCTTGTGGGACTAATAGTTGTTTTGGAGATTGTGGCACTAATAACTGTTTTGCAGATCATGACCTTGAGAAAGAAGTTGGCTTTTGTAGGCTGTAATGGGTTGGGGTGTTTAGGATTTTGTTTGTTAGGTGTGTTTTGTCACGGCATTGCCAAAGGGGGAGATTGTTAGGTTTTATTCTTGGCAACCCCGTTTGACAAAACTCCTTTTAGTTGTATTTTTTTTCGCACCTTTTATTTCAGTGAGGCTATGAGTTTATTAGATGCGAATTTGTCAATTTCCGGATCAAAACCGAGGTTGTTACAGGATCTAGTGTTCCAGATTTTCCAATTTTGCTCATCCCGCTCGAGCGGGACAAGGGACGCTCGAGCGAGTATTGCAAGTTCACAGCATCTCTGCCTCGCCTGAAAAAGTACTGGATGGTGTGATTCTCCGCTCGAGCGTGGAAACTGCCGCTCGAGCGGGAAGCCTATATGAATCACACAATTTTGAAGCCTCCGCTCGAGCGGGAATTTCCACGCGCGAGCGGACTACGCGAACACAGATTCTTGGATTTCTATAAGGAATTGGTTTTCTTCCAAAACTAGGATTACTTTGGATTTCTATAAGGAATTGGTTTTCTTCAAAAACTAGGATTACTTTGGTTTTCTATAAGAAGTTGGTTTTCTCCCAAAACTTCGACAAGTCCTCCAGATCTTCTTTTTGGATTCTAAGGTTTATATCTGGAGATATTTTGTTAGTTTTCTTTGATGTTTTTTTATTAAGTATTCAACTCATGGTTTTAGAAATTTACATCAAAAGATTGTTTGTTTAATTCTATACAAAATAGAGAGTTGTTCTTCGGTGGATTCTGAAGAATTCGAGCCTGAAGCTTTTGTAGATTCCGGAGTGGCTCATCGTCAAGACAATTCCGAGGTGAAGACGGGGTTGGAAGAGGCACATAGAGGTTGGTTCAATTCGGGCGTGGATTCGCTAGGTAATTGAGAGTATACCTGTGTAATTCTTTTATATCTTCTTAGTGGATTGTTTTGTGGCTGTTGCCTGTGATTTTTTATCATAATTTGAGGTGTCCACTTGTGGTTTTTCCACGTAAAATCATTGTGTCGTTTTGTCTTGATTGTTTGATTGGGATTGTTATATACTGCTTAAAATTGATACATAATCACAAATCAACATCTAGGAGATTTCTAGATTTTTCACATGACAATGACTGATGGAACTGCCAAAAAAACACGGCAAGAAAAGGTTTTGGACTGGTATAAACAAGTTACTGTAGAAAAAAAAAACACCAACCTTATACGGTCTTCAACAACAAATCTACAACTTGCCTCTTTGGCAGTAGTTTCTTGACAGAAATGTAAGATTGCCATTTTCAGAGCTCTTTGTTACAAATTTACAATAATGGGGCGTGTGTATCTTACCTACTTTGATCAAACTCCAGCTACTCAATTCTATCTTTGCCATGCCTATCCAGTCCATATTGCGTTACCCCAAGAGTTTCTTGATAACTTCATAGTAAAACCTCTCTCTCTCTCTCTCTCTCTCTCTCTATAATTAATTGTATCGGTCTTTCATGATTTCTTAGAATAGCATGGCAGACATGTCTTCTCATGCAGTCGTCGATCTGCTAGTCAGTCTGCTCATTGGGTGTCCTCTATTCACATAAAGAGGCTCTTTACTTTGCCTGCAAATTGGGTTTTTGATCCCACTCGTTCCTTGAAGCATATTCTATGTTTTTTTATGTCATGCGTTCTTTGCGGTTGGGTTCATATTCTGAGGATTGTGTTCATTATGTTTTTCAGGACAATGAGTTGGCTGGAGCTGTCTTTCGAAATGTGTAAGAACTCATCAATCACTGTTGGAAGCAGCAATAGTTTCGATTTGGGCTGAGCTTCCCTCCAGTTCGTGATCGGATTTGAGGATATTGTTAGGTCCCTAGGGCCCACCACAGGTCTTGTTTTGATAATTCGAACCGTTTAATATGTAGAACTCGTCGAGTACTATATGCCTGTAAAAAATCACGTTGATCGAATATCGATAGCTATCTTATCGGATCAAATTTCTATCAACCGTTTATTTTTTTACCGTCCATTTTTTTTTATACAAAACAGATTTGATCACGTAAATATCGTTATCCAATCAACATGATTTTTTACAGGCATATAGTACTCGATGAGTTTTACACATTACACGGTTCATATTATCAAAATAAGACCCGTGTTAGGCCCCCACAGATCAAACAGTACCCTCCAGTCTGATCACGGACTGGAGGGAAGCCAGCCCCTTTCGATTTAGGTTGTACTTTCCTCCCGTCTGTGATCAGACTGAGGGTACTGTTGGGCCCGTAGGGGCCCACCATAGGTCTCATTTCAATAATCTGAACCGTTTAATGTGTACAACTCGTCGAGTACTGTATGCCTGTAAAAAAATCATATTGATCGGATATCGATAGCTATCTCATCGGATAAGATTTCTGCCAACAGTTTATTTTTTTCCCGTCTATTTTTTTTATACAAAACTGATTTGCCTACGTAGCTATCGATATGTGATTAACGTGATTTTTTACAGACATATAGTACTTAACGAGTTCTACACATCGAACGGTTTAGATTATCGAAACGAGACCCGTGGTGGGCCTCCTAGTTTGACATGGACTGAAGGAAAGCCAACCCCTAGATAAATTAGCACAAGCTATTTTGTTTCCCATTTATACTCTCTTGTAATTTAATTGTGAAAATTTCAAAGTTTCATGAAAATCCTGCACTGGCCGAGACCTTAATGTTGTGTTTCAAATGTGGATTTTGAGTTTTCTCTTTTCCTTTCTCTGCAAATCCAATATCTAAACACGTGTATGCTTGGGACCTAAAAAAACTTCAAAAAAAGAAATTCAAAAATTAATCAAATGACCAATATAGCTTAAATTTAGCTTCATGAAAAAACTATATGCAGTGTGAATGTGCACACACGCAGTCCAGAGCAGGATCGAAGGGTTGGAGATCACACTCTCTCAGATGTTTACTGTAACAGCTGTGGCAATCTTTTGGGAGTAAAATTCGTAAGACTATAAAAAAAAATTCCAAAATTTGACATTCTCTGTATTGTATTTACTCATCAAGTCTTCTAAGCAAACACTCTAAAAATTGTTCAGATTGAAGTTGCAAATGATGATGAAGCAGTGAGACCTGGATATTTCCTCATGCGTCGATAAGTTTTTTTTTTCTTCTTCTTTTTTTCTCCCCACAATATATATTTATGTATACATTGTTTTGCAACAGTTAATGTATTTTGAGAGGTTTGTTTCATAAATTTGTTGACAGGAAGAAGCTCAAGAAGTGGAATGAGCAGGAGATTGTTGATTAAAACCACTGAAGAGGAAGGGATGTCATGAAATTCACTGAAAATGGAAGTATGTGCAACTTTCTTTTTTTAGTTCTGTTTTGACGCTCTCTTTGATTGCCTCAGTACTAGTGACATGAGAATCTCAGACCTAATATAGATATAGATATACTTGTTGTCTTTTTTGGAGTAATTATTGGGTATTTTATGTGGTGTTTTTTTTATTATTTTGATTGGTTTAATACGGTAGGATCATCACACTTATGCTGGTGTTTTAATTAATATGAGGAGCTTCATTTGATGATTAATTTTGAGTATTACATTTTGGCCACCAAAAAAACGAAAGAAATAAAAAAAAAAAAAAAAGCACTATATGAGAAAGTGTTCACCAATTTGTGGGTGTCCTTGACATTTGAAATAATTTGTTTGTCTATATACTCTCTTTTTTGCGGTCACTAGTCTTAGCAGGATGTACAACACTTATGAATAGTTACAATTTATCAGTTACAATTATTATTATTATAATCGGGAATCATGTCTTAGGCAGGGTTCTTTGGACCCATTCCAAGAAAGTAAACCTCTTAATTAAACAACATTCCCAAATAACATATTTTGAACAAACATGAGAAGCCAATAAGAGCTTGAGTTGGGCATGTCAAGAGCATATATTTACAATGATCATATTATCAAATCATTTGTAGTTTATTATGTGAATTATCATCACTACATTTGTTTAATAGGTCCAAAATTAGTGGGTCTCATGTTTCTTGATGGATGCCATTCGAAACATAGAATCAATTCACTACAAGAAATAACACTTTTGCCGACTGTAGACGTCCCCGAACGTCCCGGGAGGGAATCCCTCCGTTTTGTTCATTTTGGGCTCACTACAGTTCAGGACTCAAATGTCACGGTCCTGTATCTAATCTCGCAGAGTGCAATGCAAGACCGATGAATCATCAAAGAGTCCAAATCCGGCAAATCGTTTTTGAAAACAGATTTTTTGAAAGAAGTGCCAAACATGGACTGCTTTGCCAGATACAGAGTCGCCACCTAAATATTTTATTTTGGGGAATTTAGGAAACCCTGACTCGCTTGCCTAAGGCCACGTGTCCGTCATCACCAAAGTTGCCTCGGCTCAGGAACTTGGGTACGATTGGGGAAGGTCACTTCGTGAGCACCCCCGCTCGCCCGATCAAAGATCGGCCTCTACTGACCATGATATCGGGTTTTGAAAACATTATGTGCTCTTATTCCGGTTATTAGCCTAGAATTACTATGTGATGCGCACAGCATACAAGTATAGACTGGATTGCCTGAATTGGAACGAAACATCTCGTGTTTATTTTGAAAAATGGTTTGCTACTCGCAAGTAGGCTAAAATGCAGGTTTTGCCACCCTCGGGTGGGCTTAGAAAAGATGGTTTTGCCACTATCTAGTGGGCTTAAGACTCACAGTCAATGCATTATTCCAATTCAGATAACCCAACCTTCACCCACAGGCATTCAGGCAGTTATATCACATAAGTAGTTAGCCTCATGGTAAGCATGCTATCGTGCAGTCACTCACACACATGCAAGGATGCTAAAGCATAAACACTTACCGAGTACTCCGAGCCAAAATAGAAACTAGTTGGTAATCAATGCATGATCCTAGTTCATGTTAAGATGGCTAATGCAACACATGCAAAAAAATACAACTACAATAGGCTCGGCTATTCTAAGAATGACATATGAGATGCTACAGCTAACACGTATTCAACTTGGAATTGAAGTACGATGCAGTTAGTATGATGCGCCGAGCCCGGTGCATGCAAGACAGATGAATGGATGCAAACATGAGAGTATAAGTATGCTAATTGAAACATGCCCTAATCTAACCATCATAAGCTAGTAAATAAAAGGGAGAAAGAAGTGGGGGTTGGAAGACATACATCACACACACGCACACTTATTACAACACTGCCGTCGCTTGGAGGGTTCGAATGAATATTACACAATCAAAATAAATAACGAATTATTGCACAATACTAATTACTTAACAAATGAACTAGGTAAGCAAAGTAAACTAGCATGCTATGCTACGTGCAATGGACTGCCTCAGCTCTGCTCGGAATGATGGAAGGTGTATGCATGCTCAAGTTGCCTTGTCGGTAAATCCTTCACGATGCCTCGACTCGCCTTTGTTTGCAATTGAACTCCAGAAACTTGCACAAAGCTCCAAGAGGCTGAAACTCCACTCTGGGAAGCTGTGGGAGGGCCACCGACCAGTTATTGGGCTTGGAGACCACCCACCGACCAGTTTATGTGGGAAAAACCAAAAGAGGTGGTCGACCTGCCAGAAAAGCTGGTCGGCCGACCAATTCCTGCCTCCAGTTTCTGGTTTTTCTGCAACAAAGGCAAGAGAAAGAGAAAGCAAGGTATTTGCAACACATGTGTGCACGACCACTCTTTCCGTCCTTGCATGAGCTCTAGAGAGTGCAGTCCTCGATCCTCGGGCCATCAATCACGCATCTCAATGCATGATGGCCAAGGAGTCGAATTGCGTGACTCAATGGAACATGAATGCACATATAAGCAACTAAAACCAACAACTCTATCATAGATGGTCGAGAGTGTCGGTGACCGGGAATCGAAGCACATTTCGTCACTTTGAGTACGAAACGTCCCTCGTTTCCCGTGTTTGGGCTAACTCCTATCCTAAACACAATGCAACAGGCATGACATGCACCAATGCAACAAACATGCAATCCTAATGCGATGCAACTAAGTCATGCAAGCATGCAAGTGATGAAAATGCAAAGGCGCAGCTAGCATACGCAATGCTACGAACTATCGATGGCATACTCAATGCACATGAACTAAATGCGACTAACAACCTATGGCATACTCAATGCGACTAACAACCTAGCATGCACAATGCGAGGAATGACATGGCATACACAATGCTAACAACATAACATACACATCACATTGCAACATGGCATACACAATGCAAGATGGGCTTAAACTAAAATGAGTGGACCTCAGCCACACTCACATCAGTGGCCAAATGATGGAAATAAGACAACCGAAATACATGCAAACATGCACGAATGCAAAGGACCGAACCTAGGGCATCAAATGCCACTCTACCAAAGCATGGCAAGGGATGAAAGATGGCATACAAACATGCAATTTCCAGCTCTGAAATAAGATACTCAATGGTCCCAAATCATGGAAACATGTCACCTAATGCACGAAATAAGCCCTGAAACTCAAAACTAGGCAAATGCATTGAACCACAAGTATGCAAAGCAAGCATTATTTGATCATGAGGCATGAAATGTACCAAATCAGTTTCAAGCACGGCCAAAAGGTGCTAACATGAAGGGCTAAAACAACATGCGACATAGGCTAGTAAGCATGGTTTACATGGCATGTATATGAAGCACAAGAGAGGTCACCAAACCAGCCACAAATAGGAACATGGTATGCTAAAATATGCCCAAATAACCACTGAAATGTATCCAATGCATGCAAAAATGATGGGCTTCTTTGGAGGGCCATGAAGTGGATTACTCAACACATACAAGATAGACATGTAAAATGGCAAAACCAACTTTGGAAATCAGTTATGACAGCCCCAAAACTCACCAAAAAGGCCCTGAAATGGGTCAATGAAACATGCAATGAAAGGTCCCCTTGAAAGGCCTTGAGGAGGATTGCTCCACACATGCATGAGGGACACAAAATATGGCCAAAAGGGCTCCAGATAGAGCTAAGGCAAACCTCAAAACTCACATAATAAAGCCTGAAACAAGACTTCAAAGCATGCAAGATGGAGCCCCTTTGGAAGGCCAAAAGGGCCAACAAACAAGACAAGGAGAGAGGGGGTCACCCCCCTCTGATTTTGGCTCTCAAAATAGTGTGTTAGCCACTGAAATCCACTAGATTTCAGTGGCTAGAAGGCCAAACAAAGCATGCAACAAAGGCCTAGATGCAAGGCTCAAAACAAGAGGCAAACAAGCATACAAGGAAGTAAATGACCTCAAACAGAAAAATGTCCTTAATCAAACATCAAGAGGGGCTCAAAATAAGACTCTTTTCAGTTTATGACAAATCTCAAAAATGCTCATAAGTAGGGCTAAGATATGAAGCAAAATAAGCCTACAAAGAGGGATAGGGCATACAAGGAGGTATATGACCTCAAACAGAAAAGTGTCCTTAATAAAACTTCAAGAGGAGCTCAAAATAAGACACTTTTAAGTTTATAACAAAACCCATAAATGCTTGCAAATAGGGCTAAGTTATGAAGAAAAATAATGCAAAAAATGGAGAAATGAGGACTTACCCTTGTAGCACAGCAATGCAGCAAGTTCTGGACCAAGAAGGTGAGTCTTCAACCTCTGAAAAATAACTCCAAGATGATTGAATGGATGGTGGAGGTGGTAGGCTATGAGGTGTGGTGTAATGGCCAAGAACAATGGGGTATTTGAGCTTGGATGAGAGAGATATGGAGGGTGGAGTGTATATGCCTTAGCTGGTTTTTCTAACCCTTGCAAATGGAGGGGGAGTGTTGGTTTTATAGAGGAGAAGAGCCAAGACTTCTTGGAGAAGCCTTAAGAGAGGGTCAAAGCTTCTCAAAGAAGCTTAACCAAAAGGGTCAAGCTTCTTGAGGAAGCTAGACCAAAAAGGTCAAGCTTCCTCAAGAAGCTTGACAAAAGAGTCAAGTTTCTCTAAAAAGCTAAGCAAAAGGGTCAAAACCAACTTAAAAGGACCAACAAAAGGCTCAAAATCTCGGACAGTGGGTCAAATGCTACATAGCTGGCACAGTTGTATGCAACTCAAGAAGGCCAAAAAGTACAAGGTAGGCTGACCAGTTCAAGTGGTCGGCCGACCACTTGCCCTGGCCGACCGAGCAGGGTTTAGAAAGGTCAATGAGAAAAGCTGGTCGGCCATACCAGAAAGGTGGCCTCCCAAATGAGTACAACACAGCTATATGGTGGGAGACCAGAAATTGTGACCCAAGAGAGTGGAAAACCAGCTTTCTAGCAAGGTTCAAAAGGGTCAGGAAGAAAAGCTGGTCGGACTACCCATATTGGTGGCCTCCCAGATGAGTACAACACAATGGTGGTATGGGAGACCAGAAATTATGGCCCAAAAGTGAGGAAAACCAGCTTTCTATCAAGAAAACCGGCTGGAGGAGAGAGAAAAGTGGTCCCCAAGGAGAAAGCTGGTTTCCAAGGAGAAAAGGTGGTCTCCCACCCTTGTACCACCTTCCTAACAATCAAACTAGGGTCCATGCCAAAAATGAACCCTAACCGATGCAAAACGAGGGTTCGGGGGGCCAAAACGCGCAGTCGGGGCCCCAAAAACTGACTGTTAAGCGCCGGAAGTGGCGTGCAACCACGAAGGTGGTCTCCCGGACCACAGTGTCCCTTTAGGGAAAGGAAACAAGGTGTGTGCTAAAAATCAGAGCAAACAGAGGTAGTTAAGCGGTCCCGAACCGAGGCACGCGGCCGACGGCTCTGAAAATCGGGAACTGGTCTCCAAACAGGAAAAGGGGTCTACGACCACGAAACGTAGCCTACGGCCACTGAGAGATGGTCTACGAGACCTCTCCCTCCCTTCGGGAAGAGAAAAACAGAGAAAATAGGACCTAGTTCGCAAACCAAGGCAAAGCACAAAAGAGCCCCGAAGACCGGAGGCAAGGCTCTCAGCCTAGACTCCGCAACCTCAGAACGAGCACAATATGCATCATCACCGAGCGCTCAACCGGTGACATCTGAGTCTTAAGGTTGGTCAAAAATGGGGTGTCTACACCGACCAAAAAATTCGTGACTAAAAGTCCATTTTTTGTCGGCAAAAGTTATCCGTGACTAATTTTTTTGGTCGCTACTTTGGTCGCCAGTTGAGGGTCAGCAAAAGTAATTCGCGACCAAAATTTTAGTTGGTCGGCAAAAGTTAGATTTGCCGACTAAATTTTTGGTCGCTAAATATGCCATTACTACGACTAATCCATTTTGTCGCTAAAACACTTTGGCCGCGAAAAGTGATATTTTCCCGACCAAATATCTTAGTCGCCAATTGTCACATTCCACGACCAAAAAATTTAGTCGCCAATTTTCACATTCAACGACCAAAAAGTTTGGTCGCCAATTGCGACATTCTACGACCAAAAATTTTGGTCGTCGATTGTCACATTCCACGACCAAAATAATTAGTCGCCAATTGTCACATTCCACAACTAAATTGTTTGGTCGCCAATTGTCACATTCCATGACCAAACATGTTTGTTGCCAAAAGAAATGTTTGCGCATCTAAAACTTTAGTCGGCAATAGACCTATTCGCGACCAAATCCTTTGGTTGCCAAAATTAATAATTTTAACGACTAATTATTTAGTCACCAAATGTGCTTAGTGATACACCGACTACTTTATTTAGTCGGCAAAAGTATAACTTATCTTTCCCAACTAATCAATTGGTCGCCAAAACTAAAAAAAACAAAACCAAATTTGATCGCCAACATCCAACAAAATAAACCTATAATTTATAATAATTCATCCAATTTATTTAATATAATCTGTAATTTGCAAAAATCATTCAAACTAACAAATAAATTGAATCATGAACATTCAACAAAATACATATATCAACCATTTCTAAACCTATATAATTAAAGTCAGCAACTATTATAAGTTTTCATCCATAAGTAATTCCAAGCTACATATTTCATGTAGCATAAAAATTTAAAACGTAACAAGTACTTATTAGTATGTTTTAAATTTTTATCGATGTTCATCAACCCAAAAATATAACTAGTAGTCTACCAAATATTTTCCATACACACCCATCCAAAAATATAACTACTAGTCTACCCTAATATTTTCTATATACATCTATACAAAAATATACAATCCTACCAATAATACAAAAAGTGCCAATTTGTCCAATACAATTTAGCTTTGTGCACGAGTTCATCCATCTGTACCAAAGAAAAAGAGAAATAATGTCAGATAAATTTGGACAAATAATGAAAAATGTCCATGAAAAGTTAAGGTCACATTAGCAAATTAAATGACTATCATTATCAAATTGTAAACAAAACAACAACATTCTTATGTCTATAGCATTATCACTTTGGTATTTCATTGTTTAGTTTTTTGAACGGACTTAAATGTAATTCAAAGAAAAACAAGTCAAAAATAATTAAATAAAACAACAGTTCACAATAATATGCAATGGACTTCTCAACTAGCAAATATAAACTATACATATTGGCATACGAGAGTGTCTAACCATCACTACAGGAAAAAGGGGATTTGGTGGCATTTTTTTAACGACGTTTTTGTAAACGTCACTATTTTTATTATTTAACGGCGTTTTATAAAATGCCGCGTATTCTATTAAACAAAACGACACCGTTTTATAATGGGAGGCGTTTAAAAACGCCTCCGAATGCGGTAGCCACATGCGCCTCTTTTTTTTTTTTGAATAAGAACACGCACATCTTAACCCTTATTTTGAATCAGAGCCTTTCTCTCTCTCTCTCTCTCTCTCTCTCTCTCTCTCTTAACCCTTATTTTGAATCAGAGCCTTTCTTAATACATACGCACAGATCTCTATCTCTCTCAACCCTCTCTAAGCTCCATCAAAGATTCAGATCGATTCAGATTGAAGCTCCATCGAAACGATTTCGAAGCTCCATCAAAGATTCAGATCGAAACTCCATCGACGCGATTTCGAAGCTCCATCGCCTGCGATTTCGAAGCTCCATCGCCTGCGATTTCGAAGATTCAGATCTGAACTCTGACCCCTCGATTACTTGCATTTCAACCTCCATTGAATAGTCTACTTTGTTTCTGAACTGTAATCAGTACTCTCTCTCTCTCTCTCTCTCTCTGTCTCGCTCTATTTGTGGTCTTTGGGAAAAATGAAGAATTACAGTATTGGCATCAAGCACTAGTTATTTCATTACGTTTTTTAGTCAATTCTATTTTGATGATATAATACTACCAAATATATGAATAGCAATGTTAAATAATGGAGAATGAGATATTAATTCTATTTTTCTATTAGTCAATTCAATTTTGATGATATTACTCTCTGTTGGCAAATTTCCAGCTCACATTCTTTTGCATATGTTTAATGCTATATATCATATATATGAATCCCTTTTGTTTGTGATTGGAATCATCTGTCAAACATTGATCGCATCATCTGACTTCAATGATATGAGATTCAAAGCTTTCTAATTAATATTTAAGATTGTCTAGCTCTCTGATTAATATTTTTCACTTACTCAAACAGAGCATAAGTATTCAGTTTGGTAACTTCTTTGAATCTGCATTGAAATAAGTGGATGAAACATGCATACCATTTTGTTTGAGCTTCCTCTTCAACAGATAGCAAACAAAGAATATTGAAATAAGCAGAGTCGGGGAAATGATAACTGCTATGATCACCCACAATTTTCTTCTGTTCCCTAAATTCGTAAGAATATAATTATGATGAGTCTATCTGTGTGTTTTTAAGATCTAAATAAGGAAGGAAAAAAAAAAGGAAAAAAAGAGAGTACCCTATTACATATACTCATTACCTCCAGCAGATGAAAGCTCAGAAGCAGCAAGCTTCAGATGGAAACCTTGATTAGCAGTGTTCCCATCTGAGATTTGTAAGTTCAACAAAGCTCCTTCCAATATAGAACACCTGCTGGCATTATACGCGTAGGCTGTGCAGGAACAATTCTGCTGGCAACCTGATTTACACCATTGAGAGCACGGACCAATATATTCTTTTGAGCTTGCTGGAAATTTCACATCTGAAATTTTTACGAACACATCATTTTTCCTACTAACATTGCTTTCCAACTGGAAAGGGATTTTCCTTACGCAACCACCTGACCAGTCATCTAGTAGCGTTGCTTCGGTTGAAAGCGATTTAAAACCCTGCAAACACATGCAATGGGTCGAGGAATTCTCATTGAAGATACCAAACGCCCCACAATAAGCATAAACCTCGAATAGTTTACTCGATTGAGTCAGTAATATTTGCCAATCCCGAACACTGTCTAGCCATGCCAGCTAGCTAACCTATCCTGATTGCTCCATCACAAATCTTGATAGCATAGCACTGTTCTTAAGAGAGTAAGTAAAATAGCTCACATGAATGTACCTGGCAGACTTTAAAAGTTAGGAACAGATAAATTAATCAGAGAGCTAGACAATCTTCTCACATGAGTCTTATATTTTTGTGATTCTAGTTATTAACGTGGATAACTATGATTGTGATTGTGATTGTGATTGTGATTCCTCAACTAATATGATTGTGATTGTGATTGTGATTCCTCATTTGGTGACTGCTCTTTGGTGTTTTTTGAATCATCATCATCAGAAGTATTCGAGCTTTGGTACACTTATTGGTTTGGGTAGTGGGTTTGAACTTCCCACATCCATGAGTTCCTGCCAAAATTATTCTATTATTGATGGATTTGAGAGAGCAATATATTTCTTGAATCTATCATAATCTATCAAGAGCATTGTAGAAACTTTTGGTTTCTTCATTAATATGCTTCATACTAGATATGCTTCTAGTATGCTTGATAGTACTAATTTAGATTGCACCACCGGGATGCAATCATTAATGTTGCATGCATGCATAAATAGCCTTAGACCCGTCCAAGAATCTTCATTAGAGATACCTAGTCATCTTTGATGAAGCTCTTCTTGGATTGTCCAGTTTGGACAGTTCAAGAGCACAAGTCTGTATTGTAATTAGTAGTTTTACTGCTTATAGTCCATCTCGTAGAGATTTCGTGTAGCAACTCCTTGTGTTCTCCGAGTGCATACTAGACAAGGTGTAGCAGTACACCTAGTCTATGTCGTGTATTTGGAGAACAATGGGGAGATGCTGCCGAAATTTCGTTAGAGATGAACAGAGCGGTATGAACTGCTTTTTACAATATAAACCATGCATTCCTGAATGGGAAAGTAGGATGAACCAACATATTAGAGACTAGTTAAAGGTGAATGATGTCATGTCGCATGCATTATAAGGTACTTAATTGAGGTTAAGATTAATTAAAATGGAACGGTAATTTTGAACTTTGTTGATTTGGCAGTGACATTTGTAGTGTAAGATAGAGTCAGTTGGATAAAAGTTGGATAAATCAGCATAGGTTGCACCCGGAATACATAGAAGGGGTTAAGGAATTTATTAAATTTGCATGCGAAAATAAGCCGTTGTTGAATGAAGTCACATGCCCATGTAAACGGTGTCGTAATGTCAAATTGGTGGAGAAATGCCTGTTAGGGGAACATTTAATGATCAATGGGTTTCTTCCAAGTTACACCAGTTGGATTTTTCATGGGGAGAATTTGTCGTCGCCTGTGCCACACAAGGTGAATGTCGAGCAAACTGATTCGAATCATGGTGATGAAACTTATGAAATGCTATACAAAAGATTTGGACTTCCTCCACCAAGCTTTATTCACGAGGCAGCAAGTTGTGGTATTAAACAAGGTCCAGATGAGAAAACTGAAAAATTCTTCAATTTATTGAAAGAGGCCGAAAGAGAGTTGTATCCTGAGTGTCAGAAGTTTTCAATGCTCTCATTTATTGTTCAGTTATTCCACATCAAGTGCCTTAGTGGATGGAGTGACAAGTCTTTCATGATGTTGCTTGAGCTTTTGAAGGATTCGTTCCCAAAGGGTGAAACTTTGCCAAAGTCATTTTATGCAACTAGGAAACTCCTTAGGGACTTGGGCCTCAATTATCATAAGGTACATGCATGCCCAAGGGATTGTTTACTATATTGGAAGGAAACAGCTAGTATGGATGATTGCATAGTGTGTCGTATGCCTAGATACAAACAGTTTGAGGGGGAGAAAAATGATGTTAAGAAGAAGCAACAAAGAATTCCACAGAAGATTGTTAGATACTTTCCATTGATTCCAAGGCTTCAAAGATTGTTTGTCATCCAAAACATCTTCTTTAATGCGATGGCATGCAGAGGGCCGAATTGATGACGGCAAAATGAGACATCCCGCTGACTCTCCAGTTTGGAAATATTTTGATAATTTGTATCCCAAGTTTGCGAGTGAGCCTCGCAATGTCAGACTGGATTTAGCAGCGGATGGATTCAATCCATTCAAGGCAATGATTGTCTCTCATAGCAGTTAGCCAGTTATTATGATGCCATACAATTTGCCACCATGGTTATGCATGAAGCAGCCTCATATGATGATGACATTGCTCATCGATGGTCCTTCTTCACCTGAAATAACATTGACGTCTACTTACGCCTTGTAGTGGATGAATTGAAAGAATTGTGGGAAAACGGTGTTGACACGTATGATGCAGAAACTAATCGGATGTTCCGAATGCACGCTGTGTTATTGTGGACTATAAATGATTTTCCTGCCTATGCAATTTTGTTTGGATGGAGCACGAAAGGCGCTTTAGCTTGTCCTTGTTATAACACACACTCATTCTCAATATTTGAAGAATGGAAGGAAATTATGTTACATGGGTCATCGTCACTGGTTGAATGGGGGTCACAAATTTCGGAAAGCTAGTGCGTCTTTTGATGGCACTCGTGAATTCGAACCATGTCCAACTCGGTTATCAGGGGCTAATGTGCTACAACAACTAGGCCCTAAGTTCAAATTGAATTCTAAGCGTCAACAATCTAGCAAACGGAATAGAAAGGGGAAAGAAAATGAGGACTCGGGTCATAATTGGAAGAAGAAGAGTATTTTCTTTGAGCTGTCATATTGGGAGCATAATTTGATTAGCCACAATCTTGATGTGATGCACATTGAAAAGAACGTGTGTGATAATGTATTGTGGACGATATTAAATGTTGATGGGAAAGGGAAGGACAATTTAAATACTCGTCGAGATTTGCAAGATATGGGAATTCGGAAGGCACTACATCCTCAAAAAAGGGTTGGGAACAAGTATTATTTGCCTCCTGCATGTTTTTCCATGAACAATAGAGAGAAAAGTCTATTCTGCACACTTCTAAAGAATATCAAAGTTCCAGATGGTTACGCATCTAATATCTCTCATCGGGTTAACCTCAAACAACGTAGCATATTTGGACTGAAAAGTCATGATAACCATATACTTATGCAACAAATACTTCCAATAGCAGTGAGAAATTTGTTACTGAAGAAAGTGGTTGAACCATTAATTGAGTTAAGCAATTTCTTCAGGCAGTTGTGTTTCAAAACCCTAGAGGTGGATGGTCTAAATCGTCTTCAGTCCCAAATTGCTCTTACACTTTGCCATCTTGAGAGAATTTTTCCTCCATCATTTTTCGATATAATGGAGCACTTACCCATTCACCTAGCAGAGGAAGCAAAGATTGCCGGTCTAGTGCAATATCGATGGATGTACTTTGTAGAAAGGTGTGTAATTCTACTCCAATGTCCATTTTGTATATATTTGCTTGTTAATACTTGGAAGTCATGTGTGCATCTTTTTGTTTATAGGTACCTTATGACGCTTAAATCATACATGCGTAATCGAAGTCATCCTGAAGGTTCAATTGCATAGGGATACTTAGTCGAAGAATGTATGACATTTTGCTCAAGGTACTTGCATGATGTTGAGTCGAAATTGCATCGACCGTTAAGGAATTGTGATGTTAGTGACAATCCTGAGATATTAATGGGGCGGGATTTAGGAAAAGGAAAAGGGTTTGTGCTTGATAACACAACATGGGTACAGGCTCATCGGTATGTGTTATTTAACATCGCTGCGGTTGTCCCATATCGAGAGTAAGATAGACGCAACCTTTGTCTCATCGTGAATGTATTTATACCAACTATAATTATCTTGCATTTTACAAGTAGTTTAATTGTGTAGGGAACATCGTGAATTTATTAAGCGGTCACATCGTCGTCTCAGAGATTATGATGTGGATTGTCGTCACAATGATGAGTTTCCCAAATGGTTCAATTCTCATGTGAGTGCATGTCAAGCACAATAAGTCTTTCTATATTTTTGAAGTTGTTAATTGATGTTTAATATTGATAACTTTTTTTAAAAAAATAGGTTGCAGAGCTGTTAACTACTGAAAATGTAGCGTTGTCAGATGAGATTAAAATTTTGGCTTTGGGACCCAGCCAAAAGGCCACCAGATTTAATGGGTATATAATTAATGGTACTAGGTATCATACTAGGAGTCGTGAGTTGAGAAGAAAAACTCAGAATAGTAGGGTCATGGTGAAGGCAAAGACTTCTAGTTATGCAAGTGCGAAAGACATTAATCCAGTAGAAGGTGATGTAGCGTACTATGGATATATGATAGATATTATTGAATTGTATTACTCACATGACCATAGATACATGTTATTCATGTGCAATTGGATTGATAACAATAAGGGACTCAAGCGGGAAGATTTTGGTTTTACACTTGTTAATTTCAATCACTTGTTATATGCGAAGAAACAGGACAGTGATGAGCCATTCATCCTAGCATCTCAAGCACAACAAGTCTTTTATGTTAATGATTGTGTTGATGAAGATTGGAATGTTGTACTCAAGATGAAACCTAGAGACTTGTATGAGGTGTGTGGAGAACAACCAACTATTGATGAAGGACTACATCACAACGAAGTGGAAGGATTTGGTGATCAAGAGTTAGATGTAGCTTCATTCACTTGTGAGGAGGACATGGATTGGGTTAGGCAAGGTATTGATGGAACAACTGTTGATGAAACTATTGGACCTCTTGAAGCATCGACAGAGGCATCATTTGAAGATGACGAAGAAATGATATGATATTGTAATTGGTTGCATATTCACTTTTACATTTGTGTTTTCTGTACGGATATTCATGTTAATAAAATCTTTGCTTTTATACCTTTGTAGTTTTCTTTAAATGGCCATTTTTACCTTTCATGTACTCTTATTCTGTTTTGAATGCAGTTTCTTTATAGATTATCCTGTCCTTACTTTTATGTTTGTAGTTTCTTTATAGATTATCTATGAGTTCTAGCTCCGAGAGTTCTTCTAGTGAGAGTGAGCAATCAAGCTCTAATAGTTCTAGTTCAGATGAGACTCATGCCACACTTAAGATGAGAGTCATACCCGATCCACCGGCATCATGGCATCCACCAGGCAGTCTTCCTACCACATCACGTAGCGGTAGTACATCACATGGCTCAGTTTCAGCTGGTATGTATAACTATATTCAGATTTTACTGAATATTTTATTTTTTTTATTTTATCATATTGATTGGGATTTATTCCTCTATGAATAGTATGATTCTTTCCTTTAATTGATTGCTCATCAGTGGTTCAATTGTGATGTTGTGAAATCTCATGCAGTTTGTGCATATATCTGCTGTATGGATATATTTAATTGTTCTTGTTTTTACCATGTTTGAAGGCATGGGAAGTTTTTAGAAGACTGTGAAGAGAGAGAAAGGAAGGCATCTTAGAAATTGTCTTTCTTGAAAGAGAGGAAAGTATAATTGACAATGAAAAGAACTCCACTCTACTTTCTGTGTTCTCTTATTCATGTTTACTTGACATCCCTGTCTATGCTTTTTAGCCCTCCAAATGCCCCCCAAACACCTACTTACCTGTATCCAACTTCACTCACCCACGTGCATGCATGTGCAGCCAAAAGGCCACCAGATTTTTTCTAATTACATAAATTAGCCAATTTGAAATGCTTGCTATATATATTTAAATCTAAATTGAGGGGCTATAGTAGTGAAAGTTCCTTGTGTTAATCCAATATTTTAAAAATATGTTAAAGTCAATTTACTGGATTAACTTTGTTATATAAAGTAATTTAGGGAAACTAAAATGTGGTTGGAGAATGGGAATGTTTGACACTGAAAATTCATGATAGTGAGATTTCAATTTAGAAGATGCTCTGTAATCTCATGCGGCATCTTATTTTTCACTTAATCACGGACGTCTGTTTTCATGAATTTTGCTTATTGATGATGTTTCCTGTTCACTGGCGTAGATTCTGATACTTCATTAACCTTTCACCTTTATTTAATTATTTTGTTTGGACATATATAATTAGTTTGTTTTCAGATGAGAACTTTCTCGTTAAGATATTTGTGAGCATTTAACACCTTGTCTTTGAGCATAGATGCACTTGAAAAGCTTCATGTTTTGTGATGACATTGAATGTTAGGCTTTTAAAAGTGCGGCTCCCAATAATTTAGAGTGTTTGGACAGATGGTAGACTGGAAATAGTCCTAAACTTGGTCAATTCTGTGATGACATTTTCTTGCTGTTTTGTGATGACATTTTCTTATTGTTGCAGTAGTATATATATATTTATATTAAATCAGTTCTTTGGCCCCGTTTTTGTTTTTTTATAGGTCCTAGCTCAAGTCAAGCCACACAAAAGCAGACAAGGGGTCCCACATATGTGCATGGTCAATGGGGTACTTCAGATGATGGCGTTTTAAAACTTGTTTCTAATGAGTTGAATCAAGTAGTTGAAGGATACACACCCCTTGCTTCACATTTGGGCGTTTTGGCACGAGATGGGAGTCTTGCACTACTCACTTTTACGACTTGGCATTATGTCCCATAGCAAAATAAAGATAACATATGGAGGGAGATAAAGGTAATCCAGATATTTAATATGAAATAAGTTGAAATGCATATTACAATTGGATTCCATATGAAATGCATATTACAAGTGTAGTTAACATTGCATATTACAAGTGTGTATAATTGTAATGCAGGCTCATACGAATGCAGATGATTCCATGAAGAGAACAATAATGACTTCATTTGGGAAGAAATTGAGAGATTGGAAAAGTCGCGTGAAAAATATGGGATACAAACCCTTCAAGAATGATGCAGAAAGGTTGGCTCATCGACCGGATAGAGTACATGAGGATCAGTGGCGGGCCTTGGTCTACTATTGGGGCACTCAGAGTGCATCGGTACAATTTTATTTATGTGAAAAAATGTTTATATATGATAATTTTTGATAATATCTCAAATGAATTTCATATTTAACAGAAATCAAGCAAGAAGAATAGAAAATTTCGGAAGAAGAAGACACTGCATCATAGAACAGGCCGAAAGCCTTTCTCAATAGTTCGAGTGGAGGTATAATTAGACATCACATCTTGGACATATTTTGAAATTTGTTAAGTTTTTAAGTTAAACAACTTATAACTTAGCTAGCTCAACTTATAACTAAACTAAATCAAGTTTAATATGTATAAGATTGAAGATTGAAATTTATTATCTTTAAAATTCATCTTCTCATCTTTGTCTTACATGTTTTGTTTTATCTATCTTTTATTTACAGGAGACAAAAAAAAACAAAAAAACAAAAAACAATGGGGTTCCTGCTAGTCGGCCACAGGTGTGGATGGCCGCATACATGAAAGATGGTACTTCCAATAGTGATTCAGTTAATGAAGTTATGGTATGTGATACTACTTTATTAGACTTTTAATATGATTTATATTGGATGCTAATTATTGAATTCAAAATTGCAGACTCAAATGAATGAGCTAACGAAGCACATGGAGGGGTCTTCTTCGGACCCTGCTGCATTAAATGAACAGATTTTCACACAAGTTATGGGGCTGGAGCGACCTGGTCGTGTTCGGACGTTTGGATTGGGACCATCCCCCACCGATGTTTTTGGAGGTAGATATAGGCAGTCACAAGAGCAGAATCATATCTTCCAAACTCGAGTTCAAGAACAAGTTGAAGAGCAACTTCAACGGTATCAAATGCAGTTAGAGTCGAAGATGAATGACGTAATGGTGAAACAAATTCAAGCTATACGCGCAGATTTTCAGTCACGAATTGAGATTTTGGAATCTCAATTGCAAGCTGCAGGCGTGCCCGTTGCACCAGCTGTTGCACCTTCGAACCCATTACATAGGCAGCAGGTATTTTCATTATTTTTACTAGTTATTAACTTAAGCCTCTTATTGAATGATAGGTTGTTGATTCACTTAGTAGTCATCCCACTGTACGGCCAATGTCACATCAACAACAATCTCATGCATTTTCATCCCAAGAGGTGAGCAATCATGTAATCAAAGTTTTTTTTGACAATACAATATCTTATTAATTAAAAAACTTGTTCTGATTAAATATAGGTTCACCTTTCAAAGAAAGAGAAGAAGAAGAAGAAGAAGAAGAAGAAGAAGAAGAAGAAGAAGAAGAAGAACTAACAAGGTAAAAGTACTAACATCACTAGTTTAAGCTAATAATAATATTCATAAATCAATAGTGTTAAAGACATGTTAGGAAAATGCTTTTTTGAGTTGAGAATGATGTTATTCATAAATCATATACATTGTTTTTAAGTATCAAGTGGCTTTCACAAGTATGGTTTATTCTTCTTCTCCTACACTGTGTTTGGAAAGTGTCTAAGAAAAAGAAACAGTGATGTGAGAATGTCCAACACACATTAGCAAACATGGTACTTATTGCATCTTAGTTTATCTATGTAGTCCTCAATTTTCTAGATAATTATATACTAAATTTTCCTAGGTGGAAAACATACTCAATGCTATAAAGAACTAGATAAATTATGTGGGTACAATTAGTTGAGAAATTAGTAGTAGTTTTAGATTTATGCAAACTATAGGGCAGTACCATAGTATCTGAATGGCTGCTTTAAGATGGCAACTTCTTTGAAAAACTTGTGTGTAAGAAGAATGCTCATATGGGAAGGTTATGTGGGTACAATTAGTTGAACCCAGGTGCTTCAATCTAAAAGCTTGAGACGATTTCTTGATCCCCAACTACATAGTCCCCCAACAATGCCTCTCTTTCTCAGATCTCCAACTCTTCAGCACTAACACTCGCCTTCCAACTCTATTGCCTTCCAACTCCATTCTCATCACCAACAACTCCTGCTCCAACTTCACCAACATAAAGTAATCATGTTACTAGCCAAACATAAAGTTTGGTGGTGTTGAGGGAAAATTTATTGTTGTAATTATAGCCTCTACATCATTGAAGAAAGTGTTTCTTTCTTGGAGGCTTGACTCTGTTGGTGATAGTTCTGAAACACCTTAGGTTTCAAAGTTTTGAGGCCTTGAAATTAAGATTGATTCTTCTTAAGTGTATGCTCTAGTCCTCATGCATCACTCAGGCAAATATCAACAATGTAGATCTTTTTTGCCACTAAGAATTAGGATATTGATTATTGTTATAATTTTCCACAATAGATATCATGTGCACAAAGTATTTCAGTGTAACATGTTGTTTCAGTTTTGAGGTAGACAGATATGCTAAATATTTATGAAGATGAGTGTTACTGAATGACAACTTAATGTTTTCAGCACTTCTGAGTGGCTATCTCCATGGTTTTCTTCACCGCTGCTACATTGTTCACGCTCCTTAAGCTGTCCAGTAATTCTTCATATTCTTTCATACTCGTCCTCTACTTTACAATGGAATGTGTAACTATTAATAATGCTTTTTCTTGACCTTATTTCCGTCTTTTACTAATTCACTGTAATGAGGTTTTTAATTTTCAGTTTTTAGATGCCTTGAAAGAAATTCATATTTTCCTTGATTTGGCTTTCGAATGTTTTCTTGCTAACAAAAACTTTTGGTTAGTTAAATGGATAGGAAAATTAACTTGGAATCTTGGTTGCTGATATAGAAAACTTTATATGTAGTGATGATTTTGTCGAAATGTGGAATTTGTTACCTGGAGCCTGGATAGTTAGAGCTCACAAGTGCAAGTTGTACTTATTTAATTGGAGCCATGTGTCTTCTTAAAAGGTTCTGAAGGATTGATAGTTTTTTTGACAGGAAAAAGCAACAAATGCACACAAGATGGTGATTATGGTTAGAAACTTTTCTTGGTACATATCTGTACATGTACATATATGTGGTGGATGGAAGGGGTTGGGAAACGAAAGAATATGATTTAATTAGGATGGTGAATGTTGAGAAGTTCGTAAGAAACTTGGTGTAAAGGTGTTAGAGATCTTCATCTTCAGAAAAATTGCCTTTCAAAATATGCTATGGGTCTGAGCTTGAGATTCTTGAAGTAAAGTTGGCATGGTGGCTTGCTTCATTTGAAGCTGCATCCTAACCTTTTTAATGTATCATTTTAAACAGACGTGACTATAAATTATGATTTTTTAAACTCTTTCCATCCTTCAGTCATGGATTTGTCTCATGTTTAGACATGGGACATGGGTCCAAGGCAAAATTCACAGAAAATCATCTCATGCTTTTTTTTTTAGTTCAAGATTCACGGAAACCCTCTCTTGAGTTGGTTCACAATCACAGATGATAATTGAAGAAGAATAGTGGTTGGGTTGGGGTTACTCTTGTGTGGATATTAAGGGCAGAGATGACTAGTCTCATAGCATAGCATATATGCTGTTCTTGTTATTGGAAATTCGCTTTATTTTTCTGCTGCTGTTCTTGATTTCCTTTGTTGGGTTCACATATTAAAGAATGGAAATTGTTGTGTCATTGAGAATCTTTCTTTATTTCTTTATTTTTATTTTTTGATCAATCATCTCTTCTGCTATTCAGTCTCTAATTGTTGTAGATTTTGTTTTTTTCTTTTGGTTTTAATTTCAAATTTTTGTATTCTCGTGAAATGGTTTTCCAACCATTCAAGAGGAGATTTTGTGCTTTTTGTCATCAAATTACTCAATTGGTATTTGATATGAAGACCATCACCATCTATTTTTATGTCTTCTCTTATTATATGATGTGTCAATGCTGTATTAGTGCTATTTATTAATAGTGAAACTCATATTGTATTGAGTAGAGAAAATATAAAATTATTGTTAATACTAATGCATTGTTTTTTTTTTTTAATTTTTATTTTGCATGATTTAATAGTTACTCCTTACTTTGTGTTACATGTAGTTGGATGGCAATGACAATTTAGAGCATCTCTAGTTGCAATCTATATCAAGTTCATTTGTATTGGGTGTAAATTCTTCAATTTGTGTTTATTTTGATGAATCTGATTGCAGTTTATGTTTTGATGTAGGCATGTAGACTAGTGATGACTACAGCTTCTATGCTAAAACATGATTTTTGGATATATATATATATATATATATATGTTAGTTTGTGGTTAATGTTAAAACTTAATGTTAAAACATAATTTTTGGATTTTGGATATGTTATTTTGTGGGGTAATGATGATTGGATATTAATTGAATGAGAAACTGAATTAATGCTTCATTTGTTATTTGAATGGGAGTTATTATTTTATATCTTAGTTTTATTACAGGTATTTGAATGGGAGTTGGATATTAATTGAATGAGAAATTGAATTAATGTTTCATTTGTTATTTCAATGGGAGTTATTATTTTATATGTTAGTTATTTTATATTTATTACAGGTATTTGAATGGGAGTTGGATATTAATTGAATAAGAAACTGAATTAATGCTTCATTTGTTATTTGAATGAGAGTTAATATTTTATATGTCAGTATTACTACAGGTATTTTTTTAATTCAATCAAATAAAAATTAGTACAATTTCAAAAAAAAAGAAAAGAGAGGATATGACGGTGTTTCTACAAACGCCTTCTAAACTGTCAATAGTAACGGTCATATTTTTAAAACAGATACCACGGCATTTCAAAAACGTCGCTAAATATCGTTGGTGACGTCAGCGAGTGCATAGTGGGACATTTGGCGACGTTTTTTAAAACGCCTCCTATACTAATATCACAGCGTTTTTAAAACGTCGCAAAGATATAGCGACGGCCGCAGCTTCGGCGTTTGGTACTAAACGCCACAAAAGGAATTAGTGGCGTTTTTGATAGATATAGCGGCGTTTTTTAAACGCCACTAAAAGTCCAATTTCCAGTAGTGCATACTGAAGGGGAAAATTGAAGTGGAATTCAAACGGTTCGTCTATATGAGAATGTCTAACCATACTATAGCATAATAATAACAACAGTTTCATAACATGGATAAGGCAAAGTACAATATATAGATGTCCTGGGTAAGAGTCAAATCTAGGATATCATCAAGAGCCATGATAATATCTGCTCCAATTCTATTCTACAAAAGTTCTAGACAAAAAACACAAACATATGAGATGCTGATGATCCAATTCTATTCCACAAAAAGTTATAGACAAAAAACACAATCAGATGAGATGTTGAAGAGTGAAGCTGAACAGATATAAAATAACAATTAACCCTTAAAATTCTCACACAGTGCTTATGATAATCATTGTTTAATGCAAATCCCACGCATGCCATGATTGATTAAAAATTGCAGCCATTTTGTAAAAACATTGGTGTATGAGAAATTTAATATAAATATAATGAATATAATTATTTTTTAAGGTTCTTAATTCACAAAAAATTGGAAAGCTTATTTTTAATGGCATAAGTCATGACTCATGTATTATAGTCCCCCCAACTGGTAGAGTTACACATTTAAGAAAAAAAGATGAATCAATATAATACAGAAATCTAATCTACAGTCAAATCTGTGAGGTGATACATCAAAGTAGCACGTTAAGGAGGGTTTATCCATCAATCAATGGATTAATAGAGCATCCATCACCCTCCCAGGAAATTAAGAATCTTGGGATGAGATTGCAGATAACTAAGTATTGCTAGCTGACTATTCAATGTGAGGTGTATAAATTTGAACAGGAAGATGTTTCAAGTAATAATAAAAAATGGGTGGTTTAAAAAATAAAAAAGACAATCTAATTTTGGCCAGTTAATCGATGACGTTAGGAGGGGTGAACCAGATACAAACGTAACCTTTGGCATTATTTGCATACAATGGCTACTCTCACACAAACTTGTATTCCCATGATTGCCAGGCCAGGGATTTCACCACTGAACCAAGCAATGCTGAATTAGATTGGAAATTGTAATTTACATAAATGCTTTGAACACTTTAACAACAAATTGAATTTGAGGTGCATAAAAATGATTAGAAACATAAATTGAAATCCACAAAATGTATAAAAGTTCGATAATTGATTATTTAAAAATATTGAGATTTATATAGTTATTCACATAAAAGAATAAGTATAAAACTTTTAAAAAATGAAAAAATAAAAGTATTTTTACAAACCAAAAATTATTAAGTATTGTCAAATAACTCAATTTTATTAAAGACAAGTGTAAAGAATCCCAACAAATAAGGTTTTCAATTTTCTTTAAAAAATTAGTCGTAATAGAATTTCTAAATTAGAAGTAAGAATATTTATTGACTTGGTAAAATACAACCTTTATATATTTTTTTTCTCTGAAAAAATATATAAAAAATAATGAAATATTCTAAATCCACGTCAACAAAGATTATTATTCCAATGTAGAGCACTATGTTTTGGTGTGTTTTGATGGAAACAAAGTAAATTCTTTATTCTACTATTATTTTTAATTTGGTCTCTTAAAAAACATAAACATTTTATTTATTCCATTGGAAACAAACAAATGAAAGTTTTGTTCCTTTGTATGTATATATGGATGCACTTTGTTGATGAAATGAACTTATCTAACCTTGCCAAAGATGTGCCAGGTAACATTCTCAGTGCACAGAGGAGTAGTGAGAGAACCAACATATCTATAATACTTGCATGTATTTCGCCTCAATTTCTAGGTGTCATAGGTCCCTACGGCGATTTCATCTTCATCTGTAAACACCTCCTTACCCAGCTCAGCTAATTCACTTTGGATCTACAACCATGAAACATCACAACACCTATTAACTTATCAAACACTTCTATTCACTAGAATTTCAATATCAAGTTCTTCTACTTACCACAAGGGGTGATAGGTAAACATATGATTAAATGCAATAAATCTATATATACTCTACCTTGGAAATAATAGGATCGGCATCACCAATTTTATAAAGGATGGCTATAACTGTGAATCTTCCATCGCTAGCCTTGTGGACTAGATAAAGCTCTACATCAAAATCTATAATTATGTAAAACAGAAATTAAAGTCAAATTACAAAGATGAAAAATAAAATTTACCAAGTTTTTTAATTGAACAATCTATATATATAAAAAAAAAAAAAACATGAGACAAAAAAAGAACATACGTGACACCATTGATTTTGTGCTCAGAAGGAGAATGCTAGTGCATTTGAAGCAAGGTGTAGTTCTTGCCATTCAAAATCAAGACTCCAGCATTTCCAAATTCCAGCTACATATTGATAATTAATTCTTCATTGAGCAAAAACATATACAACAATGTGTGCCATAGTCAAAGCCACAAAAGTGAATGCTTATAATCCAAAACCATTTTATTATTGTAGTTACTAAACATTCTCTGTTTTTTTAGAGGTGCTGTTATTATGTAAATTACAATTTCCAATATAAAATTTAAAAAAAAAATCACATAAAATAATGTAACAATGACTTATTTAAAATTAAAGCTTATAAATAAATAAATGTTTTAGCTTTAAGTGATCCTAGTCAAATAAGTCACACCATTTTATACAAAATTTTACAGAGCAAGAGAAATAACACTTCCATCTAACTTTAGAAATTATTTTACCATGTCTCACAGTATCACCCCTTGTATGTCTAGCAAACATTGGCCCTGTTTGGTCAAATAGATTAAGTAATGCTTTCAAATCCAAAATAATTTTAAAAAAAAAATTGACAAACTTCTTGAAAAGACAAATGAATATCCAAGTGTACATAGCATTTGAAGGTATGGATATCTAGTCACGAGTGTAATCCATACCTCAAAATGCTAGAAAATCAATCTTATTCTTTCGTGAAATAACTTTCAATTTTAATTTAAGGGCAAATTACACAAATAGTCCCTATAGTTTGGGGCTTGTATCACTTTGGTCCTTGACTTTTCAATTGTGACACATTTGACCCTGAATTTTGAATCTTGTTCCAAATAAGAACAATTGAAAATATCATTAGATTTTTCAAGGGTAAAATTGTCAATTTGATAAAATATAAACTAATTTGACAAAAATAAATGTCAAACAAATCTTTTTTAATTTTTAAAAATTATTTCTACTTACTAAAAATAAAATTATGTAAAACTGACAAAACTTCTAGACATTTATTTTTTTTTACCAAATTAATTTTTATTATGTGTTTGGATGATGATCATGTGAAATTAATTTTAAAAAATTAATCATGTAATTTTTATTAATTTTACATAATTTTATCATTGGTGGTTAAAAATAATTTTAAAAAAATTAAAAATATTTTTTTGACATTTATTTTTGTCAAATTAGTTTATATTTTATCAAATTGACGATTTTACCCTTGAAAATCTAATGATATTTTCAATTGTCCTTATTTGGAACAAGATTCAAAATTCAGGGTCAAATGTGTCACAATTGAAAAGTCAGGGACCAAAGTAACACAAGTCCCAAACTATAGGGAATATTAGTGTAATTAACCCTTAATTTAATTATGATGGTTGTTGGTACCAAAAGTAAAAGGAAGGCCAAAAACATACCTCAACATTGTAGCCATGGTTAACCAACATTGTAGCTTATGATAATCACTGTTTAATCACTGATAATCACTGTCGCAATATTTTCTTTTGATATTAAAGCTCTGTTTGGTTATCAAAACTATTATGCAAAATCGTGAAAAAAAAATAAAAAAATAAAGCAAATAGACAAGATATATGTACTACATCCATGGACATGATGGCATGATGGCCTATCCTTTCATCCACTCTATACTTGCTCTGCAACACACCATGCTACCGTACATTTTTTCACACCTTCCTTAGTCCACCATGTCTTCCTCATTACCAACACTAATTTGTCATTACATTTTATTGTTGTGGTTTCTGAAGCATTTCTAAATCATCCATCAATAAATTGAAACATATTTTCGATTTGACTAGAATTTCGACTTTTAAAACTCATCTAAAACAAATAGAAAGAATATAGAATGACCCAATACACAACTTCACCTATGTATGACCCATGGATGCCCTTACCTTCCATGTCAAGAAAATTTTGAAATTATCAAAATACTCTTAACCTATAATACTTGATTTTTCATATCGAAAGTTAATTATATCCATACTAACTTAAAAATAAGCATAAACAGTGACAACCAATACCAAAATGTGATTAAGAAAAGTTCCAAGTGTGTCCATCTTGAAACCAACCAATTTCCAAACATTCTCGTTGCTTTAATTTTACTATTTATAGATGATCTTACAGTTTGCATCATGAGTAAACTTTACAATTTGTAAAGGAAAGTAAAAGCAAAAAAAAAATAAAATAAAAAAAGGGAAACAGAAGGGTCAACATGAACTATTAACTATGCCATCAATTTTACATGCCTTTTTTTTCCCTTTTTTCTTTTGGTTGTTTCTGAAGGATGTCCTTTTAAAATATTAAAATAGCAAGAAAAGAGATTTCCCTCAAACAGATTAATCAGAAAAAATGCAGATCCAGTATCTATATCATACCTCTTACCCTACGAATCTTCTCAATGAATTGCTCACCAACAATACCCGAACTAGGAACATTGAGACCCCAAATGTTTGTTGCTATCTAAAATCTTCAATCATGAGAAGTTTCAAGAGGAAATGGTTTCATCAAATTATTGAGATGACAAGTAAATTAAGAAATTTCAATACAACCATATTCAAGATAATATGATGTGTGTATTGGAGCATAAAAACAGAACTCAATGTCAGAAGCCTCAAAAAAACACAACCACCCCACAAATTCAACAAAAACAATATTATGGAATTGCAATGCATCAGGGAAACAGAAAAATAGCAGAAACCATGACATGAACACACACCTTATCTTCCCAAATGTAGAAAAAATCGTGTGAGTGACTAGCATTGAAGGCTTAGACGAAACTCTTGGCTCAGCAAACCAGCGTCGTGGAACACCTTTCAACACAATTGTATCAGGCTCCCACCTCTTGAATATCCTACAACCAAACAACACATACACACATCTATTATTACCAATAGTTCTCGTAAAATTATTAAGCATTTAGAAGAAAAAATATTGAGTTAGATTACTGGATCCATTATTGTAGACAGCAAGACCAGTAAGCTTCAAAAATTCAAAACCATGGATAGAATCAAGAGCAAACCTCGATTACCAAACGCATTAAGCTCTTCCCACTCTTTCGTCATTCCAAAATCATCCGATTCCGAAACTGAAGCAGTCAATCTAAACTTAACACCTTCAAGATTCAACTCAATCCCGTCGGTCCTACCAGCAACCGATCTTCCCAAGTCCAGAAACTTCTTCTCGAGGTCCTTAACATCGTCTTCTTCATCTATACCATGAAGAATTTCCAATCTGGAAAACTTGGATAGAAACCCTAGGTCGCGGATGAAGAGAGCGCCGTGAGCGACAGGATCATCTCGCTTGCGCTTCTTGAGGTCCTTGAATCTGCGAACGACGATGTCGTCTTCGGGAACGGTGAGGGAGAAGGAGGATTTGAGGAAGTCGGTGAGGGAGGGCTTGAGTTGCCACTCGTCGAGGGGCTTGGTGGAGTGGTCTGCCTAGTGGATAGTGAGGAGCTGAAGAGGGAGTGTGTTTTTAGAGAGAGAAATGGGAGGAAAACTAATAAAAACACGAAAAAAATGGGGGGAAATTAGTAGCCAATTTTTTTTTTCAATACCTGCTCAATATTTCAAAATTCTCCCTCTAAAATTTGTGACAAAATAATTTTTCCACCAAAAGATCTCAAAATATTAAAAATTATAGGCTATGAAAACATACTCCTCACCAAATGATATCAAAATATTTAGACTCATTGGTGACAAAAATATATTCCTCACTAATAATTTTATAATTTGTGACAAATTTTTTCCTCACCAATCGTCTCAAAATTTTAGCACCATCCGAACAAATTTAGAAGAATTTTTTTTTATGATGAAACTTTTTTTTTTCTCACCTAAAAAGAAGTATTTATTGACGAAAATAAATTTCCTCACCTTTTACTTTTCTTTTTTTTTTTTATTATATGTGAAAAAATTTATAATTTGTCACAAATTAATCTTATTTAGCAACGAAAATTAGGAGGACAAGGGGTGTTAAACAAAGAGAGCTAACTTGTGTTTTGTTTTGAGAGAGAGAAAGAGAGAGAGATAAGAGGAAAACTGATAAAAACAAAAAAGAGGGAAAAATTAGTAGTCTATTTTTTTTCATTACTGCTCAATATGTCAAAATTCTCTCTCCAAAATTAGTGACAAAATAATTCCTCACAAAAAAGACTCAAAATATTAAAAATTTCAATTCTCGATCGACAACTGATGTGATGTTAGATGTTAGATCCTCGTCAACTGATATTCACCAGAGAGAGATGAAATAGATAGAGAGAAAGAGGGGGGTAGGATGTCGACTATAAGAGACCGATCGACAACGATAAGAAAGTGAAAGGGATCGGCGACGAGAAGAGACCCTTGCTGATAGTCCCTTTTTCATCGAAGAGAATAATGGAGAGAGAGAGACTCTCACCGTCGTTGATGAGAGAAAGTGAGGGGGTCGGTGATGAGAAGCTGCTGGATCGAGAGAGCACAAATGAAGGAGAGATGAGAGAATGAAAAGGATGGAGAGAGAGAGAGAGCAAGTGGTCTAATGATCCCAAAAAAAATAATTTTTAAGTAATTATTTTTTTCAAACAATAATCTCAAGTGATTTTTATTTTTTTAATGGTGGAGTGAATTATATATATTTTTAAATTTTAAATTTTTGTTTAGTTAGGTATAATATAAATATTTAATTTTTTTTATGAAATTTTTTTTAAAACTCATAAAACACAAAAAAAAAAAAAAAAAAAAAACGAGTGACGTCGTTTAACAATCGGCGACCAAAGTTTTTTTGTCGCAAAAAAATTTCAATTCCCGCCCTCACATTTCAAATTTCCCTCCAAAACGTTTGGCGACCAAAAGACCAGATTAGTTGTAGAAAAGGTACCTTCGCCGACAAACTTTTTTAGTCGCCAAATGTCAATCAACGGCGACTAAAACATTAGTCGCTAAAAGTACTAATTTGGCAACTAAATTTTTTTGGTTGCTGAAAATAAGTTTTTGGCGACCAAATTTTTGGTCGCCAAAGAAAAAAAATAATATTTTATTTTCCATTTGGCGACTAAATTGTTTTAGTAGCCAAAACTCAATATACGACGACTAAAATATTTTTAGTCGCTAAAAATAAGTTTTTTGGCAACCAAAATTTTGGTCGCCAAAAGATAAAAAATAATTTTTTATTTTCCATTCGGCGACTACATTGTTTTAGTAGCCAAAACTCAATATACGGCGACTAAAATATTTTTAGTCGCTAAAAATAAGTTTTTTGGCGACCAAAATTTTGGTCATCAAAAGATAAAAAATAATTTTTTATTTTCCATTCGGCGACTACATTGTTTTAGTAGCCAAAACTCAATATACGGCGACTAAAATATTTTAGTCGCTAAAAATAAGTTTTTTAGCTACCAAAATTTTGGTCGCCAAAAGATAAAAAATAATTTTTTATTTTCCATTCAGCGACTACATTGTTTTAGTAGCCAAAACTCAATATACGGTGACTGAAATATTTTTTGTCGCTAAAAATAAGTTTTTTTCCACAACCAACTTATTTTTGATCTTTCGCGGCCAACTTATTTTTTGGTCGCCAAAATGTGACCTTCCGCAACCAAATTTGTAATTGGTCACCAAAACCATACCACTTTCTGTGACCAACTCATTTTTGGGTCGCCAAAATATGACCTTCTGCGACCAACTCATGTTTGGTCGCCAAAAATAATGATCATTCGCGACTAATTAATATTTGGTTGCCAAAAGGTAACTTTTAGCTACCAACTTTTATATTGGTCGCGGAAAGTGGTTGCTAAACGTGCAGGTTTTTGTAATGATTGTACAAAACATGGTTGTGTTCTCGATTAAAGGATTTAATTCCAAACCTTTAGACAGATCTCTAAAATGATTGTCACTTCCTAATCACTTCAACATCAATATCCTCAAAATTAATATACATTTTGCACTTATATATGCTCTGTTATGCACACTAAAATATTTCTTGCAATTAATTCAGGATGATATATCCAAAATTAGGCCATATTTGGCAGTTGTTTCCTTCTTCAAGGACTTCAACAAATTGTATTTGTTCAAAATTATGTTCAACACACGAATTCTAAACTAGAAAATTTTAGATATATACCATAAGCTCTAGTTATGGCTATGGATCATGTTAGTGTGTAGTTGCAAAATGTTTTAGTAGTAAAATTTGTGTTGTACTTAATTATTAAACTTTGTGGTAGTTGGTTATGAAATTTTTGTGCTATTTTTGGTTATGAGTTGATTTTAGTTATGAGATTTTGTGGTATTTTAGTTATGAACCGAAGTGGTCTTACTTATGAGCTTTTGTTCTAAATTAATTTGATTTTGTTATTATGACCAAAATTGGTAAATTGTGAACTATTATGGCTCAAATTGTAGGTGCATGTCTAGTAACAGTTGCTAATAAATAACCCAAACAGGTGGACTTGATGACTCCTCAATGCGATTCTAGTAAGGGTCTTGCTTGCTAGCAAGTGTAAAAAATAACAAAATTTTTTTTTTTTTTTAAATTAGGAAAAAATTCACTAAGTTCATAACTTTTTACAATGATTTCAGAACTTTTTCAATGCTATTCTAGTGAGGGTTTTGCTTGCTAGCAACTGTAAAAAAATAAAAAAAACAAATAAAAAAAATTAAGACAAAATTCACTAAGTTCAGAACTTTTTTCATTGATTTCAGAACTTTTTCAGCTATTTCGTCAATTTCAAAATAATTTTTACCTAATTTCTAACATGAAATAATGTCTTCAGGACACTTATTAGCATATATCGTCCAATTAAGAACTAAGATGTTAATAAATACTACAATCAATGAGTGACATAAATGCTTTCATAATGTATTTCTTCAAAAAAAAAAAGTACCAAGAAAGCATCAAGAACTTAGCCATATAACAACACAATTTCATGTTGAAATCAATGCATGATTCATAGCAATCTAATACATACAACGTAGGGGAGAGAGAATTCAACTTCTTGGTGTCCAAAGTAATCTATGCTATGTATAAAAACAAATATAGTTGGTTTACTCTTAGGCCTCCAAATCTTCATTTTTAATTTCTTATAAAATTTAAAATTTTAAAAAAGTATGTGGCACTTATTTTTAAACTAAGTTTCCTACTAACTCCTCTCCCATCAATTCCATTTAAAATAAAACTCTTTTCTTTAATAATTTAATAATAATAATATGCTTTTAGAGTAATAGTTATCCAAACATAAACTTAAGGGGTTTTTTTTTTAAGGTTCCTGGTATTAAAATTTTATAGCATAAAGGACATCTAATATTTTCATAATGTCTAAGGTCCCTCAATTTGATCCAGAGGAATTTTGTCCAGAGAAATTTCATCTAGAGAAATTTTGTCCAGAGATATTCTGGACTTCCAAAGAATTTCTCTGGGTCCAACCTAGAGAAAATTCAAATTTCTCTGGTCCAGAATTTCTCTGGAACTATAAAACTCTGATTTGATCAATTTGTCTTTGGTTCTGCTACTGCTGATTCAATCACAATTTCCTGCACAAACAAATTAATAGTTCTTCTATGAGTTTGTGATAGATTTTCTTTAAACTTAATGCTATGAATTTCTCTGGGTTCAACCCAGAGAAAATTCAAATTTCTCTAGTCCAGAATTTCTCTGGAACTATAAAACTCTGATTTGATCAATTTGTCTTTGGTTCTACTGCTGCTGATTCAATCATAGTTTGAATGAAGATGTTGACAACCCTTCGTTCCTATTCTGTCGATCTCAAGCTAAACCACGTCAACAATTTGAGCCTGAATTCGAGTTTAATGTGACCTTCGCATTCAAGCCATTGAGTGATCTTCACACAGTATTCGAAATTCTTATCCAAGCACCCTGACTCATTGCCGATTCTGAATGGTGACCGTTTATTAGAGTGTTGTTACAGTTGTGTGTCTCTTCGTTTGTGCTCGCTGCCCTTTTCCTACACAGTTTCCCCTGGGAGTCAACATCTGGCACTTCCTCATTGGCCCCGTGGGTCCAATTCTGGGAGTCGCCGCTACCATGAGATCGATTCTTCTCGATATCGTGAGAAACATCATCGTCATTATCTTCATCCCTAGAGGATTCAAAAGGAAGGGTTAGCTCTTCGTTTAGATCGGGCATGGAAGCAACATTTAAGTCGAGCAGCGAGGAGAGAGAGAGAGAGAGAGGGTAAGGGTTTAAAGGTGTAAGATATATCAAATTTCTCTATAGGGACCTTAGACATCATAAAATAATATTGTGGATCTGTTCCATTACTAAAAATGGGAGAAGGACCTTAGACTAATTTTCCCTAAACTTAACATTTGAATTGATAATCCATAAGTCTCCAAATCTCCATTATGATTTTTTTATAGTTTTAAAAAAAAAATGTGTGGCACTTATTTCTAAGCCAGGTTTTCTCCAAAAATTCGAAGTATTTGAATTGAACTCTATAAGCCTTGAAATCGTCATTTCTAATTTCTTATAAAATCTAAAATTTTAAAAAATTATCAGACATTTATTTCTAAGTCAAATTTTCAACTCATCACTCATCTTCCCTCACTTCCATTTATAATAAAAACTATTTTCTCTAATAATTTAATAATAAAAATATACTCTTAGAATAATAGTTATCCAAATATAAACTTATCAACAAGAAAATAAGTTATTGGAAAATTAAAAGTATTTGAATTGAAAATCTATATAGAGATAATCTATATCTATCACGAAAATTCAAAATAAAGATGATTTAAATTTAGATTTGAATATATAAAGATAATTTATATTATCCAATTTCACATCTCTCTCCTTCTATATAAACAGTTACGTTTCAATTGATTATAAATACTTGCAAAATTATTGACGAAACCAAATAGGGTCATTTGTATTCAAGTCTAAAGATTTGGCTACCAACATGAATGTTAAATTATTAATTCTTAATTACTTTTTGAGCTCAGACTCAATGATCTTGGTCTCTTGCGATTAACCCATGTTGCTCTCTCTCTCTCTCTCTCTCTCTCTCTATATATATATATATATATATATTATAAATTTTTATATTATTTTAGGTATGAGTGAAATGCTTCATACATTTGTAATTTTTGTCTAAATTATTATTTTTTTTGCAAGTGACATCATAAATTTATTTTTTTTAATATAATACTCAAGTTTGACGGCTAGAAAGATTTTGAATTTTACAATTTCTTTTTATTGCATCAATGTTAAATATTATGTACCAAAATTGCAACAAAAAAAAATGTGTAAGGAAATTATTTGTGCATCATTTTCATAAAGATTTTCCCACCAAACTAAAAAATTTGTCACGCACCAGATTTATAAAGTCCGGCCCACGTGATTAAACCACCCAACGATGAAGAAAAGACAACAGTAATAATATAGAGAAAGATAACGGCTCTCATGCAGATATATATAGTATAGTCACACAATACATGTGTTTATCCAATTCCATACTTTCTTTATACAACCTCTAAGTGAGATGAATGTTCTCTATATTAAACATGCAATGATGTTATTCATTAAACTGAAATACCCGTAGACTTACATCATATACAAAGGGTGTAACCCTTACAAGAATGACACACGGCCAAATAAAGAAAACAAATGGCCCATGGCCTACAAATAAAGGAACCACCCTACACGGTTCCAAACACAACTTCAATGCCTCAATCCACATCCGTACAAGCCATACACCTGAAAAACATTTTCAGCCATGTAAAGTGAGCATAAAGCCCAGTAGAAAATATTTCAAAAACTAAATATGCTCCACTCGCATAAATGATCATGATGTAATACAGATATACAATATGCCCAGATACATTTTCAAAATCCATCTAATTCTCATAACACAAATCATTTTTTTCCGATCACCAAAATCCTTTTCGTTTATTCAAAATGAATTTTTTTCAAAAAATAAAGCATTTGTTTGTTAAAACCCATTTCCAAAAACAAGTTTGGTATATCACAATACCAATAAGCAAATACATTGCTAAATCAAACGCGAATACATCGCTAAACAACAGCAAATATATTGCTAAAAATTGTTTTCAAAACCAAAACGGCAATAAATAAAAAGGGTAAATCTCCAAGGCTAGTGTTCATAATAATGAGCTATACATGCCACTATGCCATTTTATCGAGATTATCAGGATGGAATTAGCACCTACTATGTGGGTTTTAGGTCTTTTACCACGGACACACAGGGTACCTTAGTTCTGCTTTAATAACCCTTTACAGCTTTACTACTTTATTTACTCTTTTCTAGTAGCACAATACATGTGATCCAAAATATTATTTTCCAAACTGATATACACATGTTTTTCAAACATAAAACGAGAATATTCCAAGACCCATGACGTGCACCATGATATGTATGATTTTATAAACATTTCAGTTTGATTGAACAATACATATTATATGTACATTTTTTTTTTTTGTAATAATAATATAAAGAGGAGGACCGGTCTCAAACTCATGGTCTCTTATTACTTGAACAATACATATTATATGTACATTTTTTATTTGTTATTTTTTTATAATATTATTATTATTATTTTAAATTACACACACCTCATATGTGCAAATCGTTAATATATATATATATATAGCTGGCCTTGAGCTAAATATAACGTAATCTACAAATTCAAGCAGCCTGCAAAAAAAAAAAAAAAAAAAAAAAAAGGTGAGTTGCAGATTCAAAATAAAATAAATAAAAAGGTCCCCTCCAACTCTCTAAATAGAGGTTGGTTCGCGATCACCGTGTCATTATTCTGATTAGTAATTGGTCAACCAACTAGTCACTATGGAGTTTGAAGTATGACTTTTATCCCTTTTCAAAGGGTGGATTTCTTTCAATTTAACAAAAAATAAAAATAAAAAGAGTTGGATTCCAACTAAGATTTTCAGTCTTATTTTTACTAACTTGATTAATTATAATTACTTACAACAATTAGAAACTTAGAACCTAGCGTGCAATTTGATCATTAAGGCCCATTTTATGCTTATTTCAATAATTATTTTGTACGACTCGTCAAATAGATTATTCATATAAAACATTAAATTAATTGAATATCAATTGTTTTACATTTGATTTATGTGATTTTTAATATAAATAATTTACTCAATCAATTTTACAAAATGAGTAATTTAAATTATCAAAGGTAGGGCATAGTGGCAAACTGCACAGTGTGGATGGCAAAGAAGCTGTTTTCAAAGACTTATTCCAGCTTTTACACATTGCATAGAATTCCAAGCATTTTTACATGGGAGGAGTATCTCCTCCGGTTCAGATTTTAGACAGGATGGCATTGTTTGGATATGTGAAGCCTATCACGAGTCCTGTTTTGATAATTCGAACCGTTAATTTTATCAGACATTTTGTATATTTCTTCCACGTGAGCTGTTATTAATTAATATTTCCATTTTTTAAAAATAATATTAAGATCACAAGAATTCATTTTAATTGGTGCACAAAATTAAGATCCTGAACTAGATCACTTGCTAAATGTAATGCCATAACATTCATGTAGATAATTTCAATTCAAAAATAACAAAACTACACTTTCTTTTCAACTGAATGTGTGAAGTTATCCATGCGAAACACCATAGAAAATGAAGAGCGATTGACATTTTTTCTTTTCTCTTGACTCTATACAGAATCACAAGATGGTGTTGGTTGAAGCTGATGGAAACTACCTACAACCATTCGCGGTGGATGATATGGACATTTACCCTGGTGAGAGCTACTCTATTCTATTCACTACCGATCAAAACCCTTCCAACAACTATTGGGTTTCAGTAAGTGTAAGAGGTCGAAAACCCAACACCACTCAAGCACTAACAATACTTAACTATCACAACACAACGTCTGCCTCAAAACCTCCACCATCACCGCCACCAGTCGCTCCTCTATGGAACAACTACACCCACAGCAAATTATTCACCAAAAAAGTCCTAGCCCTAATGGGAAACCCTAATCCACCTCCGACCACCAATCACCGCTGTATCATCCTCCTCAACACCCAAAACTACATCGATGGTTACACCAAATGGGCCATCAACAACATCTTTTTAGTCCTACTTGCCACGCCTTACTTGGGTTCAATAAAATACAATCTAAACAACGCTTTCGATCACAAAACCCCCTCCGCAAACTTCCCAAGCAACTATGATGTCATGAAACAAGCCCAAAACCCAAACTCAACGTACGGGAGTGGAGTCTACATGCTCAGTTTCAATACCACAGTAGATATAATCCTTCAAAATGCCAACTCATTGGCGGTGAACACGAGTGAAATCCATCCGTGGCACTTACACGGCCATGATTTTTGGGTTTTGGGATATGGGGAGGGAAAGTTTTCGATTGAGAATGACGAAAAAAGCTTTAATTTGAAAAACCCGCCTTACAGGAACACCGCGGTGGTGTTTCCATTCGGATGGACCGCTCCGAGGTTTGTGGCAAATAATCCAGGAGTGTGGGCTTTTCATTGTCATATAGAGCCTTATTTGCATATGAGAAATGTTAGGGATCATGAAAAAATTTTCATGAAAATGATCATGAAAGATTTGTGATCCTTAGATTATCTTGATTAGTGTGCGGTGCTTTATTCTAAGTCTAATCCAAAGGTCACAAATCTTTCATGATCATTTTCATGAAAGACTTTTCATGATACCTAGCATTGCTGTTTGCATATGGGTATGGGGGTTGTGTTTGCTGAAGGTGTCCGACGGCTTGGGAAGATACCAAACGAGGTCTTAACTTGTGGGTTGACAGGGAAGATGTTCTTGAACAACAAGAATGATTGAGACTAAGTTGTAACTTGTTATTGCACTATTAAGAGTAGTAAGTATTGTGTGTTGATGTTCAATGTGGTGAAGACGAGGACAAAGTAAAATTTAGTGATCGATGAAGGGTTTTTTGTTTATGAAATTATATCTATCTATTTATCTGTCTACTATTATAAAATGGGGATAAACACTACTTTGTTTTTCTCTATTTAATTTTTCTTATTGTTGTGTCAAATTTATTTGTCTCTGTTTTGTAACCTTTTTGATAAGCATGTGACCATGTGGCTTTGCGAAGTGTTAAACTTGATAATAACATTTTAATAAATTATATTTTTATCTTATTTTATTTATTATGTGATATGTTATAATTGAATTATTGACAAACAAGATAACTGACTAATAAACTAATGAAGTGTCGACACAAGACGTGTCTACACTCTATTTGTTTAACAATAATGTATAGAAATAAAAAAAAAAATTATGAAAATCATCTCGAAGTTGTTGATCAATTGGCTAGTCGATTCTAAACATTTTCAGTAGTTTAGTTGGTTGTTTGGTCACAGCTTCAAGATGGTTTTCATGAAATATTTTCGTGATCTGTAACAATTTTTATTGTTTAATAAATTTTACCTTGCTTAGATATGAATTTTTTTTATTGTTTAATAAATTTCACCTTATTACCAAATATGAAAATTTGTCTATGATGAACGCGATCGATAATGAAAATGATCATATGATGAGGCGAGGCGATCAATTGAGATAATTGATATCAACTAGTCTAACTTTTTGAAAAAGAAAAGAATTGACAATGATGGAATCAATAGATAGTTTTACAATAATTCATAACTTTCACTTTAGAGATACACATTATAAATTTATCATTCATAAATTTTCTCACAATGTGACATTACATATACTACAAATATTCTTAAATTTCATAAATAAAAAAATCATAATTTTTTTTTATAATGTACCTTTTAAGTTTGGCTTCGTTTGGTTATTCTATCCCAGTTGAGACTAAAAAATCACAAAAAAAAAAATAGACTAAATAAGTCAATAAGATAAAAAATGTCACATCTAAATTATAATTATTTTATTTTTTCTCTTACAAAAGTCAAAAAATCCAAAAAAAAAAATTGCAAACAAACTTTTTAGTCTCAAGTTAAAAAAGTCTAAACTCCAAAAAACTAACTAAAAAGGTGACTTTGTAAATCATAAATTTCTCATATACTTTTGTAACACAATAAATTTTAGGGTTTATTACACTTTATACCCTAAACTACTGTTAAATTGTCTATTTATTCCCTAAACTATCAATTGTATTTTTAAGATTCCTAAAGTATATAAATCAAAATTTCTTTAGTCGCTAAATTATCGATTGAATCCATTAAGTCTCTAAAGTATTTAATTCAAACTTAAAATGATCATAAAAATAAAATAGGGGGATTTACCTACCAGTGGGGGAGAAGATGTAAACCATAAATTAGTGGGAAATCTTTGAAAATTAGGAAGGCATGAAAAATTGATAATCATTTACCATTTTAACCTTAGATCATGTTTTGGAGTAGTAATGAGGTGGGTTTCACTATAACTTGTTTGGTAGCTTCCTTGTTGAGGGGATTGCTACTCCACCTAGAATATCATTCACATACCTTAACCGGATTAGGTTTCTCTTAGATGAGCTAAGATTGAAAAAATAGTGAGAGGATCATGCTGCACATTTTTTATTTTTTTTTTTAACCCAAGTGCAACCTTTTTAATATAGAAATATTTTATTTTTATTTTATATAAAAATAATTTAACAATTTCATTACTAATTATCTCTCCTACTATCATCAAAACAAACACAATTTTATTTAATTTTCTCATTAACAATTCTCACATTAACAACTTTTTCACTAATCATCTATTTACTAACAATTCCATCCAACCTAATCTGCCAAACAAACCTGAGGTAACTCTTAAATCTCTCATATCTCACATCACACACTCACACAGCCAAATCCCCTGCCACGTCACTTTCCTTCTCCCTTTCTCTATCTCCACAATACACATCACTCGAGTCCAAACCCTCTACAGGGCTTTCCTGCAGTGGTTCTTATGCCCCAAAATGACGTCGTTTTGGGACAAAATTATAACAATCCCGACCTATGATTAGCTCTAATTCATAAGTATGCCTAACAAGTAATTAGGTTTTTACAATTAACAATTAATAATACCCTAATAAAAATTATGACCAGCACAATAGATAAGTATAGTTAATGAAATAAAAATAATTAAAATAAGTGTTCTAACAACTATGTCAATTAATGATTTTAGCACAGCGAAAATGTGAAATATAACTACAGCAATTTAAATAAAATAAAGAGATAGGGGGGAGAAAGGCAAACAAATTTATAGTGGTTTGGTTTCAACTCGGCCTACGTCCACTCCTCAAACTTCACTTGAGATTTTCCACTATGCTCTAACTTCACGGGGGTGCTAGCAACCTCTTTACAAATAGAGCAATCCTCCACAGATTTTACAAAGACTTTCTAAGTCAAGAACACTGAGTGTACTACACTCTTACAAGGTTGAAAAGAATGTGTTTTTGCTTTTACAGAAAGTTACAAGAATTATCTCTCAAAGATAGATATAAAAATGAAGCTCTGGTTTTTCTGTAAACCTCACACAGGAAAGATGGGTTTAAAGCTATACGACTCAGTGTATAATTTCTGAAAGAGGATGTAAACAAAAATTGAAGAACACTTCTTAGAGAATTTTTCAGAGAATAGATGTGAGTGATTATACATCAAAGAATATTTTCTGGTTTTTTTTTGTAACTTATTTACATTAGAGGCTTTGGTATATATAATGAAACTTATAGCCGTTGTATTCATTTGAATTTATAGCCGTTTATAATCGTTGTACTCATTTGAATATCTTCCGCTCCATCATTACTAATTTGAATATCTTCCACTCCATCATTACTAATTTGAATATCTTCCACTTGAACCTTTTGGCCTACTGATGTGCTGGGCTGTTTGAACGTTTTGGTCTACTACTGTGATGGGCTGTTTGAACCTTTTGGCCTGCTGCTTTGCTGGGCTGTTTGAACCTCAGGTTTGGGCATTATTTTTGGGTTGAAATGAATTCCTAATTTAAGCAAATATTAAATACATTCAAACAATATTTATGATAAAAGGTTAGGTGAGAAATAATGGGACAAAATAAATTTTGGATTCTATTTTTCTCTTTCAAATAAATTAATACATAATTAAATAAATCATCAAAATAAATAAGTCTAACAATCTCCTCCTTTTTTATGATGGCACACAATGATGTTTTGATTTGATTTTGGAGTAAAAAAGCTCCCCCTCAAGTCATGCTCCTTGAATTCATTTCTGAATTCATTTCTAAATACATAGGTTAGCACATGTGTAATAAATAAACTTTAATTAGAGACATAATATGAGACTAATATATCAAACTATAAATACATAATCATCAGATTAGTTTTCAAATAATACCATAAATTGAAAATAAATACCATAATACATAACATCATATAATTTCTTCCCCTATGACATTATCAAAAGGAAATCATGGGTCAGAATCTGGAGGAGGATGAGGAAAATGATAGTGATAAATGGCATCTATACAATTCAAAACATATATATACATAATATATACATATAGATACGATTCGCGCGCCTCTCTTTTTTCTGTCGAAAATCACGTCGGACATATGTCCTCGCTTTTGTGTCAGCCGACCAACAAAAGCAAGACGGGTCAATCAGCTGCCTCGGCTCTCTCTCTCTCTTGTCGTCTTCTCCTCCGTCTTTTTCTTAATCACTCTCTTCGCCTTCTTCTTCCTCATCACTTCCATCCCTTTCATCTTCTGCGTGAGAGAGATAAAACAGAGAGACTGAGCAGTGCAGAAAGGCTGTCAAAAATGACCCTCCTTTCGATTACATCTCTCTCTCCTACTATATGGCCTCGTCCCGTCCCTTTATTACTCTCTTTCTGGACCTGAATGATCTTGTAAGTGGTGCTGGGCCGAGTGCCCTGGCTCCTACGCTTTCCAACCTTCCTATGATGTCGATTGAGCAAATAATGGCAGCTCAATCAGACATTGAAATGAATCATTTCAGACTGACATCCTGTATGGAGACGGTGACTGCAGTCACAAAATTAGCTCACTGACTGCAGAACAGGACGAGTGAACTCCATCAGGTCAACGCCCAACTCTCTCTGCTCCAGCGCATGTACAAGGATGCGCGAGTAGGGATAGGCGCACTGAAGACCGAAAATAAAGAGCTTAAACGGAAGACCACCTTCATGGCCCAATTTGGAGCAACGTCGTTCTTGGCTTTTGATAGTCGGTGGGAAGTGCTCGCTCTCGACGAAAGCACGGGGGCAGGTACATCAAGCGTTGCCCAAGGTGATAAAAAGAAGAAGAGAGCGATGGAAGAGGCGAGTAAGTGAGGTCGGCCAATGGCCAGAAAAATGAAGGGACTTTTTTTTTATTTTTTTGTTTTTATTTTTTTTTATTTTATGAAAATATGTATATTTTGATTTGTGTTTGTTTTTATATTTAATGTAATCACTTGAAGATGAAAGGAAAGTGCAGAAAAAAATAAATCGAAATTAAGCCTCAAGGCAAATTAACAACAAAAAAAATAAAATAAATAATAATGCAAAGAAAAGAAGAAAAATAATAATAAAGGAAATGAAGCCTATTAGTAAAACAATATATATATATATATATATATAAGATATTAAGCCTAATAGCAATTAAAATAAAATAATACTAGTAGAAATTATACTTAATAAGACGTTGGTGTGGCTGGAATGGTAATGCAAAAAATAAAATAAAATACCATGAGGGTTTAAAAAAAAATCAATGTATGCAAAGTTAATTTTATCTCAAGATGCAGAACCCAAAAAAAATTACGCAGTTAAGAATATCAAACTATTAAGGAGAATAAATGTATGAAGGACTTGAGAGCATTCAACTGATATAAATGTTTTTATATCAATGTAACAATACACATATATCATTTTAACAAAAATTCAAGCTTCACAGTCATAACAAAACTTTTTAAGTAGAAATTGACATTCCAAGCTCGCCACGAATAAAATTGAAACGATCCTCGTTTAGGGGTTTTGTGAAAATATCTGCCAATTGCTTGTCGGTGTTTACAAATTCAAGTACAATATCCCTTTTTTGAACATGATCTCTTAAAAAATGATATCGAATTTCATTATGTGTTTGTTCGTGAGTGTTGAACCGGATTTTTGCTTAAATTGATAGCACTAGTATTATCACATTTAATAGGGATATGATCATAATGCAAATCAAAGTCCTGTAATTGTTATTTCATCCAAAGTATTTGGGCACAACAACTTCCGGAAGCTATATATTCAGTTTCGGTCGTTGATAAAGCAATAGAATTTTGCTTTTTGCTAAACCAATATACTAATGAGTTGCAAAGAAAGTGACAAGTGCCACTGATGCTTTTTCTATCAAGTTTGCATCCGGCAAAGTCGGCATCCGAGTAACTAATTAAATCAAATGCAACACCTCTAGGATAAAACTGTCCCAAATTTTGAGTGCCAACAAGATATCTAAAAATTCTTTTAACAGCATTGAGATGTGATTCCTTAGAATTTGATTGATATCTAGCATACATACAAACACTAAACATAATATCGGGTCTACTTACAGTTAAATAAAGAAGTGAGCCGATCATACCTCGATATTTTGTTTGATCAATGGAGTTACCTTTTTCATCCTTGTCTAGCTTAATGGATGTGCTCATACACTACAACAAAAAACAGTTTTGGCACCACAACAAAATTCGTCGCCAAAAGGCAAAAATCGTCGACAAAGAGTTTTGCCGACCCGTAGAGTTTCGTCAGTAACCCGTCGCCAAAAGTGTGTCGAGAAAAGTTTTTACCGACGAAAAATTCATTGCATCGCCAAAAGTATGTCTTTAGCGACAAACATCTTTGTGGGCAAAAGCGTTTAACTATCGTCGCCAATTTATCATTGTGTCGGCGAAAGTGTTTCAAATAAGATGATTATGAGTCACCTTTGCCGACTCAAATTTGCATCGGTAAAAATGATACTTTTGGTGACAACTTGATTGCGTCGGCAAAACATCTAATTGTTTTATAAAAAAAAATAATAATAATAATTTGATATTTGGGATAGCAAAAATTACCATCACAAACAATAAATTACTTTCCAATAAAAAATTATTAAATAATATCCACACTTTAATTCATTGACATCCAAATATATATAAAAAATAAAAAATAAATTCTTATTATGATAACAACAATAGCCCATGTGTTCTTACAATCCAAAATTTAAGTTAACAATACCTAAAGTTAAACCAAGTACAAAATAAATAAAATCAAGTCAATCACAATTGAAACGATGTATTTAATGCAACTATAGCATCACCATTGACAATATGCAAATGCATGTGAACAAGCCTCTTCTCATTTCCAATTAGCACTTGAGCAAGAACATAATCTCCATCTTCAACAACCTACATTCAAGAAAGAATTTTTTTTTATTTATAATTATTAATAGTCATAAATGAAAATTTAAACTTGCAACTAAGATTTAAGGGAAATACATGAAGAAATCTCAACAGAATTGAGTTAAAGAATTGACAGAAAATAAAAATATCCCAAGCAGCAACAGTAACACAGGGGGAAAAAGAATTTCAAATAATTTCTTAGCATAACAAGAGAAAAATAGACAATAAATTAGCTATACTTGGCACAATAGTTCACCACCAAACATTGCTAAATCAATCTACAAAATAAAGTTCAATTATTTGATAAGTAAAAAAAAGATAATTCAAATCAAATAACATAAAAAGAAGCCAGTTTGTGACATCTGAGATGAATTCACTGTCATGATCAAATACCAAGAGTTAGAACCCAAAAAAAAAATAATAATAATAATAATAATAACCCAAAATTTGGCATGATACAAACCGGGAGAATTCTGGCTAATGAAGGAGAAACAATTCCGACAAATCTATCACTTGAACCGGTATTGAGAAGAACTATGCTAGTCATACTCTTGCCAAATGGCCATTGCCACATACCTGCTTCATTTTCAGGGACGTAAACATTCTCCATTTGTATGGACCCAGACATGTAACACATGGAACCTACAAGCCAATCAAATTCCACACACATTGCAGTGGAAAGAATAAATAAAAAATGGTTTAGAATGTAGAAAAAGAGGATGCAATCAAATCAATATCAAGTAGCTTTAAAATAGCGGACATAATTTATTCCACTACCAGCAACCTTTGGTAAGAATTTATTGATCCATGGAAAGCTCCCCAAGTCTCAACCTATAGACTAAGTAGTATATCATTCCTAACTCAGCCAATTCCTACTTACCAAATATAACCCAGAGCATTGATCATCAACTCAATCAATGTCCTTTCCATCCAACGTAAAGAAACTACCACATGCTCCGAGTCTCACACCCCAAGACCTGAGGCTATAATCCGATATCAACTTAATTTTTTGAATGAACAATCTACTTGGTAAACTCTACAAAATGAACTATTCAGATTATCACAATGAGACTGAGGTGGGTTCATAACCCCCTCAACTGGTTCTTTTTATCCTTTCAACAATTTGTCTCCAGAAAAATATGTCATCAAGTAGTGCTAAAAAAGCCAAAATATATGAGAAAAAAATTTAGCTCAAGGGACAACAGTGTAATTTACTCTTTTTTAAAAAATTCCAATGGGGGACTAAACAAGGTGTACATTTTTTTTTCTTTTCTTGTGCAGCAATAGAATAGTCTAGCACTTAATAGACAGATGAACCAAACAAAGCATATACCTGTGGCTATGTATGGCAGTGTGAAGACAAATGCTCAGCTGTCTCCTACTATCAAATACATATATGTCTGCATATTTGTAAGAACAACAAAGAAAGGCTTAGCATATGAGTCTAATCCTTTTAAACCTGCTAGTTCTAGCTTTATTTCTTCAGTTGTGCTTGCTGATATTGATGCCACTGTTTTGCAGCCACCGATTCATGGTATTGGATCCCCTGCTCAGTCAGCTACTGAACCATTATCTGGTGTAGCTTTATCACCGATGAAATCATCTGATATCACTTGTACAGGACAACAGTCCACAACCAGGACCAATTTATTAATAAGAGATAATGCTATAAGTAGTCTATGTCAGTTATGCTATAAGATTATTTTAATTGGTCTTCAATCCAATTTGAAGCCTGTAACTCATGCTGACATTTTCTACCATGCGCTGAATTGGCTGGTTAATTGGGACCAAAGACAACAGGGGGAGCAATGAATTTGATGGTGATGAAGCATTGTTTACACTTATTTTGGAGATCCATAGGTGGCAAGATATGATGGCTATGCACATGCATATTGTTAAAGTATACAATACAACACACACCAGCACACACCCACTAGCATCACATGTTCTGTTAATACAACACACACCAGCACACACCCACTAGCATCACATGTTCAGATCACACTGTAAAGCACACACCAGCACACAAGAAAGCTTAGTTTAATGTATTGTAATACACACTTCGGTCACCTTCTCCTCTCTATAAATAGAGAGAGCTCAGTCTCTTGTAACATATAGAAATACAACAGACACTGAATATACATCACTGTCATCACTGTCATATAGAAATACAACAGACACTGAATATACATCACTGTCATTTCAGTCCTTCTCCTCTCTTTCATTTCAGTCTTTATTTATCATGGTATCAGAGCACAGAAATACAACTCTCGCATTCTTCAATTTTGGTGCTTAGTCCCCTACACAGTGGAACTACACCAAATTGTTCGGAATCTCCTTACGATTCCAACGGCACTAAGCCCATCACCAGAAACCATCACACGCGCCCTCACGCGCCGCTCTTTTGCTCGGCACGTCGCTGCTACCGTTTCCACGCGCACACGCGCCCTCACGCGCCTTCCATCCTGCCTTTTCGTGCGCCGCGCCTGCTACCGTGCACTGATGTGCGCCATTCTGCTACCGTGAGCCGCGCGTGCGCCGCTCCGCTATTGTGCACCCGCGTGCGCCGTTCCGCTATTGTGCACCCGCGTGCGCCGTTCTGCTACCGTGCGCCGTACGCCGTCTCTGCTATCGTGCGCCGCACGCCGTCTCTGCTAACGTGCGCCGCTGACATCATTTTTCACCCTGCTGACATCATCTCTACGCAGCCCACCTTTCCTAGCTATTTTCGACCTTCCGGACTCACTGATGCACTCTGTTTTCCCTAATTTTGCTCCTACAAATCTATCCCTATCAATTTAGCCCTACTCAACTATATTATGGATCGTCCTGATACCTCTCATCCCATTTCCGTTATTTTGGATGGATCCAACTATGTTCTATGGGCCCAAGCCATGTCTTCCTTCCTCAAAGGAAAGAAGCTCTGGCGAATTATCTCCGGGGACATGACTCAACCGGTCAAAGACACTGCTGAAACCACTGTTTCTCATGCTACTCCTACATATGAAGATCGCCTTGAGGAATGGGACAGTAAGAATTACCAAATCATTACCTGGTTTCGGAATACTTCTGTTACCTCTATCAGTCTTCAGTTTGGCCGCTTTCAACTTGACTCTGTCACTACTCCTGCAAAGGACATCTGGGATTTTTTGAAAGAACGTTACCAGACTACTGGTCTTGCCCATCAATATCAACTTCAGAGCCAACTTCATCAGATGCGCCAAGTAACTAGTCAGTCCATCAATGACTTCCTTTCTCAAATGTCTTCCATTTGGGACCAGCTTGCTCTTTCCGAACCACCTTGGCCTCACCGAGAAGATGCTGTTTTATTTACTGCTTATCGTAATTAGCAAAGGTTGGTGCACTTTCTCATGGCTCTCACTTCCTCTTTTGAGCCCGTCCGTGCCTCTCTTCTTCATCGCCATCCCTTGCCCACTCTGGAACAAGCTATTTCTGAGTTGCTATCAGAAGAGACTCGTCTTGGTACTCTCCAAACTCATCATGTGGACTCTGTTCTTGCCACTCCGCCGTACCGGCCATCATTCACCCAGCGGACCACTGCCTGCCTCTATTGTCAGAATCGGGGCCTTCCCTCAACACATCTCCTGGTAAATTGCCCGGTCCGAACCTGCCGATACTGCAACAAACTTAGTCCTGGTCATCTGCAACAGGATTGTTTTCGCAATCCATCCCGCTCATCCTCCACCAGCCACTCTTCTCGCGGTGGTGCTTCTCGGGGGAGCTTTCCTCGTTCCCGGAATCAGTCTCATTCTGGGACTCAGTCTCATCACACTGCCACTGCTGCTGCTGCCGCTGAGGGTTTTTCTGCGTCTTCTGCTCCGTCTTCCCCTCTCTTTTCTCCAACGGATGTCGAGGCCATGTTCAAACACCTTCTCTCCCCTTCTGGTACACCTCCTCCTACTGCTTTGTCTGTAATTCCAGGTAACTCTTCTTGGTATTTTGACTCTGCCTGTTGTAATCATATGACTTCCTGTTCAACTATATTTTCTTCCCTCTCTTCATCTTCTCATATTCCCTCAATTCAAACTGCTGATGGTTCTCTCATGACTGTCCGTCATATTGGTACTGTTTCCACATCTTCTTTAACTTTACCTCAAGTTTATCATATCCCTGCTCTCACTTTAAACCTTATCTCTATTGGTCAATTATGTGAACTTGGTCTAACTATCACCTTTTCCGCTACTCATTGTTTGGTGCAGGACCCTCAGACGGGGCAGACTATTGGGATCGGCCGTAAGCAAGGACGTCTCTATGAGCTCATTCACCTTCATGTTCCTGACTCTCCTCAGATCGCTGCTCCTGCATCTGCTTCCTCATTATCTCCTTTTCATCTTTGGCATTGTCGCTTAGGGCATATTTCTATTAATCGCTTAAAGTCTTTGGTTTCTAGTGGACAATTGGGTCATGTCATTCCAGATACTTTCGATTGTATACCCTGTCAACTTGCCAAACAACCTGCTTTATCATTCAATAAAAGTACTTCTGTTTCCTGTGCACCTTTTGATCTTATACATTCGGATATTTGGGGCCCTTCCCCTACTACTACTATGGGGGGATCTCGTTATTTTGTTGTTTTTATTAATGATTTTTCACGGTTTACTTGGATTTTTCTCATGAAAACTCGGTCTGAACTCAAAACCCTTTATTATCGATTTGCTCAAATGATCCACACCCAATTTTCCAAAACCATCAAACTTTTTCGCTCTGACAATGCTATGGAATATCGGGATTCAGATTTCCTTTCCTTTCTTCAGAGTCATGGTACACTGCCTCATCGTTCCTGTGCTGGCACGTCCCAGCAAAATGGCCGTGCTGAACGGAAACATCGACATATTCTTGACACTACTCGAGCTCTTCTTCTCTCTTCTTCCTGCCCTGAAAGCTTTTGGGGGGAAGCTGCCCTCACTGCTGTCTACACTATCAATTGTGCTCCTTCCCCTGTCATCCATAATCAAACTCCCTTTGAACGTCTGCATGGCACTCCTCCACCCTATACTAATCTTCGGGTTTTTGGCTCTGCCTGTTTTGTTCTCCTTCAATCTCATGAACGCACCAAGCTTGAACCTCGTTCTCGTCTTTGTTGCTTTCTTGGGTATGGAATTGAACATAAAGGTTTTCGCTGTTGGGACCCTCTCTCTAAACGTCTTCGTATCTCCCGCCATGTCGTCTTTTGGGAGCACCGAATGTTTTCCTCCCTATCCTCCTTTCACTTACCTGCACTTTCCTCTACTGTACTGTTTACTAATCCTTCCATAGATCTCTTCTCTGATGAATTTGATACAGGTTCCTCCTTCATTGAGCCGCCCTTGCTCACTTCTGCTCCCGACCAGACTGCTCTCCCTGAAGGTCCACCTCTCCCTGCACCACCTTCTTCTCCACCGGTTCTTCCTCCCACCGATCCTCCTGCGGGTCGACCACACCGGGTAACTCAACCTCCTATCCACCTTCGTGATTATATTGTTGGATCTGCTGCCTTTTCTACTTATGAGCCTACCTCCTATCATGAGGCTTGTACTAATCCTCTTTGGCAGCAAGCTATGACTGATGAACTTCAAGCTTTGGACAAAACTCATACTTGGGATCTTGTTGATCTTCCTCCTGGCAAAACTGCGATTGGCTGCAAATGGGTTTACAAAATCAAGACCCACTCTGATGGCTCTATTGAACGCTACAAAGCTCGTCTTGTTGCCAAGGGTTTCAACCAGGAATATGGGATTGATTATGAGGAAACCTTCTCTCCTGTTGCTCGGCTTACCTCTGTTCGCAGTTTACTGGCTGTTGCTGCTGCTCGCCACTGGCAGCTCTTTCAAATGGATGTCAAAAATGCCTTCCTCAATGGTAATCTTCTTGAGGAGGTCTACATGCAACCTCCACCTGGGTCTACTTTTCCCCCTCATAAAGTTTGCAAACTACAGCGTGCCCTCTATGGCCTCAAGCAAGCACCCCACGCTTGGTTTGCTAAGTTCAGCTCTACTATTCATGACTTCGGGTTCACCTCTAGCTCCTACGACTCTGCTCTTTTTATACGGACCACCCCTCATGGTATCACTCTTCTCCTTCTGTATGTGGATGATATGATTATCACTGGTAATGATGCAACTGGTATTCTCCACCTCAAACGTTTTCTCCACCGTCAGTTTGAGATGAAAGACCTTGGTACTCTTAACTATTTTTTAGGCCTTGAAGTCTCTCATGATTCTACTGGCTCTTATTTATCTCAGGCCAAATATGCATCCGATCTTCTGGCTCGTGCTGGTCTTACTGATTGCAAAACTACATCTACTCCAGTTGATCCTCAGATTCGTCTCACTCCTCTCGATGGGGCTCTCCTCCCTGATGCTACTCTTTATCGCCAGCTCGTCGGCAGTCTTGTCTATCTCACAGTGACTCGTCCTGACATTGCCTATGCTGTTCACATTGTTAGTCAGTACATGTCGGCTCCTCGCACTCCCCACTATACTGCTCTACTCCACATCCTTCGATACCTCAAAGGCACTCTGTTCCATGGCCTTCACTACTCTGCTTCCTCCTCCCTGGAACTACGTGCCTTTTCTGATGCTGATTGGGCTGGAGATCCTACAGATCGACGCTCCATCACAGGCTTCTGTTTCTTCTTAGGGGATTCTCTTCTTGCTTGGCGTAGCAAAAAACAATCCCTCACTGCCCGTTCTAGCACCGAAGCTGAATACCGAGCTCTTGCTGATACTACTCAGGAACTTCTCTGGCTTCGCTGGCTCCTCACTGATATGGGTGTTTCCTCTTCTGGCGCTACCTCTCTTTATTGTGACAATCAGAGTGCCATTCAGATTGCTCATAATGATGTTTTTCATGATCGCACCAAGCATATTGAGATTGATTGTCATTTCATTCGACAGCATGTTACCCGTGGTACTGTTCATCTTCTCCCTATTGCTTCAGCCGATCAGCCTGCTGATATTTTCACCAAGGCTCATCCTCCTGGGCGCTTCCGTGATCTTGTTTCCAAACTCAACTTGGTCGATGCCTACCCTCCTTGAGTTTGCGGGGGGCTGTTAAAGTATACAATACAACCCACACCAGCACACACCCACTAGCATCACATGTTCTGTTAATACAACACACACCAGCACACACCCACTAGCATCACATGTTCAGATCACACTGTAAAGCACACACCAGCACACAAGAAAGCTTAGTTTAATGTATTGTAATACACACTTCGGTCACCTTCTCATCTCTATAAATAGAGAGAGCTCAGTCTCTTGTAACATATAGAAATACAACAGACACTGAATATACATCACTGTCATCACTGTCATATAGAAATACAACAGACACTGAATATACATCACTGTCATTTCAGTCCTTCTCCTCTCTTTCATTTCAGTCTTTATTTATCACATATGTTAGATCAACATCTTCACTGCCCTACATTTGGAAATCAGAGGCTTTTATCTCAGGCCACTACTAATGTATAGGGTGAAGCGGTGACCAACAAGAGATATTCATCAATCACATACCCAAGTGTTCTTGGAGAGCCTTTGCATGGGGAGGTAATTAATTTTCTGTTAATTATTATGAAAACTTGATCATGTGATGTTTTTCATCCTCGTAAAGCTGAAGGATAAGAGAATGTAAAGAAGGGTGAGATATCCTTATATTGAATATCTTTCACTCCATCATTACTAATTTGAATATTTTTCATTTGAATCTTTTGGCCTGCTGCTGTTCTGGGCTGTTTGAACCTTTTGGTTTGCTACTGTGCTGGACTGTTTGAACCTTTTGGCCTGCTGCTGTGCTAGGTTGTTTGAACCTTTGTTTTGGGCTGTTTGAACCTCCGGTTTGGGCATTATTTTTGGGTTGAAATGAATTCCTGATTTAAGCAAATATTAAATACATTCAAACAATATTTATGATAAAAGTTTAGGTGACAAATAATGGGTCAAAATAAATTTTGACTCTATTTTTCTCTTTCAAATAAATTAAAACATAATTAAATAAATCATCAAAATAAATTTTGCATTCTATTAAAATATAATTAAATAAATCATCAAAATAAATTTTGGATTCTATTATTCTTTTTCAAATAAGTTAAAATATAATTAAATAAATCATCAAAATAAATTTTGGATTCTATTTTTCTCTTTCAAATAAATTAAAATATAATTAAATAAATCATCAAAATAAATAAGTCTAACAGTTAGTATAAAAAAATTACTTTTGATAATTTAAATTTAAAAAATATATTTTTAAATTTAAAAGAATATATAATTTTAAGATTTAAACATATCTTTCTTATCATCAAACTTATTTATAGTTTAAAAATTAATATTTTTTTGAAAACATAACCAAGTAGTGATCATTAGTGTTTAAAGTCTTAAAAATTGAAAAATTGTTTTTATTTAAGTAGTTTAAGACTCACAAATAATCTCCCATAATTTGATCTACAATGTTAACTTTTGATTTATCATATAATTACTTATGTAGGGCTTACATTTTTTGTCATATCTTTGTGGATAAATTTAAGAATCCAAACTTTGGGTCTCTAACATTATTTCTCTCTTTGCACATTTTTCCTCAATATTTAAAAAGTAACCTAAAATTTTCAATTCCCAAACGAGCTCAATTTTTGGTCGTATCATTTTTAATCGGACATTTCATTTTAATCATTTACATAATTTAAAACAATGTAATTTTTAAATTATTTTAAATTATTATGTTAAATTTATTAAATATATTTAATAATAATCTCATTTTAAACATATTGTCAATATATTTTTAATATTATTATTTTAATAAAAAATATTTATAGTTTAAAAGTTATACAATATTTACCAAAATAAAATAATAATATTATTATTTGTATGGTTTATTATTATTTTTTATTTGTACAATCTGAGTTAACATTTATATGGTTTTATTATTATTATTATTATTATTATTATTTTGTACAGTTTGAGTTAGCCTCCGTTTGGGAAGTGAATTGGCTTTTTGACTTTTTGGGCTATTTTAGCCTGGGCTAAAAAGTTTGGTTTGGGAAGGACTTTTTTACTTTTTGACTTTTTTTGTAAGAGAAGAGTGTAATGATTATGAGTTGGATGTGATGTTTTGTTTGTTGTGGCTAAAATAACCTATTTTGTTTTTTGTGACTTAAATAGCCAAAAAAGCTTGGAAACCTTCTTCCCAAAGGGGGCCTTAATATTTTAATTTTTATTAGTCTTTATGTTTTTTAGTAAATAAAAATAATATTTTTTTTGTTCAAAAAGTAATTCTAAATAATTATTATTTACATTAATTTCAAATCATACAAATCATTTTAATTATGTAAGTTTTGTATATATTTTTGGAATTATAATTTAAATTTTTATTAAATATGTTAAAGGACAAATTACACTAATAGTCCCTACAGTTTGGGACTCGTGTCACTTTAGTCCCTAACTTTTTAATTGTGATACATTTGACCCTGAATTTTGAATTTTGTTCCAAATAAGGACAATTGAAGATATCAGTGTTTAATTTCAAGGGCAAAATCGTTAATTTAATAAAATATAAACTAATTTGACAAAAATAAATGTCAAAAAATATTTTTAATTTTTTTAAAATTATTTTTATCCACCAATGATAAAATTATGTAAATTTGATAAAAATTAATAAAAATTACATGATTAATTTTTAAAAATTAATTTTACATGATTATCATCCAAATACATAATAAAAATCAATTTGGTAAAAAAAATGTCTAAAAGATTTATAAATTTTACATAATTTTATTTTTAGTGGGTAGAAATAATTTTTAAAATTTCAAAAATATTTGTTTGACATTTATTTTTGTCAAATTAGTTTATACTTTATCAAATTGACGATTTTACCTTTGAAAAATCTAATGATATTTTCAATTGTCCTGATTTGGATCAAGATTCAAAATTTAGGGTTAAATGTGTCACAATTCACCCTTTGTTAAATATTAGTCTCATTTTAAATATTTGGTTGATATTTTTTGAATAATATTAATTTTATAAAAATCAAATTTATATATTAAATTTTTTATGCATTTTATTAAAATAGAATAAAATAAAATTTATTTTGTTTTTTAAAAGGTGAGATGGGGATGTGATGTGTGCTCTGAAGAGAGAGAGAGAGAGAGAGAGAGAGAGAGAGAGAGAGAGAGAGAGAGAGATTTGAGAGTAAAGGGTAAAATGATAAATGATTATTAATTTTTCATGTCTTTGTAATTTTTAAAGGTTTCTCCCTAATTTGTGATTTACATCTTTTGTCCCCACTGGCAGGTAATACCCCCAATAAAATATATTATAAATTAGAAAAAGATTTTATCAAGTTAAAATTTTATTTTAAAAAAAATTTAAAATTTTTATTTTGTCTTTCAAAAGTGAGCGTCAATTCATATATTGAATTTTCTTTATATGGATAAAGTTAATTATCTATAGTATTTTATTAATTATCTTCTACAATAGATATGTGCTTACTTTTATCTAGTATTATATGTCAGATTTCGTTTATAATTTCTAATTGATTATTTTAAATTTTTCGCTAAATTCTTTTTATTACTTAATTAATATATTATTTTATTCTATTATTATTGGTAGAAAAATGTTATTTTTTAAATTATGTAATTATATTTCTTCAAGTATATCTAATATTCATATAATTTATTGGCAATATTGAAAAATCAAACTCTAATATTAATTTAAATACACAACGAAATAAAACAACTTTTAAAGACAAAATAAAGATTTAAAAGGTTTTCTGTAATAAAATCTTAATTGGGGAGGGTCTTTTACTAATTTATAATATGTATGAACATATATTTTATTTTTGTAATCCTTTTAGGAACTGAATAAACTTGATTTATTTATTTTAGGGACCTAATAGATACAATCGATAGTTTAGGGACTAAATGGATTTTGCCTTGTATAGTTTAGGAACTAAATAGATTCAATCGATAGTTCATAAACTAAATAGTCAATTTGACAAAAGTTTAGGAGTAGAAAGTATAATAAACCCTATATTTTAAAATACTTTTCTACATTACCTACATTACAAATATTTTTTAAATAATTATAAATAAATAAATACAAATAATTCAATTAATATTTTTAAAAATATTATTGCACAAGTCATCTATTAATACTAATTTATGTATATAAATTAATTTTTCTCATTGTGTGAGATTAAAATTATTAATTACATTTTATATTTTTGTTTAAAGTGGGTATTCAAAGAGTATGGTATTGTCCGTTCAAAAAAAAAAGTATGGTATTGTCTTTGTAGTTATTTCAAGAAGGGTGATGCTAGGGAGCTCGAAAGCCTCCCCCGAATCTCCCTAATTTTTTTTTTTTTTTTTTCAAAAGCAGAGAAGGAGAAGAGAAGAGAAGGGAGGAGGAAGAGGAGGAGGAAGGAGGAGGAAGAGGAGGAGGAGGACTGGAGGGGGCCAGAGGCGAGCTGCTGCTGCTGCGACGAGCAATCGGAGGCGAGCTGCTGCGGCGGGGCTGCGACTCCTTCTCTTCCCCTCTCTTCTCTCTCTCTCCCTCTCCCTCTTCCTTTGTGTTTCAGACCTGAAATAGAAGAAGAAGAAGGAAAAAAAAAAAAACAAAAAGCAAAATGCCCAAAACGACATCGTTTTGGGCATTAGGGGGATTCGGAGGGGATAGTTTCGAGCTACGAAACATTATCCTTTCAAGAATTCCAGTACATAATTTTTCATCTAATTTTTTTTTTATATATTATAAATGGTGTACATGAAGGGTCTTATAAAATAAATTATTTAAATTATTAAAATAAGACTTGTAGTATGCTTCACGGGCTCAAATAATATTTTTAGATTTGGACTGACAGTAATTTAGATTGATGAAAAAAATTAACAATTGTTATGGTATTTGCTATGAAATTTTGTTTCATTTGTGATAAGATGTATACGGTATATTGTCATAGTAAAAAATAAAACTTAAATAAAATATAATTTAATTATTTATGTGTATGTATGTATATTAATAATATTAATAAAAAAAAAGTAAGAAATTCTGTTATATATTTTTTTAAATTATTGTTTTATTTTATTTTTATTCTTTTCATTCATCACGTCACGTGATGAGTCAGACCCACCTTGGAATTGCAGACCACGAAAGAAAGGAAAAGTATTATCTGGAAAACGGTGCATCGCAAAAACGGCACCGTTTGGTGAAAATAATGGTTGGCTTCATCTATGCCGGGTGTCTGTTTAATGAAATTAGGGTATGAGATTGGATTATGTTGAATAAAGAAAATAATTTAATATTTGGTTAGAAAACTGAAGGTTGAATTATTAGTTTAATGGGATTAATAATCTCCATGTGTGGAATAACTTAGGGTTATTTTAGAAAGTGGGTTAAAAGTCACTTCTCAACTTTTAACTTACTTCCCTCTCTCATAAAAAAGTTAAAAAAAGTTAAGAAATAGTTTTTAATCATCTTTTCAAAATATCCTTTAATCTCGTGGGGGTGTAGGATAGAAATAAGCAGACTGAACCAACCTCTGAATTAGTTAATGACGAAATTAATCCTCATGTATATATAAAATTTATTTATTTCATTTTTTTTAATTTTTTTTTAAATCTGTTGAATTATTTTAAACGTATATAATTAATCTCAAGATATATAATAGTCTTCTCTTTTCTTTTCTTTTTTTATAGCAAAATCATAAATGCAAATGTATTTCTATTGTTGTATTTAAAAAAATTAAAAATATTTTTGTAAAATGAAATAAAATATATTTCAAATAAAAATTAAATCAAATCAAATATACTTTAAATTAAATTAAATAAATTGTACTTCAAATTTATGTATTGTCATTGTAAACAATTTAAACAATATATTTCATAATTTTCAAATCAAACATGAAATTTACTAAAATAGTCATTTTCATACATTTAATCTTATGAGAAAACAAATATAGGATATACATCATTTCTAGCAAAATATTCCAAAGACTATGTATTCCAGAACTATCAATCCGTTACATTACAATCCCCCTTATTTAGTCTATCCAAACAAAAATAACCTTAATTCATTCCCAACCACGGGTCACTTTGCCATTAAAACTCCGCACGATACTTAGGTCTCATTTGAGAAGTTGACTATTTTAAATATTTATTTTTGGGAAGAGAATTGAAGTTTTTAGTTAGATGTGATGTTTATGAGAAAAAAGTAAAATAATTATAGATTTGATGTTATATTTTGTTTTATTAACTATTTTAACCTATTTTAATTTTTTATATATATAAATTTTAGAAAAAAAAAAAATCAAACCTTGGCTTCCCAAACACCCCCTTAGACGGAAAATATGGACAGAGGATACAAATCCAAATAATACACCATATAATATTTTCAAAATCGTCAACTTTAATTTATGTATAGGAAAATGTTATGAATCTCAAATAATTTATCAAACCTCTCAAATAGGTGTAGGACTCATACAAATCCATATGTGTGTGGATCTCACACTCATGTGAGAGATTTGATAGAAAATTTGATAGATTATTTGAAATCCCAAATCTAACTCTTTATGTACATCAATGCGAGTGGACCAACTTTTTTTATTTTATTATTTTTTTAATAAATAAAAAAATAATTATAAATATGAGAAATATTTATATTATCAAACAAATTTTTATTTCATAATCGTTAAAAAGTGAACAAAAACCTAATAAAACCAAATACCAAGCCCACTAAGCTCACTAAATTCAAATTCAACAATCTCTAACTACATAGCCTTATAATGATGAAAAATAAATTACAATCACATAGGATATCAAACTCTTCTATATAAGAGTTGAATTTAAAATTTCACACCATAAGAAATGTTACACAATTATTAGGCAAAATACCCATGTTGAGTGGACCAACTTTAATACTCTTAAACTGTGTTTATTTTGGCGGACTGGATTAGATTGGATTAGTATTCCCATAACTAATAGTCTTAGGACTATAAATCATTTGGATTGTGTATCATATCTTATGTTTAGATTGAGTTAGAATTATAAAGGGGGATTAATAAAATATTATCCAATCTAAGATTTGTTTAAAGAGATTGGAATGGATAGGACATAAAACATCTAATATATTAACCATAATACCTCTATTATGGTCATTTGATAAATTAGTTCAGACTTTAATTTAGTCTCCCAATTTATATCACACCCCCTATATGGGATTGAATAGTCCATCATATGTGGGATTCCATATCCAGATAAATTGTTAGTTCATGTTTCAATTTTTTTAACCAAATATTGAATTAATAATTTTATTAGACTATTAATTTAATCTTAAATATATGTCTACTTAAACAAACATGACTTTATAATATTGTAAAAATATAAGACTATTAGAGTGCCAAGTCCTGCACAGGAAAGAGAAAAAATAAATAAATAATAAGGATAAGCACTCTATTTTTAATAGGGTCCAGCTTCTGTCCAGTCTGGGATCGAACTGGACTGTGTTGTTGGGCCCGTGAAAGCCCACCACGGATCCCGTTTTGAAAATCTGAACCGTTCAATGTGTAGAACTCGTCGAGTACTACATGCCTATGAAAAATCACATTGATTGGATATCGATAGCTATGTGATCAAATCAGTTTTGTATAAAAAAAAAAATGGACGGTGAAAAAATTAACGGTTGATAAAAAACTGTTTTGTTCACATAGCTATCGATATCCAATCAACGTGATTTTTTTACAGGCATATAGTACTCGACGAGTTCTACACATTGAATGGTTCAGATTATCAAAACGGGATCCGTGGTGGGCCCCACAGACCCAACAGCACAGTCTAGTCTGATCCCGAACTGGACAGAAGCCGTGGCCTTTTTAATACTAGTTCAAAAATATTTTGAAAGATAAGCACTCAGAAGACTTTCAAAATATCTTTTTTAAGCTTTTCATTGTTTTAAAAAATAGGGTAGTTTTATTTTTTATTTTTTGATGGGAAGGTAGTTTAGTTGTAAGAGAAAATATCAATTTAGTGTATGTTTTACAAAAATAAAATAATAATAATAATAATAAATAGATAAGTGGTAAACTTCATTAACGTTAATAGTTAAAATTTTAAATTTTTTCATAAATATATATTTATTTTGTAAAACTATCATGGAATTATAATTTTTTGTAAATTTTATTGAACATGTAAAACAACCATTTTCCATTAAAAAAATTGATAAAATAAGTCCATTTTTTAAATCCAGTTTCTAAACTCAATGATGTGTTAAAAAAATGGTTAGTTAATGATTAAAGAATAAATAAGAGAGAGATTTGGCTTACATATTTTCATAGAGTAACAAATCATTAGATTTTAAAAATTAATCTAATTTTTAGATTTGAAGAACAATACTCTTTCCATATATATGATGAACAATTATGACATAATTTGGGCACCTCATTACTTTCCAATAGGGCCAATCATTACTTTCCAATTGGGCAATTGTGTATAGGTTTCTTATTACGGACCTTTTTTTTTTAGGAGGTCACATCACTTTTTTATTATATGACATTTTTTTATTTATAAAAACTCAAAAATTATACTAATTTATTTCACTCCAAACAACACAAAATTCTGGGACATTTGATCCCTCTTGCATCATCACACAATTGCATAGCAATACATTGAGGACAGTTGGCAAACATATGTAAACCATGACCAGAGACTTTTTTTTGGGTGAATATGATCAGAGACTTGATTTGCTAATAAATCCGCACATCTATTTGCCTCGCGCTAGATGTGATTAATCGACTGCACCTCCAGTTGGGCCGTCAGGAACCTGCAATCAGAGATCAGATTACACAGGCAATGCTTATTGTTTGTTGGGAAAATTACCCACAGGTCCCATGTGGAACATGTGGACACCATTTAATCCCATAACTTTTTGAGTACACCCAAAAGTCATTTCCTCTCTCTCTGTTTTTTGCTTTCCTTCCTCTCTCGTTTTTTTTTTTCTGCATTTTTCTCTCGTCGTCTTTGTCATAGACGACGACCGGTGATCATGTCTTTCTCCATTGATTGGGGTTCACTGATAACCGCCAACTATCGAAATCAACTCGTGACTTCACTCTCACCGACGACGAAGATAATATATTTCCGACGAAGAAGATGATATATTTCCGACGAAGAAGATGAGTGGATCTACTTAGATCTGATGTACATCTACTCAGATCTACATCAGATCTGAGTAGATCTACATCAGATTTGGCTAGATCTAAACAAAAAATAGTTGCCGGAGTACAATCCTCTCTCTACATGCGCCTTTCTCCTTCGATCTCTTTTTTTTTTCTCTCCTATACACTTTTGTTTTTCTGTTCTAATGGAGAAAATTTTCGAATTCTGAACAAGTAGTTTTCGAGTTAGTTACAGGCGGTGAAAACCGTAAAATTTTGCAGTTTCAAATTTTTTTGGTGCTGGAATGAATCATGGTATAAAACTGTAAAATTTTACAGTTTCATAACATGTTTTTCAGTTTGATTAATAAGGATAAATGCTTAATAGATTTTTGTTTTCAAACTGTAACATTTTACAATTTCAAAACCTACTTTTCAGTTTGATCACTATTTACAGATTATTTGCTTGAACCTTACAAAAATTGAAAAATAACATATTTTTTCCCCATTGTTGCTGTTTTTTGTCGTTTCATTTTTTTTCCTTTTAGTTTATCAATATTTAGCACATTTTGCTATGTTTTTTTTGCTATAATTTATCCATTTATTTTTTTTTCCGGCAATATTCTAGACATTCTGGTGAGTCTCCAGTGATGTTCTTAACGTCCAGTGAACGTTCTGAACATTCCGGCGACTTCCATTAACGTTCTTAACACTCCGGCGAAACTCCGGCGACTTTCCGGTGATACTCCGGCGATTTCCCGGCGATGTTGAACATTCCGACGAGTCTCCGGCGACCGTTTAACTGAAATCCTACGGTAGTAAGATGTGAACAGTGTCTGTAAATTAAAAAAAAAAAAAGATTTTTTGGTAACAATTAAAAATGTATTGGACTAATTGGTGCAAGTATTTTGTTTTGGGATTAGCTGGGTTTTGAACTTGATACATGGGACTTATCAGTAAGTTCCCCTTGTTTGTTTGGTCCCAATATCAGTTGTTTTACAAGGAGGGCATTAGTTTCCACATCTACTCTCATGAGTCCTCTATCGAGAGCTAAGTTCAGTCCATCAAGTAGAGCCCATTACTCAGTTTCTAGACTAGAAGCAGTTCCATTAAAAAAAATTGATAAATAAATCTATTTTTTAAACTCACTTTCTAAACCCAGTAATGTGCTAAAAAGATGATTGGTTGATAATTACAAAATAAATAAGAGAGAGATTTGGCTTAGTTATTTTAATAGAGTGACACATCATTAGATTTAAAAAAAAGATCTAATTTTTAAGTCCGAATAATAATACTCTTTTCATAAATATGGTAAACAATTATGACATAATTTGGGCACCTCATTACTTTCCAATTGGGCCAATCATTAATTTCGAATTGGGCCATTGTGTTCCAAGTTTCTTATTGCCAACTTTTCTTACAACATTTTTTTTTTTTGAAAAAAAAAAAATCAAAATATATATTTATTTAGATCATCTCCAACAAAGCAAAATTGCGGGACATTTGATCCCTCTTGCATCACCATAGAATTGCATAGCAATACATTGCGGAAAGTTGGCAAAAATATGTAAACCATGAACAGAGACTTGATTTGCTAATAAATCCGCACATCTATTTGCCTCGCGGTAGATGTGATTAATTGACTGCACCTTCAGTTGGGCCATCAGGAACCTGCAATCAGAGATCAGATTACACAGGCAATGCTTATTGTTGTTTGGTCCCAATATCAGTTGTTTTACAAGAAGGGCATCAGTTTCCACTTCTATTCTCATGAGTCCTCTATCGAGAGCTAAGTTCAGTCCATCAAGTAGAGCCCATAACTCAGTTTCTAGACTAGAAGCAGTTCCATTAATATATCTGCATAAACCAGCAATCCATTGGCCTCCACTATCTTTGATGATGCCACCACCAGAAGCAACACCTGTGTTATTTTTGGCCGCCCCATCTGTATTCAATTTATAGTTCACAACTGACGGAGGAAGCCAACAGATATCCTAGGTAATTCTGGTTTTATCACTTCTAACTGTACAAAGATAAATGCTGCCTTCAAGGGCAGTAGCAATTACAAGATTAGTCTTGAAAAGGGAGGGATTAGTGGGAGAAAAACAGATTAGAGTTTCAAGCTTTCCATTTGGCCCAACCAACAATAGCAAAAAGAATTGCCCACCCCATCAAGGAAAGAAGGACTCTCTTTAGCAAAACAGTTGGCTCTAATCCACTCAGCTAGGTTCAGATTGAAGGACTTAGATAAGGTTGAAGGAACACCAATAGAGTTCCAATGGGTATTGGTATTTGGGCAATCCCTAAGAATGTGACAAGTTGTTTTAGGGGCTAAAAGACAAAGGGGACAAATATCATCAGAAGTTCGTTATTTTGTTTTTGGAAAATGTTTGGTAGCTTGAATTGAGCTGCACTGAATGGCTCGAATCACTATTCACCGGTTGACTGGTAGGACGACTACTTGGACGATCGGATGAAATACTTGTTTACCGCGGTTTTCACCTTGTTGACCACGGCTGTCAACCTTTTCACTAGATGACCGGCAAGATGAAATTCGAGCCATTTGAGCCAAGCTCAAATTTGAGTTTTGTAGTAGAGTCCTTTGTTTTGTTTTTTTTTTTTTTTTTTTTTTTTTTGTCTATTGTTTTTCCCTCCACTTTGTTGCTCTGGCCTTGGGCCTAAAATGTAAGCACAAGCCCTCCAGCAAGCTTGGCCCAGGCCAATGGGCTGGTGGACTAAATTTGGACGTTTTAGATTTTTTTAATTTTTTTAAAAAAAATATGTATAAAAGCATACTATAAGATTAAATAAAATTTACTGGCACATAACACATTTTATAATTAAATGGAAACACTAAAAAAAATAACATAATTTCAATTTTTGAATCGTAATTAAAAGAAAAATTGTCATAGTTAAACATAACATAAGGCATAATTAGATAACTCATGAGTTATAATTAAATAATGCCATAATCAAAGAAGAAAATTGATCATAACTAAAAATAAGAAAATGACATAATTGAAAATGCATATGGTACACCCTTTTTAAAAGGGTGTATATTAGAATTTCCCAAAATAGCTTGTTTGGTTTTATTTTTTAGGATTTCCTTTTTAGAAAATTGAAATTTTTTGTTTTCGGATTTTTTTTTTGTTTTTAATGAATTTTTTTAATATTTTAAGTATTTTTTTTTCAATTTTTAGATATACCTAACATAAATGCCCTCAAAAAGTATAATATTTGTGAAAAAAATCTTTAAAAAATTCACAAAATACCAAAAATATAAAAATTGAGCACATTTTTGTATTTTTGTATATTTATTGGTTTTTTTTACAAATATTTTACTTTTTAAATATATCTAAGTAAGGTGCATCTAAAAAAGTAAAAAAAAAAATTACTTAAAAATTTTAAATTATTCACTAAAAATAAAAAAAAAATGAAAAATAAAAAAACTCAATTTCTAAAAAATTGAAACATATAAAAGTGATGTAAGAAATTCCATCATTGCACGTATAAAATTTAAGTTTTGGTGGGCCAATGTGTAGGTTTATGGGCAGATTTGTTGAGTGGCCTCTCACATGTTAAACATATTGGGCTTTATTGTCTTTATAGAACGAATAATTACATACACTCGGATATCGTCTTCACCAACCAAAAAAAAAAAAAAAAAACCTACAAATTGGTTAAGTTGCAAAGTTTCAAATGAGTTGAACTGAGAATGGACTTTTAAGCAAACACAACAAAAAAATTGTTTAGATTGAAGTTGCGAATGACAATGGAGTAGTGAGAGATGGATAATTTTTTGGTCATGGGCATGCATCTTATTATATGTTTGGATCCCAAATTTGTGAGGAAATAAAATATTTGCTTTTACTTCATTCACTTTTCTTGTTTTTTTACCTTTCCACAAATCTAAGGCCGAAATAGAGCCTTAAGATCTTGGGCTATGCAAATAAGGTCTTGAATAAAGAACAAAGCAAGCTAACCAAAGATATATAACAAGCAAAGAACATAACCGTCCCAAGTGCCAAATCCCAACAGAAAGTAGCATCAAATGCAACGACGAAACCCCAAGAAACAGCTAAAAAGGCATTTTCAAAATGGTGGTCTTATATGCACTAACTAGTGTACTAACTAGTGTACCAACATTAGTTATGACATTATTATTGACTCCACTCAATAATCACATTACAAATACCAAATTTTTTTAAAATTATGCTACATCATCAATTGGTACATTAGTTAATATACTAATTAGTGCATATAGCATTATTCTTTTCGAAATCCCCAGACTAAAAAAAGAAAAAAGAAAAAAAAGGGCAATACCGAAACTCCCATAACCAATGCTTATGGCAACAAGGCAAGCTAAGCCCATACCACACATGTTTGCTCATATGTTGCCTCATTTGCTTATTTATATTTTAGATTTTCACTTTCAAGTTGAATAAATGCCTTTTCTTGAACTTTTGAACTGATTTTATTAAGCTCAATTCAATATGTGATTCTTCTAGAAAACTCAAATAAAAACCTCAAATGTGTAAAAGCTCAATTCAATAATAAAAATTTCTTTGCATTCTTTATTTGGAAGTTGTTATACAAATGTTTCATGCTATATGACTTCAAAAGCTGTATACTTCATTTGAAGCTATGAAGTTTAATCTTTTACGCGGTGTTCAGTTGGGAGATTTTGGGAGGGATTTGAAAAGGAAAAGGGAAAAGGTGTGTGAAATTAGGTGAAATGTAAGTATATTATATTCACATTTCACCTACATTTTTTATTTCTCTTTCCAAATCTATCCTCAAATCCCCCAACTAAACATAGCATTACTCTGCAACTTTCTCACTAACATTCCCCTAATTTCTCTGTCCAAACACATATGCTCAAAATCCTTATTTCAAATGGCATAGAAAAGAAAACAGAACAAATAATAGAAAGTAAATCTAATTGAAAAATATATTCAGATAAACAACTTCAAACATGGCCTAAAATCTGTTGTCATTGTAACAACAACTGACATATTTTCATCATAGATCATCATAAGTAGATGGAAATAAAATTGTAGTACATGCATAGAAAGCACCCATATAGAGTATTGTGTGCTTATCCTAAACCGTGAAACAATCATACACCAAACAAGCCTTTTTGTTCTAACAACTAATAGTTCTATGCCTCTTGCTCCATATATTTAGTATTGCATGAACTAGAGAAAACACCAAATCAGAATTTTAAGAGTAAGAAAAAAAATGGATGAATTTGATATTACATGTATATATGAGTCCTCCTTCAGTTGTCATTTCAAATGTCTGCTCTGTCGTCAATTCAAGCATTTTCAACAAGTTCATTTATATCTACATACATCATATTGTTTCCATTCCACAGGAATTTTGAGACATGATTATCTATGTGATTGAGAGTGCATTAAATACATTTTGGATACATAGAAACATGAATTTTAGGTATAGAGAATCCCATCCTGTGTCCTATTACTGAGGAGGATGCATTATTATTTGTCAATTTTATCTTGTTGAAATGGTTCTTGGAAACAATGGTGTCCCTTAATGGAAATTGTATATTGGGCATTGGAAGAATCCTTTATCCTTTTGGTGTTCTAAAAAAGTGATTTTATTTTATTGGATTTTGTATAGAACAACACACCATGGCTATCAGTTCCCCAGTTTGGTGACTGGGATCAAAAGGGTGTATTGCCAGACTACTCTATGGATTTCTCAAAAATCAGAGAAATGAGGAAACAAAACAAGAGGGATGTGTCAAGAGCCAGTCTTGGAAATGAAGAAGAGCTTATCTCCTCAGCCACCACCACTACTATAGACACCAGCCACAGTGATCATCACCATCACCATCAAAACCACTCTCCAACTGTAAGATTCCTTGACTCTCTTTCTTTTTTCTTTTCTTTTTTTTTTGTTGTTGGTGGTGGTAAAGGGTTGTCCTAGATAGAATTGAATACAATAATGAACATAGCTATACAGGTAGCCATTGTTAGTTTGTTTTTTTCAAGTACATCATCCCTAATTGTACCCTCTGGTTCAATGAAGCAAAAAGTTGCATCTCTACTTTAGACAAAAGAGGGTAAAGAATGGCTCAATCATAATCCATGACTAGCCTCGTATATATATATATATATATATACTGAATTGAAGAGATTACAATTTTGGAAGGTAAAATAATAATCACTAAAAACTAGCCTAATATCCCATAATACAAAATTTATGAGATCCTAAATTATTTCCATATTCCAACATAAACATCCTATGCACAAATGTATAACAAAGAACAAATATATTCACAAAGAAAACAGATATTGAATAGAGAAGTTGAGGGGGAGAAAACCCCATGATGACTTATGCAGACATAACTTGGTGTATAGTAGTAATAACAAGAAAATTTTTCCTCCGAACATGCAAAGCATTATAATTATCATGAGTTCACAACAAGTGAAAGGTACACCTGGGTTGACTGCAGTTCTTGTTCCAATTATCAGCAATTTTTGTATGGCAGTTCATCCCTGTGGATCCTACTTTCTATTTCTCACTTTTAAAAATGCAGTCAAGTAAGAATCTACTGAAAACGTTTCTAGGGTAAGAAGCATTAAATCACATAAAATGGTGATCAGTGTAATTTCTAAAAGACACAATAGAGCTGCAAGCCCTTTTTAGTGATGAGATGAAAGGATATCAAAATGCCCTGTTTCAGATCCTACCACCTAAATCCAAGTCATAGCCTGGCAGTCAAGAAAACACATTGATCACAAATAGTAGATGATGGCCATCAATATATATATATATATATCTATATAATTTTGAATCAAGGAGTTCAAAAATATATATATATATATATATAATTTTTGCCTGCCAATATCATTGGATTCATAGCACTACCCAAGTCTTCTATTTAAAGTAACTTTGAAAGAAAAAAATTATAAAACTCATTAACTGCAACCATATTTTTTAATTCCTTAATTTTCCATTCCAGTGGATAGTAAGGACATTCTTTAATTTTCGAACCGGCCACAAGAAATTGAAGGTTTCACTACATCAATAAGGAAGAGAAGAAGAAATAAAGCTAAAAAAAAATGGAGATTTGGTTCGAAAATAATGACGATGAATCGAAATTAAAACTGCAAAAACAAAAAGAGAAACTTTGATTTGGTTCAAAAACAATGAAGTTAATTTTCGAAACAAAAACCAAAAAACCTATGGCTCAAAAAATCTGCATTTTGCACGAAGAATGCTGAACTTAATTTCCGAAATGAAAACCACAAAACCGAAAGGGGGAAACTTTGATTTGGTTAAAAAATGATGAACTTAATTTTCGAAATAAAAACCACAAAACCTGTAGCTTAGAAAATCTACTTTTGGTTCGAAAAATGCTGAACTTAATTTCCGAAATCGAAACCACAAACCGAAATGGGAAACTTTTATTTGGTTCGAAAATGATGAAGTTAATTTTTGAAATAAAAATCAGAAAATCTGTAGCTCTAAAAATCTACATTTGGTTCAAAAAATGCTAAACTTAATTTCCAAAATTGAAACCACAAAACTAGTAGCTCAGAAACTTGCATTTGGATTGAAAATGCTGAAATTAATTTCTGAAATCAAACCACAAAACATTGATTTATATGCTGAAAGGGATTTTGAGATTAAACTAGGGATATGGTTCCAAAATCAAACCACATAATTTTGAGGTTAATCCAGAAACTTCACCTTAACAGGCCTTTAGATTGTCGATTACCTAATACAGGAAATTCACCTTATATAGAATGTTATCAAGCCCACTTTCATAACAACATTCACTTTGGTAATAAGATTCTCAAAGACATACAAATCTAACAATATGAACTCACAATCAATAAATCTGAGATTTCAATGTGAGTACAAAACTCAAAACCCTAGATATGGATCTATGAAGATGAAGAGAGAGAAAGAGCAATAACTATAACAACACCAATGTAAAACAAAGATTCGTAGCAAATCAAACCACGTAATAGCACCTTAATTCAAACCGAACATCAACGGAAAAAAAAAAAAGAATTACTCACTGAAATTTGTTGGGAGCAGTGAATCAACAAATGGTGGATCCAAATCGATGAACAGTTGCCTTGTTGAGATCAACGAATCAACAAATGGTGGATCCAAATCGATGAACAGTTGCTCCAGATTTGTAAATGGTGGCTCCAAATCAGTGATCAGTGGCTCAAGCTCGGCGATGAACTTTGAAGACTCTCATCTCATCACAATAATGTCGAAGAAGTGAAGGTTGTAGAATCAAATAATCAACAAATATATAGTGAGGGTTAATTTGGTCATTTGATGAGTTAGTCCAGACTTTGGCTAATCTCCCAATTTATATCCCACCCCTCTTTGTAGGATTGAATAGTCCATCAAATGTGGGACATCATATCCGAAAGAATTGTTAATCCATACTTCAATTTTTTAACAAAACATCGGATTAATAGATTTCTTGGACTATTAATCCAATCCTAAGCCCATGTCCAAACAAACATGGCCTTATAGTATTGTAAAAATGTAAGACTGTAGGAAAGAGAAAAATAAATAAATAAATAAAGGATAAGCACTCTATTTTTAATACTAGTTCAAAAATATTTTGAACATTGCTATATTATGAATGTAGCAGGAGACTTTCAAAATATGTTTTTTAAGCTTTTCATTGTTTTAAAAAATCGGATAGTTTTATTTTTTATTTTTTGATGGGAAAGTAGTTTAGTTGTATGAGAAAATATCAATTTAGTGTATGCTTTACAAAAATAAAATAATGATAATAATAAAAATAAATAGATAAGTGGTAAACTTTATTAACGTTAATAGTTAAAATTTTAAATTTTTTTCATAAATATATATTTATTTTGTAAAACTACCATTGAATTATAATTTTTTTGTAAATTTTATTGAACATGTAAAACAACTATTTTCCATTAAAAAAAATGATAAATAAGTCTATTTTTTAAACGCACTTTCTAAACCCGGTAATGTGCTAAAAAGATGATTGGTTGATAATTACAAAATAAATAAGAGAGAGATTTGGCTTAGATATTTTAATAGAGTGACATATCATTAGATTTAAAAAATAGATCTAATTTTTAAGTCTGAATAATAATTGTCCTTTCATAAATATGATAAACAATTATGACATAATTTGGGCACCTCATTACTTTCCAATTGGGCCAATCATTAATTTCGAATTGGGCCATTGTGCTCCAAGTTTCTTATTGTCAACTTTTCTTACAACAATTTTTTTTTTTTGAAAAAAAAAATCAAAATATATATTTATTTAGATCATCTCCAACAAAGAAAAATTGTGGGACATTTGATCCCTCTTGCATCACCATAGAATTGCATAGCAATACATTGCGGAGAGTTGGCAAAAATATGTAAACCATGAACAGAGACTTGATTTGCTAATAAATCCACACATCTATTTGCCTCGCGGTAGATGTGATTAATCGATTGCACCTTCAGTTGGGCCATCAGGAACCTGCAATCAGAGATCAGATTACACATGTGAGAGGGTAATTTATATGAAAATTGAGCCGAGCTGGGTAATGGGCCGTTATGGGCCACAATATGAAGGGCTGAGTAAAAAGGCCTTAAAATTAGTCCGGTCCTAGAAGGCCTTAATTAGTCCGATCCCAGAGAGCATATTGTTATCTCGGTCCAGGAGCGCACTGCGGATAGCTCGGTCGCCAGGTTGCCACATTCAAAGTTAGCCCGGTCGTGGAATACCGCAGCTAGCTCGGTCAGGACCTTGATGTTTTGTTATCTCGGTCTAATCACACCAGGGTTGGTTCAGGAGGAACCGGGGTAAGAGCAGTGAAAGGAAGAACCAAACTAGCTATAGTTCGGTCTACTCTGTGGCTCAGCATAGCCATGCTTACCTCGGTCATATTGGAGTCCGACCATGGTAGAACCATCTCACTTGGTTCAAGCAGTGGGGAGGGTGCAGAAGGATAAGCATTATCTTTCAGGAGTATGACTCCTAGGAGAACTCTACATGGGGGAGTAAGAGTCATACTAGGATTGTGCCACGCGGAACCTATAAAAGCTCATAACATCACCTATAGAGAGGTAACACAACTTTGATTCTCGAATACAGAGAGCTTTTGTCTATTTGTCTGTTTTACTGACTTAGGCACTGGAGAGGTATCCGGCACACACCCGCCGGCTAGCTCACGTTTGTATTTTCAGGGGATAAAGCGACGTCGTACGGAGGAGCGCAGACTTGATCAACAGGATTATACGAGAAGAATTATTTCGTGCTCGTACAATTGGCGCCGTCTATGGGAAACATCAGACTAGAACAAAACCTCTTGATCAAGCTTTTCCTCTTTACAAGCAATGGCGCACAACGAAGATTTTCCACAGTCTGCCATCGACGAACAAACACCAGAGGGGGGTGCGAAGCGCGAAGGCCTACCTTCTATCCCTCCCATGGCGGACTTGGAGCCACAGCGATAGAATCCCAAGAGGGATGCAAGGGGGAGGAGGCGGACTAACAGCCCCCGTCACTCTCGTTCACAAAGTCTTGACAGACAAAGGCGGAGGATCGATCCTCAAGTTCTGGAGAACCGCATAAAGGAGCAAGATGAATTGATAAGGAAGATGGCGGCGGACATGGAGGCTATGAAACGCCAGATCAAGGGAAAAGAAGTGGCGACGAGAGAGGGGCGCAAAGGCAATATGCCTCCTCGCCACTCTGAAGATCGTGATAGGCATATCACGCCATCGCAAGCAGAGCGTAGAAGCCTCAGGACGGGCGACACTCAAACAAGGACTTTCAAAACTCGTTACTCCAGGTCTGAGAGAACGAGATCATTGAGGTCTTACACGGAGGGAAGTACCTATCGGCCCTCACACACGCACCAAACATCATCTAGGCAAAAGAAGTTGCCTAGATCGTCCGACTTACGGACCGTGCTTGAAGAAAGGACGCGACAGAAGGAGGATGCCAGGGCATGCAACCCGCACAGAGTTTCAGCCCTTCAGCGGTTGGCCCCTCAGACACATGGAAGTGTCGAGGTTGGGATGCCAAAACTGCACTTTGCCTACGAACCACCAGATAAAGCGTTGGCAAGACTCCATTGCTCGCCGTTCGTTCCGGCAATTGAGAACGTACCATTACCCTTAGGCTTTATCCAGCCAAAATTTACCACGTACGAAGGGAAGATAGACCCTTAGATGCACCTAAACCACTTTCGTCAGGTTATGGCAGTATACCGACGGAACAAAGCTTTAATGTGCATCCTCTTCCCATCAAGCCTTGGTGACCTAGGCTTGACTTGGTTCGAAAAACTTCCAGAAGGCAGCATAGCCTCCTGGGCGCAATTGGCGGAGGCATTCGTTACTAGGTTCAGAACGAACACCAAAACCCCGGTGGAAATTGATCAACTGCTCTCCATCGATATGGGCGAAAAAGAGTCATGAAAATCCTACAATAGCCGCTACTGGGAGACCTTCAACCAGATTGGGAACTGCCCCACCAATCTCGCCATCGCACAATACAAAAGAGGCCTTCCAGTCGGGAACAGACTAAGGGACTCAATAACTATAACACCGCCTCTCATGATGGAGGCCTTAATGGAGAGAGTGCACCAACACATTCGGGTAGAAGAAGATGGCGCTCGTGCTAAATCAAAATCTAGCACGACCACAGTACCAGATAAAAAAACCGCGGCAAAGGTTAACACGGTAGAACATCCGAACAAAAACAGACGAGGCAGGCGGGACAACGGAGAAGACCAGGATAAAAGATGGTTGAGAATCCGCACTGCCATTACCACGGTATTCAAAAAGCCAATCTACCGGATTCTAAGCGAGATACGCGATGAACCTTTCGTCAGATGGCCTGCCGAGCTAGGAGAGGCTCAGAAGGACTACGACGAAAGATCACAGTGCACTTTCCATAAAGAAAAGGGGCACCACACTGAAAATTGTACACCATTGAGACAACATCTAGAGGAGTTGGTGGCGGCCGGTCACCTAGACAAATACATTGAAGGAGGGGCGCAGCCAGCCCCCCAGAATGACAACCACCCGAACGGAATGCCAATCGACGCCCCACCTCAAGGCGTGATAAATGTAATACATGGGATATGCGAACCTGAGCGCGTATGTGAGCTCAGGGGCATGATAAAAAAGGCTGAGCACTTAAGAGAGGTACTACGCGCCCAACCTATCATCAAAAAGGGAAGAACAGAGGCCACGAACGTCATGTCTTTTTCAGACAAGGACTTGGAAAGAATATATTGCCCTCACAACGATGCACTGGTCGTCACCCTCCGCATCAAGGACTACGACGTCAAGCGAATTTTGGTAGACCAAGGTAGCTCGTGTGAGATCATGTACTACGACACCTTCAAACAACTAAAATTGGAGGACAAAGACCTGGCCCCAGCTGTATCCCCCCTGATCGGATTCAACTCAATGCCAGAATGGCCAGTCGGCAAAATTATCCTGCCAGTCAGGGCAGGAAGCGTGACAAAACAAGTGGAATTTTGGGTGTTGAAGGTCCCTTCCACTTACAACATAATCATGGGAAGAACATGGCTGCATGCCATGCGAGCGGTAGCTTCATCCTACCATCAAGTAATGCGATTCCCCAATGAAATTGGGGTAATTGAAGAGGTCTTTGGAGACCAAATTATGTCCAAGCAATGCTTTGTCATGGTTAATGGCAGCCGCGCTGCCAAGGGATATGTTCATTCGGTGGAAGAACCCGAGAGCAATGAACTGTTCACAGATATAGGCAAAGCAGCTGATCAAAAAGCGGTGGAAGACTTGGTAGAGGTAAGAATAGATGAAAAGAACCCGGATAAGTTCTTTTTTCTTGGTTCGTCGTTGTCCAGCACTGACAGATTGGAGGTCTTGGAATTCTTGACCTCTAACATCGAAGTGTTCGCCTGGACACCCTACGACATGCCAGGCATTGATCCAAACATCATATGTCACCAACTCAATGTCCACCCATCCGCTAGACCAATCATTCAGTGCACTTACAGATCGGCACTCCACCATGCTGAGATAGTGGCGGAAGAAGTGGGAAATCTGCTAGAGGCAGGAGCTATCAGAGAGGTGCACTACCCCAGATGGATTTCCAACACAGTCGTGGTGCCAAAAAAGAATGGCAAATGGCGTGTCTGCGTCGACTATAAGACAGTCAACAAAGCATGCCCAAAGGACAACTTCTCCCTACCACAGATAGATCAATTGGTAGACATAACGGCGGGGCACAACCGACTTAGCTTTCTGGATGCGTACAGAGGCTACCATCAGATCGCCATGTATGAACCAGACCAGGAGGTCACGTCCTTTACAACTCCAAGAGGACTGTATTGCTACAAGGTCATGCCCTTTGGCCTAAAGAACGCAAGGGCAACATTCCAGAGAATGGTCACCAAGATGTTTGAGCCATTGTTAGGCAGAACAATGGAAGCTTACATCGACGATATGGTGGTCAAAAGCAAGGATAAGAACGACCATCTAAGGGACCTAGGTGAGATGTTCCAAATTCTGAAGAGACACAAGTTGCGCCTTAATGCATCTAAGTGCGCGTTCGGTGTAGGATCTGGCAAATTCCTGGGCTTCCTGGTGACCAACCGGGGTATAGAGGCAGACCTCTCCCAGATCAAAGCTATTCAGGACCTGGAGAGGTCTAACTCAGTAAAAGAAGTGCAACATCTCACCGGCATGGCAGCTGCACTCAACCGATTCATTAGCCGGTCGTCAGACAGACTACAACCATTTTTTCAAGCATTAAAAGCCAAGTTCGAGTGGGACGAAGAATGCAACCGCGCTTTGAAAAACTTGAAAGAATACATGTCTTCTCCACCACTGCTTGTCACCCCAATACCTGGAGAAGAACTCTTCCTGTACCTGGCGGTCTCTTAGCACGCAATTAGCGCAGTGTTGGTCCGTGCGGAAGGAATCCAACATCTACCCATCTATTATGTCAGCAAGACATTGCTGGGCGCCGAAACAAGGTACTTGCCACTGGAAAAACTAGCCTTGGCCTTGATGATGGCCTTTAGGAAGTTGTCGCACTATTTTCACGCCCACACCATAGTCGTCCTCACAGCTTTCCCATTAAAAACTTTGTTTGAGAGGGCAAACTTTTCTGGACGAATCTTGAAATGGGCAGTAGAGTTGGGACAATTCGACATCAAGTTCCAACCCAGAACCGTGATAAAGGCCCAAGCTTTGGCAGACTTCGTCGCAGAATTCACCCCAGGAAGTCATCATATCTGCCCAGTCGACTTGACTGACACAACCTGTCACGCCCTCAAAATTTACCCATTATATATATATCATTGACATGCATTATTTAAAGAAAACAATTTATTAATTCATTCATCAGAGTATTACTAAATGAAGCATTACATGTAACATCGAATAAAATGTCCTACCGGCTTACATCTTTTCCAAGCCAACACTTGGATACAAAAATATGAGTTCTAACTCAATACAAGAAAAAGCCCTAGGCATTGAATGTTTACATGTATTAATAAATAAAGACAATTAACTAAAGATAGTCTTCTTCAAATCCAGAAACCAAACCCTCCCAAGCTAAGTCCTTGGAGGTAGCTTATCACCTGAACCTGAAAATGATGTTCCCATAAAGGGTGAGCCACAGCCCAGTAGAAATATACTAAACCAAACATAAGCATTGAATAAAGCAATAGTATTCAATAATTGGTTAACCAAGATAATCAGTTATATCTTTATACAGTTTCATGACATTAATGTCTAAGACACGTTTTACTTTCCAATATATTAATTCAATATGGCTCAGAACCTGGCCAAACATACAACAGTGTACCCTATATATCAAATTCACATTCTTCCATTATCAACAAACAAATGAGACTCAGGCTCAAACCAAAACACTTCATACTTCCAATTTGATACACATTTTAGTGCTGTATCAACAAAACACTTCAATATAAATAAGCACACATATAAGTGATGCTAATGGAGTCCATCCCCTATCTCCTCCCAAACAAAATCCGGTTTAGAGGTCCATCCCCTATCTTCCCCTAAACCGTGGAGTACATCCCCTATCTCCTCCCAAACAATATGCATATGCAATGCTCAATCAATACATGTAATTTCTATATTTAACCAATTTCCCCAATTTCCTTAAATTAATTATACAAATTAATTTATTAAAACAACTAGGGTTTTTCCCAAAATTACCAAAGTATCCCCAACATATCAAAATACCACAACTTAGAACAAAACTTATAAGATAGAGTAGGAAATCTCCACCTCGAAGAAAATAACCCGAATAGAGAAGACAAATATGAATACCCAAATTCCAATGTGCTCCAAATCACCAAAAGTTCAGATTAGATGGAAGCCCTCGACTCACTCTATCTTTTTAACAAAGGACTTAGGGTAGAAATACACTCTAAGTAGATCAAATCTAAGAGAGAAGGTGTGTAGGGAGAGGGAGAAGACGGTTCTAGGGTTTTAAAATCAAAAAGGAGATGAAAAATGATCCAGAAAGTCGGATCTCGGATTTTTATACCAGTCGCCCCGCTCGAGCGTGAAAACCCCCGCTCGAGCGCCACTCACAGACTCCCGCTCGAGCGGCCAAACTCCCGCTCGAGCGGCGAATGCACACTCCCAGAAGTTTTTGCAGACAGGTCCCCGCTCGAGCGTCACTCACGACTTCCCGCTCGAGCGTCCAATCCCCCGCTCGAGCGGCCAACATTACACAAGACATACTGGACGGGTGTATTCCCCGCTCGAGCGTCCAAACCCCCGCTCGAGCGGACAAGCCAAAATCTGGGCAACTAGACTTGGTTCCTAAGCTCAACCAACCTGCTCCAAATCTTCCCAACACAACCCAAGACTCAAAATAATAAAATAATGAATGACAGCAACAATTATACAATGATGGAATCTACGGAACCTAAGTCCGGATACAATAATCAAATGGGAAAAGACCGGGGTCGCTATAACCTCCCCCCCTTAAAAGAATTTCGTCCCCGAAATTAAACATAACTTTGTAAATAAAAACAAGTTTTTCTCAATTCTCAAAGCTATTGTATAACAAAAATAAACATCTTGACCCAACACTGGTCACTTCATCTCTTTATCAAGAAGCATCTTACAATATATATATAAAACAACATATATTTCAACCTGCATCACTATTATGCATTATTCCTTCCAATGATAGCAATTTCCATATCATATTCAATTGCATGATATATATATCACGTTCAACAATGTAATCAACATATGTAATGTTACACTGAACTTTTATAATGAAGCAAGTTTCAAGATACACCCATTTACCAAAACATACTCAATGTTTTACAACTTAAGACAAATGTAAGGCTCTTAAGTTCAACAATATTACAAAATCTAAATACAAGATTACAAATCAATAAACATGTCCAGATATTTCTGGCGGACTTCCAATTCACGTTCCCAAGTGGCTTCCTCCACTCCGTGATGTTTCCACAAAACTTTGACCAAAGGGATGGTTTTGCCTCGCAAAACTTGATCCCGCCTATCCAAGACCCGAACCGGTCTCTCCTCATATGAAATATCCTCATCAACCACTAAATCGGTCCAATCCAACACATGTGATGGATCCGGCTCATACTTCCGAAGCATACTCACATGAAACACGTCATGTACTCCGGATAACTGCGGTGGCAAAGCTAGACGATAAGCAACCTCGCCGATCCTCTCAAGGATCTCAAAAGGACCAATGAACCGAGGGGACAACTTCCCACTTTTCCCAAACCTCATCAATCCCCGCTTTGGTGATATCTTCAGAAAGACATGATCACCCACCTCAAACACCAAAGATCTCCTCCTACGGTCGACATAAGATTTCTGACGACTCTGTGCTGTAACAAGTCTCTTACGGATAAGCTCAACTTTCTCCGTCGTTTCCCTCACCAACTCCGGACCCAACAAAGGTGCATCACCCACCTCGGCCCAACAAACAGGAGATCTACACGGTCGGCCATACAAGGCCTCAAACGGTGCCATACCGATACTAGACTGGAAACTGTTGTTGTAGGCAAACTCCACCAACGGCAAGTGCCTCTCCCACGACCCACTAAAGTCTAGAACACAACCCCGCAGCATATCCTCAAGGATCTGAATAGTACGCTCGGACTGCCCGTCAGTCTGAGGATGATAAGCCGTGCTAAAGGTCAACTTAGTGCCTAAGGCACTCTGCAAACTCTGCCACAACCTGGCAGTAAAACGAGGATCTCTATCTGAGACGATCGTCACTGGGACCCCGTGTAATCTCACTATGTCCCGAATGTACAGGTCGGCAAGATGATCTACCGAATCTCTCACGCGCATCGGAATGAAGTGCGCCGACTTAGTCAACCGGTCTACAACCACCCAAATAGCATCACTACCCCGCTGAGTCCTCGAAAGACCCACAACGAAGTCCATAGTGACGTGTTCCCACTTCCACTCGGCAATAGGCAAGGGTTGAAACAAACCCGCTGGCCTCTGATGTTCGGCCTTCACTTGCTGACAAACAAGGCACTTAGATACGAAAGCTGCCACATCTCTTTTCATACCCCGCCACCAGAATTGGCGACCCAAATCCCGATACATCTTAGTGCCTCCCGGATGCACCGCAAGGCGTGAATGATGAAACTCTCGGAGTACCTCCTCTCGACAAGACTCCGGCACAAACAGACGGTCTCGGTATCTCACACTCAGGTCGGGATACACCGTCAAACCCTTCTCAACCTTCCCACCGGAAATCTTCTCACGGAGAGATTCTACCTCAAGGTCACCTCTCTGAGCCTCTAACACTCGAGTCACAAGTGTAGGCTGTGCAACAACAGAAGACAAGGCCGCAGCCTCAACGGATTCGCCCAGAAGTAAATTAAACTCCCCAAGTGCACCCAACATCTCCCATTCTCTGATGGCTATACTAGCTATGTCACCAACAGGTTTCCTGCTAAGGGCATCAGCCACCACATTGGCCTTCCCCGGATGATAATGCAACTCGAAGTCATAATCCTCAATAAACTCCATCCACCTCCTCTGCCTCAAGTTCAAGTCTTTCTGTGTAAACAAATATTTCAGACTCTTATGATCCGAGAATACCTCAAATTTCTCACCATAAAGATAATGCCGCCAAATCTTCAAGGCAAATATCACAGCTGCTAACTCTAGATCATGCGTAGGGTAATTCTGCTCGTGAATTTTCAACTGACGTGAGCCATAGGCAACCACTTTCCCCTCCTGCATCAACACACAACCCAGACCCTCTCGTGAGGCGTCACAATAGACTGCGTAACCCAACCCTCTCTCTGGAATAATCAATACTGGAGCGGTGGTCAGTCTAACTTTCAACTCTTGGAACGACTTTTCACAAGTCTCACTCCATACAAATTTGACTCCCTTCCGAGTTAATCTAGTCAAAGGCGAAGCTAACCTGGAGAAATCCTTCACAAACCGATGATAATACCCAGCTAACCCCAGAAAACTGCGGATCTCAAACACACTCTTAGGCTGTGCCCAATCTTGCACTGCCTCAGTTTTGGATGTATCAACAGACACCCCTTCCCCAGAAACTACATGGCCTAAGAACTTGACCTCTTCTAGCCAGAACTCACACTTCCCAAACTTAGCATAAAGCTTATGGGCTCTAAGTAACTCAAGCACCACTCTCAAGTGTTCCTTGTGCTTCTCCTCCGAAGGTGAATAGATAAGGATGTCGTCCACGAAGACAACTACAAAACGATCTAAAAATTCCCGGAATATCCGGTTCATCAAATACATAAAAACTGCCGGTGCATTGGTGAGCCCAAATGGCATCACCAGAAATTCATAGTGGCCATACCGTGTGCGGAATGCCGTCTTCGGAATATATATATCATGCAATTGAATATGATATGGAAATTGCTATCATTGGAAGGAATAATGCATAATAGTGATGCAGGTTGAAATATATGTTGTTTTATATATATATTGTAAGATGCTTCTTGATAAAGAGATGAAGTGACCAGTGTTGGGTCAAGATGTTTATTTTTGTTATAGAATATCTTTGAGAATTGAGAAAAACTTGTTTTTATTTACAAACTTATGCTTAATTTCGGGGACGAAATTCTTTTAAGGGGGGGAGGTTATAGCGACCCCGATCTTTTCCCATTTGATTATTGTATCCGGACTTAGGTTCCGTAGATTCCGTCATTGTATAATTGTTGTTGTCATTCATTATTTTCTTATTTTGAGTCTTGGGTTGTGTTGGGAAGATTTGGAGCAGGTTGGTTGAGCTTAGGAACCAAGTCTAGTTGCCCAGATTTTGGCTTGTCCGCTCGAGCGGGGAATACACCCGTCCAGTATGTCCTGTGTAATGTTAGCCGCTCGAGCAGGGGATTGGACGCTCGAGCGGGAAGTCGTGAGTGACGCTCGAGCGGGGAGTTGGGAGCTCGAGCGGGGGCCTGTCTGCAAAAACTTCTAGGAGTGTGCATTCGCCGCTCGAGCGGGAGTTTGGCAGCTCGAGCGGGAGTCTGTGAGTGGCGCTCGAGCAGGGGTTTCCACGCTCGAGCGGGGCGACTGGTATAAAAATCCGAGATCCGACTTTCTGGATCATTTTTCATCTCCTTTTTGATTTTAAAACCCTAGAACCGTCCTCTCCCTCTCCCTACACACCTTCTCTCTTAGATTTGATCTACTTAGAGTGTAGTTCTACCCTAAGTCCTTTGTTAAAAAGATAGAGTGAGTCGAGGGCTTCCATCTAATCTGAACTTTTGGTGATTTGGAGCACATTGGAATTTGGGTATTCATCTTTGTCTTCTCTATTCGGGTTATTTTCTTCGAGGTAGGGATTTCCTACTCTATCTTATAAGTTTTGTTCTAAGTTGTGGTATTTTGATATGTTGGGGATACTTTGGTAATTTTGGGAAAAACCCTAGTTGTTTTAATAAATTAATTTGTATAATTAATTTAAGGAAATTGGGGAAATTGGTTAAATACATGAAATTGAGGAATTCATTGGTTAAATGGTGTAGTTGGATAATTAAAATCACTCGCCCATTTGTTTGTTGATATATTTATTTCCAGTCTAGAAATAACTGTTTTGGGCTATCGGTGGAGGATAGTCGTGTTTGTTGTAGACATTGCATGTGGATTAGGGAAAATTGAAACTAATCAATTTGTTTAAGTCATAAAGTTAGATTATTGAATTAATACAGAAATTACATGTATTGATTGAGCATTGCATATGCATATTGTTTGGGAGGAGATAGGGGATGTACTCCACGGTTTAGGGGAAGATAGGGGATGGACCTCTAAACCGGATTTTGTTTGGGAGGAGATAGGGGATGGACTCCATTAGCATCACTTATATGTGTGCTTATTTATATTGAAGTGTTTTGTTGATACAGCACTAAAATGTGTATCAAATTGGAAGTATGAAGTGTTTTGGTTTGAGCCTGAGTCTCATTTGTTTGTTGATAATGGAAGAATGTGAATTTGATATATAGGGTACACTGTTGTATGTTTGGCCAGGTTCTGAGCCATATTGAATTAATATATTGGAAAGTAAAACGTGTCTTAGACATTAATGTCATGAAACTGTATAAAGATATAACTGATTATCTTGGTTAACCAATTATTGAATACTATTGCTTTATTCAATGCTTATGTTTGGTTTAGTATATTTCTACTGGGCTGTGGCTCACCCTTTATGGGAACATCATTTTCAGGTTCAGGTGATAAGCTACCTCCAAGGACTTAGCTTGGGAGGGTTTGGTTTCTGGATTTGAAGAAGACTATCTTTAGTTAATTGTCTTTATTTATTAATACATGTAAACATTCAATGCCTAGGGCTTTTTCTTGTATTGAGTTAGAACTCATATTTTTGTATCCAAGTGTTGGCTTGGAAAAGATGTAAGCCGGTAGGACATTTTATTCGATGTTACATGTAATGCTTCATTTAGTAATACTCTGATGAATGAATTAATAAATTGTTTTCTTTAAATAATGCATGTCAATGATATATATATAATGGGTAAATTTTGAGGGCGTGACAACTAAGGATAGAAGTTGACGCCGGAATACCGCAACCCCTGGTGCAGGATACTCAGTTAGACCCCAAGGAAGACCAGAGTAAAGAAAGCAAGGAAGAAGCGAACCCCAAGACTCACCATCAAATAAAGACTTAGTACAATCAGATAACGAGGGGCAGACAGCAAGCATGGACCTTGAAGAAAACGCCAGCAACATTCTTAACCCCACGGTATCATCTGATCCCTCCACTTGCTGGAAGTTGTTCGTTGGAGAGATATGGAAGCTCTTCGTGGACGGAGCATCCAACCGACATGGTGCAAGACTTGGCATAGTCCTTATCTCACCAGACGGCCTAGTTGTGGAGCAAGCAGTCAACCTTGGCTTCCCAGCATCAAACAACGAAGCAGAGTATGAAGCGCTTCTTGCAGGTCTCAAATCAGCATCCTACATGAAGGCCACCGAGCTAATGGTTTATAGCGACTCATAGCTGGTGGTAAACCAAATTTCAGGCGACTACGAGGCAAAGGATGACAGGATGGCTAAATATCAAGACTTAGTCAGAAAAGAGATCAAGAAATTTGAAGTAGTGATGATAGAACAGATTAGCAGAGAGGAAAACAGCAGAGCAGACGAACTAGCAGGCTTTGCTTCAATGGCAGATACATCCATCCCTCATCCGTTGCTAATTGACTACTTACCAAGACCAAGCATTGAAGACCCCGAAGCAGAAGAGGTATGTTGCGCCGAGCTAGGCCCCTCATGGATGGATCCCATCATACTATTCTTAAAAGATGGCGTCTTACTAGAAGAAAAGAAAAAAGCCAACAAAATTAGGGCAAAGTCACAGCGATTTTGGCTCTCCCCATCTATGGCATTGTACAAAAAGTCATTCACATGACCTTATCTAAAGTGTGTCCACCCCAGCAAAGTGGAAGCATTCTTGTTCGAGATACACGAAGGCGTGTGCGAAAGCCACCAAGGAGGAAGATCGTTAGCTTACAGAGCCATTTCGCAAGGATACTGGTGGCCATACATGCAGGCAGACTCAGAGAAGTATGTGAAGAAGTGCGAGAAATGTCAGAAGTTCGCACACCAAATACATCAGTCGGCCAGAGAACTCCTACCATTGACCAGCCCATGGCCCTTTGCAATGTGGGGCTTGGACATAGTAGGACCACTTCCAACAGCACCCGGAAACAGGAAGTTCTTTCTCGTAGCAACAGACTACTTCACAAAGTGGGTGGAAGCAGAAGCATTGGCATCAATCAAGGAAAAAGATGTGAAGAAGTTCGTCTGGCAGAATATCATTACTTGATTCGGCATACCTAAAGCCCTAATATCAGACAACGACATTCAGTTTGATGGCAGAATCTTTAGAGGCTTTTGTGAAGAATACAAGATAGAGTTCTACAATTCTACATCGGCATATCCCCAAGCCAACGGCCAGGCGGAAGCTTTAAACAAGGTCATCTTGGATGGACTGAAGAAAAGGTTAGAAAGAGCAAAAGGCAAATGGGCTGAGGAACTTTCTCATGTTTTATGGGCTTACTGCACCACACCTCGACGATCAACAGGAGAAACACCATTCTCCTTAGCCTATGGCATGGAAGCAGAAATCCCGCTGGAAGTTGGCCTCCCCACAATTAGAAGCGAAAATTTTGATCCAAACTTGAATGGAGAAGCCATAGCATTGGAGCTCGACCTCGCCGAAGAAAGAAGAGAAAAAGCACTGGTTCACATTGCCTCATACCAACAAGAATTATCTAGGAAATACAACAAGACAGTACATCCAAGACAATTCAAAATCGGAGATTGGGTACTGCGCAAAGTAATGGGAAACACCTTGGTCCCAAGAGATGGCAAATTAGGGCCTAATTGGGAAAGGCCTTACAAAGTGGTCGGATTAGTAGGAAAAGGTGCTTACCACTTGGAAGACGAAGACAGCAAAGCAATTCCCAGACCATGGAACACTGCCAATCTCAAACTATTTTATTTTTAGCTTTACTTTAAAATACTTGTAATTTTTCTTTTCCCCAATAAAACAAGTAGTTTTCTTTTCAGCATCAGTGTTTTTATTCTGTAAAAGTTGTTTTAGTAGGCTAGGGGCAATGAAAGCATAGTTGGCCGGAAAAACCAACTTAGAGGTTGGCTGGAAAAACCAACACCCTTCCTAAGCCCAGGATAAGGATCCAGGCTGCAGGACGTTTGGTCAGAATAACCAAACACTTTACTCTAGGTTGGCTGGAAAAACCAATCTAGAAGTTGGCTGGACAAACCAACACCCCTCCTAAGCCCAGGATAAGGATCCAGGCTGCAGGACGTTTGGTCGGAATAACCAAACACTTTACTCTAGGTTGACTGGAAAAACCAATCTAGAGGTTGGCTGGATTAAACCAACACTGAGTACTCTTCAGCCGAAATAAGGATATCAGCTAAAGAGTGGTTGGCTGGATTAAACCAACACTTGGTACTCTTCAGCCGAAGTAAGGATATCGGCTAAAGAGTGGTTGGCTGGACTGAACCAGCTCTTAGTACTCTTCAGCCGAGGTAGGTATCTCGGCTAAAGAGTGGTTGGCAGCTATAATTATATTGTAAGATTAAGACCAAGATAATTATCTCGGCAAGAAAATGTTAGTTCGTATACAAAGTGAATACAGGCATGGCACAGACCGAATAGAAATATGAAAGGTTTTTTCATTCAAAAGAAAAACAGAGCTACAATAGTTGGAGACTCACTCCGGTTACAAACTTTTTTTCCAACAAAAAGAAGAAAATACTAAAATCAAGCAACAAGAAGAGAAGTACAAAATCAGGCGAAAAGATCATCAAGATCAGCATCAAGGTCAACTCGGACCCCGGTTTCATTCGGTAGCACGGTCTCGGTTGGAAGCATGGTTTCCCCAGGCAGCTCGTTGGTCAGGTCTTCTACCATTGGCTCCGACCAAACTGACTGATTGACAGGGTCATTGACAATCGGAGTATCGTTGGGCACGGTTTCTTCTTTATCATCTGAATCCTCAAGAAATTGTTGCTGAAGGGCAGCAGCATATTCCGCCATGGAGCTCGGTATGAAGTATGCAGGAGCGTTGAAGACCTCGGTCTCTGGACCGTGACCAAGCTGCACTACAGTCGCCCTCCACCCACATTTGAAGAAGAGATCCTTGGCAGCTTCACATTGTTTAATGTAAGTCGCATCCCCCTCCTTGTAACCCCGGAGCTCGGCGTCATCCACACTCCTCATCATCTTCTCAATCTCGGCGTTCTTCTTTCCTTCGAGCTTGGCCAGCTCCCGCAGGTATTTGTCTTTTATCACGGCTGCAGCCTTTTTCTTGTCTGCTTCGGCCGAGCTTACCAATCCGGTCAAACGGACATTCACGGATTGAAACTCGGCTATCCGCTTCCTGGCTTGCTCTAGCTCGACAGTTTTTTCAGTCACTTCGGCCATGGCTTGCCTTGTAGTCTTGCGAAGTTCCAGCACACGCTTATGAGCGATGTGGTTCTTTTACATGGCCTGCAAAAGAATGGGAAAACTTATAATCAAACCGAGATGAAAGTTGTGCAAATTAGAAAGATTAACAGAAGAAGCTACTTACAAGCACCATGGATTTTGTGGCCGAGCAGATGGCCTTCAGCTCGGTCAAGTGATTGTGGTGCTCCATATCTGCTGGAAGGCAAACACTCTTGGCAAGATTGAATGCCATTAAGTGATCTTTTTCAGCAACCACCGAATCAGTGTCCTGAATAGCTCGGTTCTGGAAAGTGATTTTTGGAGCCCATTTAGAAGAGCTAGCTCGGTCCGTGCGCGCAGGTGGTGAGCTCGGTGGAGTGGTTTGGGGAAGGATGGTTTCTTCTTCATCAACGAGGCTTTGCTCGGCAGTTGTAGTCCGGGCGCGCTTGCTCGCCCGAGATGATGAAGGTTGTTGGCTTGGAAGAGCTACCACGGCCTCAGTAGATTGACCGGTTTGTGGTACCTCGGCTTGGTGTGTTTTGGTTAGGAGGGCCCTTACTCTATTCCTCTTCGCCATTTCTTGTTCAGCAGTAGTACGGACCAGGTTGATTTGAGGCAAATTTGGGTCCAGTTCAGGAGAGGCTTCTAGCAGAAAGTCGGTTACCCTGGTCCTTCGTTTTCCACTGTATCTGTAGGTCGGTTCAAAATTAAGCAGGCAATCCAACTCCGGTCTAGATATCGCAGCGCGGTGCGAAGCGCGTTCAAGTTGGGATAGCTATATTGGGACTTAAGAAAGTTCCTATCTGCAAAAAAGAAGACAACATTTAGTTCGGTTCACAATCAGAAAACCGAAATAACAAGAAGAATGCAGTAAAGCCGAGGTAACCCTACCGACTACACCCTTGTTCCAGTTTATTCTGTGGCCTAGGATCTGGGCTTAGTGGTCTTCAAAATTCCTAGATACCCAGAAAAAATCATCATCATTCAAGTCTTTGTCCGGAGTGTCCTTTATTATTTTTTCACGCCGGCGCTTTATTCATAAGTAGTAAACCCAGCCATCTTCGGCTGATCCTACGGAATACTGGTGGAAGAGCTCGGCGAGACCGAGGTTAAGGCCAGCCCGATGGTTTAACTCAGCTATTCCGTTTATTATGCGGTAAGAATTGGTGGAAAGTTGGGTAGGGCAGAGTTTGGTTTGCCTGAGGAATTCACAGAGTAAGGGCTGTACAGGAAAGCGTAGACCGCACTCCACAATGGAAATAACATTAAAAGGGACAAAGCCCTGTTTACCCCAAGGAACGGTGTCTAGGTCGGCTAAGGTGAGGTGAACATCGTCAGGAATGTTATAATCCTTTCGGAATTCAGCCATACCACCAGGTGTGTTTACTAAATACCTATACTTTCCCATTATGGTTTAAGTTATGAATAAATTATACTCGAGTGTTAGCTCGGTCAAAGGACTATGCCGAGTAGCTCGGTTGAGCGCTCAAAGGAATGCCTGGGCAGCCTAAGCCTGCAAAGTGAAGAACAAAGGTGTTATGCACAGATCATTGGACCGTGCTAAAAGAAACACAGGCAAGTTAAATGAAGTCCTAACTTGGCTATGAGAATTGCTTCTGTCTTAGCTCGGTTTGAGGAAGGGGTCTGTTAGCTCAGCGTGAACAAGGGATTTGTTAGCCCGGTTGAGCCTCTAGGGGTAGCATTCTTAGTTTGGTCTGAACTAAGAAAGCTGGTTTAGCCCCAAGTTGTAGCTCGGTCATGGTTGAAACTTTCAAGCACACTTGCGCTGACTTAGTACGGTTTGTTAGCCCGTCTAAGTTAGAACAAAAGATGGTTTAACTTGTTGAAACTTCTTGTATAGCATGAAGAGTTAGTTCGGTTGGTTAGTCTGGCTAGACTGAAATCGGCTGCAAACAACTTCCTAGTTCGGTTACATGTGATTTTGGATCGAAACCAGTGTTTCTCAGGTTATTTCGTAAGTTCAAGTAATTTTATTACTAAGTTTTTTCTAGAAAAATGCATGACCAAGCAGAAAATGTGTCTTGCAAAAACACAAAACAATATGCCATGAATTGTAAAAAATAAAAACAAAGACAGTTTTGAGTAACTTACCAGGTCAAGAGGAGGAAACTAAAGATGGAAGCAAAGACAGTGAAAAACACGAACTCAACAAGCTCAGGGTCGAGGAATGTCAGAGAGAAGTTGAATAGTAAAGTGAATGATTCAAAGCATTAGCGCTTGTTTTGTGAAAAGAGAAGGGAAAAAGACGGGAACTGTTCAAAAAACACGAGGTACGAAGACGGCGTGACAGCTGCCTTTAGCCAATAAAAGCATGCCGCGTGTCCTTAGAATGAGAAGCGATTCAGTCTCTGTGATTGAAGAGACGTTTTGATCAGACAGGTACAATCCAGTGTAAATTTAGCTCGACTGGAAAGGCTTAAGAATTTAGCTCGGCTAGGAAAGGCTAAAGGGTTATTAAGCTCGGCTGGAAAGGCTTAAGAGTTTAGCTCGGTCGTAAGACTAAAGTTTTTAACCCGGCTTATAGGCAGGTAATCCCTATCATGCTGCGCAGATGGAATTAAGGGGCAAATGAGAGGGTAATTTATATGAAAATTAGGCCGAGCTGGGTAATGGGCCGTTATGGGCCACAGTATGAAGGGCTGAGTAAAAAGGCCTTAAAATTAGTCCGGTCCCAGAGAGCATATTGTTATCTCGGTCCAGGAGTGCACTGCGGATAGCTCGGTCGCCAGGTTGCCACACTCAAAGTTAGCCCGGTCGTGGAATACCGCAGCTAGCTCGGTCAGGACCTTGATGTTTTGTTATCTCGGTCTAATCACGCCAGGGTTGGTTCAGGAGGAACCAGGGTAAGAGCAGTGAAAGGAAGAACCAAACTAGCTATAGTTCGGTCTACTCTGTAGCTCAGCATAGCCATGCTTACCTCGGTCATATTGGAGTCCGACCATGGTAGAACCATCTCATTTGGTTCAAGCAGTGAGGAGTGTGCAGAAGGATAAGCATTATCTTTCAGGAGTATGACTCCCAGGAGAACTCTACATGGGGGAGTAAGAGTCCTACTAGGATTGTGTCACGCGAAACCTATAAAAGCTCATAACATCACCTATAGAGAGGTAACACAACTTTGATTCTTGAATACACAGAGCTTTTGTCTATTTGTCTGTTTTACTGACTTAAGCACCGGAGAGGTATTCGGCACACACCCGCCGGCTAGCTCACATTTGTATTTTCAGGGGATAAAGCGACGTTGTACAGAGGAGCGCAGACTTGATCAACAGGATTATACGAGAAGAATTATTTCGTGCTCGTACAACAGGCAATGTTTATTGTTGTTTGGTCCCAATATCAGTTGTTTTACAAGAAAGGCATCAGTTTCCACTTCTATTCTCATGAGTCCTCTATCGAGAGCTAAGTTCAGTCCATCAAGTAGAGCCCATAACTCCGGTTCTAGACTAGAAGCAGTTCCGTTAATATATCTGCAAAAACCAGCAATCCATTGGCCTCCACTATCTTTGACGATGCCATCACCAAGCAGCACCTGTGTTAGATTTTGGCTGCCCCATCTGTATTCAATTTATAGTTCACAACTGAAGGAGGAAGCCAACAGATATCCTAGGTAATTCTGGTTTTATCACTTCTAACTGTACAAGATAAATGCTGCCATTCAAGGGCAGTAGCAATTACAAGATTAGTTTTGAAAAGGGAGGGATTAGTGGAAGAGAAACAGATAGAGTTTCAAGCTTTCCAAATGGCCCAACAAACAATAGGAAAAAGAATAGCCCACCCCACCGAGGAAGAGTGATTCTCTTTAGCAAAATAGTTGGTTCTAATCCACTCAGCTAGGTTCAGATCCAAGGAGTTTGCTAAGGTTGAAGGAACACCAATAGAGTTCCAATGGTTTTGGTAGTTGGGCAATCCCTAAGAATATGACAAGTTGTTTTAGGGACTAGAAGACGAAGGGGACAAATATCATCAGAAGTTCATTATTATTTTTTTAAATGTTTGGTAGCCCGAACTAAGCTGTGTTGAATAGCTCGAATCACTGTTCATCAGTCGACCGGCCGGACGATCACCCGGACGATCGGGTGAAAACACTTGTCTACCGTGGTTGTCACCTTGTTGACCATAACTATCAGCCTTTTCACTGGACGATCGAGCGGATGACCGGCAAGATGAAATTCGAGCCATTCAGGCCAAGCTTAAATTCGAGCTACGCAGTAGAGTTTTTTTTTTTTTCTATTATTTTTCCCTCCACTTTGTTGCTCTGGCCTTGGGCCTTAAATGTAAGCACGGGCCCTATCCAGCAAGCTTGGCCCAGGCCAATAGGCTGATGGTCTAAATTTGGATATTTTAGAATATTTTTTTATTTTTTTTAAATATGTATAAAAGCATACTATAAGATTGAATAAAATTTACTGACACGTAACAAATTTTATAATTAAAGGGAAACACTGAAAAAAAATATATAATTTCAATTTTTTGAATTGTAATTAAAAAAACAAATTTGTCATAATTAAACATAGCATAAGGCATAACTAGATAACTCATGAGTCATAATTAAATAATGTCATAATCAAAGAAGAAAATTGATCATAACTAAGTATGCATATGGTACACCCTTTTTAAAAAGGTGTATATTAGAATTTCCCAAAATAGCTTGTTTGGTTTTACTTTTCAAGATTCACTTTTCAGAAAATTGAAGTTTTTTGTTTTCGTTTTTTTTACTGAATGTTTTTTAATATTTTAAGTAATTTTTTTTTTAATTTTTATATACACCTGACATAAATACCCTTAAAAAGTATAATATTTGTGGAATTTTTTTTAAAAAAATTCACTAAATACCAAAAATATATAAAAATTCAATACATTTTTGTATTTTTGTGTATTTATTGATTTTTTAAAAATATTTTAATTTTTAAATATATCTAAGTAAGGTCTATTTGAAATTTTTTTTAAAAAAATTACTTGAAATTTTAATTTTTAAATATATCTAAGTTAGGTCCATTTGAAATTCTAAGTAAGGTCCATCATTGCATGTATATATTTTAAATTTTGGCCGGTCAATGTGTAGGTTTATGGGTAGTTTTATTGAGTGGCCATTTACATGTTAAACATATTGGGCTTTAATGTCTTTTTAGAACGAATAATTACATATACTTGGATATCGTCTTCACCAACCAAAAAAAAACCCTACAAATTGGTTAAGTTGCAAAGTTTTAAATGAGTTGCACTAAGAAAGGACTTTTAAGCAAACACAACAAAAAATTGTTCAGATTGAAGTTGCAAATGACAATGGAGTAGTGAGAGATGGATAATTTTTTGGTCATGGGCATGCTTCTTATTATATGTTTGGATCCCAAATTTGTGAGGAAAGAAAAAGGAAGGGAAAATTAAAAAATACATATATAGATATATATATTTGCTTTTACTTCATACACTTTTCTTGTTTTTTTACCTTTTCACAAATCTAAGGCCCAAATAGAGCCTTAAGATCTTGGGCTATGCAAATAAGGTCATGAATAACGAACAGAAGCAAGCTAACCACAGAACTGTTACAAGCAAAGAACATAACCATCCCAAGTGCTAAATCCCAACAAAAAGTAGCATCAAATGAACGACGAAACCCCAAGAAATAGCTAAAAAGGCATTTTCAAAACGGTGGTGCTACATGCACTAATTAGTGTACTAACTAGTGTACTAACACTAGTTATGACATTATTATTGACTCCACTCAATAATCACATTACAAATACCAAAAATCTTTTAAATTATATTACATCATCAATTGATACATTAGTTAGTATACTAATTAGTGCATATAACATTATTCTTTTCGAAATTCCTAGACTGAAAAAAAAAGAAAAAAAAAAAGGAGGGGGGGTGCGAAATACCGAAACCCCCATAACCAATGCTTATGGCAACAAGGCAAGCTACGCCTACACAACACATGTTTGCTCATATGTTGCCTCATTTGCTTATTTATATTTTAGATTTTCACTTTCAAGTTGAATAAATGCCTTTTTCTTGAACTTTTGAACTGATTTTATTAAGCTCAATTTAATATGTGATTCTTCTAGAAAACTCAAATAAAAACCTCAAATGTGTAAAAGCTCAATTCATTAATAAGAATTTCTTTGCACTTTTTATTTGGAAGTTGTTATACAAATGTTTCATGCTATATGACTTCAAAAGCTGTATACTTCATTTGAAGCTATGAAGTTTAATCTTTTACGTTGTATTTGGTTGGGAGATTTGGGGAGGAATTTGGAAAGGGGAGGGAAAAAGTGTGTGAAACAAGGTGAAATGTATATTTTATTCACATTTCACGTACATTTTCTATTTCTTTTTCCAAATCCATCCTCAAATCCCCCAACTAAACACAGCATTAGTCTGCAACTTTCTCACTAACATTCCCCTAATTTTCCTATCCAAACACATGCTCAAAATCCTTATTTCAAATGGCATAGAAAAGAAAATAGAACAAATAATAGAAAGTAAATCTAATTGCAAAACATATTCAGATAAACAACTTCAAACATGGCCTAAAATCTGTTGTCATTGTAATAGCAACAGACATATTTTCATCATAGATCATCATAGGCAGATGGAAATAAAATTGTAGTACATGCATAGAAAGCGCCCATATATTGCGTGCTTATCCTAAACCGTGAAACAATCATACACCAAACAAGCCCTTTTGTTCTAACAACTAATAGTTCTATGCCTCTTGCTCTGTATATTTAGTATTGCATGAACCAGAGAAAACACCAAATCAGAATTTTAAGAGTAAGAGAAAAGAAAAAAATGGATGAATTTGATATTACATATATATATGAGTCCTCCTTCAACTGTCATTTCAAATGTCTTCTCTGCCATCAATTCAAGCATTTTCAACAAGTTCATTTGTATTTGCATACATCTTATTGTTTCTATTCCACAGTAGTAGCTTTTGCCTATTCACAGATGTTGAATCAAATCCATAAGAAACTCAAAATTAAAGAAATTAGAAAGGGAAAAAAAGAAAAATATTTTGTGTACAAAATTAGTGGTATTTATTTGTTTCAAAGCTTACAAATGCAGTAGGAATCTTCCGGTCTCAAGTACATCGGTTTTCTCTAACACTTCAACCTAAACTTATAATAGTATAACTTTGTTAGAAGATTTTTAGTCAATATGTAAGAATATATATAGAGAGAATTTCAAAAATGATAAATACTTTATGTTCCTTACATATTTCTAACCCCAAAGCTTGCTGCAATGGTTGCAGTTAACATCAGTAGCCATGTTAGTACCCTCCATTTGATAATGTGCTTGGCCAGCAACATCTACATTGACACTACAAAACACAAGATTAAAGTTTCCACCAAAGCAAATGCAATACAGGTTAGCAAGAAGATGATCAAATCAGTCATTGAATTTTAAAATTCGTGATAACAAAAATCTAAATTGATTTGCTGTGCTGATCACTAATCGTTAATTAGAGTTCAAAACGATAGCTACCCACCAAAGAAGTTACATCGATTTGTATTAATGATGATAACCTACACATTTTCAAAGATGCCATGTTGTCTTGGAAAGCAGATTGAAAATAACAATATGAACACATACTTGCTTTTAAAAAAGAGTTAGGTTAGGGATCTTAAATAAATTACCAAATTTTCTACCAAACCACTCATATAAGTGTGGGACCCACACAAAATCATATGTGTGTGGGTCTCACACCCATGTAAAATATTTGGTAGAAAATTTAGTAATTTATTTAGGATTTATACTATTTTTCTTTAAAAAAATTAATAATAAAAACCTAACCCACTACTAGAAATATGACTTTTTGCATCTACTTTTTTGCGATTGATTATTTAACCGTCGCAAAAAATCATTTTTAACATCAAAATCTAATTTTACAATCTCATTTTCCTGACCCAATCGTGTTATTAACTTTAAAAAAAAAAAAAAAACCCAAATCAGTAAAACTTGACTCTCTCTTTCTTTCCCTCTCAATCCCTTTTTTTTTCTTATTTCCCAAATCCGAACTCTCTTTTTCTCTTCCTCTCAAAATCTGTCTCTCGCTCGAATCTCACTACCTCTCTCGCTCAAATCTGTCGATCGATTCAACTCTCTCAAGTCCATAACTGTTGAAGTTTTCATAATCGGTAAGCCTAAACACATCTTCATCGATTCAACTCTCTCTGTAATGATCCGAGTTATGTACTTCTTTGTAATGGAATCTGTCTCAAGAAGAATCTGTAACAGCGCTTTACACAGAGCTATGGCGGGTTTGTGCTGGTCCGCTTGTGACAGTGCCTCATGAAGGCGAACGTGTGTTCTATTTTCCTCAAGGGCATATTGAGCAGGTTAGTTTCCAACTCTAGGCAATCATATTCGGAGTTCTTTTTTTCTCTCAAAGGTTAGATTCATTAGGATTTCTCATAATGCTCTATATGTTTATCAGTTTTGTCTCTCTTGGTTGTGTATCTCCAATTGTTCATCATTTTTTTCATCAGATTCAATTAATTGATGATGTACATGATGATGACTTGTAGATCAATTGACATTACTTTTAATATTATCATAAGAAAGGTTGAAATTCAATCAATTAAAATCTTGTAAATTGATCAGGTCTCAAGCTCCTTTCTTCTTTTTTCTTAGTTTTTTTAATTATTTATTATTATAATAGTAATTATTATGGGATTTCATAGGTTAAGTTAAATTAGACGATTTAAATGACAATTTACACTCCAATATATACATATATATAATTTCCATGCATTAGAAAATGCTGGCATGGGATTTTTAGGCTGAATTTTGTCTACGCTTTGAATATTTTCTGGATTTTTATGCTGATTTTGTCTACACATTCGAATAGGCTTTGTATCTATCTTTAACAATGAATCTGTTGGTTTGTACAAGAGCAAGTTGTCATATACGTGTGTCTGTTGCTGGTTCAATGAATCATACAAAAATGACTAGTCATTTTAAGGGATCAAACATAGGATTACATCCCTGTCAAAGATAAGGATTAATTGGCAAAGGATCTTTCATCCTTAATTTCTTCTGTTGTTTTTTTAATTAGATCATAGGAATCTCGGAACATAATTCAATGGTTGTGAAGTGTTTTGAGGTTTGATAAATATCTCATAAACCTGAGTTAGTTGGGTGCAAATCTCAAGAAAACCTTAAATTTTGAAATTCAAAACATGACTCACTTTATTAATAGTTCTACTTTGTAAACTCAAAAAGTAGATAATACACCTAAAACAACAATAGATAGTGCTTTCAAGCCTCATATGATCCTCACAAATCAAATAACCAATGAAAGTAAGTATAAAATAAATATATATAAAAATATAATGCAATCATAATAGTTATAAAAAAAAATCATATAATCATGATCAAATAAATATTTAATCAAATAAAAGTATGAATCCATACCTATAAAGAATTTGTAACTTGAAACCAATTTAAAATATCTAAAAAATATGATAATTCCCCAATTAGTTTAAAAAATCTTAGATGAATAGATTTAATCAAACATAAATTTAAAATAAAGAGGAAAAGAGAGTACCTTCAATGGCATGAATCACGGTTGAGAGAAGCTGATAAAATACACCAGCAACAATGTTAAGCTACCAAATCTTGCATAAACCCTAAAATGTTTTTAAATCCCAACTTGTACCTGAAAATTTTGGGCCTTTCAAATTTAGATTGGCCTTCTTAAAAGAAACTTCAGACCTTTAAAACTGAAGTAGGCCTTTTTTTTTTTTTTTTGGTTGAACTAGTACAATGACGATTGTTTTTTGGGGCCTTTTTTTAAAACTATTTTGTAGGGGCCCAAAGAGACTATCTTGTGGGTTTTGCCCCAAAATTGGCCTAGTAGGCTTTGAATTGAATGCTTTATCTTGGTAGCTTGCTCGGCCATCAATTTTGTCTCCTTTGGAAATGTATAAAGTCTCATTGTAAATTCTAATTTTTGACATACGTAATTCACTTAATTACCAAAAAATTAAACATAAATAAATAAATAAATTTGGACAAACGTTCAACTAAAAATTTTCAAATCACTTAGGTTGTCTATGGAGAGATATTGGACTTAATTTTTTTTCTATCTTTTTATTTTATTTCATTTTTCTCTCCATAAATTTCACTACAAATATAAATTCAAATACAATCTTACAAAATGAACAGTTTACATTATTGATATGGGACCTTCTCCTTAAGATTTTTCAAATTAAAAAGTGAACTTGAGAAGAATCCAATCTATAGTTATATTACTTGAGGAGGAGGAGAACTTCTTGAAAGGACTAATTAATGATTCAACAAACCAAAATAATTTTGTTCCTACACAAATATTATCAATAGAGAAAAGGACGACAAAGAAGAAGGGGAAAAAAAAAGAATTTGAAACATTTTTTTTTGTAAATAACTTTTTGATCATGGTTTGATCATGTATTATCTGAGTTAGTTCTGATCTTTTTGTATATGTTGTTGTATGTTGCATTTCCAGCTCACTCATATGTGATTGATGAACCATAATGTGCTTAAAATATGAAACCGGCTACATGATAACAAATTGAAAGAGTGTTTCTCCAAACTAGTCAGGACGGAACTGCGTTTGAAAGTTCTTGTTTTTGAATTTGAGTTGAAGATGCTTTTATTGGAAGAAGGTGGTTTATTTTAGTTTTGTGCTAGTGTATGGGCAGCATTGGAGTGGTTTTTCTAAGTGATTTACTGGTTTTTCTAAGTGGTTTTTTTAGGTGGTTTTTCTAGGTGGTTTTGCTGTGCTAGTTATTTACTGGTATCTTGAAACAAGATGATCTCCATAGAAGCAGTAGCTGCTCCGAGTTATTTGTTTAATTTATAGAATGTACAAAATGAAAACTAGAATAAGGTGAATATTGGCCCTGGGGTGGGAAAGTAAATGTGAATGGTATGTAGATAATTTTGGTTGAAAAATTCATATCTAACGTATTAAAGTGAACATTGATTTTGGTTTTGATTCTTTTGAGAGTTATAGTAAATTGTTGACATGTATCTTATACCTCACACACCACTGGCTTGTGGCACCACTGTTTTTCAGATTCAGTTATGCTCAAAATCTCAATCTCTCTCTCTCTCTATATATATATATATATATATCTCTTCAAATTTTTTATAACAATGATTAGTTGGGCTAATGAGTCGTGCACTTGTTATTGTGATACTTTGCAAACTCATTCTTTTTTATGGATGTGTACAAAAACAGTTAAAGAAATAGAAAGATGGACAAGAATTGGATTGATTTTCCAGATCGCATGTCAGTTGATTATGTTAATGAGATTGATAATTTCTTAAGATTTGCATACAACAATAGAGATGAAAGTTCATTGATTAGTTATCTGTGTCGATTTTGTAGTAATCGATACAATTTTTCATGAGAGATTGTAAGGGAGCATCTTATTTCCAATGGGTTCGTAAAAAAGTACAAAAATTGGATTCATCATGGGGAATCCTATGTCCAATTACATGGTAACCAAGAAAACCAAACATTAATGGCAGATTCAGTGACTAGAGATAATGTGGTTGAGATGTTACAAGAGGCCTTGGGAATTCCACATATGGGTGTTGAGAATGATGAACCAACTGCAAGTGATCCAGCCCAAGCACGGGCAAGTGATCCAGGCCATGTAGAAGAAGATGATCTAGTTCAGATAGGGGCAAATGACGAAACTTTGAAATATTTTAAACTTTTGGAAGATGCACAAACTGATCTGTACCCGGGGTGTCACAAATTTTCTTCACTATCATTCATTGTTCGAATTTTGCATATGAAGGTGCTCGATCAATGGACCGACAAGTCTGTTGACAAGTTACTTGAACTTTTGAATGAGGCTTTTCCTACGGGCACAAAACTTCCAAGTTCATATTATCAAGCTCAGAAGGTTACTACAAATTTGGGTTTCACATATGAGACTATTGATGCTTGCCCCAATGGTTGTATGTTGTTCAAAAAAGAGGATACAAAGCTTGATAAATATGTCATATGCAGTAGTTCTAGATGGAAACAAAATGGTGGTGTTGGAAATGATGAAAGGGAATCTGTTAAACGGGTAACAGCATAACAGATGAGGTATTTCCCTTTGAAGCCAAGGTTGCAGAGATTGTTTATGTCATCGAAAATGACAAAGCTCGTGAGATGGCATGCGGAAAAACGAGTTGATGATGGTGTGTTAAGGCATTCTGCTAACTCCCTCGCATGGAAGGACTTTGATCGGCGAAACACTTGTTTTGCTAGTAATAGTCATAATGTACGTCTTGGGTTAGCTACAGATGGATTCAACCCATTTAGATCGATGAACATAGTTCACAGCACTTGGCCAATTGTGTTGATTCCGTATAATTTACCACTATGGATGTGCATGAAGTAACCAAATTTGATTTTTTCTGTGCTGATTGATGGGCCAAAAGGACTTGGCGATAAGATCAATGTGTATTTGCAACCATTGATTGAGGACTTGAAGGAATTATGGGATGAAGGTGAACAAACATTTGATGCATCAACCAATGAAATGTTTCAATTGCATGCAGCTCTGTGATGGACAATCAGTGACTTTCCTGCTTATGCCAACTTATCAGGATGAAGTGCGAAAGGTGAATATGTTTGTCCTTGCTGCAATGGGAAAACTCAATCGTGTAGGTTGAAGCATGGTAGGAAGTATTCATACATGAGTCATTGTCGTTTCTTACCAGTTAATCATAAATTTCGAAAGGATAAAGTATCATTTGATGGTAGTCAAGAATGGAGACTAAAACCTCAAATGTTATCTGGATCTGAGATGTTGCATTAGTTGGAATCAGAAGGTGTCCTTAGTCAGTACAAGAGGAATGACCTTAAGGAAATGTTCAAGAGACAAGAAGAGAGGGAAAATAATGGAAGAATAAGCCATAATTGAAAGAAAAAAAAAAGTATATTCTATGAATTACCGTATTGGGAGCATCTTCTTCATTTGTTTCATCTCCACATACAATATCAACTACCTTAACACGACGAGGTTGAGGATTAGCCCAAAGGATAAAGGAATGGGGTACAGGCACTAAGATCCAAGTAAAATTTGATGATAAGTTTCAGTCGGTGGAGGATAATGGCAAAAGGTTGAAGGGACAATTGGGGTTGATCGTGCGCAATGGGCATAGAGTCCCACTTACATATCTCAGTTGGAATGTGATGCATGTTGATATAAAGAAGAATATTTGGCAAGAGGTGAAGGTATATAGTTTTCCCTTTTGCTAATTACAGTTAGGGTTTATGCTTAGATTTTTGAATTTTTCCAAGTAATTAGTTATTAGTTATTTGATTTTTGATTTCTTGTTAATTGTGTTTAGTTATTAGTTATTAGCTTGCTTGTGAATTTGTGTATGCTCTATAATTATGAGGATGAAATTGGCTTTCAATTTGTGCTTTGTAGTACAACTTGGTATACTGTCTAGATGAATTCAAGGAGGTTTGTATGTGACTTTGTAGGACGTCATGGAAAGATCATAAAAGCAAGACAAAGTCCAAGTATTGGGTTCCATTCAAGAATGATCCAAACATTGCTTATAGAGTACCTAGTAACATAGTGCCAACCCAGTAGAGGAAACTTGTGCAATATTGGGCGAGTAAAGAAGTACAGGTATATGTATTCTTTATAAAATTTTAATTAATGTTTTAATGATAAATAACTAATGTTTGATATTCTAACCAATGTCATAGGCGATTGCTAAGAAGAATTCTTCTAATCGGGGATTTCGTGGGCCTCCACACACGACCGGAAGGACATCTTTCTTAGATATTCGTTTCAATGTATTGATTTTGTGGCTGCTCCTAAGGCATCATCTGAGATTACATTTGGTGCTGCAGCTGCAGCCACACCTAGTGCACTTGGTGTGACACTTGTGGCTACACTTTTGACTTATTATGTTGTGAAGACTTGAGCTCCTAACTTGAAAAAAATTGTAGATGACATATAAAGAAGAGCGGATAGATAAGATCAGTCTCTGGAAGAGGGCACACAACCTGAAAATGATCCCGATGTGGTGACAATTGTGGTATGTCTGTGGTTTAAATGTTTTTACACATATTTTGCTTGTTACCAAACATTGTCCTTATGTTTTCAAAATGCAGGAGGAATACAATGTGCATCTTTGGAAAGTTCCTAAGGAGTAACATACAATTGAGTATTGCGCTGGGATTTACCATAAAATTGTTGGGAAGGATAGGCATGGGCATTGCAAGACCTATGGGAGAGAAGTGCCCTGGAGTGCGGTGTATGCGTGAGGCAGCGGCCCATCCCAATCATTAGCAGCCCCTTCATTTATTGATGAGATCACACAGTGTGTGACACAAGATGTTGAGTTAGGTTCACTACGACGATCAAGAACCTAACGGCACGTGTTTTGTTCTTAGAGTCATAGGGTGTGGCTGGGAGTATGAGCTTGAGAGAGGTGCAATACTTACAAATTGACGAATTTTACGTTTTATCAATTTGTATATATACATATGGAAATTATTAACACATTATACTAACATGTTGTAGGTGTCAGATGCATCTAGTGGGCAACAAGCTTCAAAAGAAAATGAATAGGTATGCCACTCTACTCTTCAAAAGGAAATTATTAACACATTATACTAACATATTTCTCTGCTTTTAATGAATTTTTGAATAATGTTTCAGAATGAAAATGAAATCTATTTGTTGATTTATTAGGTGATTCATCTTGTTTCTGCTAATTTAAAGTTATACAAATAGATAGAGACATGATTTCGGTGATTGATCTTGTTTTTGCTAATTTGTTGGCTTATTTATGGTATTTTACCAGATTCTATGAATGAATATTAATCATAGAATATTAATCAAAAATTGATGAATGAATATTCTTAAATAACCATGACAGTTAGTGAACTCCAGTTCAAATTTCCTCTCAAAATCCTCCCCAAAACACATCAACACAGTCTCCATAATTCTTTGTGATAGCTTTGGGGGCTTTATTACTTTGAGAGAGGTCAATGGTCTACTTTTTTTATAAAACTTGTCTATATATGTGGTGTGGGACTGAAAATAGCTTTGGGGGCTTTATTACTTTGAGAGAGGTCAATGGTTTGCTTTTTACTCGTTTGTCTCCTTTTTACACCTTCTTTTGTCTAGCAAAGAGTCAACTATAGCATAGAAGGCAAAAGTAATAATGGGATTTGTAAATGAGTTGGTTTAGATGACATACGATTGTTGATACATCGTCATTTTGTTTCTTATTGCTGAAAAAATGTATCATGTCTAAGAGGTGTGCTAGAGCAAAGATGGTTGACTTTACATTAGTTGGTTGGAGAAATCTCTTATAGATGTGTATTTAATTAATTGACACTTTTAATTCATCTTCTTCTGTAAATTGACCTTGAGAATCTTCAGTCATGTAATCCACACCAGAGAAGCTGGGTGGAACTAGACTAATTTTAGGAGTTCACTTGCAGTTGATTATGGTTTAATGTTTGCGTCACTGTCAAAAATTAATTATGAAAGTGCAAACTTCTAGATCTAAATGAGTGACACTTTGTGTCGGAGTCACACTGGATTTCATTATCATATACCAAGATGTTGTTGGTTTTTGGGTTGGTCACAATGTATGCTAGATTCTGGTAAGATCAAGGAGCCAAATTGATCTATAGATTGTATAGACACCCCATTTTTTACCGCCCTTCAGACTTGGGCGCCTCAGGTTAATCACTCGGTGATGAAGGCTATTCTATGCAAAGGTTTGATTTCTTCAGCAAGGAGAGCGTCAAATCCCAACCTTACACCTCTTTTTGGACCAAAACTATTTTGACCAAAATGTTTTTTTAGACATTAAAATCCTCTTTTCAAAATATTTTTGAAAAAAAGTTTCTACGATGTTTTGAGGCTCGCATATCGTTAAATATTGCGCTTTTCGATAAACTAAGCAAGGACAAAGTGGAAATAAATGAAAGAGAGGTGAAATCTTTGAAAATTCTTTCAAAACACCTTATTTAGAGGTTTGGAGTTCAAGAAAATTGGAGGAGAGGGAGGAAACCTAGTTAGGAGAGAAGTTGGGCATGAATCATTAAGACGAAACCCGGTAGCCTTCACTAAATCAGGTCTATCCTTTTGTACACTTGGACTTAAGTTGTGAGGTCACCCCCATTGGAAATTGGACTTCTGGGGCTTCATTTTACACTCAAGAATCTCCTAAATCCAAGTCTAGATGAGGGAGATATGGTTGTTTGAAGTTAGACATCAATCCGATTAAGTTGGAAATGAGCAACCTTCACTAAAAGAGGCATATCTCTTTGCAGACTTGGAATTTTGATGTCAGGCCACTTTCATTGGAAAGTAGACTTCCGAGGCTTCAATTTAGGCTCAAGAATGACTTGCAACGGAGTCTGGATGAAGGAGTTATGCTTGTTTAAGGTCGGGTCTGGAAGTAGATTTTTGATGGCCGTCAAGTCATTGCTGGCCACCAATGTAAAATCCAGATATTTTCCTCCAGCTGTTCTCTCTTTGATATTTTCAACCAAAGCTCACATTTTTCTATATATAGAGGACCTTCTCTATTGTTTTCAAGTTGGAAGAATTTTTGGAGTCTCATTCTCTATAATTCTCTCTCTCTACATTTTTCTACCTCTCTTGAGCTTTTGTGCTTAGAAGCTTGCATACTTCAAACTTTAACCTATCAACCCTTAACCAAGGTGGTTCATGTTTGGGCTGAGGTTGCTTGAAGCTCTCTTGGAACTCCTTAAGTGGGTTTTGGCTTGAATTGTGGCCTAGAATCACTCTTCCCTTCAAGAGGTATAACCTTTACCCTTTAAGCTTGTTTTTCATACTTGTTTTTGCCATCTTTTTGTACTGTTTTTGGGGTAGTTTTGAACTATAAAAACCTCTGTTTTTGTGGGTTAAAAGTATTAATTTAAGGCCATTTCAAGTTAGGGGTGGTTCACCATTCTCACTCCTTTGTTATTAAAGCTTTTGTGCCTTTATTAATCACTTTCAAATCAACTTTTTTAGGCCTTTTTACCACTTATTTTCAGAGGCTAAAAATGTTATTTTGAGGTCCCAAAAATAGAGGGGTTAGCCACCCCTCTTTATGCTTGTTTACTAGCTCAAAAGCTCCATTTTAGCTTATTGTTTTAGCTACTTTTGTCTTCATTCCATCATGTTTTCCAACTGATTTCGGGCTATAAAAACTCTGTGTTTTTGGGCTGAAGCTTGAGTCCAAAGGCCATTAAAGGTTGTGGGGTTGATAGCCTTTCTTTGTACCTTGTTTTGGATGCCTTTGCCCTTGTGTTTCCCGCCCTTAAATCATCATTTTTTGAGGCTTTTACCACTAATTTTCAAAGTTATTTCAGTGGAAAAAAACATGTTTTGAAGTCCAAAATTAGAGGGTTTAGCCTTCCCTCCTTGTGTCTTGTTTGCTAGCGTAGATAGCTCTATGTGTTAGCCTATTTTTCTAGCAATTTGTAGCTTAATTCCAGCATGATTTAGGCTTTTTTTTTTTGGACTGTTGTAACTCTGTTTTTGGCTGGTTAAGTCATTTGAGTCTTATTTTGCATGGTTGTAGTGTAAATTCCTTCACTAGCTTAGTGTTTTAAGGCTTTAACTATCATTGGTTTGAGTTGGTTGCATGTTTTAGTGCTTTTAGTACTCATTTTCAGCACCTAATCATATCGGCAACCTCCCCCCTTTCTTGGTTTTATCTTTGTTTTGAAAGTGGTTTAAACCATTTGTTTGTTTAAAGCATGAAATTGAGATGTTAGTGCTTAATGGTTTAATCCCTTTGGGGGTTCATTACCAACGGCATGAGGTCTCTTTCATGCCTAAAACAACCTTTGATTTGAGCTTTCCTCCTATTTAGAGGACACTCACCAATGGACAATTGATTAATGGATGGTTTGGTAATTAAAATGAGCAAACAAAATTGACAAGTAAAAGAGGCAAGATAAGCATTCTTTGTGTTGCATTGCATGTGTTCAAATCGGACGTTAATTTGAACACAAGGAAAATGGGACATTTCATACTCAATAGTGATGAAATGTGCCATTTTCCTTGGTCTCCATTGCCCTTGATCATACATGACAAGGTGGTGGTCCTTTGAGTCATATTTGTGCATTTATCGAAATTGTACAACTTGGATTTTTGACCATCATGCAATGAAATTCTTGATTGGTAGTTTGGATCCAAGTGTGCCACTCCTTTGAGGTTTTGAAGTGATGAGGAGGGGTAAAGTACAAACAAACCCTTGGAAAAACCTTCATTTTGCTCAGTTTGTGCTCTGTTGCAGTATGGTGACTCAGAACATCAATGGTCGGCAATGCCCCATCCATGGCCAGCAGTGTGTCACTTCAGGCCCACAGTGCATATTTTCTGCCAGTAGAGGGCCGGCAACAACCATACATGGCCGGCAGGCCACTGATGCAATCCTCAGCAAAGATTTGGTAAGGTGGAGCAGAAATATTTTGGAGTATGGTCAACCCTGCAAACAGAGCCTCCTAAGAGCAAAACGGTGGCTTTTCGGGGCGATAACCGAGCGCATGCATCTTCTACTTCCCAAAATGGAGCAGTAGCAGCATAGTTTAAATGCCTTGCATGTTTAGTTAGTGTGCATTTGTTTTAATTAATTAGTTGCTAATTAGTTAAAGTGTTGTAATTAGTAAATAGTTTACTAGTTATTCCATTGATTTGTAATAATTAGTCTAATTAGATTAATTAGAATAGTTAGCTTAATTAGCGTAGCTAGTTAGCTTATTCATTCGGACCCTCCTTCGTGAGGGCATAATGTTGTAATAAGTGTGCGTGCGTGTGTGTATGTCTTCCAACCCCACGTCTTTCTCCCTTTTACTTAATCGCTTTTGATGGTTAGATTAGAGACATTTTCAATTAGCATACCTTATGCTTGCATGTCTGCATCCATTCATTTGCCTTGCATGCACCGAGGCTCGGCGCATCATTCAAATTGCATTGTCAATTTTAATACTTCTTTGAATACGTGTTTCAAAGCATGCTATCAAAGTGTTGCAAATACCATGATTAGGTAGCTGAGCCTATTTAGTTACATCATTATATGTGTTGCATTAGACACTTAACATAGTTAGGATCATGCATTTTTCTAACTTTGTTTTCTATTTTGGCTCGGAGTACTCGGTCAGCTTTTTCGCTTTAGCATACTTGCATGAGTGTGATTGCCATATTACCATGTTTCGCATACTTGACATGAGGCTATATGCTTAAATGCTAAATTGCATGAATGCCTGTGGATGAAGGCTTGTTGTTTGAATTGGAACGAATCAATGTGTGTAAGTTTTAAGCCCATTTTGTTGTGGCAAATCGTGTTTTAAAGCCCACTATGTTTTGTGGCAAATTCGCATCTTTTAAGCCCACTTGAGGGTGGCAACTTCAAACCATTTTCGCAAAACAAACATGACTTGAAATGTTTCAATTCTTGCGACGTAGTCTATACTTGCTTGTGTGTGTCACAAAGTAAGGTTAGCTAATAACTAGAATAAGAACACATAAGGTTTATGAAAGAACATATCATGATTAGTAAAGGCCGATCATTGATTGGGCAAGCGAGGGTGCTCAATTCATGACCTTCCCCCCTCGTACCCAAGTTCCCGAGCCGAGGCAATTTTGGTGATGACGGACACGTGGCCTTTGGCACGAGTCATGGTTTCCTAAATTTCCCCAAAAATAAAATATTTAGGTGGCGACTCTGTAATCTGGCAAAATAGTCTAATTTTGGCATTATTTGATTTAAAATCGATTTTCCAAACAAGATTTGCCGGATTGGACTCTTTGGTATTTATCAGTTTCACATTGCACTTGTGAGACTAGATTCAGAACTGCGGGAGTCCGAACTATGAGGCCTTCTTTTCAAACCCTTTTTCGAAAGGTGGGGGCGCCGAAAAAGGTGAGTCCACAGTTTCTGGCGACTCTGCTTAGGACTTAGAGAACTTGATTCGAACTCATGATATGTTGTTCTAATTACACTTGTGTGTTTTTTTGCATTGCATTTGAATCAGTGCGCTTAAGTCACAGTGTTTGCCATTTGCTATTCCTGAACGGTTTGCCAGAGGCTCGCTTGGAAAAGCTCGCCAAAAGGTTGACCAGTTGCGAGCTCTGCCACGATGGGAACACAACCCTTGGATTTGGACAACCGTTGTACGGTTTGATCCTCCGTTCACTTCTCGGTATTAGGAGCGAGAGGTATATTAGGTGGTCTTGCCGAGGTACCCTTTTTTGACTAATCGACCTAGTTGCATATCGGAAGCCATAGAGACTGTTCCAAACTAGGACAGGTTGCTTACCCGAATGTAGGATTGTGTGAAGCCACTTGTTGTGCACAGTGAACCCTAGCTCCTGACGAAACTATGACAGGGTAACCCTACCCCATCATAAGAGTATTTTGGCACTCACTTAACTGGTATGTACTTTATAGTGAAACTGTACAGGGATGTGCATATCAGTTGCCAAGTCGGTGTTTGTTTTGGGGCAAAATTCAGTAGAGAGCACAATCATTCAGTTGTGATCATATCCATTCTAGTGAAATTAGGCTGGGATGCTGTCTGTTTTCTCTTTTGCAAGGTTGTCCTAGACCATTGCTTCAGAAGGTTCGAATATCCCCTAGGTACTCTGGACTTGTGTCGATAGACTTTGTCAGGTCGAAAATTATTCAAAAGCAACCTGTGTTTACCTCACCCCCACCGGCTACAAGACGAAGAAGGTTCAGGCAGAATTCACCAGTACAGTTTCTACAACAGTCACACCTCAGTTCACCCGGTCTAGTCTGGTCTGGGAACAGTTGTCTGCATTCAGCTTAGAACGAGACCAATCACTCATTCCTATGGCTCAGTATCGCCCAACCAGTGTGGAAGAACATATACAACACCTGCAACAGACAATCGAGGCACTGCAACAGGACGCAGTCCATCAGGCTGAAGTCACGACTCGTCAGGCCGAAGTAATAACCCGGCTATAACAATAATAGCCATAGTCGGCTGCGGCTTCTGCATCTCATGCACCTCCCATGGGTAACCCGACACCAAGAGCCACTGCCCATACTGCTAATGTCCAAGAGACTCAGGGCAATCCGGTGGAGCCAATCCTAGCACAAGCCTCTAAAGCTCCCCGTTTATCAAACCGAAGCTTCGTTTGAATTTGAGATTTACCCAACTGCACTTAAGGTCAATAAACTGGAGAAGTTATTCAAACGAGCACAAGGAGTGAACTCTATCCCGGATTTAGAGGACGGGTATACTGAATCTACAGTTACCTTATCGGAGCGGTTTAAAATGTCGCATATCAACCGTTTCGATGGCTGTGGAGACCCAATAGTGCCTCTCCGCCTGTTTTCTGATATCCTGAGGCTAATGGGTTTGACCTTAGCCCAGAAGTTGTCTCTCTTTGGCCGAACCATGTCTAGGATAGCCGTAATCTGGTATGCTAAATTGGAGGACTCTATGAAACAGAACTGGGAAGAAATGGCTGAGGCCTTTATTGCTCAATACTCCTATAACACACATATCGAAGTCACAACTCGTGATCTCAAAGTCACCCGCCAGGAGCTAAAGGAGGGTTTCTTAGAGTTCGTGATGAGGTGAAAAGTGAAGGCCTCGATGATGATTACAAGGCCTTCCGAAAAAGATCAGATCAGGATGATTGTTCGGAATCTGTATGGCAAGTTGCTGCAGAAGATGATCGTTCTACCTCTGTTTACCTTTCCAGAACTTCATGAAATTAGGGTTCAAATCAAGGATGCCATCAGACAAGGGATCTTTGTGGAAGATAATAACCCTTTGAAGAAGAATGTTGTTCGCAGTTCTAATGCTACTACTGATGGTAGCACAGCTACGAAATGCTCAGAAGTAAACACGGTCACCATTCCTCTCAATGGCCAAAAACCAACCACTTTAACTCGGCCTCAAGCCTGAAATTTCCATCCTCTTTACATGAGTCTCTCTCAAGCTTTGAGAACGCTACAAGAAAAAGGGTACCTAGAACTCCCAGAACCCCCAACCCCTTCTAAATCCTTTTCCACTAAGATATGACCCAGCTAAATACTGTGACTATCATCAACAACACGGTCATGATACAAACTGTTGCATCCGCCTCCGTCATAAGATTCAGGATCTTATTGACGAAGAGATCATGGCTCCACCAAAAGGACCTCAGGCTAACACTAACCTATTACCTCAACACCTCAATTTAATTCATGCACTGCCATCTACCTACAACTCCAGCATATACATCACCCCAGCCCATTTACCCAAGCCTGATGTGTTCATTCTAGAAAATACGGACTTATGTATGATGGATGCATTTGAACCCCAATCATTTCAAACCCATGAACCCACTACTTTTGAGCTAATGAGCATGATTAAAAATTTGCAAAGAACTGTGGCAGATTTAGCCTTTGGAATTTTGGCTCCATCATCAACCACATCACGGGCCAGAAATTTCGTGCTAAAAGGCTCCCCAATCTTGGGACGGGCTGCATTTGAAGAAGGCCAATCCCTTGGCAAAGTGGAGGCAAATGGCAAGAACAAGGTAGGGACAGGCATTGGTCCCTATGAACATCTTCAATGGGTTGTTGAGGCTTTGAAAGGTGAATGATTGATCAAAAAGCAAATGCTCGCAGTTGTTTCAAAGACTGTGGATGACACTTTTGCCATTCAGAATAAGAGCATTCTGAATCAAGGGACAGGCTGAGAGAAGGGCTGTCGTACCAAAAACACCCCTTTTAGTTCCAATCCTATACTCGGAAGAGATCATCAAACCCAGCCAACACTTGCCAACCCCTTTGCCGGTACATCCAACATAACTCCACAAACCTCGAAGCACCAACCCCGAGGCCAGAGGGTCTTTACCCCGCTGTACATGACCTTGTCCAACGCTCTCCAAATCCTTATAGGACAAGGCCATCTTAAACCCTTTGAGCCTCGGCCTCTCCCTGATCCCCTTCCAGCTAAGAATAATTCGGCCAAGTACTGTGCTTTCCATCAACAAACCGGCCATAACACTAACAGTTGTTTTCGTCTTCGCCATGAAATACAAGATCTGATTGACATCGAGGTCATCACTGCACCAGGTCCAACAAAGTCTATCGGCACCGGATCAATGAATTTGGGGGGGATAATGTGACTATGTGATCGGGGGATAAACCACCTGTTGATGGCGCTCATTCTACTCTAGATATGGTGGATGACACGCACCGTTTTGAGCAATTTGCAAATGCCGTTTACTTTACTTTCTGACTTGGGTATTGAGTCAGTTCTGTTGTGTTGTATTGAGTCTGTCTTGAAGTATTGAGTCAGGCCTATTGTGTTAGAGTCGGGTGATTTCGGGGGCGTTATCTCAGACATCACTTGCTTGTTTTGTGTTTGTCTTTTACACTTTTTCTTTTGCCTCTATTTCTGCCATTGCGCCAGTTGTGCCAGAAGATCTGAATGAAATGGCAGAGATTTTCACCTACTTTTTGGTGCCTTGAAATCATTGCGTTGACCTAAGTTTTTCAAAACTTTTCTAACACTTTGATGAAAATAAAAAAGAAGGAATTCCTCGGGATTTGTAAAAATTTGATTGACTGAGAGGAAGAGAGGCATGCTAAGCCCTTAATGAATGAGATCATGTTTGTTAATATGAGTACGAAGAAGGATCCTAGCTTGATCCAGATTGGTTCTACATTATCTTCGATCTGACCGACTAGTTGCTTTATTAAAAGATTTCAAAAAAAAAAAAAATTGCGTGGTCCTGTGAAGACATGTATGCAATTGATCTTGAGATTGTGCAGCATAGGATCACTCTCAGCCTCAAGACTCGACCCCTTTTTCTTTCAAACCTTGAACTTTGATTCAGAATGTTCAAACGATCAACCAAAACATAAGGCTTGTATGGCCGAATTAGAAGCAACCCTTGAACTAGGGACAAGAAGGTCAGATCGACAGGATCAGATGTCGTCAAAGGAAGCTTGCAAAGCTGGATGGGAAGCAGCCCTTGAACTAGGGGCAAAAATGTCAGATGTGCTCGAAGATTCAAAAGATGGGTCATTCCGCAAACCAATGAAGACTGGCAAGAAAGCCAAATTCTAGCAGCTGGAAGAAGAAAATTTATTGTTAAAGGACAATAGAGTTCCTATCCACAACACTAGGGGCAATTCAGACCCCAATTGGATGGGCTCTTATATCATCAGCGAACATCAACCATTCTCTTGGATTCAGATGGCTTCAAGATCTCAAAATTGATCAACATGGACAAGTTAAAATTTCTATCCTTGAGAGACTCGCTGGGCCGAAAACTTGGAAGGGCGGCCCAGGCAAAAGTTAGATCAAGAAAAAGAAGAAAAGAACAAAAATGAAAAAATGAAGAAAAGAAACAAAAGAAAAAGAAAAAGAACAAAAAGAAGAACAAAGAAATAAAAAGAAAAGAAAAGAAAAACAGAGCTCGCAAGATTGAAAACCAGAAAGGGCAGCCTTGGCAAAAGTTAGAGCGCAAAAGGTGAGTGTTAACACCCGAGTGAACCTCATCCCGGAACTACGTACGTCCAGATTCCCATCTTTGGGATACGTAGGAAACTTCATCCTGAAGTCCGGCCCCAACCATTTTCAGCCTGCTTGGTTCATCTATGTTGATTGGCTTATCCTTGTTCAAACTCAGTTATCCTCTCCATGTGCAAACCAACTCGTATTCGTGCTCATCTTTGTTCAAGATCAGCTATTCTATTTCATTAAAAGATTCAGCTGCAAGACAATTCAAGTTCAGACCTGAGATTATGCATCTCGAGATTAGATTCTGTGTTGGTTGAGCAATGGCTATTTGCAAAAAATAGTTTTTGAGGATTTTTAATGAGGTTGACTAGTTTTCTCGAAAATTATTCCATTTTTCTAAAACTGGACCATTTCTTGGACCCAAAAAAGAAAAAATTTCAGTGCTTACAACCTGACTTGTAACATTTCAAATCAGAAAGTCGAATAAGCATGTTAATTTAACTCTCATGTTGGTCAAAATTGTTTTAGCACAAGCTAAAAAAAAATAGTCAAAATGATGAACTAGGGGCACAGTTGAGTCAGGTTTTCTATCTTTTCCCCATTATCAATGTACTTGCCAGAAAGGGCATAACTGAAGCTAACAACAGAGGGCTGAAAGCTCTCTCATCCTCCAAGCAGCGAGGTATTAAGCCAAGTGCGAAGCATAAAATGGAATGGATCAGGATATTCCATTCCCTCATTTGGATAGGTCGATCACATCCAAACTGGCCAAGGGCATCATCAACCGATGTTAGTTACAAATCTACTGTACATCCAGTCGCACCACAACCCTTCTGTGGGAAAGTTCAAGAGTTGGGAGTGAAAAAAAGAGAATCTAGCAGAATGCTAGGGGTAAGATCCCATAACTTCCTGTTTATCCATCAACCACCCTAGGGAGGGATAAAAAATAAGAGAGATTAAAGAATAGAGAGATATGCGTTGAGAGAAAAAGTGAGAAAATGGTTTTTTAGAGAAAAAGAGATTGAATGTCAAAGTGATGTGAGAATCAAAAATGAGAAAGGATGGGAAACATTACCTGGAGAAGTTGTAGGCTCCCCGTGAACTGAGAGGTTTCTTGCCTTTGTAACACATTCGAGTGTTGTGTTTGTTGTTTTTGTTTGTCTCGATTTTTGTTTTGTGTCGTTTCTAGTGTAAATAGATGTGTTTAGGTTGTTTTACCTTCGTTTTCTCTTTGTTGAGTCATGGTGTACTGTAGTTAGTCGTAGGCTCAATACCTGGTTAAGAACTCATTATTGGATTCAATTGCAAAAATAATTTGTTTTGTGCTTAGAGTGTTGTGCCATTCTCAACATGATCTGCAAAACATGATTCTTTCTTTCATAAACTACAAGGTTCAACCCCGATCAAGAGATAACTATAGAACAAGGATCTATCTGAAGCTATATAGGTTTCGGACTGCAAAGTAAAAGAAAAGAGGGAAAATCGGAGTATCTAAGTTTGTTTCATTTTCAGAAAATTCTGAGATTACATTTCGGATGTACCTCCTCAGGTCTTGTTAATGCTCCGAAGTATGAGTGTACCTCTATCTCAAGCTCAAGATCAAGCCTGCTTCAAGCCAGAATGGCGATTAGAAGTGCTCTCCCTGAGTACCATTCCTTGCCAGAGGCGTCTCGGCTGTGTTTGCAATGAGTTCCTAGGAGACCAACTGAGATGGTGGAAACTAGAGTTCGAATGACGATGCCTAGAACACAAAGGTTTGGAATTTCCGAGACTAAAGTCTAGTTTAAATACCCAGGGGTGTATCCTCGGCTTGAAATCTGTGTGGCAACCCCATAGGTTGAGATAGCATGTGTGCACCTCAATTCTGGATACTAAATCACCTAGTCTGTCACCTCGTTAGAGAATAGGGAAAGTTGTGAATATGATCAGGAGGAAAAGTGGCATTCGTGGCTTCTACATGCAGATGTCGCTCTTTGTCAGTGTTTCAGGACCTTTGTACTGTGAGTTGAAGGTAAGAGTTCAAACAATACGAGGTAAGAATTCGAAGAACACAAAGGGGAGATCCCTGTCAGAGTAAAGCGGTTCATCGCCACTCACCCCATGAGGTGCTTTTTAAAGCGCCGCTTTGTTTGTTTATTGCATTCCCTAAGCATCAAGTCACGACCCAAACCTGCCCCTAAAAGTTTGGACATGACCGGCCTAACTCGAGGCCTTAACTTAGTTATTTTAAATGTTACTCAACCTCTGGGCCTGAACGGAGCGCATAATAGAAAAATAAACATTCATTAAGCTGTGTCTAAATGCCAGGATCATGTTACATTACTATACATACATAACATTCCATGCACCATACTCATTACTGAATGTAGAGAGAGAGATCAACTCAAAAGTTAAGTTTTAACAATATCTATATACCTATCTATCGTTCCCAAAATTATAACAAAACATGCCAGTGTAGGGATTTTCCAAAACATAACAAAAGAGTCACTTTGGGTGACTCAGCAAAACGGGTTCAGCTACAAGCTTCTAGGCTGACCTAGGGTTGACCCGCAAGCTGGTTACCTACAAACATTCAGGAGAGTAGAGTGAACAAGGCTCAGTGAATGATAGCAGTACAAACAAATTAAAAATACGAACATGGGTTAACAATGCATATTCACAAATCATAATCTCACTCATTTTTCCCTTTCATAACCCTTTCAGAACGGCCACGGGCCCATGTAAGACAGAACGACCTTAGGCCCAACAGAATCCTGAACGGCCTTAGGCCTATCATAATACAGAACGGCCTTAGGCCCATCATAGTAGCAAAACGGCCTTAGGCCCAATAAAATATAGAACAGCCTCAGGCCCATCACAATACAGAACGGCCTTAGGCCCACCGTATTAGCAACAGAATGACCTCGGGTCCATATGTCATATATCAAAGTTCAAACGTATATCAGACATATCGCTTATAACATAAGGTACTCACAAGAGTTCATAAGATCTCAAATAATATACCAACACAAAATGTGAATAGAGCATGATATTACACTATTATCACTCACTGTGATATGGGATGAATGATGGTCCCCTCCTATAGATGCCCTACACATAACACACAACTTGTAAGTACATCAAGCATATTGTTTTTTCCTAGTTTTCTTTTATTTCTCACATGTCTGATTCGTCAAGTTACGGGTAATTAAACGTATCAAAGAAATATCAAACGGACACTTAGATACATTTGGAGGATTAACAGACCAAAAGAAGATCATAGAATTTTCCGGCTTAAGCCGCACGTACGGAAGTCCCCACCGCACGTGCCTTTTTAGCAGTGTAGTCCCACTCCTTACCCCTATTTTCCGTACGTGCGGCTGTAAGCCCCGCACGTGCGGCCATAGGCTCTGCACGTGCGGTCGTTTACCCTGTTTTTCTGTCCGAAACTTCAACAATTCTAAGTTCACAAGGGGTAGTCACATAACCAAAATCAAGGTAGATTTACACTAAAAATATAGCATATAAACACGCAATTTTAGCTCCTTGGCCTTTACCCCTCAAAATTTTCCATAACTCCCTTAGTTTCATTATATAGATTATATACACATATATATGTAGCCATATTCACACGAGTCATGCAAAACAAAACGATGATGTTAGGCACACTTCTTTCAATTTGAAGAAATTAAACATGATATAGAGTGACCAAGGTTTCCATTACACACACCCTTGAGAGACATAATTACTTACACAATAATAACCCTAATTTTCATGGATGATACTTCTTTTCAAGGCTTTATTCAAAACTAATTTAAGGAGAAATTGGGAGCTTATTAGTGAGTTACTCACCTTAGATATGAATTCTCACTTGCAATTCTTCTAGCCAACTCTTTATTCTTCAAACTTGGTTGAGCTTTTCTCCCCCTCTCTCTCTCTCTTCAAAATTCTCTACCAAGAAAAATGTCGAGTCCCTCCACTAAATTCCCCAAGGCACACACACACACACACACACACACACATATATATATATACCTAACACAAACTATTAAGGCTCTTTATTTGAGTTAATGGGTCTAAGCTACATCACTTAATTAAATCAGACTTCTGTAGAAGTTAATATTATATCATACAAATTATGCTAATCATATATTCAAAATTAGTTTCAGATTATCGCGCCTCTAAGGCTTCCAATTCCCAATTCAATTGCCTCAATTAACAAATTTTCCAATAACCAACAGATATACTACCATAATTAAATAATTCACACATGAAAACATAACTCTGCATGAAATTTCACATTACATAAATAAGTATTTAGGCAACTAAAAAAAAAATGTAACGCATATAGGAGGGTCGGGTTATTACACATCATGCACAACATTGCTTGTAACATGTATCATATCATCGCACGTATTGCATTTATTTGCATCTTGTGTTATCTTGTATCATTGATCCTTTTACGCTGAGCAGTGTTTAGGGTTGTTGTCCCCCGGGGCTTTCTCAAGATGCATGGAACGCACTCCTGACCGTTTTCTTTGGACCTCTTCTCACGATTTCAGTGTGGTTAGAGTGTTCTCTCCCTCACACGATTTTAGCGTGTTTGGAATTTATCTCAGGACGCGTGGAACGCGCCCCTGAGTGGTTTTTTTCGGATCTCTTCTCACGATTTCAGCGTGGTTAGAGTGTTCCTTTCCTCACACGATTTCAGCGTGTTTGGAATTTATCTCAGGACGCATGGAACGCACCCCTGAGTAGTTATTTTCGGACCTCTTCTCACGATTTCAACGTGGTTTGAGTGTTCCTTTCCTCACACGATTTCAGCGTGTTTGGAATTTATCTCATGTTGCGTGGAACGCGCCCCTGAGTAGTTGTTTTCGGACATCTTCTCACGATTTCAGTGTGGTTAGAGTGTTTATTTCCTCACACGATTTCAGCGCGTTTGGAATTTATATCAGGACACATGGAACGCGCCCCTAAGTGTTTTTCTCAGGACCACTTCTCACGATTTCAGCGTGGTTTGAGTGTTCTTTTCCTCACACGATTTTAACGTGTTTGGAATTTATCTTAGGATGCGTGAGACGTGCTCCTGAGTAGTTTTCTTGGGACCTCTTCTCACGATTTCAGCGTGGTTAGAGTGTTCCCTTCCTCACACGATTTCAATGTGTTTGGGATTTGTTTGTCCTCTTTTCACGATTCTAGCGTGGTTGGAGTATGTCACCATATTCATCTACTACATTTTCTATCGCATCCATTACATAATGTATCCTTTCCACATTAAGCTTAGTTTGGCATGTGTTCATACTTTTCACGTTAAAATATAGCTCTGCATGTGTACGCGCCTATTCTACAAGAATTGTAGTCTGAGGGTTTCGACATCTTTTCTGTGTTAGACGTGGTCTGTTTTGTGTCCATACCTTTTCTAGGTAAAATGCAGTTCGGCCTGCTCCTTATTCACTGCATCCATTGCATTCACTACATTGTACTTTGTTTTGTTGCATTCAGTATTTAGGATCACGATATTTCTTTAGCAGATCATTCCTCACTTATATCATACCACCTAATTACTTGTATTCTTTTTGCGAAACACATAGTTCTGCATGTGCACACGCCTATTCCACTAAGAGAATTGTGGTGTGAGGGTTCTGACACATTTTCTATGTTAAATGTAGTTTGATGTTGCATCTCCATCCCTTTATGGTATTTGTGTGGTTTTGCACTGCTTGTGGTTTGATGATTTAATTACACTGTATATCATTTGCATTGTTTCATTGCATTGCATATCATTTACATTATTTTGTTATATTGTGTATCATTTTGCATTCTGCCGCTGAACTACACCGATTTGATTCCTTGCAAAGGGATACGTAGGCAGCCTGCGGGTGCAACCATTTGTTTCTGCATCTTCATTTTATTTGTTTGCCCAAGTCTTATGGCCTTGTCAAGATGGGTCATCTTCGGGCTTTGACATTCACTCATGTCATTTCATGAGTTTGAGCTCTGTCAAACATGGGCAACTGTAGACACCCTATTTTTGACCGCCCTTAAGACTTTGGCACCTCAGGTTAATCACTTAGTGATGAAGGCTATTCTATGCAAAGGTTCGATTTCTTCGGCAATGAGAGCGTCAAATCCCAACCTTACACTCCTTTTTGGATAAAAACTATTTTGACCAAAATGTTTTCTTAGACCTTAAAACCCTCTCTTTCAAAATATTTTTGAAAAAAAGTTTCTACGATGTTCCGATGCTCGGATTTCGTTAAATGTTGTGCTTTTTGGTAAACCGAGCAAGGACAAAGTGGAAATAAATAAAAGAGAGGTGAAATCTTTGAAAATTCTTTCAAAACAGCATATTTAGAGGTTTGGAGTTGAAGAAAATTGAAGGAGAGGGAAGAAACCTAGTTGGGGGAGAAGTTGGGCACGAACCGTTAAGACGAAACTCGGCAGCCTTCACTAAATCAGGTCTATCCTTTTGTACACTTGGACTTAAGTTGTGAGACCACCACCATTGGAAAATGAACTTTCGGTGCTTCATTTTACACTCAAGAATCTCTTAAAACCGAGTCCGGATGAGGGAGATATGGTTGTTGGAAGTTAGGCATCAATCCGATTAAGTTGAAAATGAGGAACCTTCACTAAAAGGCCCATATCTCTTTGCAAACTTGGAATTTTGATGTGAGGCCACTTCCTTTGGAAAGTAGACTTCTGGGGCTTCAATTTCGGCTCAAGATTGACCTGCAACGGAGCCCAGATGAAGGAGTTATGCCTGTTTGAAGTCGGGCCTAGAAGTAGATTTTTGATGGCCGACAATGGATCATTGATGGTCAGCAATGGACCATGGCTTGCCGGCCACCAATGTAAAATCCAAATATTTTCCTCCAGCTATCCTACACTGCTCTAGCTATTCTCTCTTTGATATTTTCGACCAAAGCTCACATTTTTCTATATATAAAGGACCTTCTCTATTGTTTTCAAGGTTGTAAAAAATTTTGGAGTCTCTCTTTCTATAATTCTCTCTCTACATTCCTCTCTCTCTCTTGAGCTTTTGTCCTTAGAAGCTTACATACTTTAAACTTTAACCTATCAACCCTTAACCAAAGTAGTTCATCTTTGGGCTGAGGTTGCTTGAAGTAGGGGTGGGCGCGGGTTGGTTGCGGCCACGAAACCTCCAATCTGCCATCTGTCCGCCAGATTAGCGGATTGGAGAAAATCAATCCGCATCCATCTGCCAATCCGGCGGATTGGCGGATGGATGCGAATTGGTTTGGCGGTTTAAGATTTTATAAATTTTCAACATAATTCAACTTGTACACTTCCTCAAAAAAAAGAAAAAAAGAAAGTATTACAGTCAATGACTTAAAAAATTATTATAATCACTGTATGTCTCATCCAAAAAAGAAAGTTTGAAACTTTAAAATATCACAATCACTGCATGGCTTATCCACATATTACAATCACAGCATGATTCATCCGCATAAGCTATTACAATCTGTGATTCTTGAAATATAATAACAATTCAAACCACCAAAACCATGAACAGGACAGTAGTAGAGATTGTATGTCTCTGTATTGTTACATCTATATATGTTTTTTAAAACAAAAATCAACCATCATATATCATATTTTCTATTTATTATTTTTAGAGTTAAATTTAAAAACCAAAAAATATAGATAAATTTTTTCAATTCAAAAAATATATTCAAGTTGAAAAAAAAATTTCAACAGAATATTTAAACTCTTTTTCAATTGAAAACACAAACAAAATATTTAAATAAATTGAAAACATAAAGTCTTATAAATTATTAGGGGTGCTCGTGATTTGGCGGATCGATTACGGCCAAAGGAATCTCAAATCTGCCATCTGTTCGCCAAATTGGAGGATTGGAGAAAATCAATCCGCAACCGTCTGCTCGTCATCACGCATCTGTCCAAAATGTGGCAGTTTGGTTCGGTCGGTTTTGGCGGATCGATATATCCGCTGCTCACCCCTAGCTTAAGTTCTCTTGGAACTCCTTAAGTGGGTTTTGGCTTGAATTGTGGCCTAGAATCACTTTTCCCTTCAAGAGGTATAACCTTTACCCTTTAAGCTTGTTTTTCATACTTGTTTTTGCCATCTTTTTGTACTATTTTTGGGGTGGTTTTGAACTGTAAAAACCTCTGTTTTTGTGGGTTAAAAGTGTTAGTTTAAGGCCATTTCAAGTTAGGGGGTGGTTCACCCTTCTCACTCCTTTGTTGTTAAAGCTTTTGTGCCTTTATTCATCACTTTCAAATCAACTTTTTTTGGCCTTTTTACCACTGATTTTCAAAGGCTGAAAATGTTATTTTGAGGTCACAAAAATAGAGGGGTTAGCCACCCCTCTTTATGCCTGTTTACTAGCTCAAAAGCTCCATGTTTTAGCTTATTTTTTAGCTACTTTTGTCTTCATTCCATCATGTTTTCCAACTGATTTTGGGTTATAAAAACTCTGTGTTTTTGGGCTGAAGCTTGGGTCCAAAGGCCATTAAAGGTTAAGGGGTTGACAGCCCTTCTTTGTACCTTGTTTTGGACGCCTTTGCCCTTGTGTTTCCCGCCCTTAAATCATCATTTTTTTGAGGCTTTTACCACTGATTTTCAGAGTTATTTGAGTGGCAAAAAACAGGTTTTGAAGTCCAAAATTGGAGGGGTTAGCCTCCCCTCCTTGTGTCTTGTTTGCTAGCATAGATAGCTCTATGTGTTAGCCTATTTTTCTAGCAATTTGAAGCTTAATTCCAGCATGATTTAGGCTCTTTTTTGGACTGTTGTAACTCTGTTTTTGGCTGGTTAAGTCATTTGAGTCTTGTTTTGCATGGTTATAGTGTAAATTCCTTCACTAGCTTAGTGTTTTAAGGCTTTAACTATCATTGGTTTGACTTGGTTGCATGTTTTAGTGCTTTTAGTACTCATTTTCAGCACCTAATCATATCGGCAACCTCCCCCCTTTCTTGGTTTTATCTTTGTTTTGAAAGTGGTTTAAACCATTTGCTTGTTTAAAGCATGAAATTGAGATGTTAGTGCTTAATGGTTTAATCCCTTTGGGGGTTCATTACCAATGGCATAAGGTCTCTTTCATGCCTAAAACAACCTTTGGTTTGAGCTTTCCTTCTATTTAGAGAACACTCACCAATGGACAATTGATTAATGAATGGTTTGGTAATTAAAATGAGTAAACAGAATTGACAAGTAAAAGAGGCAAGATAAGCATTCTTTGTGTTGCATTGCATGTGTTCAAATCGGACATTAATTTGAACACAAGGCAAATGGGACATTTCATACTCAATAGTGATGAAATGTGCCATTTTCCTTGGTCCCAATTGCCCTTGATCATGCATGACATGGTGGTGGTCTTTTGAGTCATATTTGTGCATTTATCGAAATTGTACAACTTGGATTTTTGACCATCATGTAATGAAATTCTTGATTGGTGGTTTGGATCCAAGTGTGCCACTCCTTTAAGGTTTTGAAGTGATGAGGAGGGGTACAGTACAAACAAACCCTTGGAAAAACCTTCTTTTTGCTCTGTTTGTGCTCTGTTGCAGTATGGTGACTCAGAACATCAGTGGCTGGTAGTGTCTCACTTCAGGCTGGCAGTTCACATTTTTGGCCGACAGAGGGCCGGCAGTAACCATACATGGCCAGCAGGCCACTGATGCAATCCTCAGCAGAGATTTGGTAAGGCGGAGTAGAAATATTCTGGAGTATGGTCAACCCTGCAAATAGAGCTTCCCAAGAGCAAAACGGTGGCTTTTCAGGGCGAGAACCGAGTGCATGCATCTTCCACTTCCCAAAGCGGAGCAGTAGCAGCATAGTTTAAATGCCTCTCATGTTCAATTAGTGTGCATTTGTTTTAATTAATTAGTTGCTAATTAGTTAAAGTGTTGTAATTAGTAATTAGTTTGCTAGTTATTCGATTGATTTGTAATAATTAGTTTAATTAGATTAATTAGAATAGTTAGCTTAATTAGCGTAGCTAGTTAGATTATTCATTCGGACCCTCCTTCGTGAGGGCATAATGTTGTAATAAGTGTGCGTGCGTGTGTGTATGTCTTCCAACCCCACGTCTTTCTCCCTTTTACTTAATCGCTTTTGATGGTTAGATTAGAGACATTTTCAATTAGCATACCTTATGCTTGCATGTCTGCATCCATTCATTTGCCTTGCATGCACCGAGGCTCGGCGCATCATTCAAATTGCATTGTCAATTTTAATACTTCTTTGAATACGTGTTTCAAAGCATGCTATCAAAGTGTTGCAAATACCATGATTAGGTAGCTGAGCCTATTTAGTTACATCATTATATGTGTTGCATTAGACACTTAACATAGTTAGGATCATGCATTTTTCTAACTTTGTTTTCTATTTTGGCTCGGAGTACTCGGTCAGCTTTTTCGCTTTAGCATACTTGCATGAGTGTGATTGCCATATTACCATGTTTCGCATACTTGACATGAGGCTATATGCTTAAATGCTAAATTGCATGAATGCCTGTGGATGAAGGCTTGTTGTTTGAATTGGAACGAATCAATGAGTGTAAGTTTTAAGCCCACTTTGTTGTGGCAAATCATGTTTTAAAGCCCACTATGTTTGGTGGCAAATTCGCATCTTTTAAGCCCACTTGAGGGTGGCAACTTCAAACCATTTTCGCAAAACAAACATGACTTGAAATGTTTCAATTCTTGCGACGTAGTCTATACTTGCTTGTGTGTGTCACAAAGTAAGGTTAGCTAATAACTAGAATAAGAACACATAAGGTTTATGAAAGAACATATCATGATTAGTAAAGGCCGATCATTGATTGGGCAAGCGAGGGTGCTCAATTCATGACCTTCCCCGCTCGTACCCAAGTTCCCGAGCCGAGGCAATTTTGGTGATGACGGACACGTGGCCTTTGGCACAAGTCAGGGTTTCCTAAATTTTTTCAAAAACAAAACATTTAGGTGGTGACTCTGTAATCTGGCAAAACAGTCCAATTTTGGCATTATTTGATTTAAAATCGATTTTCCAAACAAGATTTGCCGGATTGGACACTTTGGTGTTTATCAGTTTCACATTGCACTTGTGAGACTAGATTCAGAACTGCGGGAGTCCAAACTGTGAGGCCTTCTTTTCAAACCATTTTCCGAATGGCGAGGGCGCGGAAAAAGGCGAGTCTACAGATTGGTGGTTTATTTATGGGTTAGTTGTTTAGACAGAGTTTCTATGCAATGATCTCAATTGGAAGTATCTATTTTGCTTAGCTGATTATGTTTATTAAAGAACAACAAATCATGGATTGCAAACACTTACAGGAAGAGAGTTGTTTTTAAATTCTCATATCAACTAGTCATTGAGGTGCGATGAGTGTGTTATTTAAAACACATTTCCCTGTTGTAGTTTAAAAAACATGTAAGGTGGAACTGAAAGGAATCTAACTATTTTTAAGTAATGAACCACTTGGCCAGGTACCTCTGCTGGAGTATTTTAGATAACATTTAAACAAATCCACCAATCAAATTTCTTAATCCTTTATAGATGTTGGATGTTGGATGTTGGGGAAAGAAGGGTTATTACCATTTCATTGTTCATTGGTTATTCTTTAATGCATGCTTTCTTCTCTTCCTAATGACTTGAACTAGATTATGAAAAACTTGTAACAAATTGTCTTAATTGGATGACATCAATATCAATATTACATATTCACACTGTATCTTGCCAAAGAAGTTGTGCTCTTAAGTTTCTTATTTTTTGACTTGGATTTGGCTTTTGTCTGCTGGTCTCGAAAATTCCAAGGATGCATGTAATGGAGGGGCTCAAACTGATTTAATTGTTGGAACAACTGCACAACCAAAGTGTGTAAGCTTTTTATTTTGTGTTGGTTCTAGGTAGTCTGCAGGGATAACAGTGGTTCTATCATTTCATATATCCCCTATCAAAATTTTCTTATATAACTCATGTCTTTGCTATCAAATTTTATTAGCCACCATTTCAGTTACTCTTAGAGGTCAATTCTTTAATTAACCTTTTACATAAACTAGCATCGACATTAAATTATATAACCCAGTGGAAATTTGTGAAATAATCTGCATGACACTTGAGTGCATAAAACATGACTGTAAGAATGAGATATTGTTAAATATTGGAACCCAAAGGCAAGGCATACTGAGCCCTTGCCCTTTTTTCAAGTTTTATATACCTGGTAGTTAACAGTAGAGCCATAATTGTGTCCACACTGAAAACGTTTCTATGGAACTGATTTGGTGCTTATGCATTTTTCAACAGACTTGATGTTGGTTTTTCTAGTAAAAGCATTGCTATTGTTTCTGCTGGTGGTTCATCTGAAAGGTTCTTGTCTTCCTTCTTTCTGTGCTATTTCTTCTACTTTTTAGAGTATTTGAGATGTGGTGATTTCAGTTAACAGGGAGATGATGGGTCATGGGCATTATATCTCAGTTAGAGGATGGCCATTTCTACTTGGAAGACCTCACTGGAGCAATTGAAATCAATTTGTCTAATGCAATATCCTCTACATGTTTATATTTTTCCCTTTCGAAAGACTTATTGTTTGTTTTGAATGCTTGGATTTGGGCTGCCATATAATCTCCAAAAGCGAAAGTTCTCATTGTAGGCCTTTTTAAATAATGGAAAATAATGCATGAATGTTGAGATTTTTGCAAATATGTCTTTACGTATATTGTATATAATATTTGCATATATATATGATTGTAGGTTTTTTTTTTTTTTTTACGACGATAAGAAGATGGTCACTAATACATTATAGGTTTTTTTTAAACTCTTTTGCAATGGCAAAATATCAGTCGCGATAAGTAAGTTAGGCGGTCGCAAATAGTTTGCGATTGTTATTTTGCAGTCGCAAAAAATATTTACTACCCCCACATTCGCGACTCTCATTTGCCGTCGCATGGGCCGTCGCAAAAAGTCTTTTGCGACTGTTTTTTTTTATTATTTGCGATGGCTTGTAACAGTCACAAAAAGTACTTTTTTCAGTAATGACCTGAGATTTGATACGTACACTTACCTTACCACCATCCGTCAACACGACTATCCATACCCATCAACCTCCTCGAATTAGAAGCAAAATCATTAGATAAAATAAACTAACAAGCCATGGGGTGGTTGGTGTGCTGGTGTGAAGACTGTGGACAGAAAAAATAATGAAAGGTGAAGATAGTGGTGGCGGTGGGAGATGGATGGATTCATGATTTTGTTTTTTGGAATAAAAAATTACGTAATTTTTAATAAATAAAGTACAATACTGATTTTTATCAACATAGCAAAATAATAGTTGCATACTGGCCCACTAGCAAGCGGTTCATATGTATACATGGTTCCAAATGGGACTAATTATCATGTTTTATGGGAATATAGTTGCATACAGGCCAGTTCACCAAAAAAAATAAAAAAAAAATTAGTTGCATACTGGCCCACTAGCAGGGGGTTCATATGTATAGATTGTTCCAAAAATAAAGAATATAAACAAGGGAGAGGCTATAACGTGCCCTCAAAAAACAACATATGTATGTGGTATTTTTTTTATTATATTTTTTTTCAGTCATAACTTTTGCATTACAAAATATATTACTTAATTTTTTATTATAAAATGTCATAATAAAAAGTAGAAAGTGTCAAAACAAAAATCACAAGGTATCCTAATATTATTATTTCTAAATTTAGGGTACATATCATAAATTCACTACTCATAATCTCACCATTAGAAGGATTCTCTCTAGTCCAAAATCTGAATTGAAATGGACTGTTTGGGCCTGTGAAGCCCACCACGGGTTTCATTTTGATGATTCGAACCATTCATTTAGTTAAGCACTTCATGTATTTCACTTCATGTATTTCATACTAAAAACAAAATTAAGTTGATCCGATAATTGCAACTTGTTCAATTTATTATTTTTATCATTCAAAATTATATGATTTATTTTTTGAAAACATAATTATCGTCCATTTTTTTAGTGAAAAACACAACAAATTGAATAAGTTATAGTTATCAAATCGACTTAATTTTTTATGTTGATAAAATACACAAAGTACCTTACAAAATGCACGGTTTGAATCATCAAAATGGAGCCCATGGTGGCCCCACGGACCCAAATAGCTCTATCCCATCTAAATTTTGGACTGGAAAGAATTTTCCTCCTCACCATAAAATGTCACACACATCACAAACAATCATAACTTTCATCATAAAAAATCATAATTTTCTTATGATGTGCACTTCTTTAAGGGGTATATGTTATAAATTTCTCTTATAAATAAATAATATATTATTAAATCGACACATAATTACAAAATTTTCTAAACCCATGTGATAATTTCCTTCCAAAATTTTGGGTAGGACAGAATTAGTTGGAGGCGTTATTACATGAATTTCTCAAATTTTAAACACCCTCTCTTAAAGACAGGGGAAGAAAGAGCCACACATCACAAATAGGTTGACGTGATATATTCTAAAATTTATATTGTCAGATTTTTTTTAATTTTTTTATTTTTTTTATTTTTTTGAGAGTGCACAGCTCTTACGAGAGTACAATGGGGTGTTTTGAAAAGTTAGTAAAAGATTGACTTTTTACTTTTTTAGTTTATTTTGTCTTTTTGTGAGTAAGTTATGTGAGAGGTGATATGACCTAAAATTGATAAAAAGTTAGAAGTTGACTTTTTACCAGCTTCCCAAAAGAGCACAATGTGGACAATAAAGCCTTATTTGATCCCTAACATTTTTAGTTTAAAAATTAAAAAATTATTAAAAAATCAAAAAATCTATAATTTATAGTATTGAAAAGTTAAAGGTTTTTTTTTAATATTTTTTTTATTACTTTTACACATCTTTTTATTTTATATTTTAGCAAAAAAAATTATAAAATTGCTAAAATCCCTTTTCTCAAACGGAGTCGCATGCATCCAAAATTGAGAAAAAATTGACTTTCCATGACAATAACTGATGGACTTGCTAAAAGAAAAAGAAAAAGAAAAAGAAAACGGAAATGATCCGTAGCTCGAATGCGTAGAGCTCGAATGGCTCGAATGGTACGGAAAATATTATCTTACCGGTAACAGAATAAAAAAAAACCCTAAAACGACGTCGTTTTGGGATTTCGAGCCATTCGAGCCTTTGATATTTCAAGCTACGTAGCGGAGTTGAAAAGAAAAAAGGTTTTCGTAGTGGAATCAAATATTTGACTTTCCATGACAATAATGGACTCTTCTAAAGAAGAACAATAAAAAGGATTTTCGAAGTGGAATCAAATCCTCTCCTTACTTTCTCTCTCTTCCTCCTTACTTACTAGGCTATTGGGCCTACTTTTAGGCCCAATTTTGATGATCCGAACCGTTCACATTTTAAGATTTGTTGAATATATCATACCTGTAAAAAATCAAATTGATCAGATATCAGAAAACATGTGTTTGGAAAACTGTTTATTAAATTTTTTAAAAAATGATTTTTAGTTCGATGATCCGAACATATAGTTTCTAATATCCGATCAATTTGATTTTTTACAGGTATGATATACTCAACAAATCTTAAAATATGAACGGTTCGAATCATTGAAATTAAGCCCAAAAGTAAGCCCAATGATCCAGCAAGTAGGAAGGCAAGGAAAGAGAGTAATGAAAGATCCTGATACTGGCTTTCCCTTCTCTCAACCAACCTATTGTTGGAAAATTGGTTTTATTAGGCTTATTTTGGGCCATCTTTGAGCCCAAAATTGAGTGGGCCCCAAACATCTTTTGGGGCGGGTGCGAAGAGGTGACGTATTTCTTGCCACATGGCAAGTCACACGGTGAAGACGGTTCGTCAAAACCATTTATGAGTGAATGAGAAGTTGACATCGTTTTCGGATTCGTGGAATTGGACATTTAAGTTTCAATGTGGTCCCACATTGAAACTTTAAGAGAGCTTTGTTGAGTTTATAAGCTCTAGACTACAGCACTTAGGTTGGGCCCCAAGGGGCACCCCAAGTTTGTAGAAAGGAAAAGTTATGGACAAAGTGAACCTTAGCCCAAACCACCACACACGCGCACGCGGCCATCCGTCCGTCCGTCCGGTTGAGCCGTGCCAGGGTCGGTTCTTATATTAATTTTTTAGAGAAAATTCATTTGAATTTTTTTCCAAAATTCTTATCAAAATTAATTCATTTATGAAATTAATTTTGCTGTCCATTTGTTACTACTTCAGTCTAGTTTTCAATCTGTTATATTTCGGACAGATTCATTTCAAAACTGCCCAGGTAGTTACAAGTTCAAATCTGGACAGTTTACAAACTGTCTAGCAGTTAATTTGTTAAAACAGTTTGCAGATCTGTTTGAATTCAAACAGCACTTGTTCAATTCAAAAACCCATCTGTTCACTTCAAATTTTGCACCTGTTCAGGTCTATAAAACCAGATCTGTTCCAGCACTCTTCCAGATCTGAAAATCAGTCTGCAATTTTAATATTGCTGTCCAAAATTTTCTCCTTTGCATTTTATTCTTCATTCTAGTTTTATAGAAAATTAAAGAGAGTATTGAACACAAGGTTCAAGTTTACTAGACAAATTTGTTTGGAGTGCTACTGCAAATTTGTGAAGATCATTGTATCTTGGGAGATAGACGCCACATAACCGTAAGCACTGTAGTGGGGCAAATCTGTCTTAAGGACAAAGTGTCACACACTCGACTTGGTCTTTTATTTTTCCATTCGGTTCGATAAAATAAATTATGTAAGTTATTTATTTTATTTTGTTTGATTTAGTTTCAATTTATTTTATTTACACAGAAGATTGTTCCAACACCTATATGGCCCCCCTGTGTGTTCAAAAACCAACCTACAGCTACATGGTCTTCAACAACAAACCTAGAACTTATATGCCTCTTTGGCAGTAGTTTCTTGACAGAAATATAAGATTGCCATTTTCAGAGCTCTTTGTTACAAATTTACAATAATGGGGCGTGTGTATCTTACCTACTTTGATCAAACTCCAGATACTCAATTCTACCTCTGTCGTGCCTGCCCAGCCCACATTGCTTTACCCCAAGAATTTCTTGATATCTTCAGAGTAAAATCTCTCTCTCTCTCTCTCTCTCTCTCTCTCTCTCTCTCTCTCTGTGCATAATTAATTATATCAGTCTTTGATGATTTCTTGGTATTGGTCGTCGTATATATACTATTAGGTCCCATTTGTTTTCAGAGGTAGAATGGAGAAGATTCATAGTGGATAATGAGGAGATTAAGTAAAATTGTGTTTGTTTTGATGATAATTGTTAGTGTAGGGATTGTTAAATTATTTTTATATAAAATAAATATAAAACAATAAAAAATTAAAAAATACAAAAAACATTAAATATTAATGTTTTTAAAAAAATGCCCAACATGTAAAAAAAATTTAAAAAAAATTCAGAAAAAAATAAAACAAATAAAATAATAATTTTTACTAAACAAAAAATACAAAAAATTAAACATTAATGTTAAAAAAAATGCCCAATATGTAAAAATAAAATAAAAAATAAATAAAAATAAAAAATTTCTAGTTTGGCGAACTATTTTTCTAATACCAAGTCTTAGAGGCCCATCCGAATCCCCTTGGGAAGGCCCATCCGAATCCGAAGCTCACTATCAATCCCCTCCCCATCTCTCAAAACAAACACAATGTTAGTGGGTCCTACCTCACTACCAATCCCAATCCCCCCTCTAACTCCCCAAACAAACAAGGCCTGAAGTTCTTGATACATGCTTAGCCTAAATAAAACAGCATGGCAGATATGTCTTCTCATACAGTCGCCGATCTGCTAATCAGGCTGCTCATTGAGTGTCCTCTATTCGCATAAAGAGACTCTTTACTTTACTTGCAAATTGGGTTTCTGATCCCATTCGTTCCTTGCAGCATATTCTATTTTTTTTTTTTATGTCATGTGTTATTTGCAGTTGGGTTCATATTCTGAGGATTGTGTTCATTATTTTTTTTAGGACAATGAGTTGGCTGGAGGTGTCTTTCGAAATGTGTAAGAACTCGTTAATTACTGTTGGAAGCAGCAATGGTTTCGATTTGGGCTAGTCTTCCCTCCAGTCCATGATCGGATTGGAGGGTACTTGTAACGCCCTCAAAATAATAACATTAAACTAACCACATGTCTTTATTTCATTGAGTTTCATTACATAAATATTACATGTTAACCTCATAACAAAATGCCCTACGGGCTTACAGCTTTCCAAGTCAACACTTGGTTACAACAAAAAGTTCTAACTCGTTTACACATTAAGCCCTTGGCTTGAAGTTACATATAATACATCAAAAGTAAAACGACAAAACTATGCCCGCCACTAGCCTCCCAGCTATGTCCTTGGAGGTGGCATGCTTCCTGCACCTGAAAATGATATTTCCATATAGGGTGAGCCACAGCCCAGTAGAAATACACTAAACCAACCATGGACAATGACTAAAACATTAGCAATTGATAGTTGATCAACACTGATACAATCACATAAATTACATATTTATGTCAACGACTTACAAGTCCCAATTACTTTTCATTTTCCCTTTTTCAACAGATAAGCATGCTAGCTCTATCATCATTTCTACAGATATGTATAAAAACTATATCTCACATTCAGATAAGCATAAAAGCTATATCCACATTCTCAACAGATATGTATATCAACAATATCCACAGATAAGCATACAAGCTGTATCCACATTCTACAACAGATATGTATATCAACAATATCCCCAGATAAGCATACAAGCTGTATCCACACTTCTACAACAGATATGTATATCAACAATATCCACAGATAAGCATACAAGCTGTATCCACACTTCACAAAGATAAGCATATGAGCTCTATCTTCACTTCTCTAGACAAGCATATGAGCTCTGTCTACGGAGTTCATCCCCTATCTCCTCCCAATACCTATCCGGTTTAGAGGTACATCCCCTATCTTCCCCTAAACCGCGGAGTACATCCCCTATCTCCTCCTCTACACATAACGTATATAAACACATTGGTTCTATATACAATCACACAATACACACAATTAATGTATTCTATCAACCGTCAAGTTCCATGACACATTCCATTGATTAGTTTCCGTTTACCTAATCATCATGCATTGTCTACAACAATCTCGACTATCCTCCACCGATAGCCCAAAGCAGTTATTTCTAAAACAGAAAATAAATGCACAAATGGATATTCAATCAACATTTCATTTCCTCATTTCTCACCAATTAATTATCCCAATTAATTAAACAATGTAATTAGGCCATTTTCCATAATTACTATTTCAACCCTTAGGTTCCATTTTCATCAATGATTCAACAATCATTCCATTCTTTTCATGCCAAACATGCATCTAGGTTTATTAAGAATAAAACCCCAACTTTTGTAAAATTACACAAAAGTCCCAATCTTTCACAAAATTACCAAACCAAGCCCAACATCTCAAAATACCAAAATTTAAAGACAAAACCCATAGAGAGGAGTAGGATATCCCTACCTCAAATTCGGAGTCCCAAAGGAGAAGACGACAAAACCCAACGTGCTCCAAAACCCGAGATTTTCAGATTAAAATGAAGCCCTCGACGATCAACAACTTTTTTGTAAAGGCCAAAGGTGAGTAAATCACTCTTACTAGATCAAAACCTAGAGAGAAGGTAGAGTCTAGAGTGAGAGGCTCAACAATGGTGATTTTGGAAAAGTAAGAGAGAGAAGAGAAAGTGAAAAAGTGATTTGAAAAGTCACAATTTCGGGACTTTAACCCAGGTCTCCGCTCGAGCGTAAAACACCCCGCTCGAGCGGCCACTCACAGACTTCCGCTCGAGCGGCCAACCTCCCGCTCGAGCGCAAAATGCACTCGCCCAGCACTTTTGCAGAACCAGGCCTCCGCTCGAGCTCCCAACCCTACGCTCGAGCGGCACTCAGACAACCCCGCTCGAGCGGCCAATACCACGCTCGAGCGTACAACGCTGCACAGGAAAATACTGAATGGGTGTATTACCCGCTCGAGCGCCAACACCTCCGCTCGAGCGTACAGGCCAAAAATCTGGGCAACTAGTTTTGGTTTCTAAACTCAACCAACCTGAAACAAATCCGCCCAACACATCCTATAACTCAAATACGAAGTAAAAGGATGTAAACAAAATAATAAACAACTACCAACATCCACGGACACATGTCCGGATCACGGTATAACAAGGGTAAACCCGGGATCGCTATAGTACTATTGGGTCCATTGGAGCTCACCACGGGTCCTGTTTCAATAATCCGAACCATTCAATATGTAGAACTCATCGAGTACTATATGCCTGTAAAATATCAAGATGATTGGATATCGATAACTATCTCATCGAATCAGATTTCTATCAATCGTTTATTTTTTCACTGTTCATTTTTTTTATACAAAACTGATTTGATTATATAGCTATAATTATCCGATCAACTTGATTTTTAATAGGCATATAGTACTCGATGAGTTGTACACATTGAAATGGTTCAGATTATTGAAACGAGACCTGTTGTGGGCCGTGATCGGATTGAGGGTACTGTTAGGCCTATGGGGGGCCACCACAAGTCTCATTTTAATAATTTGAACCATTCAATGTGTACAACTCATTGAGTACTATATGCCTGTAAAAAATCACGTTGATCGGATATCGATAGCTATCTCATCGGATAAGATTTTTGTCAACCGTTTATTTTTTTCTCGTCCATTTTTTTTTATACAAAACTGATTTAACCATGTAGCTATCGATATCCGATCAATGTGATTTTTTACAAACATATAGTACTCGATGAGTTTTACACATTGAACGGTTCAGATTATCAAAACGAGACTCGTGGTGGGCCCCCATGGGCTCAACAGTATCCTCTAGTCTGGCACGGACAGAAGGGAAGCCAACCCCTAGATAAATTAGCACAAGCTATTTTGTTTTCCATTTATACTCTCTTGTAATTTAATTGTGAAAATTTCATCAAAGTTTCATGAAAATCCTACACTGGGCGAGACCTAAATGTTATGTTTTGAATTTGGATTTCGAGTTTTCTCTTTTCCTTTCTCTACAAATCCAATATCTAAACACATGTGTGCTTGTGGACCTAAAAAAGCTCCAAGAAAGAAATTCAAAAATTAATCAAATGACCAATATAGCTGTAATGCCCTCAAAAAAATACATAAATCCCATCACTAAACAAGCAATTATATAAAAGAAACCAACCATTTATATTCATCAGAGTAGTTCTTACAATAGTATTACATGTTAACAACAAAAGCAAATGCCCTATGGGCTTACAGCTTTCCAAGTCAACACCTGGTTACACAAAAGAAGAGTACTAACTCTATACAAAATAAGCCCCTAGCTTGATATAAATGTAATACAAACAAAATAAACAAGAAGAGTCTTCAACTCTCATCATCATCCAAGCTATGTCCTTGGAGGTGGCATACTACCTGTACCTGAAAATGATGTCCCATATAGGGTGAGCCAACGCCCAGTAGAAATATGCTAAACACAGTATGAGCAATGACTAAGACGTTAGCAATTGATAAATGTTCAAGTTCCATAAATCAATTCATAATCCATTTCCATTTCATGACCGCTATGTTCATGTTTCATTTCAGTTTCCATTTCTTATCAATTTCACAATTTACATCAACGGCTCAGAACCTGGCCAACCACTTATATGAGACAGTGACTCATATTAGACATTTCCCATTTTGCAATAGATAAACATACTAGTTGTATCCACATTTCAACAGATATGCATATTAGCTATATCAACACTTCCAAAGATAAGCATATGAGCTGTATCAACACTTCCATAGATAAGCGTATAAGCTGTATCAACACATTAACTAACAAGCATATGAGCTTTATCAGCGGAGTCCATCCCCTATCTCCTCCCAGACAACATCTGGTTTAGAGGTCCATCCCCTATCTTCCCGTAAACCGTGGAGTACATCCCCTATCTCCTCCCACACACACAACGTATATACTCATATGTCATATACACAATCAATCAATACATAACGTTAATGTATTCTATCAACCGTCATACTCTATGACATATCCAATTGATTAGCTTTAGTTTGCCTAATCATCATGCATTGTCTACAACAATCAAAACCACCCTCCACCGGTAGTCCAAGCAATTATTTCTAAACAGATAATAAAAGCTCCAATAGATAAAATATCAATGTTTTCAAAAGTGAGCGATTAACAAATCCAACTCCACTATTCTACTATATAATGAGTCAATTTCATTATTTCCAACACAATTCCATATAACCACCATTTTTCCAAATTAATCATACCAATTAATTTATACAACCAATTAGGGTTTTCTACCCCATTTCCCAATATTGACCCCATGGTCTATATATCATCAACCAACAACAATATCATTATTTTGAAACTCATAATACACATTCTTGGAATCAAAATAACAAAACCCTCTTTTAACATTTCGAAACCCTAAGTCCCAAAATTACCCAACTTCAACACTTTATCAAAACAACAAAAAATCTATGTCAAAGACCATAAGAGTGAGTAGGAATCCCTACCTCAAAATTGGAGCTCAAGGGAAGAAGATGAAGAAACTCAACGTGCTCCAAAACTCAATATTCTCAGATCAAAGTGTAGCCCTCAACGATCAACCCAACTTTTACAAAGGCCGAAGGAAAAGGAAACACTCTAACTAGATCAAACCCTAGAGAGAAGGGAGTTTCTAGAGAGAGAAACTCTCAAAATGTCTTTTTAGAAAGTAAGAGAGAGAGAGAGAGAGAGAGAGAGAGAATGGAAAAAGTGATTTTAAAATGCCCAGCTGCCAACTGATATACGACATTCCCGCTCGAGCATAGAACACAACGCTCAAGCGTCAAGAACAAAAAACTAGGTCCGCTCGAGCGCAATAAGGCCCGCTCAAGCGCCAAGACACAAGAATAAAGTACATCCGCTCGAGCGCGAAAACCAGTCGGCTCGAGCGTAGATTTCCCCCTCCCAAAACTTACACCAAAAAGTACTACCCGCTCGAGCGCAAAGAAACCCGCTCGAGCGTGAAAAACATGCTTGCAGAAGTTCTGCAGAGCACCAAAATACTGGGAGCGTGCAATCTCTGCTCGAGCGCAAGAAGACCCGCTCGAGCGGACCTCCTAAAAACTGGGCAACAAAGAATTGAAACCAAAGCCCAACCAACCTGTAACAACTCTGCCCAATACATCCTAAAACTCAATCAAGCGGAATTAAAGGATGACAACAAGGTATACCACCACCAACATCATGGAACCCAAGTCCGGAACGCAATAGAACAGTAAAAGGACAACCGGGATCGCTATAATAGCTTACATTTAGCTTCATGAAAAAACTATATGCCGTATGAATGTGCACACACTCAGTCTAGAGCAAGATCGAAGGGTTGGAGATCGCACTCTCTCAGATGTTTACTGTAACAGCTGTGGCAATCTTTTGGGAGTAAAATTCGTAAGACTATAAAAAAAAAATTCCAAAATTTGACATTCTCTGTATTGTATTTACTCATCGAGTCTTCTAAGCAAACACTCTAAAAATTGTTTAGATTGAAGTTGCAAATGATGATGAAGCAGTGAGAGCTGGATATTTCCTCCTGCGTCGGTAATTTTTTTTTCTTTTTTTTCTCCCACAATATATATTTATGCATACAATGTTTTGCTACAGTTGATGTATTTTGAGAGGTTTGTTTCATAAATTTGTTGACAGGAAGAAGCTCAAGAAGTGGAATGGGCAGGAGATTGTTGATTAAAACCACTAAAGAGAAATGGATGCCTTGAAATTCACTGAAAATGGAAGTATGTGGGACTTTCTTTTTTTAGTTCTGTTTTGACGCTCTCTTTGATTGCCTTAGTACTAGTGACATGAGAATCTTAGACCTGATAGAGATATAAATATACTTGTTGTCTTCTTTGGAGTAATTATTGGGTATTTTATGTGGTGCTTTTCTTCATTTTGATTGGTTTAATACGGTAGGATCATCACACTTAAGTTGGTGTTTTAATTTATATGAGAGGTTTCATTTGATGATTAATTTTGAGTATTACATTTTGACTACCCAAAAAAACGAAAAAAAAAAAAAAAATTTACTATATGAGAAAGTGTTCACCAATTTGTGGGTAACATTTAAAATAATTTGTTTGTCTATATACTCTGTTTTTTGCGGTTACAAATCCTAACAAGATGTACAATACTTATGAATAGCTACAATTTATCAGTAATGTTACAATTATTATTATTATTATTATAATCGGGAATCATGCCTTAGGCAGGGTTCTTTGTACCCATTCCAAAAATGTAAACCTCATAATTAAACAACATTTCCTAATCACATATTTTGAACAAACACAAGAAGCCAATAAGAGCTTGAGTTGGGCATGTAGAAAGCATATATTTATAATGATTATATTGTCAAATCATATGTAGTTTATTATGTGAATTATCATCACTACGTTTGTTTAATAGGTCCAAATTTGGTGGATATCATGTTTCTTGATGGGTGTCATTCGAAACATAGAATCAATTGTACAAAACATGGTTATGTTCTTGATTAAAGGATTTAATTCCAAACCGTTAGATAGATCTCTAAAATGATTGCCACTTCCTAATCACTTCAACATCAATATCCTCAAAATTAATATACATTTTGCACTTACGTATGCTCTGTTATGCACTCTAAAATACTTCTTGCAATTAATTAAGGTGATATATCCAAAATTAGGCCATATTTGGCAGTTGATTTCCTTCTTCAAGGACTTCAACAAATTGTGTTTGTTCAAAATTATGTTCAACACACAAATTCTAAACTGGAAAATTTTAGATGTATACCACAAGCTCTAGTTATGGCTATGGATCATGTTAGTGTGTAATTGCAAGATGTTTTAGTAGTCAAATTTGTGTTGTACTTAATTATTAAACTTTGTGGTAGTTGGTTATGAAATTTTTGTGGTATTTTTGGTTGTGAGTTGATTTTAGTTATGAGATTTTGTGGTATTTTAGTTATGAACCGAAGTGGTCTTCCTTATGAGGTTTTGTTCTAAATTAATTTGATTTTGTTATTATGACCAGAATTGGTAAATTGTGAACTATTATGGCTCAAATTGTAAGTGCTGTATAGTAACAATTGCTAATAAATAACCCAAACAGGTGGACTTGATGACTCCTCAATGCGATTCTAGCGAGGGTCTTGCTTGCTAGCAAGTGTGAAAAATAACAAAAATTAAAAAATAAAAAAATTAAGACAAAATTCACCAAGTTCAAAACTTTTTACAATGATTTTAGAACTTTTTCAATGCTATTGTAGTGAGGGTCTTACTTGCTAGCAAGTGTAAAAAAAATAACAAAAAAATTAAAAAATAAAGGCAAAATTCACCAAGTTAACTTTTTTCCATTGATTTCATAACTTTCTCAGTTATTTCGTCAATTTCAAAATAATTTTTACCTAATTTCTAACATGAAATAATGTTTTTAGGACACTTATTATTAGTATATACCGTCCAACTAAAAACTAAGATATTAATAAATACTACAATCAATGAGTGACATACATGCTTTTATAATGTATTTCTTCAAAAAAAAGTACCAAGAAAGCATCAAGAACTTAGCCATATAGCAACATAGGGGAGAGATAGTGAACAATGAATTCAACTTCTTAGTGTCCAAAGTAATCTATACTTATGTATATAAATAAATATAGTTGGTGTGCTCTTAGACCTCCAAATTTTCATTCCTAATTTCTTATCAAATTTAAATTTTTTTAAAAATTATGTGACACTTATTTTTAAGCTAAGTTTCCCAGTAACTTCTCTCACATCACTTCCATTCAAAATAAAAATCTTTTCTTCAATAATTTAATAATAAAAATAGTATGCTTTTAGAATAGAAGTTATCCAAACATAAACGTATCAACAGGGGGGAAAAAAAAAGTTATCCAAAAATTCAATAATATTTGAATTGATAATCTATAGGCCTCCAAATCTCCATTCTAAATTTTTTATAATTTTTTGTTTTTTAAAAAAAAAAATGTGTGGCACTTATTTCTAAGCTAGGTTTTCTCCAAAAATTCAAAGTATTTGAATTGAAAATCTATAAGCCTTGAAATCTTCATTTCTAATTTCTTATAAAATCTAAAATTTTAAAAAAATTATGACACATTTATTTCTAAGTCAAGTTTTCAACTCATCACTATCTTCCCTCACTTCCATTTAAAATAAAAACTATTTTCTTTAATAATAATAATAATAATATGCTCTTAGAATAATAGTTATCCAAATATAAACTTATCAAAAAGAAAGAAAATAAGTTATTGGAAAATTAAAACGTATTTGAATTGAAAATCTATATATAGATAATCTATATCTATCATGAAAAATCAAAATAAAGATGATTTAAATTTAGATTTGAATATATAAAGATAATTTATATTATCCAATTTCACATCTCTCTCTTCCTATATAAACAGTTATGTTTCAATTGATTATAAATACTTGTAAAACTATTGATGAAACTAAATAGGGTCATTTGTATTCAAGTCTAAAGATTTGGCTACCAACATGAATATTAAATTATTAATTCTTAATTACTTTTTGAGCTCAGACTCAATGATCTTGGTCTCTTGCGATTAACCCATGTTGCTTTCTCTCTCTCTCTCTCTCTCTCTCTCTCTATATATATATATATATATTATAGTTTTTTATATTATTTTAGGTGTGAGTGAAATGCTTCATACATTTGTAATTTTTGTCTAAATTTTTTTTTTTTGCAAGTGACATCATAAATTTATTTTTTTAATATAATACTCAAGTTTGACGGCTAGAAAGATTTTGAATTTTACAATTTCTTTTTATTGCATCAATGTTAAATATTATGTACCAAAATTGCAACAAAAAAAAATGTGTAAGAAGATTATTTGTGTATCATTTTCATAAAGATTTTCCCACCAAACTAAACAAATGTGTCATGCCCCAGATTTACAGAGTTCGGCTCATGTGATTAAACCACCCAACGATGAAGAAAAGACAGTACTAATATAGAGAAAGATAACAACTCTCATGCAGATATATATATATATACAATATAGTCACACAATACATGTGTTTGTTCAATTCCATACATTCTATATACAACCTCTAAATGGGATGAATGTTGTCTATATTAAACATGCAATGATGTTATTCATTAAACTGAAATGTCCGTAGGCTTACACCATATACAAAGGGTGTAACCCTTACAAGAATGACACACGACCAAATAAAGAAAATAAATGGCACATGGCCTACAAATAAAGGAACCATCCTATATGGTTCCAAACACAACTTCAATGCTTTAGTCCACATCTATACAAGCCATACACCTGGAAAAAAAAAATCAGCCATGTAAGGTAAGCATAAAACCCAATAGAGAATATTTCAAAAACTAAATATGCTCCACTAGCATAAATGATCATGATGCAGTATACATATACAATATGCCCAGATGCATTTTCAAAATCCATCTGATTCTCAGAACACAAATCTTTTTTTTTCGATCACCAAAATCCTTTTCATTTATTCAAAACAATTTTTTCAAAAATTAAAACATCTATTTGTTAAAACCCATTTCCAAAACAAGTTCGGTATATCACAATACCAATCAGCAACTACATTTATAAATCAAACGTAAATACATCGCTAAACAACAGCAAATATATTGCTAAAAACTGTTTTCAAAATATCGTTTTCAAAACCAAAACGACAATAAATAAAATAGGTAAATCTTTAGGGCTAATGTTCACAATAGTGCGCTATACAAGCCACTATGCCATTTTATAGGGATTATCCCGATGGAATCAGAACCAACCGCGATGGGTTTTAGGTTTTTCACCATGGACACACAGGTTAACTTAGTTTTGTTTTAATACCCCTTTTACAGCTTTATTACTTTATTTACCCTTTTTCTAGTAGCACAATACATGTGATCCAAAATATTGTTTTCCAAACTGATATACACATGTTTTTCAAACATAAAACGAGAATATTCCAAAACCCATAGCATGCACCATGATATGTATGATTTTATAAACATTTCAGTTTGCTTAATCCACATACAATTTCTGACACACGGCAATGCTATCCTCCAGCAATAATCAAAACAATTATCTCTAATGCAATAATTAAAAGATAACAATATGGATATACAATCCAATAATTTTAAAATCACATTTCCAGAACATTCCCAAAAGAGTATTCAATACTCGGTATTTTCAAAATCTCATAACACTTTTCCAGCCAAATCCATTTTCCAAAACTCTAACGAATTCCCAAAATCAACATCATTTAGGGTTTTTCTACAAATTGGAGCTTCTCCACTTTTAGAAATCCATATGCGATTTTGTATACCAAAAATAGATTTAATAACAAAATCATGACTAAACAACCCCTAATTTGGACAAATCCTCAATCTACAAATCATAATTTCAAAATCAACCTAACAACAACAAAATCTATATAACAAAATATGCTATAAATACACTACTGAACTCATATCGAGTTAAGAAAATTGACCCTACCTCTTGATTAAATGGAATGGAGAAAGGAGGGGATGAATTGAACACTTTAGTAAGGAGGTAAGCAGACTTACTATTGGATTCTCCATCAGCCGATGAACCCCAAATGGGTAGGTCCCTACCTGAAGTGAACCGAAGAAGGATGATGCTACAAATATGGTTCGAAATAGATGAAGGGAATGTAAAGGACAGTCTAGAGAACTCCCAGCCAGAGTTAACCCAATAGTCCCTAATAGAAATTGTTTTTTTGTCCTTACGGAGGGGTCGAGCAATAGCATGTCTAAGAGGATCTCCAATCCACTAGGCATAATACATGTTAGTTAAAATGCCTAGTATGCCTCACTTTTTTTAACTCTAATGCAGCAGGCATATGATTAGGTATTTTAGCTCAACTCACATTCACTAGCTACATGTAGCTAGCCTTCAAGGCTAGGCAAAATGTATTTAATCATTAGGATCATTTCCCTCCATCTTTGTTGCTGATGTGGCATTCTATAAAGTTAATAGTGTTTGGATGAATAGCTAAAATAAAGAGTATGGTTGGAGTAGAAATATGAAACAGTTAATAGGTAAAATAAAATGTATACTTTATAATAATGTTTAGATAGGTCAAATGCCTATTAGTGTTGGAGATGCTCTAATACTACCTAACCCAAGTCCAGTTATGTAACCCAAAGGATGCATTGGACCCACTACCGATTGGCATTATTACCTACTAATTTCTATGTCAAGTTTTTATGGATATATCAATCTTGAAAATCAAACTTATTGTTATTACGAATAGTTAGAAAAGTGAGTTTGTTGCCAAAATAAATGTGAGTTGGAAATTATGGTTTAGCAAGACTTCTAGTCTAGTCCAAAGGACTGTCCATAAGTCCCTCTTATTTTAACACAGGACTAAATGGAGCAACATTCTTTGAATTGGGATTTATCAGTAATTTTTCCAAACAAAATATCAAAACAAAGATTTAGTTATCTACATTTAGATTTAATAGGATTCACTTATAATTTTGAGAGCAAAACAAGGGAGATTCTGCATATTGATGTGGGTTTTTGTTTCATTTGGGGTAACGTATGTTTATATTACTGTATTACATAGATTTGGTGCAATGATTTATGGGCGAGTTGGTTTCATTTGTGTTGATGTGTTTGTTGTTGGGTGGGGGATTTTGTATTGGTTGCTTTCAAAACTCTATCGCGGTGTTGAGGGTTTCCAATAACAGCACTGATTTGATCATTTTTTTTAAGGTAAGTGTGGGTAAGGATATGTAATGGTGTGTTTTGTGTTTTTTTGTGAGATGTTGTTTCGATGGGTTTGTCGGATGTGTGTTGATGTATTTGGTTCTTGTTTTACGGCAACTCAGGGATTTTAATCGTGTTTTGTGTGCAGGTATGGAGGTTGCTATTTTGTTATTATGTTCCTACGGGCAAACAAATGTTGTCCTTCTCCTTCATCAAGCATTGACATTCGCAGAGTTGATCAGTGGGATATGCGAGAAGTTTTATGGGTTGGACCCCGAGATGGTGGTGTTATTCTTCGTTGTACCCAAATATAAGTTCAGGGTTGTCAATGTGCATTCTTTCTTTCATACCAAAACCTCGCGTCCTTACATCGGGCACCTTATGGGGGCTCTATTGCCGAGCGTTTACTATCGCAGTTAGAAGGTAATGTTCGTTTGATTCATGTGGCAACATGTGTTGTGAAAACGTGTTCATCAATAACAAAATGCGCATGACAATAAGCATACCAAATCAAAATGCAACAATATGTACAGTGCATGAAACAATCACTTTACAACATATATCAACAAGGGTGACAGTTTAAGTAAATCATAAACAAACATCAAGTCTAATTTTCCCTATTGTATTGTAAATGTACATTACATGGTAATGTATATTTGAATCTGACGGACGGTAAAACACATAGCAAATGCAATGCACCAATCTAAACCACACCAAAACTCACGCATAATTTATGAATGGACTGATGAGTAGAAAACTATCACTTGCTCCCCTGTTACCACTTTGACGGTGAATATCACAAACAAATTGACCTCACATTAACGGCAACATTAATGCGGCCATACTAGATAAACAGTACTACCAACCTCCGATGTTAACAATGCCTTTGCTTCCCAATACTAGGTGATAAACCACTCAAAAAAATGCAAACCACCATAAAACAGAACGATGTAAATCTGTACCCAGATTATCATATTGGCCGGCGTTACACTACGTCATACCATTTGCAAATAATCAAACATATTGCCTGTGTTGACAATATTACAAACAAAGTATTGTCGATCCGTGTACAGTAAAAAATACATCGCAGTTTCTAAATGAAACACTAATAAATCACACACATTCATGTCAAAACGTATCACAATACATTTTTCCTAGACGAACACACCTACAACATTTGAACATATACACATCAAACCATCATCCACCACATTTGATGTTCCCAGAAGAACACAACCAAAATATCATCCACCACATTTGATGTTCCTAGATGAACACAACCAAAATATCACCCAAACATGTGATTGTTTACCATTTCAGAGGTAACATTAACATCCAGTCTGTACATCAACATCTACACAAATAAAAAATTGAAACCCAAAGGAATTCTGATGACAATGTAGACATCTCTATAGTCTATCGAATTTATGGAAAACATAATTTTCATTTCACATGATTATAATCTATGCCCTAATCGCACATCGTGATAAACATCAGACACAAATACTATATTCAAAATCTATATACAAATACAACACACCACAATCAAAAATCAAAGACACAATCTTCTATAACATTAACAATTATATTGGCAAACAAAACACATTTCATAGTTCATTTTCATCGTTAGCAGTTTCGATAAAATTTGAATCGAGGTAAGGGGTACTGATCACTGATGTACTACTTTGTGAACCAATCGCCGGTGAACTTGACGTTAAGCTTGCTCTGGCGCAGTTCATAACGCTCGTATTTTTGACTTACGTCGTGTACACAACCTTCTAATCAGGGATCCTATCGAAATACAATGAGGAGTTGTAGAAATATACTTTTGAAATACCAAAAAACACATTTAGGGTTTCAATGTATCATTATGGAAATGTTCAAATGTGGAAATGTTAATCTCCAACATTTCCTTCTACAGGTTGAAAGATTCGATCAAAAAATAAGGGAAACAAAAAAGCCTATAGTTAAGGGTGTTATTTTGGCTCGGCCCGACCCGGCTTATCCGGGCTCGGGCCGGACCGGGCCCATGTCGGGCCTTACGGGCTCCTGCAAAAAAATCAGGCCAGGATGGGAAGGCCCACCAGCAAGAAAACTAGGCCCAGGCCCAAGGGTATTCGAGCTTTGGGCAGGCCAGTGGGCCGAGCCTTAGGCCAGGCCCCTGCTTGGGTGGGCCTAAACAATTTTTTTATAATTTTTTCCACCAAAATTTTATTATTTTCCATTAAAAATAACACTGGACCTCGGGCGGGCTGGGCCTCTGGCCGGGCTTTTGGGCGGGCCTTGAGCAGGCCGATGGGCAGGCTTCAAAGTGATGGCCCAAGCCCTCGGGCTGGGCTTGGGCTCGGGCCTAAACGGGCCTTGTAGACACCATATTTTTTACTGTCCTCAAGACTTGGATGTTCTTGTAGGTATATCCAGTGACAGGTTTGATTGCTCGTCGAGCGCTCAAACTTCGCAGCGGAATGCCCCAGGTTTGATCTTTTCAAACCCTGCATCAATTCTATCTCATTTTTGGACCATGTCTTGGTCATGGCCTGCCAGCCATCATTGAGGGCTGCCGGCCATGGGCTTTGGCCTGCCGGCCACCAGTGCATCAGTAGATATTTTGTAGATATTTTTGACAACTAGTTGCACAGATTGAGCCATCTGCTTGCACGTGGATGGTTGGATTTCTTTGAAGGGCCTTTGTATCTTCTATATATAGAGGTCATCCTCTTGAATGTGAGGGGTTGAACATTTTGGAAGACAAAAATTTATCTCTCTCTCTCTCTCTCTAGAATCCTCTCTCTCTATATTTTGTGCTTGAAAGTGAGTTTCCTCTACAAATTTGCACTAGCACCCTTAGCCAAACACCTTCACCTTGGAGCTGAGGTTCTTAGAGGCCTTGTTTGAGCTTCTTAGAGTGGTTTTAGCTCTGAATTCTTGTTGTTTTGTTACTGTGCTTCAAGGGTAAGGACTTAACTCTTTTAAGCCTTGTTTTAATTCATTGTTTGGCCATCTTTGTGCACTACTTTGAAGCTGGTTTTAACCTCTAAAAACCTCTGTTTTTAAGGTTTTAAAATGGTGGTTTAAGCCTTGTTTGGTTAGGGGGTGGTTTCCTCTCTTTGCTTTTTGGCTTGTAAGGCCTTTGAGCCATCTTTCAAAGGTTTTGAAATACTCTTTTCTTGGCCTTTTAACCACTGAATTCTAGGGGAATTTTAGTGGCAAAAAGTTTGTTTTGAGGTCCAAAATAGGAAAGGGTGGCCTCCCCTCCTTGTATCTTGTTTGCATGAGTAGATGGCCTAATACTTGAGCATGCTTTTCTATCTTCTTGTAGCTTAGTTCAAGCATATTTTTGGCTTTGTTTTTACATGCTTCAACTCTATTTTTGGTTGGTTGGAGCACTTCTTTCTTGCTTTTTTGTACTTGTAGTGCAATCATGCTTACTAGCCTAGCATACTTGATGATTTGGCCTATCATTTTAGCTTGTGTTAGTTTGGTTCCAGCATGTTTTTGCTACTGATTTAGCATGCTTTAGCTCTGTTTTGAATGGTCTTGGTCATATAGGCCTTGCCTTGCATGGTTGTAGTGTAAAGGCCCTCACTAGCTTTATGTTTTAAGGCCTCTAACATGTTGTACATGTGATGATTGCATGTTTTGGCATCATTTAGCATGTGATTTCAGTGCATATAGCTTTGTCACACTCTCACATATTCCACTCTTTCATTGCTTTTGAGAGATGTGCTTTATGCCTTGTTTGTGAGCCAACATGCAAGCATGTTTTTTCTTGCCTTTCGTGTCTAAATTTTAGCAAGTTTTAGCCACTGTTTTGGCATGTTTTAGCTTTGTCTAGGGCTAGTGAGGTCATTTGTGCTTGATATTGCATGCCTCTAGTGCTGTGTTCTTCACTAGTTTGTTGATTATGGGTTTTGAACATGTCTTGCATGCTTTGCTTGCATGATTTAGTGTCTTTAGCATGCCGTTTCAGCATTGAAATTTTGGCATCTTCCTCATTTCTTCATTTTTCCTTTTGCTTTGAGGGTTGGTTGACCTTATGGTTGTGTTTAAGCTTGATAGAGATCGTGCTCAAATGGCTTTAACCCTCTTTTGAGGGTTCCTCCTATGATCTCTCTCATGTCCTAAACCATCATTTGGTTGACCCCTCTCTCATTAGAGGACAATCACTTGGGACAAATTGGTTAAAGAATGGCTTGGTAATCTTAAAATGTGAAAACAAAATCAACCAAGTAAAACATGGCCAAGATAAACATGTTGTTTGCATTGCATTGTGTTCAATCGGACGTTATATTGAACACAAGGTAGATTGGCCTATTTCATACTCAAAGTGATGAAATGAGCCAATCTCCTTTGTCTCCATCACCCTTGATCATGCATGATAGGGTGGTGGTCCTTAGAGTCTTGTTTTTGTGCATTTATTGAATGTGTACAAGTTGGATCTTTGGCCATCATGCATTGAAAATGCTTGATTGATGGTTTTGGATCCAATAGTACAACTCCTTTGATGTTTTGAGATGATAAGGAGAGGGCATAGTACAAACATACCCTTGGGAGACCCTTCATTTTCCTCTGTTTGAGCTCTGTTGTAGAATGGTGATTCAGCACACCAGTGGCCGGCAGTGCTTCATTAGTGGCCGACAAGGCTTCATCCTTGGCCGACAGTGCCTCTCTTTGGCCGGCAGCAGCCTCTCATGGTTGGCAGGCCACTGGTGCATTCCTCAGTAGTGAATTGGTAAGGTGCAGCAGAAAGTTCTTGGAGAAACCCTGCAAACAGAGTCTCTCAAGAGCAAACCAGAAGGCTTTTCAAGACGAGAAACCGAATAAATGCATGTTCAACTTTCTGAAATAGAGCTGAAGTATATTTAATGCTTTACTTGTTAGTTAGCATTGGTTTTGTAATTTAATTAATTAGTTTGCTAATTGATTAAGTATTGTAATAATTAAGTAGCTTAGTTCAACTATTTCTTTATTGTTTTGTAATAATTAATAAGTAGTTTGCTAGTTATTCGTTTAGTTTGTAATAATTAGTCTAATTAGTTTAATTAGATTAGTTGATTAGCTTAGCTTAGTGTAGCTTAGCTTATTTATTCGGACCCTCCTTCGCGAGGGCGCAATGTTGTAATAAGCGTGCGTGTGTGAATGCATGTCTTCCAACCCCACGTCTTTCTCCCTTTTACTTAACCGCTTACGATGGTTAGATTAGGGCACATTTTGATTAGCATACCTTATGCTTGCATGTGTGCATCATTCATTTGTCTTGCATGCACTGGGCTCGGCGCATCATACAAACTGCATTGTATTTCAATACCCTTATTTGAATACGTGTTTCCAAGCATGTTATCAAGTCACATTCATATGCCATCTTAGATAGCCGAGACTATTAGTTGCATTATTGCATATGTTGCATTAGGCATCTTAATATAGTTAGGATCATGCATTGTTTCTAACTAGCTTTTGTTTTGGCTCGGAGTACACTGTAAGTTTTACGCTTTAGCATACTTGCATGAGTGTGAGTGATGCCATGACAACATGCTTGCCATGAGGCTACTTTCTTAAATTCTTAACTGCTTGAATGCCTGTAGATGAAGGCTTGGTTGCTTGAATTGGAACAATTCGATAAATGTGAGTTTTAAGCCCGCTTTGCAAAGTGGCAAAATCATGTTTTAAACCCACTTGAGGTGGCAAATCCGCGCTTTAGCCCACTTGCGAGTGGCAATTTCAAACCATTTTCAAAACAAACATGAGTTGTTTTATTCCAAATCTTGTGATTTAGTCTATACTTGCTTGCGTGCGCGCCACATAGTAAAGTTAGCTAATAACTGGATTAGAACACATGAAGTTTTTAAACCAACATATCATGTTAGTAGAGGCCGATCCTTTGATCGGGCGAGCGGGGGTGCTCATTTCAGGACCTTCCCCTCTCGTACCCAAGTTCCCGAGCCGAGGCAACTTTGGTGATGGCGGACACGTGGCCGTTGGTACGAGTCAAGGTTTCCTAAATTTTTCAAAAATAAAATATTTAGGTGGCAACTCTGCAATCTGGAAAGGCAGTCCAGTTTTGGCATTATTTGATTTAAAATCTGATTTTCCAAAATGATTTGTCGGATTGGACTCTTCGGTGTTTATCAGTCTCACATTGCACTTTGTAAGATTAGATTCAGAACCGTGACAGGAGTCCGAACTGTAGGAGACCAATTCGTGCCTCTCTGAAAGGGGGGCACGCGAAAAAAGTCGAGTCTACAGGCCTTAACGGGGCCGGGCCCATATTGGGCCGCCTACGGGCCGCGGGCCAAAATTACACCCGTACCTATAGTGCGCTCTATATCCAAATCAGTAATTTTACCAGTACCAAAAACCCACTTTGCCCTCTACTTAAAACATTGAACATGCACATGTTTGAGGATAACCTTGATATTTTGCATGTTCCAGGATCTTTCGGCAGGACTAATCAGTGCATAACTTCACAATTTGGGATTTATTGGTGTTTTAATTCTTTGTGATTTGTATGTTTTATTTTAAGTTTACCCTTCATATTAAAATATGAACAACAATTTTATAAAAAAGTTAATTTATTTAGTTAAAACTATTTTAAAAATTAGCAAATTTTATTAAATAAAAGCATGTGCATTAGATTCATCATTCTTTTGTTGTCTCACACTTTGAAAAATATATGGATTTGCTACGGTATTTTTTCCCATAGTTCTTTTAATCTAATGTTAATAAAATTGTATTTTCTGGATTGTTTATTTGTTTAGTTTCTACATTTAAAAATAGAGTTTTTAAGTATATTAAAATTGTTTATACAATTGTAAATTTTTTTGATTATCATTATTGGAGATGCTTTGTTTTGGCAATAGGCTATTGTAATAAAAAAACTTAATTAAAAAATGTCAACTATTTTCTTTACGTTTATGTACATTTTTTTTTTATAAAAAAATTAACTAAAATAATCAATTCCTAAATTATATTTGTGTTGTATATTTTATTTAAGAAAAAATGATTTTTTTCATTCATGATATAGTGCAATGAAACTCAATGAATTATAATAATAAAAATCAAATACAATACATAATTAATAAAAATAAATTCTCAAAATGATAGGAAAAAAAACAGGAGAAACAAAGATCTCAATTTGTAAACAAAAGAAGAAAATAAAAGAGAAAACTCACGTTTGAAAAATAATAATAATAATTTAAATAAATGGTCAAAAAAACTACCAAAAAAATGGAAAATTATAGAATATTATAGTAGTACTACGTGTCCGTACTATCTAATAAATCATTATTCATTATACTCTTTTATGTCCCTCAATCACCCAACACAATACCCCACCTACTCACCTTCTCCACCAATCACAATCCTATGGAGTGTCATGTGTCTATATTCCGGGATTACTAAATAATTACCCAAGAACAAATAAGGGAAATGAGAGGAGAGAGAAAGTGGATTTGTGAAGTAAAAATTAAACATATAAAGAAAATATGTTTAGTAAATTTCAACAGATAGGAAATTGAATTGTTATTTTAATAGATAAAAAAATTCGTACAGATAAAAAATTAGACAAATAAAATTTGAACAGATAAGGGGAAAAAATTAAATAGATAGTTGTGGGAGCCGGATTTTATTAGATCCATAGGGACGGATGAGCGTGTCCGGTCCGAAACGTAACCTGTATTCGGCATATATCCCAGCCAATTAAGGAGCCGAATAAAATAACCCGTATCCCAGCCAATAAAACTGACGCCGAGTAGAGGTACATGTGACGGAACAAGGATGGGCCCAGCCCAAAGGCCCAAAGAAAATACTATAAATATGGGATCATCCATCAGAGAGGAAAATGTTAGAATTGTTGTGCTTAATTTAGAATATAAGTAATCTTGAGTGTTGAGACTGACTTGTCCATCGGAGTGCTAATTCCGGCACCCCCGACCAGAGTGTTTATTCCTTTTCAGGTGACTATCAGCGGATCACGAGCGTCCCTAGGATCAGAAGAATATTTCCAAACCACTTCTCCACAATTGGCGCCGTCTGTGGGAATACTCAAGCATATCCATGGCGAGCGTGACGGAGGACCCTCCAATAGTCACTGATGAAACCACACAGAGAGATAACCTTACTCCACCAAACAGGTTCGGACCGGACACGCTCATCCGTCTCTATGGATCTAATGAAGTCCGGCTCCCACAATTGCCTCCCAAACATCCTACAAAGATAAGTATTGGGTCCAGCCCAATCCAACCTCACACTGCACAGCCGTGCCTGACCGACCGGGGTTTTTGTTTTGGGTTCAAAAACACTGAACTCCAAAAGATGGACGCCAATCGATATTGGCCACAGCCATTCCATGTACTAATTTTCGGCTTTTCGAAGTTAAAATGGCCTAATTATCTAAACGTCAACTAAAGATGGGCTGACAGTCTCCGGATTCGGAGCCCCATCGGCGCACGATGTCTTTGGGCCGAAAAAGCCTCCGGATTCGGAGCGCCCTCGGTGCGTGACGTCTCCAAAGTCGAAATACATGTGTGCCGAATAAAAATTACAACGAAACAAAGTTGAAATAGGCAAATTTGAAATAAACAATGTACTATTCAAATTAGATTGTTCAAGCCATATAAACGTAATACGTGCGCACATTCAGAATAAAATGTGTACTAATATAAAATGCGTAATAAGTGCATTACAAATTAAGAACTAAGCATTTTATTAAAATCAGCTAATAAATACATAATTTCACTTTCAATCTACGTAATCATTACAAGATTTTCTTCGGTTCGGCGACTTCTTCATCATCACTCTTCTCAATTTCGAAAGCAGAGAAGGATAAATCATTCTGTTGGTACGATGGAAACGCCGAATCCAACCCTGCCGCCTGGAGATTCTCAACTTGCTGAAGTGCCTTGACTTGCCGAAGTGCCTTGATCTAACGGTGCCTAAATCCACGATTTTCACACTGGTAGACTTCTTCGGTGAGTTTCTCCTCGGTCTTTTGAATTCCGACCTTTCGACCGTCGTGGAAACCTTTTTCATAGGTCATATCCCTCGCAGTCTCAATCGCGAACATGCTAGCCGTATTACGATCGGCGATCGCATCACTAATCAGCCTTTGAGTAATCCTCTCTTTGACAACCGGGTTGGGGTGGCTAGTTGCTTGGGGGCCGGCAGACTTGATTTTCCTTAGCTCACGCTCGGCCTTCTCGGTGCGAGCTTCTAACTTTCGAATGCGTTCATTTCTCTATTCTATGTCGCGATGAGCGGGGCGGAGATGCATGCCGATCTCATAAGCCGTGTACAATCCCCTCACCACCCCTTGAACGCCTTCACGAAACACTTCGACGTCCGACCGACTGCTGAACTTCGGGAGGAAAAATCTGTCGAGAAAACTCGACTGCCACATTTGGATCTCGAATGATTGAATCCGCCTTTGTCATTGGTCTATTACCCACGAAGACCGTGAAACACAATGGGCGAGGAGTCGCGTCGGATTCCTTTCCAGGACGAGGTTGAGGGGACTTACGCTGTGGCTGTTTGTCCCTCCTAGGCGACCTACTTCGACGACGAGGAGATTGGTGTCTCTCCCAATTCCTTGAAGTCCTACTGCCCGAGCACGAAGGTTCACCGCTTCGACTCATGGCACCTCCCAGCTCAGCTAGCGTCTTCGTTTCACCTTTGCTATTGAAGAAAAGCTTATTTGACATTCGCACTTGTTTAATCTTCTTCCAAGAGCTGGACTGAGTTGCTGACTGAGCACATAAATAGGACCCTCGTTCACGAAGTACACGCCCATTTATTCCCTACGAGGGCAGCACCTCCGAGGCAATCTCATTAATACTGAAACATCAACAGCTCGGCGCCGACTGAGTCATATGCCCCAATCGCCCCATCCACCACTGATAATCGGCGTTCTACGATCATGAACCAACTAGGGCAAGGGCAGATTCATGAATCTAGACAGCTTGAGTGCCCCAGCCGTTCCACGAATCGATTCTCTACAAGATTCATACGTAACGTGTTAATCGGTGTTCTACGATCATGAACCAGCTAGGGCAAGGGCAGATTCATTAATCTAGACGGCTTGATTGCCCCAGCCGTTCCACGAATCGATTTTCCAGTACAAGATTCATAAGTAACGTGTTAATCGGCGTTCTATGTTCATGAACCAACTGGGGCAAGGGCAGATTCATCAATCTAGACGGCTTGAGTGCCCCAGCCATTCCACAAATCAATTTATCTGAACAGTAGTCATAAATTCATTTTGTTTATGATTAAATTAGATCCCTAATTTTAATCGGCTGATTAGGTCTGCTGTCTTACGTAAGCTTGACATTTTGTCCTAACTACTAATTCTCCTAACTATATACTCATATAACAAACAATACGAGAAATAATTTGAGAGCATATAAAATTTTCATTCATAAATTGGGCGCTAGCAGCGGACATTTTACATATGAAAATCCAAAAAAGATGGAAGTCAACTAACAAAAAGCATACATTGCAATTGAGTAAAGCCTAACAAAACTAGAATGTCACCCAAATCAAGTCTCGGGATCAAACTCAAGCGGCTCAACGTCCACTTGCTTGAATGGAATTGACATGGCCAATGTAACTCCAGCGGCAACAAGGGCTTTGAGCCAGCCGTGTCTGAATCCTCGATTCTCAAATTTAGGGACTTCTTCTACATTGTCATCAAAAGTGGCGTTCTTCCCAGCCTCGAACACCGCGGAAGCCTCGGATTCGGCTTTTTCCTTGGCCTGCTTCAACCCTTCCAACTCGGCCTCCAGTTTCGCAGGCGCCCCCTTCCTCGCTCACGTTTGCCCTCTCCTCGGCATCAGACCTGAGTTGATTAGCAGTCCTGGCCCTTTCCTTCTCAGCCTCCGCCCGTGCACTTTCCATTGCGGCCCTCATTGCCTCAAACTCTGCCCTGCTCCTTTGGCCATCAACTTTCGATTGCAAACGGCCAATCCTTTCAACAGCGTCACGCTGGCATCGGCCTAATTCGGCGATCCTTCCAATTGTCTGCAAAACAAAGGATCGTCACATTCCAAGAAACATCGAATGCAAACCAAAAGATCATCACATTCCAAGGATAAACACGTACCACAAAGGTTGACTGAGCAGCTAATGCTACCGTTGCCAAGTCTGGCTCGGCACGAAAGGTCGCCATGTCAGCCGGCAAGGAGACCGCGGCAGCTAAGCTCAATGCCACAGCTGGATCTTTCAAAGCTGACGCTTTGGAGGAGATCGGCATGTTTTTTATCTTTGGTTCAATAATGAAAGGAGCAACCACAGCCGACTCCTCTAAGCGTGGCCGCTTATCAACAGGGTCGTCTTCGGAGCCGCCTTTGTCCTCGGCGCTTCTTTTTTCGCCTTGATCCTCCGAAATCAGTCACTCTTCTGTAATCGGGCGCTCGACATCCTTTTCCATCTCGGCGACGACAACCTGGACCGATTCCTCTACAACAGTAAGTTGAACAGATTCAGTCGGGACAAATCCAGAACGGATGGCCTCGACCTTTTTTCGGGCGACCATGCGTTCGGCATTCCTCTTCTGTGCCATCTGCGTATGATTTTCCCCAGCCATATCTTCAAAGTAATCGCCGGGAAGGTCTCCCAAGTTCAAAAAAACATCTTCGAAGGCGTCCCCTCGGCCTGATGTAGACGGAGGGTTAGAATAGTTCAATCCGACTTCCTCAAAGGCCAAATTAATCGCTTCGTCAAATTCCGCAGCTGACCGGTCCAAATCTTCGGCGATTAGTTCGGCCACTTGTTCTTCCGCGTGTTCAGAATCAGATGAATCTAAATCGATCTGCCTCAAGTTTTTGAAGCTGGGGAAGATGAGAGCAGCAAGTTGATTGTTGCCTTGCGCGATCGGAATGTTATCTGCCGCCGAGAACGTTGTGTAAGTCGGCTCATACCGCAGGAGAATGTGGACTGCCCTCCCTTGTTTTCGAAGGTTTGGACAGCCGACGAACTGTAGTGCGGTTTTGATTTCTGCGAGCACGACGTTGTCGTCTGAAACCAACACTTTCTTCAAATCGCTGCCTGCACAAACAAAACAATAAGATGAACATAGTGCCGAATACATATACATACAAATATGAAGACCAAAGTGATCTAATCGGCCACCTGGTTCGCATTTTTTCCTCGGCACCGGGTCTAGACGATCTTCGCCTTCGTCGAACTCCCAGTTGCCGCGGACAACGACCATTACGTCGTCGACACGCTTGCCAAAGCTGGCGAGCATAGTCACTAAGTGATGATCAGTATCCTTAGCTCTAAAAAAGTAGCGCCCTAGCCGGCCAGTAGATTTGGCAAGGGCGTAACAGTGCCGAATTGCAGGAATACCTAAATTGGTCCTAAGACGACGATTTAGTTCTACGATCCCCATTATGATATAAAAGAAATTGACGTTGGGCTGGGAGGGGATCAGACCCCAGTATCTAAGAACGGCCCTCAAAAGTGGGTGAAGAGGAAAGCGGACTCCGCCCTCAGCATTTGATAAAAGAGGAAAGACGATTGTGCTCTCATTTTCCCTCTGCATATCAGCGATGCTGTCTGCCAAAAGTGACAGATGGACGTCATCAGAGATGGAGAAATGGTGTCAAAAGCCGGAGATTCGATCCGCCGAAAGGAGCTCTTTCAGATGTTCTGCCATTCTTTTTAAGCCAAACCCAAGGATTACGGAAAGTTAAAAGCCAATAAGGAAGCGGGATCAAAAATGAAGGAGAAGAAGACTTACAGGAGATAAAGCGAGAAACGAGTTGTAGAAGCCGCGAAGAGATAGAGTTGCACTGGAGGGCGAGCAAGATATCTTTTGAACATTCAGGACATACACTCGAAGAGGCAATTTCAAATCATATTAAATGGAAGCAGTGTACGAAGGGGCGGGAAAGCGTTACGATGACTAAGAAGCGTGTGCGCATTCTAACACGCATTGGGAAGAGGGTTAACTGCCGAATTTTTGACTTCTCAGGCTAAAAGCCAAACACGCCGACTAATTGATGATAGTAGGGTGTTTGGGGGGCAATTGTGGGAGCCAGATTTTATTAGATCCATAGGGACGGATGAGCGTGTTCGGTCCGAAACGTAACCTGTATTCGGCATATACCCCAGCCAATTAAGGAGCCAAATAAAATAACCTGTATCCCAGCCAATAGAACTGACGCCAAGTAGAGGTACATGTGACGGAACAAGGATGGGCCCAGCCTAAAGGCCCAAAGAAAATACTATAAATATGGGATCATCCATCAGAGAGGAAAATGTGAGAATTGTTGTGCTTAATTTAGAATATAAGTAATCTTGAGTGTTGAGACTGACTTGTCCGTTAGAGTGCTAATTTCGACACCCCCAACCGGAGTGTTTATTCCTTTTCAGGTGACTATCAGCGGATCACGAGCGTCCCCCAGGATCAGAAGAGTATTTCCAAACCACTTCTCCACAATAGTCAAAAAATTTGAATAGATAGGTATAAATTTGAACAGATAGTCAAAAAAATTCAACAGATAAATTAAGCCGTAAAATTGAAAACAAAATATCCTCTAAAACTAACAAAATGACTTCTCACCAAACTATTTCACAAACCTCTCACCAACAATTTTACAGATCTCTCGCTAATGAAAAAATATTCACTAAAACAAATGCCTTATATATTCCTTAGATTGAACTTTTTTACAATTTTTCATAACTAAAACCAAAATATTCAAAACAAATTTTTTTAAAATCAAACCAAATGGAGGTAACTTCTCACTAATCTCTAAGTTTAGAAAATTTATTTCAAATTCCTTTGAAAAACAAAAGACGGAAGGACGTAAACATGTTTTCTACTTTTTATTTTTTATTTTTTATACAGTTATACGGTACATTCAAATACCAACATTGATTATTCTATGATGGAGAGGCTCCTCATTGGAGAAAGACTGCTCCTCCAATGGCAACTGTTCCACAGCAGCAGCATACCAAGCCATATCCAACTCTGAATCTGATGGAATCAACTGGAAAGGGATATGGAAAATCCAGGCACCTCACAAACTTAGAAGCTTCCTTTGGCTTGTGATGCATGAAAGATTGCTCACCAACCATATGAGGTTGATTAGGCATCTTTCTAAGTCAGACACTTGTCCCAGGTGCCAAGACATGCAACACCTTCTCATAAGCTGCCCCAAAGCTAAGGTGTTATGGGTGAACCTGAGGAACAATACCTGGTGGCAGCAAAGCCACAATGTTACCTTAAGCAGGAATGGATTAGGACCAATCTCATAAGCAAGGACCTTATCAATGATATTCAATGGCCACAGTTTTTCTAACAACTCTGTGGACCATCTGGAAAGAGAGAAACAAAGAAGTGTTTGAGAATACTACTCAATCTCCCAGCACTAGTGTGACCTTTATACTGAATAAGGCTTTGGAAACTCAAGCAGCCTTTCAGACCATCCTACACCCAAGCTTTAAAGAACCTACACTAATGTCCTGGTCTTGTCCTATTGTAGGTAAGCTCAAGATGAATACTGATGGAAGCTCTAAAGGGGATCCTGGTCAATCATGCTATGAAAGACTGCTCAGAGATGAAGTTGGCACCTGGATATGGGGGTTCTATGGTTACTTAGGCAACTGCTCTAGTTTAGAAGCTGAGCTGTAGGGAATTTACAAGGGACTAACCATAATCATGCAGAAGGGAATGGCCAACATCCAAATTGAAACTGATTCCCAGATGGGCATGGAGCTTATCAGAGATGGAGCTAGGGAAAACTCACCATACAGGGCCCTAATTGAAGATGCTAATTTCCTGCTTAGGAGATGCCAATGCACTATTGAAGCCATTCCCAGGGAAACAAATCACTGTGCAGATGCCTTGGCTAACATAGGAGTAAATCAACCGGAGCACCTCATATTGAAGGAAGACCCTCTTAGTTCTATCCTCTCTTTGTTAACTGTTGACATGATAAATGTTGGCTCTAGAAGGGATTAAGATTCCCAAGATTCTATATGTTTTTGTTTGTATGTTTTTCTCTTCATTTGAATCAAAAAATAAAATAAAATAAAATAAAATAAAAAATGATTATTCTATGTTTCATCTGTCTTAATTACGTAATCCCTATCAAATATTATACAAAAATGAGATTTTTTTTAATTAATTTTTTAGTGATCTTGTTGTTGACTTTGTTTCATCTTTATTAAATATTTTTAAAAAAATTATTTTTAAAAAAGATGTACACTTTTAAGTTTTACTCGATTACACCAACTAGAAAAATAAAAATTCAAAATTTTGCAAAAAATTCCACACAAAAAAACTACTAAAAAAAGCAGGAAAAAAAAATGTGACTTTTGTAGGTGGGATCCAAAACTTACCCTAACCTTTTCAGAATTCGATGCCAATAGTAATCGTTCATAATTTTAAATTCTTACTTCTTAGTTTGGAGGACTTTCATTTACACCATAGATGCACACCCAACATCTTTTCCTAACTCCTATTCTTTGAATCTTATGATCTAAGGTTCTTCAAACGATTAGTGTCATTGAACCTGAGTTCATGTTTTTTTTTTTTTTTTTAAAGAAATATAAATGAGTGACCATTTAATTATTTTCCAGAGAAGTAAATCAGTGTCCTTAATTTTGCATGGTGGTCTTTCATAAAATTAATGCATGCTGAGAGTTTTCCTTACAATTTTTTAGGCATTATATTTGATTTTTTTTACTAGACAGACATTATCCGTTTGTAAGACCCTAAATAATATAATATGACACCTAATTCATTATTCTAATATATAAATAAATAAATCTAATGTATGAAATTTTGATATTCATTTTAGTAGAAATTACACTGACATGAATCTGTGAAAAACTATTTATAAACAAATAAAAAATATTATAAATATTAATAATTAATGTTATAAACTTTTTTATTAATTTATAAAAAAAAAAAAATTTCATCTAACACCACTGTTAGGTAATTCCCCCTATTTGATTATGTACTGTGGGAAAAAGTTTCTCAAAACCACCTAAATGAGTACATTGTTATTCTTTCTTTATTATTATTGTTGTTTATTTCACTTTACAAACAAATAAAAAATATTATAAATATTAATAATTAATGTTATAAATTTTTTTCATTAGTTTATAATTTTTTTCATTTGACAGCACTGTTAAGTAATTCCATTCCCCCTTTATTTTACTTATCTATTAAAAAGTGTTTGATGATGTACAGTAGGGAAAGATTTCTCAAAATCACCTAAATGAGTGTTGTTATTCTTTCTTTATTATTATTATTGTTTATTTCACTTCTTTCTTGATTATTGATGCTATATAATTGACATTTCATTTATGTAGATGTATGCCAGATAAAATTTAAAATTGAATTTTTCAATCAAAAGAGTCAAAATCTATTGTTTCAACTTGTGTCTCCAATTACAAGAAGGGAGATTGAATTTGGTTGACTTCCGTCAAAATTCTGAGAGAGTTTGGGAGGTTGTTATTTCAGTTGATTTTTTTAATTTTTTTATAAAAAGACTTATTAAAAAATAAAGAGTATAATATAATTAGATATTTTGATATTTTAAATTTTTTGGGGGGTCAAAAAACCACCCCCTCAAACGGGCCTTTAGTGCTGTATGTGAGGTATTTGTATACTTCAAATTATTTGTATGTTTTGAATTATTGGAGTTGACATGGTTTATATTGGCTCCATTCAGTAGGAATTGGGGATGCTGCGCGCGGGCTGCGCAGCAGTAATTGCTGTGCAACGAAATTGATTTATTTTAGAATTCATTTTGATAATTTGAACTGTTCATATTTTAAACACTACAAGAAAAAACACTTTCAGCGACTAACATTTTGGTCGCTAAAAGTACCATATTTGGTTGCTAAAACCTTTTTGCGACCAAAATATGTTGGTCGCTAAAGCCTCGTAACAAATAGTTTTCTGCAACCAAAAAAGCCTTTGGTCGCTAAAAGTGACCATTCGCGACCAACTTTTTTGGTTGCGGAAAGTCCAATTCATATTATCCAAAAGGGAACTTTTAGCGACCAAAGATAAGTTGGTCGCCAAAAGTCAGCCCCTTGACCCAAAAAAATAATTCTTTTGTGCTACCCAAGACTTGAACTCCCGACCAAGGAGTCACCATGTACCCAATCCACTCTGCTAATAACATGCTTCTTGTTCATATTTGGTAGAGAAAATATATAACCCATAAAAATTGGGTTATATATTATTTTATAAAACTTTTAATGCCTAAACAGAAAAATAGCATCTAATTACAGTAGTAGTATCCGTTTTTTTAAAAATTTATCCCGCCATAACTTTCTGCGATCAACTTTTTTTTTGGTCGCCAAAGGATAATCTTCCGCGACCAAAAAAGCCTTTGGTCGCCAATAGGTATACTTTCTGCGACCAACTTTTTTTTTGGTCGCCAAAGGGTATACTTTCCGCGACCAAAAAAGCCTTTGGTCTCTAAAGGATATACTTTCTGCAACCAACATTTTTTTTGATCGCACAAAGGTGATCTTCCGCGACCAAAAAAGTCTTTGGTCGACAATAGGTATACTTTCCGCGACCAACTTTTTTTTTTGGTCGCCAAAAGGTGATTTTCCGCGACCAAAAAATCATGGTCGGCAAAAGTTAGATTTTAGTCGCAGAAAGTTGACTATTTGTGACCAAAAAAAATAGGTGGTCGCTAAAAGTGTTTTTTCTTGTAGTGAAAATACATCAAGTAGAACATGCTTGTAAAAAATCAAGTTAATCAGATATCGTTTATTCATTCATTCACTCACATTTGTATTCATTTTTGAGATACTTACGTGTAGGTCCTAACAAGTAGATTTATTATCTTATAGGTTCTATGGAAAAATTGTCATAAAAAAGTCACTAATTATAAGTTTTAGCGACAATTTATAAAAATCATGACAAAAAAAGTCACTAATAGTCAATTTTTAGCGACATATATAAAAAATTGTTACAAAAAAATTATTTTTAATGATAATTTTACCAAGACTTATTTTCAATAAGACTTGATGGGCATTAAGTCCAACTATTCGGACCTATTGGTAGTTTACCCTTTTTTTTAATACTTTAAATCACAATTATTTTTTATTTTTGTAGATACAAATGTGAGTGGATGAATAGGTAAACGATATCTGATTAACTTGATTTTTTACAGGTATGTTCTACTTGATGTATTCAAAAATATGAACGGTTCGGATTATCGAAATGGGCTTCGAAATAGGCTCATTTTGCTCCAAGCAGTTGCTGCTGCGCAACCTTTGCAGCAGCATCCCCAATTCCCATTCAGTATCACTTATAAATCAATTTATTACTTAAAAAAAAAAAGTTGATTGATGGTACGGTGGTACTACATGTACTAATTAATGTACACATTAGTATACCAATAAGTAGTGTTATGCCATTATTATTGATATACTAAAGTTAATATACCACATCATCTGTTAATATACTAATTAGTACATATAATTGATACATATAGCATTATTCTTGATGTAAACTTTAAATTTTTTATACGGTGGTGCTACATGCACCAATTAGTGTACTAATTAGTATACCAACTAGTGTTATGACATTATTACTGGCCACATTTATTGTACACATTACAAATACCCAAAATTTCTAAAATGATGCCACATCATCTATTAGTACACTAGTTAGTATATTAATTGATACATATAGCGTTATTCTTCTTTATATGCTTTGAATTACTAAAGTTAGCAAAGTTTATATTGGTATCACATAAAAATTAATTTATTTTTTAAAAAAAAGTTGATTTATGGTGTTTACTTATTTATAAATTAGGGTGTGAGTCCACCTGATGAGTGTGCTTGAAATATAAATTTTAATTTTAAATTGATAACATATTTTCTATGTTATTTAAGAGATGAAAATGTTCATTAGTAAATTAAGTGAATGGTCTTAAGTTCAAATCTTGTGTCCATAATAATTATTTTTTATTTAGAGAAATCGGCACTTGACGTAAGAAGAGAATGCCACTTGGCAAAATGAGGAAAGGAAGTTCATGGACACCAAGGTGTGATTTGGGAACCCAAATAAAAGCTGCATTTTGCAGCTTCAAAAATGCAACCTGAGACACCTAATAACATTAGAACATTATTTGGGAAGTTAGCAAAACGCAAGGTGTGAAATTACATAAATTACCCCGTCATGTTTACAAGTTAAGGGGTAGGACAAATCACAATTTGGAGGTATTTTAATCATTTTATTATAATGTGACATCATAAATAAATATTAACCCAAAAAGTAAAAAAGTAATTTTTATTAACTTTTCAAAAAAAACCAAAAAGTTTGGGTAAAAATCAATTTTTAACTATCATCATGTAACATCCACAAGTAATGTATTCACTTTTAATAATAGTATAATTTATAACTTATTTTAGTTTATTTGAAAATCTAAAATACATATGGACAAAAAAAAATCCCATTCCGTTTGTCATAATTGTAACTTTTGTTATAGTTATTTGTATAACAAAAAAAGTTATGGGACAACTTATTTAGCCAAATAGATTCAATTTCTTTTCACAAATTATAAAAGTTAACCAAACAAATTCGTACCAAAGGAACCTATTAAAAAACGATATATGCATATTTCACGTACAAGGCATGTACCCTGTGGGGACATATTTTCTGAATACCAACACGTGGCATGGTGACGCCGACGTGTCAGCCGAGGTGCCACGTGCCCTGGTAGTTAAGCCGAGGTAATCTCGGATAAGCCGAGGTCATCTCCGAAGATGTCGGAATCCGAAGATAAGGGACAAGAGTCCTGAAGCAAAGAGGGGACTTAATTAAGATAAGGATAAACCTCTTAGGAAGTTTATCTCTATCTCCCAAAGAGTCCAGAGTAAGTACTAAGATTGGGGTACACAGAAGTCATATTTCTAATTGGACTTGGATTAAGTATATTATAAAAGAGAGGCACCCCCGTGGGTCTAAGGTATGTAATTCATACTTTGAGTATTCAGTTTAATACTTGATTATCCTTGAGAAACATACTGACTTGATCGTCGGAGTACCCTCGGGTGGAAGAACCACCGCCGGAGCTTTTCCTTTCTGTTACAGGTTGTTGGAACCATCTATTCTGCCGGTGCTTTGCTGCTGATCACTAAACGGGCAGTGTGGTCAGATTTTTACCCACACAATTTGGCGCCGTCTGTGGGAACGAAGGAAGAATAGATGGCCACTAACGGACAACAGGAAAATATTGGGGATGACGCTCCCACTGGGAGTGGCAGACCAATTGGCCTCGACATTGAAGGAGACAACCACAATTCAGAAGCCCGTGGCCAGGGCCACAGGGAAAACGACGTAAACCTGGAAGGCGACACGTCAAAAAGAACAAACCAAGGAACGTACTACAATGAAGATAACCTCCAGATATGGAGGGACAGGTGCCTACGGAGGGATGAGGAAGTAAAAGAGCTGGCGGACAAGTTGGCAGACCTTCAGTCAGTCGTCAACTTCATGATACAAAACAATGTAATGCAGCCACCATACCCGCTGCAAGATACGCCGATACCAGCGACCAACACCCAAAAGGGCGGAAGAAAAACAATCCCCGAGGTTCCTCAGCATACCAGGAGCGGAAGGCACTCTCACCGGCCTTCCGGGGAAGTCGGGCGAGAAAAGCCGAGGCAAGAAGAGTCCCGAAGGACGCAACACATAAAAAATCCAGACCCCAAAGAACATCGATATGTTCAGGGGCAAATACTCCACTTTGACACAACCCAGGAAGAAAGACCCAAACGGACCCACCTCGAAGCCGAAAGCAGTGTGCCAAAAAGGTTAAAATCCAGAGACAGCCGAGCTCCAGGGAGGAGCAAGGAAGACCTAAGGGACTACCTCAAGAGGAGGCAACAGAATGGAGAAGCCGAGGTAAACTCCCCAGTGAAACCAAAGACAGCCTTCTCGGCGGAACTGGACAAATTTGAACCACCCAAAAGATTCAGTATGCCGAGGTTTCAAATCTATGACGGTAAATCAGATCCGAACTTTCATGTTGGATTGTACCTAAATTCAATGGCACTATATAGCGGAAACGAGCCGTTGCTCTGCAAAGTATTCCCCTCGTCCTTTGGGGAAATTGCATCTGATTGGTTCCACAAGTTACCAAAAGGAAGTATAAAGACATGGGAAGGCTTGGCCGAGATGTTTGTGGCCAGATTCGTGACCAACAAGCTGCAACCCCTGAGGGTTGATGCTTTGATGGCTCTACGAATCACCAAAGAAGAAGGCCTCAGGGCCTATGCGAAGAGGTACTACGAGGTGTTCAACCGAATACCTGAATGCAACCAGGAAGTAGCAGTCGTATCCTTCAAGAACGGCCTGAAAGATGACTGCCCACTACGGAAGTCTTTAGCAAAAACATTACCAAAAAGCATGGAAGAACTCATGGCAAGAATTGAGAAATACGCCAGGGCCGAGGAAGATACGTCGGGAAACAAAGAGGTGAAGCAAGAAAAGGGAAACGGCTCGCCAAAGCGAGGCCGAGTCAACAATGGACCCACCAGGCAAGAAATAGAATTAAGAAATAAACAGGCGGTAACCACGGTATTCCGGATCCCAATCCATAAAATCTTGGATCGGATTCGAAATCAACCATATTTCAAGGTTCCGGAAAGAGCACCAGGGGAATACATGGGAAGAAACGTCGGCAGACGTTGCGCCTACCACAATGAAGAAGGGCATCCAACTCAAGGTTGCAGAGCCTTAAAAGCACACTTGGAGGACCTAGTAAGGCAAGGCCTCCTGAGGGACCTGGTCGATGAGGCCAGAACAAGGGAAGAACAGGCAAGGTTGCCTCAAGCACCAGCAGCACCCCCTCCCCCAGCACAGCTACCACAGGCAGGAGAACCAAGGGTAGTCAATGTGATCCACTCAAGGGTCAACGAAAACGAAGTCAGAGGAGAAACCCAGAGGGTAAGACATCTACAGCATATCTACCAAGTTGGGGACAAGAGACATCGGCCAGAAGAATGCCAAGGGCCAATGATAGCCTTTACCGAAGCCGACCTAGAATTGGTCCAACATCCGCATAATGATGCCTTGGTAGTGTCCCTCCAGGTCGGGGAGTGCCAAGTAAAACACATCCTAATAGACCAAGGCAGCTCCTGTGATATCATGTACGTCAGATGTTACAAAGAGCTAGGCCTTCACCCTGATGACCTAGAGCAATCCAGCGGCCCGATGGTCGGCTTTAATGGAACGCCGACATGGCCACTGGGTGCAACAAGCTTGGAGGTACAAGCCGGCACTAAGAAGATTAGGACAGAATTCCTGGTCATTGACACACCCTCACCATACAACATCATCCTTGGAAGACCGTGGTTGCATGCAATGGGGGCAGTTCCCTCGACGTTGCATCAACTACTCCGGTTCCCAACAGAGCATGGGATTGAAGAAGTCAGAGGGGACCAACTACAAGCCAAAAATTGCTCCATGGCAGCAATAAAGTCCACCTGTAGTATACGGGAGCCAAAGAAAGCAGAAGTTGAAGATGAGGACGTAGAAGTCCTGGAAGATGTTGGGAAAGAACCAGCCGAGAAAAGCGAAGAGGCGCTAAAGAAAATCCTCGTCCAGGAGGGCGACGAAGAACGATTTTTTCTTCTCGGCTCCGGCTTAGCCAGAGAAGAGGAAAAAGAACTGGAAGATTTTTTAAGGGCAAACATAGAGGCGTTCGCCTGGACACCCTATGAAATGCCTGGCATTGACCCCGAGGTCACTTGCCACAGTCTGAACGTCGACAGATCGGCAAAACCAGTGATTCAACGAGCCAGAAGGCCGACATTATTGCACGTCGAAGCAGTGGAAGAGGAGGTAGACAGACTCCTCGAAGCCAGGGCCATCCGAGAAGTTCAGTACCCGACATGGCTGTCCAACACAGTAGTAGTAAAAAAGAAGAATGGCAAGTGGAGGGTTTGTGTAGATTTTACCAGCCTCAACAAGGCTTGCCCAAAAGACAGCTTTCCTCTACCCAAAATCGACCAACTGGTAGACGCCACCTCGGGACATGAAAGGATGAGTTTTTTAGATGCGTACAGAGGGTACCACCAGATTGCTATGTACCCTCCAGATGAGGAGAAAACCGCGTTCATCACCCCGAAAGGCCTGTACTGTTACAGGGTAATGCCTTTCGGGCTGAAAAACGCAGGAGCAACCTATCAGAGGTTAGTGACAAAGATGTTTAAACACCTGATTGGCAAAACGGTGGAAGTTTACATCGATGACATGGTCGTAAAGAGCAAGAAATCAGAAGGTCATCTTGCCGACCTAAAAGAAGTCTTTGACATACTCAAACGATATCGGCTCCGACTCAACGCCTCGAAGTGTGCCTTCGGAGTTGGGTCAGGTAAATTTCTAGGGTACCTGGTAACAAGAAAGGGCATTGAAGCCAGCCCAGACCAAATCAAGGCCATCCTGGAACTACAGAGTCCAACATCGGCAAAGCAAGTTCAAGTGCTCACTGGAAGGGCCGCGGCCCTGAACCGATTCATCAGCAGAAGCTCAGACAAGTGCAGACCCTTCTTTAACCTGGTGAAAAAAGCCACAGACTTCCTGTGGACGGAAGAATGTGAAGCTGCCTTAGCCGACCTGAAAAAGTACCTGACCACAACCCCAGTCCTTTCTAACCCAGTCCCAGGGGAGGAATTATTTTTATACTTAGCAGTCTCTGAGCACGCAGTCAGTGCAGTGCTAATCCGAGAGGAAAAAGGGGAGCAGAAGGCTGTCTATTATGTAAGCAAGACTTTGGCTAACGCGGAAACAAGGTACCTTCCACTGGAAAAATTAATGCTAGCCTTGGTAATGGCCTCAAAGAAATTGAGCCATTACTTTCAGGCACACAAGATTGTGATTCTAACAGAGCACCCATTGAAGTCCTTGTTACATCAAGGAGACTTAACAGGAAGGATAGCAAAATGGGCAGTAACACTGGGCCAGTTTGACCTGGAATTCAGGCCAAGAACAGCAATAAAAGGTCAAGTTTTGGCCGACTTCGTCGCAGAACTCACACCTGAAGCCATCACACCTCAGGCTCCGTCGAGCCGAGATAAGCATCACCCCGACAAACAAAAAGAAACCCAGTCAAAGACAAAACAGCAAGAGAAAGAAAAATTCAGACCATGCAGCATCTACATCGGCGATTCATTCAGACTATTTGTCGATGGAAGTTCAAACCGCCAGGGAGCAGGAGCAGGAGTACTGCTGATATCTCCAGATGGAGAAATTGTAGAACAGTCCATCCGGCTGGGGTTCAAAGCCTCCAATAATGAAGCAGAATATGAGGCATTAATTGCAGGACTAAAGCTAGCAGCAGCAGCAGAGGCAGACGAGGTAATTGTTTTTTGTGATTCACAATTAATTGTTAACCAGTCAACAGGAGAATTTGCAGCCAGAGACGAAAGAATGTCGGCATATGCAAAGGAAGTCATCCGACTGGCGGCCCTATTCCAGAACTGCAGATTACTCCAAGTAAGCCGAGATGACAACACCCACGCCAACGCGTTAGCCAACCTGGCCAGCTCAATTCAAACTGGAAAAACAAGGACAATTATGATCGACTACATGTCGGCCCCGAGCATAGATAAACAGAACATCGAACAAGAAGCAATGTGCGTGGGCTTTGGACCAAGTTGGATGGATGCAATCATTGCATTCCTAAAAGAGGGGAAGCTGCCAGCAGACCATAAAGAAGCACATAAAATTAGGCTGAAATCGGCCAGATTCAGTCTAACAGCAGAAGGCCATCTCTACAGGAGGTCCTTCACTGGACCACTTTTAAGGTGCGTACACCCTTTACAGGTTGAAGATTTTCTTTATGAGATTCATGAAGGAATTTGCGGAAGCCATACTGGGGGCAGATCGTTAGCCCATAGGGCCATTACCCAAGGGTATTGGTGGCCCTACATGCAAAAGGATGCCGAAGCCTATGTAAAGAAGTGTGAGCAATGTCAAAAGTTTGCACCTCTGATACATCAGCCAGCTGCCGACCTAAACCCAGTATCCAGCCCTTGGCCGTTTGCCCAATGGGGCATGGATCTGGTTGGACAACTTCCCCAGGCAACTGGGCAGAGAAAATACTTGTTGGTAGCAACAGACTACTTCACAAAATGGATAGAGGCAGAACCTCTTGCCAAAATCCGAGATGTGGATGTCAAGAATTTTATTTGGAAAAACATAATCACCAGATTTGGGATTCCAAGAGCTATAATTGCCGACAACGGAACACAATTCGACAGCAAACTCATCAAAAACTTTTGTGCAAAATTCAAGATCAAGAATTATTTCTCAACACCAAGTTTTCCTCAAAGCAATGGGCAAGCAGAGGCGTCCAACAAAGTAATCCTGGATGGAATAAAGAAGAGGCTCCAGGCAGCAAAAGGAAAGTGGGTGGACGAGCTACCCAACGTACTTTGGGCATATCGGACTACGCCGAGAAGATCAACAGGAGAATCCCCCTTTGCCATGGCCTATGGCACAGAAGCAGTCATCCCATTAGAGATCGGCATCCCAGGGATCAGAACCCAGGGAGTAGAGAATGGCACCAATGACATACTCTTAGCCCGAGACCTGGATTTACTAGAAGAACGAAGAGAGAAGGCTGCAATTCAGCTTGCAGTATACCAGCAACAGCTTGCCAGAGCTTACAACAAGAAAGTTAATCCAAGGGATTTTCAAGTCAGCGACTTAGTCCTAAGAAAAGTCGTCGGGAACAAGAAGGATCCCAGGGAGGGCAAGCTTGGCCCAAACTGGGAAGGACCCTACAGAGTCACTTCAGTATTAGGCAATGGAGCATATCGGCTTGAAGACAACGAGGGCAAAGCATTGCCCAGACCTTGGAATACTTGTAATTTGAAATTTTTCTATCATTAGAAAAACATCATTGTTTGGCCGATGCTATCAATAAAATCTTTTCAGAATCCTTTCAACATGATCGATTGATAAAGTTATGCATGGATGTTTTTGAAGGCATATCAAACTCAAAGTTTAGCCGATGTTATTCCTTGTTCCACTTGTTGAAATTTGTAGCAATTTACAAGTTGGAATCAAGCTGATTCCTTATCTTCACTTGTTGAAATTTGTAGCAATTTACAAGTTGAAGTTAAGCCAATGTTATTCCTTGATCCACTTGTTGAAATTTGTAGCAATTTACAAGTTGGAATCAAGCTGATTCCTTATCTTCACTTGTTGAAATTTGTAGCAATTTACAAGTTGAAGTTAAGCCAATGTTATTCCTTGATCCACTTGTTGAAATTTGTAGCAATTTACAAGTTGGAATCAAGCTGATTCCTTATCTTCACTTGTTGAAATTTGTAGCAATTTACAAGTTGAAGATAAGCCGATGTTATTCCTTGATCCACTTGTTGAAATTTGTAGCAATTTACAAGTTGGAATCAAGCTGATTCCTTATCTTCACTTGTTGAAATTTGTAGCAATTTACAAGTCAAAGTTAAGCCGATGTTATTCCTTGATCCACTTGTTGAAATTTGTAGCAATTTACAAGTTGGAATCAAGCTGATTCCTTGATCCACTTGTTGAAATTTGTAGCAATTTACAAGTTGGAATCAAGCTGATTCCTTATCTTCACTTGTTGAAATTTGTAGCAATTTACAAGTTGAAGTTAAGCCGATGTTATTCCTTGATCCACTTGTTGAAATTTGTAGCAATTTACAAGTTGAAGATAGGCCGAGGTTATTGCTTAAGTTTTCATAGCAGTATGTGGGTTGTTTAAACCCTAGGGAAGATGCTTAACACTTGTTGAAATTTGTAGCAATTTACAAATTTATGTTAAGCCGACGTATGATCACCCACTGAGGTATACAGAAAATTAACAGGCTGAAGCAAAGGTTAAGTATATTGTTTAAACACTTGTTGAAATTTGGAGCAATTTACAAGTAGATTAGAACGAAATCATTGTTTAAATACTTGTTGAAAACTTAAAAAAAAAAAAGATGGCAAAAGTATACATTGAGTAGTATATGTTTTGTGCTTATCAAAATTTATACAAGGTTTGCAGGTCAGTATCTTGCCAAAGTAAAAGCTTTGCAGTTATACCCGAGGTATGTAACCCCGAGAAGATTGCACAAAGAAAGCAGAAAGCAAGCAAAAATTTCTAAGTATAGAACTACGCAGAAGCAAACAACAGAACATCATAAGATTGAAATATCCATAGCAAGAACAGTTGCAATTACATACTGAAAAAGGCACATCGGCCATAAGAGGGAATATACATTGTCCAGGAATTGAAAGAAAAAACAAAGTCCAAAATCCAGAAAAGAAAGAAGGGAAAATCAAGACTCTCGAACATCAGCAACAGCAGGAACTGGAACCTCGGATGATTCAGCTGGAATCTCCTCGGCCACCTTCTCCGCTTGTATTTCGGCATCTATCTTTGCCAAAGTTGTGTCAAGACTTCTTTCAGTCAGAAGGAGGTCAGATGATAGACGCCCTGAAACAGACTCCTTGGACACTTCCTCAGCATCATCACCCCCCTCATCTTGAGTTAAGTCCATAACCAGTTCAGCGGGAGGAGGGGACTTGACTTCGGCAGCATTCTTGGGCTTTCTCACCAAGGCCTCACCATCATCATTTTCTTCATCTTCCTCCTCGGCCTCGGACTCTGACTCACCAGCAGGAGGAGGTGGAGGAAATGGTAACGGAATAGCATCGGCCTGACGCAATGGCGAGTCAGCAGGAAGGTCAAGCTTCTTTATCAAGGACATCCAACCAAGGGAAAATCCCCTGTTGCATGCTTGCCTGACTTGGAGCTTGTAGTCTTCTGCAACGTCGGCCATACCTTGAGCATAGGCTTTTTCATCGGCCTCTTTGATTTCGGCCTCCTTGGTGGCCAGCGCTTGTTGAAGTTCTTTTTGTGCTTGGACCTTCTGAGCCTCGGCTTCCCTTTTCTCGGCTTCAGCTACTTTTTTAACGGCTTCAGCAGCTTCGGCCTTTTCAAGAGCTAAGGTTTGGTTCTTTGTTGCAGCCTCGGCTTGATCCTCTAGTTTTTTCATTTTTACTTCAAGGGCCCTTAATTCTCTCTTCATTGAAGTCGCTTCCCTCTTCATATCAACCAATCTTTGACGATTTTCAAAGGATTGCATTGAAAATGAATGGGCATGTTGGATAGCCTGAATGAAAACAGAAGTATCAAAAAATTTTCTCAGAAAGAAAAAGAAGGAAGAAACATAAATACAAACAGAAATACTTACTTGAGCAGAATGTTGGAGCATAAGAGCATAATTTTCATACTCACTAAAACTGGCATTTCGCTCCAAGTCATTCGGTAGAAGGAGAGCAGTGCTAAGAGCGACAGCAACATTAATGTCGTCAGCACTCTCGCTAGCCATAATGGGCCTGTCCTCCAGAGATAGATCAGGGGCCCATGGGACGTCGGGCTTCTTTGAAGCCGAGGTCGTCGCAGACAATGACCTTGGCCGCTTCGTTTGTGTAGACCCTGAGGGTTGACCCTCAGCAGATCTCTTGGTGGAGACAGAGGCTGATTTCTTGCTTTCTGCCAGCTTTGAAATAGGCATAGTATCTTCAGCTTCGGCATCTGTAGCCTTGGCCTTAGGCTGAGCCCTTTTTACTCTTATGGGACAACTTATTTAGCCAAATAGATTCAATTTCTTTTCACAAATTATAAAAGTTAACCAAACAAATTCGTACCAAAGGAACCTATTAAAAAACGATATATGCATATTTCACGTACAAGGCATGTACCCTATCACTAATATACAGGTATGGATAATATATATGGTGTGTCTCTTAACTATAAAGAACCTATACATGTATATTGAAAAAAATAAGACAAATATAACAGTAAAGAAATTTTTAAAAAAAGACTAGCCAAATATATGCACACACCCAACCCAAATGAAGACGAATGCAGACAAGCAATCTAGAATAGTGAGTCTAATAGACATAAACATCCAATAAACATATATCTCCCCAAAACATGATCATATACTTTAGACCTAACAGAACAAAATCCTAACTATACTATTTAACAATTTCAAAGTACCAACAAACAATATATATCTAGTATCTATTTCTACACTTTTCATCAATCTCTCCATAGCTCTGGCGAGATTTTCTTCCTCACCATCATAAACCTGATTTAATCAAACAATGAAAAATTAAAATTCAAAATTATAGAGTTAAATAGTATATAAAATTATAAATTCTCACCCTCGTGTTTCACCGGTTTCTTTGTCGATTTGGTTCATGGCATCCCAAACCGTCATCCACGGCAACCAGTGAAAAGGGTATTTGTAGCGGGCAACATCCAATATCAAAAGCATGTCTATGCCCTTGTGATATGCAGCCATTGGTGAAAAATGACCATCACCCGTCTAAATTTCAAAAAATAATAATAATAAATTTAATTTACTATATTAGAACAAAAATCATAATATCATAAAAATAATTAAATCAATATTCAAATCTAAAACAAAACAAATCAATAAATTACCTGATTGACCTTCTTCCTAGAGTAGGACAGAATCATATATAAATCTTCTATTGAAGTTGTTTCGATCACAATCTATAAATTGCTCTAAAGAGCTATGTTGAGTCTTGAATGTTTCAATGTCGACATGTTCCCTAGCAAGTTCAGCAAAACTATCAAATGTGATTCCTTTTCTCTGGACATTCCCCATGATCTCCGAATCCCCGACCATGTGATCCTCGAACCAGCGCCACGGACCTACAACAAAAACATAAAATAAAATAATAAAAAATTAAGGAATGAGCATTGAGACAAAAACATAACAAGCATTAATTAGTGGAGCATTGGAGAACAAAAGGGCAACAAGAAAGCAAATCATGTATGAGTTAGAGCAATGAGCCCCTGGGATGCAGTGTGGTTGCTCTGCCCTTTGCATAGCAGCCACTGCTGTGAGATGTAATAAGGCTCACGTCAGATCCCATCTCAATGATCCAGATCATTTATTTTTTAAGGTACATTAATTAGAATATTCTCATAAAAAATTAAGTCGATCAAATATCAATAGCCCCCTGATCAGAACAAATTTATATTCACCTTTATACTAAAGAAAGCGTTTATTTTTATAGATACAAATTTGCCCTGATCATAAGTCTATTAATGTCTGATTGACTTAATTTTTTTCAAGAATGTTCTACTCGGCGTACCCTAAGAAATGATCAGTTCGGATTATTGAGGAGTAACCCAAAGTGAGCCCTATTACGCTCACAACAGTGGCCACACTGCATCCCCTGCCTATGCCCCTTTCATTTCATTGGTCACCTCATCATTAGCGATGCCATAGAAATTTAGATTTAATAATATCACACTGAAATATATAAGGTAACAAATTCAACAAAAATCAATATAAGAATCGTTCCTAAATAATTAAAAGTTTAACAAATAGAAACTCTAAGACCAAACTGAACCTTTTAAAACGCATAGAAACAAGTTTTATACTGAAAATTGAAACAAAATTGAGCAATCTCTTCAGATAAAAAGTGAATTTATTGAAGAAAAATACATTAGGAAAACTAAACCCAACAGTTTTTTTTTAGTAGATCTAAAGGTGGCCCAATGAAATGAAGAGGGGATGGAAGGGGATACTGTTATCCATTAAAAAAAAAGGGCAAATTACCAACACCCCCTTGAGGTTTAACTAAAATACAAATTTCTTCATGAGGTTTGATGTAATAACCCTCACACTATCCTAACCATACTCATATGCATTCATATGATTCTGTCTTGTTAAGCTTGCATTTCAAGTCTTGTCCTTGTTCGCTTAAGTGTTACAGCATGCTTTGTACCTTGCCCGGTATGGGTTTAGCCGAGGTCACCCTGAGCCTAGGTCAGTTTTGGACCTCTTGCATCTAAGACCATCTTGGAATTTACTTTGGTTGACTCCACCTTCGCTCTGACATGTTGGCCAAGATGTCACTATCTAGGCCGAGGTGTTCATTGCCGAGGCCGAGATGTGTATTATCTAGGCCGAGATGTTACCCTTGAACCCAAGTGACCTTACTCCTGGATTGGTACGACCTAGACCGAGGTGTGGCACATCTAGGCCAAGGTGTGGCACAGCTAGGCCAAGTGTTGTCCTTTCTAGCCGATGTCCTTGCCCCTTGCTTGCCGAAGTCTTGTTGTTAGCCGATGTCGTTACTTGTCGGAGTGTTCTTGCCACCTAGCGCGTTGAGTACACTTTGTCATAGTCTTGTCTTTTCACTCAGTCACATTTTTTAGTAGAACCCACCAGCCCCTGCCACGTGCCCCTGCAGAGGGTTAAGTCAGCCGACAGACCCAGAAAATATACATTTTTGTATTATATCTTTGCCTTGTAGAGAGAGAGAAGCTCTAGGAAGAAGAAGAAGTTTTAGAGTGAGAGAGCGGGCTTTCGAGCTTGATTCCTAGAGATCAAACCGTTAGATTCGTGTATTGAGGTTAGATTCTTGATTTACTCTTGTTGTTCTTATTGATCATCTAGCTGCATTGCACGATCAAACCTGTTCTGCACGTCATGCATTGATTTAAAGTTGGTTTTAGAAAGAGAAAATAGTGTTCATGTGTTCTTGAAGAAAAAGCCTTGTTTGATCCGAAAGTTTGCATTAAGATTCATGTTTTTGTGTTTGTTCTCACAAGATCCTTGAATATGGGTACCCAAGTCCATGTTTTTGAATTCATAGCATGAAATCTCAGATTTTGTAATAGTAAATTATGATCTTTGCATTCATCTTCCTCATGTTCATGCTCTTCATGTTCGTCATGTTCTTCAAGAGAGGGAAACCCAGATTTTCCCGACTTCATTTCCTTGAATGTGGCCATCGAGGCCACACCTCGGCAAGGAGGTGTAGGACCCCGGCCTAAACCTAGTAGTTGCCCAGCATGTTTTCCCGAGATAAGAAACTGTGTTTTGTTTTGATTTGACTTAGTTTTTGAAGAATGCCGAGGTCATTTGCATGCATGCCAGACTTGTTTTGAGAAGTGCATTCAATAGACTTTGCCATGTGTTTGTAGGACTTGGACTTGCCTTGACCCCGACGTTTGAAGAACTATGTGAGTAGTATTTTTAATAAAGTTATGTTATTAAGTTTTGATAAAGTTTTGCCTTACTTGTTTTGGAAAAGTATTTGTTAAGCATGAATGACTATCCCTATTTTGTGTATCAAGTATTAGCTTTGGTTTTGACAATCTTTAAAAGTCCGTACGTGCTAAGGGACTATAAGCATTTGTAGCACAATCTTTGAAAGTCCGTACGTGCTAGGGGACTATAAGCATTTGTAGCACAATCTTTGAAAGTCCGTACGTGCTAGGGGACTATAAGCATTCGTAGCACAATCTTTGAAAGTCCGTACGTGCTAGGGGACTATAAGTATTGGTAGCACAATCTTTAAAAGTCCGTATGTGCTAGGGGACTATAAGCATTTGTAGCACAACCTTTGTTAATGTCATCCCTTGAAACTTGAAAGTCTTGAAAGACTTTAATTGTTGAGACTTGAAAGATTTGTTAGATAAACTTGATTTGCTCTTGGATTTTGTACAAGATGTGATGTGCCTTGATTTGATAAAGATTTCGGATATCATTCATGTAAAACCCTTTATTATTTATACCATTCACTGAGTATCCAAGCTCACCCCTCTCTATATATATGTAGGTGACGAGCAGGACGACGATGACGCCTAGATGTACTTGCCACTTGTTTTGGATTTTGCACTTTTGCAACATCTTGAAGATTATGCTTCTTAGTTGTATTTCATTGTATTTTGTATTTGATGGCTGAGAAGCCTTTTGGTCAAGATGTATTTTTGTACTTCATTTTATTGTATTAAAGCTATGTAAAGATGTATGCCATTCCATTTAACTTATGCATTGCTCTTATGGACTACTTAGCTTTGAATTTATTGCTTCTGCATTTGTAAGCCCCATATGTAATACTCTGATTGTGTGTGAATTTTGAAAGTTGGCCTTCGGTAATCTCAGATTACTAGCCATCACGGCACCATTCTACTAGGGGCGGAATGGGGTCGTGACATTTGAGAAATTACATCCCGCCCTATGAAGTTTATATTTTCGTAACAGATTGCCCCTGAGGTTTATATTTGCATAACAAATTGCCCCCTAATTTGTTATGCAAATATATCCTTCAGGGGGGAATTTGTAATTTCTCAAACCTCAGGAGGGAATTTATATTTTAGTCAAACCTCGAGGGAGTGTTGGTAATTTGCCCTTAAAAAAAAAAAAAATTCCTTCACAACTATCTATACAATTGAAAAATTACTGTAAATATACTAACTTTTCTCATTGCATAAAAAAGTCAAAAAATCAAAAATCACTAAGTTGTCAAACTCAATCAAATTCATCAAAAATATGTCAAAAGAAGAGATAACGACAAAACCCTACTTACAATATCAATCAAAACATTATTTTAAGACAAATCAACAATAAGATACCTTTCTATGTTTTTTACTTTTTGCACATTTTTTTCATAAAAAGTTAAAAGTTATTCTCAAACATCTTTTATACTTTTACCTCATATTTTAATCAAAATCCAAAAAATCACTAAAAAAACACTTCTAAACGAACCCCTAATCAAAAAACCAATCCAGCCTCAATAGATTGAATGCCGGACTAATAATCTATTGAACCTCGCATATTTTCTTCACTCTCAATTCCACTAATATTGAGGCAATTAAGCATGACCTTACAACCTTAGACATATAATTGACCCATACTATAACAAGACTAAACTAAACTGACCCAATCCATAAAAATTAAGTCGAGTTCCTTCATTTTTAGAATCTTTTCAACATTCCTAGTTTGAATCATTTTAGGTTGATGAAATACTCAATATCGATTCAGAACATTCCAAACAGGACCTTAGCTAAAGTCAAAAAAAACCATTCTTAAATAAAAATTTCAGCAAAAATACTTTTTTAAGTCATCAATGATAACTAACTTTACTCCAACAGAAGGTGAATCAAAGTCAAAGACCAAGAAACTCACTGAAAACTGATGGTTTTGAATTCCCACAAATTGATTATCTAATTTGAGAGAATAATTTGGGATATTATTTAATAATTCCATAACATCACGTAGCCATACTCCAAATCAATTACCAATTACTTAGCCTCCATGTTGTCTCTCATCTCCAACATAAATTGTGAGCCCCTACCCCTTTCTACAAATCAAAACATTATGAAGTATCACGTTTCCATACTCTAGAAATACTGAATAATCACCTGAATAAATTAAGCTTGATGGATTTATTTTGAAATTGATTTCGGTAATTTGAATTATTTATTTTTATGATTCATTGATTAGAATATTCATATAAAAAATGAAAATGATTGGAAATGGATAATTATACATTTGAATTACATTTTTGTTACAAAAAATAATTAGTTATTCTGAAAATCATATTTATTATCCATTTTACTATTGATATCTGATTATCTTAAATTTTTTCATAAATATCCTATTTAACAAATCTTAAAAGGTAACCATTCAAAAAATTAAAATCAACTCCAAAATTAGTCCCATCAAACCCAAATTATTCTCTCAAGTTGAATGGCAACTTGAATCCAATCAGAAAACTCTCTCTCTTTGTATCTCATATGTGAGTCTCTACGTGTTTGGTTTGAGTTTTCTGAATTAAGTTTTTGAAAATTGAATTTTTTAGTTTTTGTATTTTTTTTTTGTTTTTAGTGAATATTTTTAAAATTTAAACATTTTTTTTTACTTTTTTAGATGCACCTTATTTAGATGTATGTAGAAAGTAAAAAATTTGTGAAAAAATATTTTTAAAAATTAATAAATACATAAAAATATAAAAAAAAAATGTATTAAATTCTTGTATTTTTTTTAATATTTTTGGTATTTAGTGAATTTTTAAAAGGTTTTTGTTACAAATTTTTTACTTTTTAGGTATATTTATGTTAGGTATGTCTAAAAGTTAAAAAAAAAATTGTTTAAAATATTTAAAAAATTCAGTAAAAACAAAAAACACGAAAAACAAGAAAGTAAAAATTTTTTGAAAAAATGGAACCAAGCAAGTTAAGGCATTTGTTTGGCCTCTCATGTGAGTTTCAAAATCATTGTAGTTCAAGGCATTTGTTTGGCCTATAGCTTTTTGATTAAAATAATCAAAATCAAAACTCTCCTTATTTTTTTTTATTATATATCTTCTCAAAAAAAATTAAAAAAAAAATTAATTAAAATAATCAATTCTCAAACAAGTCTAAGTGCTCGTTTGGTTTTTCTCTTGAGCTAAAAAATTACAAAAGGACAAAAATCACAAAAAAACAAAAAAAAAAATTATAATTTCAAAGCCAAAAAGTCAAAAAAGTCAAATAAGAAAACCAAATAAATAAAAAAATCCTAAACTAAAAAAATTTAAAAAATTAAAAAACCAACTAAAAAAATCATTATCAAACTGGCGCCTAAATAACAGGAAAACAATAAATCAGAATATAAAGCTATATGTTTTCCTTCATTATATATATATACCAGCGAACAAATATCGTTGTATATGCGACAAACGTATGTGTACATTCATCAACAAATCATTGGATATTGGATTTAACGAAATAGTAATCCATATATATATATATATACCTTTCCAAGCTCGTTTTGGATCAACACGAAGGGCATTAAGCACAGTGCACAAACTTGCCGGACCACAGAAGTTCAAATCCCTTTGCATTCCATAGTTTGCGAGTAGCTTTAGTGACCCTTCAGTTGTTCCTTCTGCCATGGCTTCACTCAACATAGCCTGAAAAATTTCATACGAATATCATGAAACTGAAACAGCTAATTTCATTGTTCAAAAAAAAAGAAAAAAGAAAAAAGAAAAACCCACTCCTCCTTCTTTAGTCTCAAATGAGATAGCAGGAGGATTCAATGGCTTCGTGTATGTCCTTGTCTGTGTTGAGAAACCACGAAGCTTGATTCCCTTTCCCTATTGAAAACAAAAAACAGAGAAACATTAATCTCAAGCAAATAAATACCTAAACAAAAGTATTCAATGACAAAATCAATGTTCATTACCATAAACCTTTTCTGAACAACTGCCAACATTTTCGAATAGACACTGTAGAGAAACAAATATTAGAGAACAAAAATTGGTGAAATGAAGAGTTTTATCAAAAATAGAGAGATACAACTCACAATGAAGAGGACAGAGAGAATAAGAAGATGCTGGTTCCCTTGAAGCTTTTAGAATGAGTAACAGAGCACGTGGTGACACAGAACAACGGAGCTGCCCACTGCTCACTTTTTTTTTTTTCCTCAGCCTGTTTGGTTATGGGTATAGTAAAAGGTTGTGACAGTGTGTAATGTCACTCCAAATTACCACCATTTATTATTTATATTTTGTTTTTTAAATCTCTAGTAATTATTTCCTAAAAATTACACGTAATGAATGAAATTATAACATTATGTTAAATTACACAATTATTGTCCATTCTCTTCTGAATTATCTAATTATTCACATTTTCCTACAATGTTTAGACATAATAATTATATTGATGTTTTGACCAAACTCATGAACTTTTTATTTAGGGATTGGCTTTCTTCCGGTTTGTAATCGGATCGGAGGGTGTTGTTGGATCCGTGAGGTCTATCATAGGTCCTGTTTTGATAATCTGAACTGTTCGATATGTAGAGTTTGTTGAGCACTATATGATTATAAAAAATTACGTTGAGCAGATATCGATAGCTATTTCATCGAATCAGATTTCTGTCAATCGTTAATTTTTTTACTGTCTATTTTTTTATTATACAAAGTTGATTTGATCACATAACTATCGATATCCGATCAATGCGATTTTTTTACAGGTATATAGCACTCGACGAGTTATACACATTTCAAGGTTCAAATTATCAAAACGGGACCCATAGTGGGCTCCCACGGACCCAACAACACCCTAATCGGACTAAAGAGAAGCCAAACCCTTATATTTATAAGAGTGAGAGATTGTTGTTGGGCCGTGGTAGACTAATGGTGAGATCTACCTCGTTGATTTCAATAATTTATCTATTCTCTATGTAAATTATTTATGTAAGAATTTAAATTGGTTATTTATGAGTCTGTCCTATTAATTAGATTTATTTATTCAAAAGTCCTGATGAATAGATTTATTACTGTAAATTTGTTCATAAAAATAAAAGAGATTAATAAATTTATCACTGAATAAAAAATGAATAGGACTTAATGGTATTTAAGTATCCTTAATGAGACTAGTTGGTAATTATCCTAATTTAAATTGGTTAAACAGTTATAGTTACTAATCGGATTACATTTTGTTTTCTTAAAAAATGTAACGACTTGAATGATTGTAAAAATTTGACCATCCATTATTTTGAAAATAAACTAATAGAATCATATGTGGTTACAATTATTCAATTAATTTAAATTTTTATATAAATAATTATCTCTCAAAACTTTAAAAAATAAACATTTTATAAAAATAATAAAATCTCATATTATATTATTAGTTAGTATGATAATTTTAAAATTATATGAGTTAACTCTTCAAATTTATATATTCGCATACTAAATTATATATGTGACGGAAATTTTAAAAATAGTTATAGTCAAATTTTATTAAAAATTATCTAAATTTTTAAGTCTTTAGTTGTTACTAGCCTCAACTCAATTATGATTGTCACGTTACCTTCTGTTATTGCGTGGCCTTCCTCATTCCTCCTCATCCTCCTCCTCCGACGACGACATCTCATAGCTTTTTTTCTCATCCCTCGACAACTCACATCCCCTCCTCTTACTCCATTGCAGCTACTTCTTGTTGGAAAATGACTTTGGAAAAATCTATTTTTTGTTAACTTTGAACATTAATTAAAGTAAGACACAAGCGTTACTTTTAACGTTTTTCATTAGATTCATGTTTAATGCCGCGCAGTGAATAAAACTGTGTATTTGGCTGCTCAAAATCATTTCCAGATGGATGAAAATTCAACGCGTGTTTTCGGGTTCGAGAAAATAGCTTTATGTGGGTTTCCTACACATTTGTGAAATGTGCTTGTCCCACATTAGAAAAGCTTAAGGATTTATTTAGGTTTATATAGACTAGCTTGGAATACTTGGAATGGGCCCCAAGGAGTACCCAAGTTTGTGGAAGGGTGAGTTTATGGGTAAAATGAGCTAGACCCATTGGATCCAAAACAAAAATCACACGCCTGCCGTTGCCGTCCGTTCGGGCTGGGCTGGGCTTGAGCGCTGGTACGTGGTGTTGTAAGGTTGGGTTGGGCTTGTCCGACCCAATACTTATTCAAAATAAATTGGTCCAAATTTTTCCTTCATTCAAACCGAACAAATCTGTATCTGTCCGAACAGGTTCATATCTGTTGGCACCTATTCGGAAAAGCCACATTTGCTCCTATATAAAGCATGTCATTCCAGCATTTCTGGCATCGAAAAATTTCCAAACTTCTTCCCTTTCTTCTTCTGTTTGTCCTCCTACACTCTAGCATCCGTTTTACATTTTTTTTTTTAGGAAAAGAAAGAGAAAGAGTTACAACATAATTTGGTTCACAAGACTTGATTTTGTAGTGCTGCAAATCAAGCAGTAGTCGTTGCATCCTGGGAAGTAGACGCCGGTAAAACTTGAAGCACCGGAGCAAGGGCAAAATCTACTTTAAGGAGATTGTGTCCAACACAAGCCTTGACTTTAATTTCTGTAAGCGTTTAATCCGGAATTTAATTTATATAATTATTTTTTGAATTATTTTATTTTGTTGTTTATTTTAAATTGTACATTTAATTTACACACACACACTACTGTGGGTATAACAATCTTAAAGTAGATTTTCGTTTTATTTATTGCTATGTTAGACAGACGAATATTTTGTTTCGGGAAATTAAATTGTAGTCATATACTGTTTAATTTCTTAAATAGTAGTAATATACTGTTTAATGATTTCTTTGATAACATAGTAGTAATATATTGTTTATCATTGGAATTTTGTTACAAAATATTATTCTGTATATTTTATGTGTAAATTATTTTTTGTATATTTTGTGATTGGTGTATTATTATTTCGTCAGAATTATGACAACTGAAATAAACAATACTGAGACTGTTATTACTTCGACCTCCACACTTGTTGTGACAGTGATAACTCTGGAAGTACCGGTAAATCATGGGGAGAAGCCATAAAAATTCAATGGAAATGATTTTAAAAGATGGCAACAAAATATGATGTTTTATCTTAAAACATTGAATTTGGCTTGCTTCACTCATGAAAAAGTTTCGGCATTGAACGAGGGAGAAACTAATCGACAAGTGGTTGCTGTAGCCGATGCATGGAAACATGGTGATTTTCTGTGTCGGAATTATATCCTCAATGGGTTGAACAATACATTGTATAATGTGTATAGTGTGAAAAGCAATGTAAAAGAACTGTGGAAATCTCTGGATCATAAATATAAAACAGAGGATGCCGGTACAAAGAAATTTGTTTTTGGTCATTTTCTGGACTTTAAAATAATGGATTCCAAGACGATTATTAGCTAGGTTTAAGATTTCCAATTAATTCTCCACGACATACATGCAGAAGGGATGGTTCTCAGCGAATCTTTCTAAGTAGCGGCAATCATTGAAAAATTGCCATCATCCTGGAAAGAATTCAAGAATTATCTGAAGCATAAACGCAAGGAGATGAAATTGGAGGAACTAATAGTGTGGCTCAGAATTGAGGAGGACAACCGTGGTTTCGACAAGAAGTTAGGAAACTATGTCATGCAGACTAAAGCAAATGTTGTGGAACATGAACATAGGTCAAAATTAAACAACAAAAAGTGGAAGCATGATGGCAATAGTCCCAAACAAGGACCCATAAGTAAGATCAATAAAAGGATCAACAACGGGTTCAACAAGAGGTTCAAAGGCAAGTGTTTTGTGTGCGGCAAAGATGGACTAAGGGTTGTCACGTTCGCAATGACGGAGGAAGTTCAAGCAAAAAGCCAACACAAGCCAACATAGTCAAGGATTTTTATCTTTCCGATGGAGTGGCAGACATCAATCTTGCTGCAATAGTCTTTGAAACAAATTTGGTGGGCAATAACAAGGAGTAGTGAGTGGATACTGGAGCAACCCGCCATATCTGTGCAGATAAGATGCAGGGGCGTAGCTATGCTTTGGTCAGTGGTGTCAATTGGCACCACTGAACTTCAAATTTTTGATAGAATATATGTAAAAAAATTATGAATATTTACAAATTGAACCCAGTGGGTCTAAATAAAATAAATAAAATTTTAAATTTTTACAAATTGACCCCAATAGGTAAAAACAAAATCAAACTTTATTCAGAAATTTAGGCTTCTAGTTCTAGAAATAAACCAAACGTTTGTTGACTCTGGAGACTGGACAGCGACTTTTAGTTTTGGTTCTCTCCATTGACTATTGCTTTGGGTGTCTCTTACCTTACTCTCACGTTGTTTCTTCTCTTCCTTCATTCTTTTTCTCTCCAATGTTCCATTCCAATTACAACAACTAGTTCATTCATTTGGGTCTTCGTTCATTCGGTGTGCTAGTTGTGATTGCCAAGACTTTTGATCTAGTTTAGGCCCTTTGGTCTTTGATTGTGGCACCAAGGTTAGCTTTCTTTTACTCTAAAACCTTCTCTCTGTTTTTCTATGTGATTCAATTGTGTTGATGATGGGTTTGTCAATATTTGGGATTATACAACAACTATGCCTAGGGTTTTTTTTGGGGTTTATTAAGTTTTCAGATTTTGGGCTTATAATATTGATGATCTTGAACAAGCATTCTGTTAAACTCTTTTGCATCAAATTCTAATTTTACTAGTTCACTATATTGATGATTTTGAATTCCATCTATGAACTATATACGATAAATTTGTGTTTGTCCATTGTATTTTGAATTGGAAGTCTATAGGATATATATATATATATATATGGATGCTATAAATTTGTGTGTTTTATCATTGCTTTTGTATGATGCGTGAATCTAATAATACATCTTATTCTTATTATAATTTTAGGATCAGTTCTACTACTATGGATAAATTTGTGATAAAAAATTCTTCCAAGCAAGCCACTATGGATAAATTTCTAAAGAGAAAATTGATTATGTCACAAGATTCATCTCACATCCAAGAAACTTATGGTAGTGATCAGATAGAACTTGCTTCTAAGAAAAGTCATATTGACTTGGAAACTCTTCCCACAGATCCTGGATTACATAAAAAAATATCAGAGTATCATCCTAATGATCAAGATGAGATTAGAAGGGCATATTTGCTAAAAGGCCCTTGTCAACCTCATAGCCACAAATTTCCACAAAGAGATGTCGGTGGGGTTTTGTGTCGTTTTAATCCAAAACGGTTTAAAGAGTTTGGCAATTGGTTAGAGTGTAGCATAAAAAAAGATGCAGCATTTTGTTTGTGTTGTTACTTATTTAAGCTCAACATTGGAAAACAAGCCGGAGGTGACACTTTTGTTACTGGAGGCTTCACATCTTGGAATAAAAAAGAAAGGCTAGCAGTTCATGTTGGAGATTGTAACAGTGCTCATAACCAAGCTTGGAAGAAGTGTGAAGATTTAATGAAACAAAAACAACACATCCAAGAAGTTTTCCGTAAGCAATCAGATCAAGCTAAGATTGACTATCGGACTCGCTTAAATGCATCAGTTGACTGCGTAAGATTCCTTTTACGCCGAGGGTTGGCTTTCCGTGGTCATGATGAATCAGAGAATTCAAGTAACAGAGGAAATTTACTAGAGATTTTACAATTTCTTGCTGATCACAATGAGAGCATAAACAAGGTTGTCTTGCAAAAGGGTCCTAAAAATATGAAGTTGATTACACCTGAGATTCAAAAAGATATAGCAAATTGTGCTGCATGTGAAACTACCAATGCCATCATTGAAGATATTGGAAATCAGTTCTTTGCGATTTTAGTCGATGAGTCTCGTGATGTATCAACTAAAGAACAAATGGTAGTTGTTTTGCGATATGTGGACAAAAGAGGGATCATTACAGAAAGGTTTCTTGGTCTCATGCATGTTGCGGATACCACTGCTTTATCACTTAAGGCAGCTTGAATCCTTGTTTTCTAAACATGGTTTAAGTTTGTCAAGAATACGTGGTCAAGGTTACGATGGAGCTAGTAATATGCAAGGTGAATTCAATGGTCTTAAGTCCTTAATTATGAAGGAGAATGGAGAAACGTTTTATGTTCATTGCTTTGCTCACCAACTTCACTCTTGTAGTTGTTGCAAAAAATCACATTGATATTGTTTCGCTTTTCAATTTGGTTAATAATGTATTGAATGTTGTTGGAGCTTCTTGTCAGCGTCGAGATTTGCGTAGAGAGACACAAGCTGCTAAAGTTGCAGAATCATTAAGCAATGATGAGATTCAAAGTGGGCAAGGGATGAATCAAGAAATTGGTCTTAAGCCAGCTGGTGACACGCGTTGGGGATCACATTATGGAACACTTCTAAACTTGATTGCCTTGTTTGCTTCAATGATAAGTGTTCTTGAAGTTGTTGAAGAGGATGGCTCACACTCGGAGCAAAGAGCTGATGCTCGTACTTTTATATGTGCATTGGAATCCTTTGATTGTTCCTTTAATCTACACTTGATGAAAAATGTCTTGTCAATCACAAATGAATTATCTCAAGCTTTGCAAAAGAAGGATCAAGACATTATAAATGCTATGTCACTAGTCAAAGTATGCAAGCAACGATTGCAAACAATGCGAGATGAAGGATGGGAATCTCTATTAACTGAGATTTCCTTATTTTGCAAAAAGCATGATATCCCTATTTCTAATATGGATGATATATTCATACTTTCAGGGAGATCGCGACGTAGGGCCCCACAAATTACAAATTTACACCATTATTGCATTGAGCTATTCTATACAGTTTTAGATATGCAACTTCAAGAGCTAAACAATCGTTTTACTGAGTTGAATACCGAGTTACTTGTTTGTGTGGCTTGCTTGAACCCGGGAAACTCATTTTGTTCTTTTGATAAATCGAGATTGGTTCGTCTTGCTCAATTATATCCATCTGAGTTTTCTACAGTGGACCTCTTAGCACTTGAGAATCAACTTGAAAACTATGTTGTTGATATGCACTCATACAGTGAGTTTTCTGAATTAAAAGATGTTAGTGACCTTGCAAAAAAGTTAGTAGAGACAAAGAGAGATATTGTATATCCTTTGGTCGATATGCTTGTGAAACTGTCATTGGTTCTACCAATCACAACTGCAACTGTGGAAAGATCTTTCTCTGCAATGAAATTCATAAAAAATCGATTACGTAACAGAATGGATGATAGTTGAATGAATGATTGGTTACATATATTGAAAAAGATCTGTTTGATAGCATAACTAATGAGGCCATTATGCAGCGATTTCAGAAAATGAAAAGTCGTCGCGGACAATTGTGGTAGTGTAGATATTTACTTATTTTTGTTAAAGTAATGGTGTTAATATCCCAATATTTTGTTTTTACTTGTAATTTCACTAGTTTGGGTTACTTTGTCAATGTGATTTGGGAATATATGAAATTTACAGAGTATTATGTGAATGTTAATGTTGACAGATTGTGTATAACTAAAAGTATGATATATGACATTGATGATGCTTTGTTAAATGACCCCACTAAAGGAAATTCCTGGCTACGCCACTGATAAGATGTTTACAACCTACAAAGTGGTGGAAAGTGTAGAACAACTTTTTATGTGAAACTCCTCCACTTCAACTATGGAAGGACAAGGAAAGATCGTGTTGAAAATAACTTCAGGGAAAGAACTCATGCTCAACAATATACTCCATGTGCTAGAGATTCGCAAGAATTTGATTTGTGGGTCATTGTTGATCAAAAATGGGTTTAAATTAGTCTTTAAATTTGACAAGGTTGTACTCTCCAAGAGTGGCATGTATGTGGGGCGAGGTTATATGAGTGATGGGCTTTTTAAACTTAATGTAAATACTGTTGTAATAAATTTGGCTATTAATAATAAAAACACATCTTCTATTTATATTATTGAGTCTTCTTTGTTATAGCATGGTAGATTAGGACATGTAAATTTTAATTCCTTGCGTAGACTTGTTGCTTTAGAATATTTACCAGACTTAGAATTTGATCCTAATCTCACTAAGGCATCATTTAATAAAGTAGAAATAAGTACTAAACCTCTAAGTTTAATTCACACAGATATCTATGATTTAAAATTTGTTCAAACTAGAAGCGGTAAAAAGTACTGTATTACTTTTATTGATTCTTACACTCGATATTGCTATGTTTATTTGTTGAGAAGTAAAGATGAAATCTTAGAAGCTTTTAAGCAATATAAACTTGAGGTTGAAAATCAACTTAGCAAAACTATTAAGATAGTGAGAAGTGATAGAGGTGATGAGTATGATGCACCATTTGAGGAATTTTGTTTTGAACATGATATTATTCACCAAACCACTGCACCTAATTCTCCTCAGTCAAATAGAGTTGCTGAGAGAAAGAATCAAACTCTTAAAGAGATGATGAATGCCATGTTGATTAGTTCAAGGTTACCTCAGAACTTATGAGGGGAGACAATTTTGTCTGATAGTTTTATTCTTAACAGGGTACTCCACAAGAAAATCAATCAAACACCTTATGAAGTATGGAAATGCCGACGACCTATCTACAATTACTTCAAAGTGTGAGGATGTTTGGCCAAGGTGGCAGTCCCTAGTCCCAAAATGACTAAGATATTACCAAAAACCGTTGATTGTGTGTTTATTGATTATGCAAATAATGGTAGTGCATATAGATTTTTAGTTCATAGATCTAAAAATCTTGATATGCATGTAAACACTATTATTGAGTCAAGGAATGTGTCATTTTTTGAACACATTTTTCCTTGCAAAGAAATTAAAGAGAGAAGTTCAAATAAAAGAACTTTTGATACTGCTATGGGTAGCAGTGAAAACCAAAATGATAATAAAATAGATGAACCTAGACGTAGCAAGAGGGCTAGGATCTCTAAATCATTTGGTCTAGATTTTCTGACATACCTGTTAGAAAATGAGCCTCAAAACTTAAAGGAAGCAATTTCAAGTCCTGAAGCTCCATTGTAGAGAGAGGCTGTGAATAGTAAAATTGAATCAATACTGCAAAATCATACTTGGGAATTGGTGAACCTTCCACCAAGGTGTAAACATCTTTGATATAAGTGGATATTTAAGACAAAAATGAAAGCAGATGGTTCAATTGATAAATACAAGGCTAGGCTTGTTGTTAAGGGGATACAAGCAGAAGGAATGCCTTGATTATTTTGACACCTATTCACCAGTGACAAGAATAACATTTATTCGCATATTAATTGCGATTGTAGCTTTGTATAATCTGGAAATATATCAAATGGATGTTAAAATAGCTTTTTTAAACGGCGAGTTAGATGAGGAAATCTATATGGAACAACCAGAAGGGTTTTAAGTTCCCGACCAAGAGAAAAAGGTTTGTAAACTTGTCAAATCCCTTTATGGATTAAAACAAGCTCCGAAACAATGACATGAAAAAATTGATCACGCTATGTTTTCGGATAGTTTTAAGATAAACGAATGTGACAAATGCGTCTATGTTAAAAACAGATAAAAAGGCTATGTCATAGTTTGTCTTTATATGGATAACATACTCATTATTGGAAGCAATAATGACATGATTAAATCCACAAAGAAAATGTTGAATAGAAAATTTGACATGAAAGATTTGGGAGTAGCAGATGTAATTCTAAGAATAAAAATTACTAGAACATCTGAAGGATATGTTTTATCTAAGTCTCACTATGTTGAGAAGATTCTAGAGAAATTTGGAAAGCATGACGACCATCCTGCTAAAACACTTGTTGACATTAGTCTTCATTTGTCAAAAAATATAGGTGTAGGCATATCACAATTAGAGTACTCTCAGATAATCAAAAATTTGATGTACTTAATGAGTACGTACACAAGTAGGTACACAAGTAATCCAGGGTCCGACCATTGGAAAGCGATAATTAGGGTACTTAGGTATCTAAGACGTAGCCAGAATTATGGCTTACATTATACCAAATATTCAGCAGTACTCAAGGGGTACAGTGATGCAAATTGGATATCGTATACTAAAGACTCAAAATCCACTAGTAAATACGTCTTTACCCTGTGAGGTGTTGCAGTCTCTTGGAAATCTTCCAAGTAGACATGCATATCAAGGTCGACAATGGAATCTGAATTTATCGCATTAGATAAAACAAGAAAAGAAGCAGAATGACTTCGTAATTTCTTAGAAGACATTCCAATATGGCCTAAACCTATTCCAGCTATATGCATTCACTGCGATAGTGAAGCAGTAATAGGACGAGTACAGAATCAGATGTATAACGGTAAGTCTTGATACATTCATCGAAGACATAATACCGTTAGGCATTTGCTCTCATATGGAATAATTTCTATAGAATATGTAAAGTCAAAGGAGAATATTGCGGATCTATTGACTAAAGGGCTAGCCAGAGAGCAAGTGTACCATTTATCGAAGGGAATGGTATTAAAGCCTATTACTTAAAAGTCGCCATAATGGCAACCCAACCTAGTTGACTGGAGATCCCAAGATCTAGGTTCAAAGGGACAACCGAATTATGGATGACTTCACGTATCAGTAAGGAGGTTTACTCATTTCTATGATAAGAAGAGTGATACCTGCAGCGTTAGTAGGATAAACTTTGCTTGTAATGATTCTTATAGCTTGGATATCCAAGTGGGGTATGGCAGGATACTCTTAATAAGAAGTCACCTATATGAGTGTGAACTGGGCCGGTTCTGTGAGAATTGAGAAGGCTAAATTCTCTAGAGCACTCATGAATTACCAGGCGTTGCTCAAGGCCAAAATGAACACAACCGTAAGAACCAAACTATGTCTGCAGATACACTATGTGTAGTCTATTGTCTTGGTTTATACAAACAGCTGAACAGTTCAAGGCATCGCGTCCACTGATTAGCTAGTAAGTCCGATAGGCTTTCACTAGAGGAGGTTCAAAATCAAAAACTACCTATCTCGATGTGGTGTATTTTCTTAATGTACTCTTTCTCTGTCTGCATCTTGTTGCATGTCCGTTATCGTGAATTCCATTCATGTGGGCGATTGTTGGAGTATGGCTTTAGAAAAACCTTTTTTTTTTCTTTCTAACTTTAAGCATTAATTAAGGTGGGACCCAAACATTATTTTTAACGTTTTTCATTAGGTTCATGTTTAACGTTGCGTAGTGAATAAAACCGTGTATTTGGTTGCTCAAAACCATTTTCGGATGAATAAGAATTCAACGCGCGTTTTCAAGTTCGAGGAAATAGCTTTAGGTGGGTTTCCAACACATTTGTGAAATGGATTTGTCCCACATTGGAAGAGCTTAAGGATTTATTTGGGTTTATCTAAACTAGCTTAGGATGCTTGGGATGGACCCCACGGGGTACCCAAGTTTGTAGAATGGTAAGGTTATGGGTAAAGTGGGCTAGACCCATTAAACCCAAGACAAAAACCCTATAAGTGCGCCGCCGTCGTCCGGTCAGACGGGCTGGGCTGGGCTGGGCCTGAGCGCGGGTGCGTGGTGTGAGGTTGGGTTGAGCTTGTCCGACCCAATACTTATCTTTTTGGGCCAAAAACTTTTGTAATTTATTTAATTTTGGTTTCAAAATTCAAAATAAGTTAGTCCATATTTTTCCTTTACTCAAACAGATCCCTAACAGGTTCATATCCACCCGAACAAGTTCAAAGGGTCCAAAACAAGTTCATTCGAACCGAACAAATCTGTATCTGTCCAAACAAGTTTTTTCTTATTTTGAATCTGTCTGAACAGGTTCATATATGTTGGCACCTGTTCGGAAAAGCCACATTTGCTCCTATATAAAGCTTGTCATTCTAGCATTTCTGGCATCAAAAAATTGCCAAACTTCTTCCCTTCCTTCTTCTGTTCGTCCTTCTACGCTCCTGTATTTGTTATGTATTTTTTTTAGAAAAAGAAAGAAAAAGAGTTACAACATAATTTGGTTCGCAAGACTTGATTTTGTGGTTTTGCAAATCAAGTAATAGTTGTTGCATCCTGGGAAGTAGACACCGTTAAAACTCAAAGCACCGGAGCGAGAGCGAAATCTAATTTAAGGAGATTATGTCCAACACAAGCCTTGACTTTAATTTCTATAAGCGTTTAATTCGGAATTTAATTTATATAATTATTTTCTGAATTATTTTATTTTGTTATTTGTTTTAAATTATATATTTAATTTATACACATACCACTGTAGGTATAACACTTGATATAGTTTATTTTAATATTTAAATTATTAACTAAAAAATTAAATAAATAAAAGGGTCTTGACTTGAGCAAGAAGTAGTAATAAACTGAGACTAGAGAAACGGATAATCGTGTGAGCCCTAAATAAATCATTTAAGAGAAACTGGGCGGCTTGCCAAGGGCCTAGGGTAGGACCTACCGCTCTGGAATTGGATAGGTAGGTCAACCTGGAAAAATAAATAGACAAACAATGAAAACGGTTGGGGCTTAATATGTCCTTTCACAAGGGGATGAGTAGAGATGTCACCGTCTGTAGGGAATTGGGGGATCTTCTCGTGAAAAGGAGGCGCAATTGTGCATATTCTATTCTATACAGTTATGTGCCAAAAGATTTTTTTGGTTTCTTTTTATTTTGCAAAAATGTATTGTTTTGAATTTTCAAAAATTCATTTTTTTACTTTTATTTTTATTTCAGTTAATTTTCTTTTAAGATTATACTATGGTACATACCTTCAAAATGATGTGTAACATATATAAATTATAATATCATAATCAAATCAAATCTTTTCAATTATAATTATATATAAAAATATATATTATAATCAAACACTGCATAGCATAACAAAATATTTTTTTAAGGGTGTCTCTAGTTGGAGATCAAGACTAGACCCTCCAATCCACTCCATGGGTCTACTTTTGGACCATGTTTCAATAATTTGAATTGTTCACATTTTAAGATTCATTGAGTACATTATCTCTGTAAAAAATCAAATCAATCGGATAATGACAAGTACACGTTCGAATCAGTTTTATATGAAACATTTATTTTTTCACCGTCTATTTTTTTTTTATACAAAATTGATTCGAACATATTGTTGTCGTTATCTGATCGACTTGATTAAGTCCTATTTTTATGAAATTTTATTTTTCTTTCAAGATTATTTCAATTTTACCCTTATCATTTAATATTAATAATTTCATGAACAATTTTAATTTACTTAAATTGTAAAAATTATGAATATTATATTAAACAAAATCATAAACAACAAATGGATTGAAAGAACTATAACACAAAATATATTAGTTTTTATTATTTCAAATTATGGTGAAAAAATGGTAAACAATTCAAAAGTACCAAAGTTTATTGAAATTCCTTCAATAGAGCAGTGCAAAATAATATCGTGACAAATTTATATATATTTCAATACGTGAGATACTTGATGAATCTTATATATATATATATATACTTTTATTTAATTTCAACAATGAAAAATATTTTTAATTATAAGAATTTAAACAAATTAAATTTTAACAAAATTTTGTTTATATTTTAATGAGAATAGTAAAAAGTGGAATAAAATATACTACTATAGAGATTTGAATTTCTTGGGAACTATTTATAAAAAAAAATACGATTTAATTGTCCATATTGAAAATTGATATGATTCAATTTTAATTTTCAAAGTAAAATAGAACTTATTAATAATTTTCTCAAAATAAAATTGCAAAAGTGAGGGCCAATTAATTTCTAATTGAAACCTAAATAATTCAAAATGAAGGACTAAAAAGTTGTATTGAGCACAATTTCATTTGGTAGTAAAATTTCACTGTTTTTTTTAGAGACAAAAGGATTCAGAATTTTGAGAAATAAACTTGCAAAATTGAGAGGGTGAATTGACACCTTAATTTCTAATGGAAACCTAAAATATTCAAACTGAGGATTAAAAATTGCATAATTCAGCATGATTCCATTCAATTAGTGAAATTCTTTTACACAGTGAAATTTCACTCTTTATTTGACTCAAATTTCATTAATTCATATCATAAAAAGCAAATTTCACAAAGAGAGAGAAAGAGAGACCACTGCCAAACCCATCAACCTACACCAAGGCATTGTAAAATTAGCAAGAATCGTTTAAGGTGAAATCATACCAATGGGAAGGGCAAAAATGTGCAGTGACTAAGGAGGTATACAAATAATGTAAAAGCTGGTGCAAGGGTTGATATTTGGGATGTGAGGTGAAGATACAGTGAGGGTAGAAGGAGAGCATAAAAGGAAAAAGAAGTTACGTGTGTGCTAAAAAGGAGCCTGGTGAAACCAAAGGTAAGTGGCTAACTCTTTTGCTATCAAATTTGTCCTAAGAGGAAGTCTTAAATTTCACTCTCACAAGTAAAATAAGGGGCAAGAAAAGAGTTTGGAGAAGTCGTAGTAAAAACATCCACTACATAAACGTCAATACATTTTTTAGATGCCAGGTCAACATATAGCAGACATTATATTGTTAATCTTATCAACCAAATTCCATATCATGGAGATTTTTTGTTGCAAATTTACAACATTTCTCTCTCTAAAATGTCTCTTTTTCTAAGGAGGTGGAGAACATGAAAAGAGAGAAGTTTATTGGAACAATCTTCTGTGTAAATAAAATAAATTGAAACAATTCAAAAAAAATAAAATAAAACTTACAGAATTTATTTTGTAGAACCGAATAAATAATTAAAGACCAAGTCGAGTGTGTGACACTCTGTCCTTAAGACAGATTCGCCCCGCTACGGTACTTACGGTTGAGTGGCATCTATCTCCCAGGATATAATGATCTTAACCAATTTGTAGTAGCACTCCAAAACAAATTGTTCGGCGAACCAAACCTGTGTTCTTACTCTCTGAATATATATTCTAAACTAAAATAAAGAATAATGCACAAAAGAAAAGTTGGACAGCACAAAGAAACTTAACAGACTGTTTTTTTCGAATCAGAAATTGGGTACAAAGACTGCTGGAATTGATGGGTATATATAGGCACAAAACTTAAGACCCGAACAGGTTCCAATTTTGAAGTGAAAAGGTGCATCAATATGTTTGAACAGGAAAACCAACTTTTCAAAGTTAGTTTGACCGTTGCACATGGAATTGATTTCCTTCCAAACAATTTGAAAAGTAAACCGTAGTAGACCAAGTCAAACCTGTAGCAACTTTATTTATATAAACTATTGAAATATATATATATATATATTAAACTATTTAAATAGTTTAATAAATAAAGGAAGATGTACAAACTTTAGGAAACCACTTAGGAACCCAAAATTTGATTTTAGAATTAAATTATATTCCCACAATTACAAACTTTAGGAAACCACTTAGGAACTCAAAAATTTGAATTTTAGAATTAAATTAAATTCCCACAATAATTTTTTATTGAAAAACTTCAAATTAATTTTATCTAAAAAATTAATGTTAGACCCAAAAATGACGTCAACTTTTCATTCACTCATAAATGGTTTTGACGTTCCGTCTTCACCGTGTGACTTGTCACGTGGCAAGGAACACTTTACCTCTTCGGACCCACGCCAAACAACGTTTGGGGCCCACTCAAATTGGGCTAAAAAAAATATGCCTATATTAAACCATTTTTCTAACAATCCCCCACATGAATGGAATTTGACGGAGAGAAAATGCAACAACATGATCTAATTACAGAGAGTACAGAAATTGGAAATATTCTGCAAATGATAGGTAGCTTTTGGCTTTGAACCTTCCCTTGTGAGACACTATCGGATTTACTAGCTAACCAGTGAACATGATGTCTTGAACTGTTCAGCTATTTGTATATACCAAGACAACAGAACTCACACAATATATCCCCAGAGACAGTTTAGTTCTCACTATTGTGTTCATTTTGGCCCTGAACAACCTGGTCTTTCATGAGTGCTCTAAAGAATTGTAGCCCTTCACAAATCTCATAGAACCGGCCCAGTTCACACTCACATAGGTGATTCTTATGAAGAGTATCCTGCTATACTCCACTAGGTTAACCTAGATATAAGAATCATTAAAAGTTTTACTTAACCTAAAACGCTGCAGACATCACTATTTCATCATAGAAATGGGTAGGAGTTAGACTCCCCAGTGATCCTTCTAAGTCAATCACAACTCGGTTGTCCCTTTGAACCTAGATCTTGGGATCTCCAATCAACTAGGTTGGGTTGCCGTTGTGGTAACTCTTATTTAATAGGCTTAAGTCCCATTCCCCTCGATGAATTCTCAACTAGCTCTCTTGCTAACCCTTTGGTTAGTGGATCCGCTATGTTGTCTTTAGACTTAACATATTCTATGGAAATAATTTCATTAGAGAGTAGTTGTCTTACAGTGTTATGTCAACGACGAATGTGTCGTGACTTACCGTTATACATATGACTCTGTGCTCTATCTATAGCTGATTGACTATCACAATGCATGCATATAGCAGGCACCGATTTTGGCCATATTAGAATATCTTCAAGGAAGTGGCGAAGCCATTCTGCCTCTTCCCCTGCTTTGTCTAAAGCTATGAATTCTGATTCCATAGTAGACCTAGCAATGCAAGTCTGTTTGGAAGATTTCCAAGATACAATAGCCCCACCAAGAGTAAAGACATACCCACTAGTGGACTTTGAGTCTCTTGTATCCGATATCCAATTTGCATCACAGTATCCTACAAGTACTGCTGGATATCTAGTATAATTCAGCCCAATATTACGGGTAAATCGAAGATACCTTAGAACCCTTATAATTGCTTTCCAGTGTTCTACTCCCGGATTACTCGTATATCTACTTAATTTACTTACTGCATAAGCTATATCTGGGCGAGTGCAGTTCATCAAGTACATTAAGCTTCCAATAATTTGGGCATACTCTAATTGAGAAATACTTTCTTGTATATTCTTAGATAGAAACAAATTAACATCTACAGGTGTTCTAGCAAGATGATCATCATCTTTGCTGAATTTGTCAAGTATTTTCTCAATGTAATGAGATTGTGACAAAGCATATCCTTCTGATGTTTTAGTAATTTTCATACCAAGAATTACATCAGCAATGCCCATGTCCTTCATGTCAAAATGTTTATTCAACATTTTCCTAGCAGTTTTAATCATATCATTATTACTACCTATGATGAGCATATCATCCACATAAAGACATACAATGACATAACCTTTGTCCGTGTTCTTAATGTAAACACATTTGTCACACTCATTAATTTAAATCCATTTGACATCATTGCCTTGTCAAATTTCTCATGCCATTGCTTTGGCCCTTGTTTTAAACCATATAATGATTTAACCAATTTACACACTTTCTTTTCTTTTCCTGGAACAGAAAAACCTTCTGGTTGTTTCATGTAAATTTCTTCATTTAACTCACCATTTAAGAAAGCGGTTTTCACATCCATTTGATGAATTTCTAGATTGTATAGAGATGCAATAGCAATCAGCATTCTAATGGATGTTATTCTAGTAACCGGTGAGTATATGTCAAAGTAATCAAGACCTTCTTTTTGTCTAAATCCTTTTACCACAAGTCTTGCCTTGTACTTGTCAATTGATCCATTCGCTTTCATTTTCCTTTTGAAAATCCACTTGTACCCAAGAGGTTTACAACCTAGTGGCAAGTCCACTAATTCCCAAGTGTGATTTTGCAAGATGGATTCAACTTCACTGTTGACAGTTTCTTTCCATAAAGGAGCCTCAAGACTGGACATAGCCTCTTTATAAGTTAAAGGCTCATTTTCTAACAAATATGTTAGAAAATCTAGACCAAAAGATTTTGAGGTTTTAGCACGTTTACTACGCCTAGGTTCCTCTTCCTCATTTTGATCTAACTCTTGTTCTTAATCATGTTCTTGATCCTGACTAGTAATAGCATCATAAGATCTTTTATTGTTACTAGTCTCTTGTCCAGTCTTATATGGAAATACATGTTCAAAGAAAGATGCATTCCTTGATTCAATAATAGTATTTGCAAGCATTTCGGAATGTTTTGATTTATGAATCAAAAACCGATATGCACTACTATTCTTGGCATAACCAATGAAAATGCAATCAATGGTCTTAGGACCTATCTTAGTCTTTTTAGGACTAGGAATAGCCACTTTAGTCAAACACCCCCACACTTTTAAGTATTTTTAGGATGGTACTCTTCCATGCCACAATTCATAAGATGTTTGATTCACTTTCTTTCGGGGTACTTTATTAAGTATATAATTAGCAGAAAGTATTGCTTCCCCCCACAAGTTCTGAGGTAATCCAGAACTTATTAACATGGTATTCATCATTTCTTTTAAAGTCCTATTTTTCCTTTCAGCAATTCCATTTTGCTGAAGTAAGTAAGGAGCAGTATTTTGATGAATTATTCCATGTTCTTTACAAAACTCACCAAAAGGTGATTCATATTCACCACCTCTATCACTTCTAATTTTTTTGATTTTCTTACCAAGTTGATTTTCAACTTCATTCTTATATTGAATAAAAGTTTTCAAAGCTTCATCCTTGGTTCAAATTAAATAAACATAACTATATCTAGTATAGTCATCTATAAAAGTGATAAAATATTTTTTCCTACCTCTAGTTTGAATTGATTTAAAATCACAAATGTCACTATGAATTAATTCAAGTGGTTCCGTACTTCTTTCAATTGAATGAAAATGAGTTTTAGATAATTTTGCGTCAATACAAATTTCACATTTATGATTTGAATCAATGTCAAATTTAGGTAAACATTCCATATTAATTAATCTACGCAAAGATCCATAATTAACATGTCCTAGTCTACCATGCCATAAATTTGAAGACTCAAGCAAGTAAGAAGAAGATGTATTATTATTAATAACTAAGGGTACAACGGTCATTACATTTAACTTGAAAAGGCCATCAGACATGTAACATTTTCCTACATACATCCCATTCTTAGTAAGTACAAATTTCTCACTCTCAAATACTAGCCTAAACCCATTCTTACTCAACAAAGATCCGGAAACAAGATTCTTGCGAATGTTCGGTACATGCAGCACATTGTTGAGAGTGAGTTCCTTTCCAGATGTCATCTTGAGTACAATCTTTCCTTGTCCTTCAACTTTGGAAGTTGAGGAATTGCCCATAAAAAGTTGTTCACCATTGTCCACTGTAGAATAAGATGTGAACATCTTTTTGTCGACACAAATATAGCGAGTAGCACCAGTGTCCACCCACCATTCTTTAGGATTTCCGACAAGATTTGCCCCGGAAACAACTGCAGAAAGATTGATATCATCTATACCATTGGAAATATTGTCCACTTCGGTCATATGGGCTTGAGCAGGCTTCTTGCTTGTTCTTTTTTTACTTTTGCCTTTGCTACGGCAATCTTTGGCCCAATGTCCCTCTTTGTCACAGATGTAACATTTGCCATTAAACTTGTACTTTTTATTTTTCCCCCCCTTTAGAGCCTTGTGATGAACTTTCTCCAGAAGACTTTCGTTTCTTAGTTTTTAAGCATGTTTCACCACATTTGCCTTAGACTCCATAGGATGCTTACCAGCCCGCTTTTCAGAATTGCGGTTGTCCTCCTTAATCCTCAAACGCACAATTAATTCTTCCATAGAAATTTCTTTGCGCTTGTGTTTGAGGTAGTTCTTGAATTCCTTCCAGCTTTTTGGTAATTTTTCAATTAAGGCTGCAACTTGGAAGGATTCACTGAGAGACATGCCTTCTGCGTGAATGTCATGCAGAATGAGTTGGAAATCTTGAGCTTGACTGATCATAGTTTTTGAATCAACCATTACAAAATCTAGGAATCTGCCAACCACAAATTTCTTTGAGCCGGCATCTTCCGTTTTGTACTTTTTCTCCAACGATTCCCAAAGTTCCTTTGTTGTCTTGATTGGACTGCAGACGTTGTATAATGTGTTGTCAAGTCTGTTCAAGATGTAGTTCCGGCAAAGAAAATCGGCATGTTTCCAAGCATCAACCGCAGCAACCACTTGCCGGTCGGTTTCATCCTCTTTCAGGATAGGAGCATCTTCACGGAAGAAACAAGCCAGGTTCAGAGTTGTAAGATAGAACAACATTTTCTGTTGCCATTTTTAAAGTCAGTTCCTGAGAACTTCTCTAGCTTCTCTCCATGATTTATCGGTACTGTCACCATAGGAGAGGGGGTTGGTGCAATTGCAGTCACCACAGTAGTACTTGTTTGGGCATTTGTTTCAGTAGCCATCAATTCTAATGTATACAACAAAATTATAATTAGAATTTACACTACACAGAAAATTAAACCAAATGCACAGAATTAAATTCTGTAAAATAAAAGAAACAAGAATGTAACTTTTATTTCCAATTAATTCGAAAATAAAATAAAATTTTATTTAAACAAATTAATTCCACACAGAAAATTAAATTCTGTAAAATAAAAGAAATAAAAAATATAACTTTTATTTTTTTTTAATTAATTTGGAAATAAAATAAAATTTTATTTAACCAAAATAATTCCACACAGAAAATTAAATTCTGTAAAATAAAAGAAATAAGAATATAACTTTTATTATTCAATTAATTTGGAAATAAAATAAAATTTTATTTAACCAAATTAATTCCACACAAGAAATTAAATTCTGTAAAATAAAAGAAATAAGAATATAACTTTTATTTTTCAATTAATTTGAAAATAAAATAAAATTTTATTTAACAAAATTAATTTCACACAGAAACTTAAATCTCTTGTAACACTCCAATAATTAAAATACTGAAAAAGAATTTTAATTAATGAAAACTCAGAAAATAAATTCTAAAAACCAAAATTAATTTTTTGACAAAATTCCACAAAAATATATTCTAAATTGTTAATGACACCAGTATCGTACTACTAGTTGTCAAAGAAAATAGACAGTATATTATTACTATCTGTCAAATAGCATATAATCACTATTTGTTTTTCCAACCAGAATATTATTTTGTAAATTCACAGAAAATAATTTTCTATAAACAAAGAATGGAAAAAGGAAACAAACGAAAAATTCTGTAAACAGAATAATTCGAGTCTGTCTTAAGATTGTTGGAACAATCTTCTGTGTAAATAAAATAAATTGAAACAATTCAAACAAAATAAAATAAAACTTACAGAATTTATTTTGTAGAACCGAATAAATAATTAAAGACCAAGTCGAGTGTGTGACACTCTGTCCTTAAGACAGATTCGCCCCGCTACGGTGCTTACGGTTGAGTGGCGTCTATCTTCCAGGATATAATGATCTTAACCAATTTGTAGTAGCACTCCAAAACAAATTGTTCGGCGAACCAAACCTGTGTTCTTACTCTCTGAATATATATTCTAAACTAAAATGAAGAATAATGCACAAAAGAAAAGTTGGACAGCACAAAGAAACTTAACAGACTGTTTTTTCCGAATCAGAAATTAGGTACAAAGACTGCTGGAATTGATGGGTATATATAGGCACAAAACTTAAGACCCAAACAGGTTCCAATTTTGAAGTGAAAAGGTGTATCAATATGTTTGAATAGGAAAACCAACTTTTCAAAGTTAGTTTGACCGTTGCACATGGAATTGATTTCCTTCCAAACAATTTGAAAAGTAAACCGTAATGGACCAAGTCAAACCTGTAGCAACTTTATTTATTTAAACTATTGAAATATATATATATATATATATATTAAACTATTTAAATAGTTTAATAAATAAAGGAAGATGTACAAACTTTAGGAAACTACTTAGGAACCCAAAATTTGATTTTAGAATTAAATTAAATTTCCACAATTACAAACTTTAGGAAACTACTTAGGAACCCAAAATTTTGAATTTTAGAATTAAATTAAATTCCCACAATAATTTTTTATTGAAAAACTTCAAATTAATTTTATCTAAAAAATTAATGTTAGACCCAAAAACGACGTCAACTTCTCATTCACTCATAAATGGTTTTGACATTCCATCTTCACCGTGTGACTTGTCACGCGGCAAGGAACACTTACCTCTTCGGACCCACCCCAAACAACGTTTGGGGCCCACTCAAATTGGGCTAAAAAAAATATGCCTGTATTAAACCATTTTTCTAACAAAGTTAACTCCCTAAAGATAAATGACTTAGACTAAAGTATAATTTATTTATTTTATTGTCTTTATTCTTCAAGATAAATATTAATAGGGATTATAATTTTAAAAAAATCTAAATATATTACCTATTTATTAATAAAATCATGAATTTTGTCAATGAGTTATGGGTATTTGTTAATAAATATAAAATTAATATATATTTATAAAAGTTTGTGTTAATAAAAATATGTTTTACTAGTTAATTTTCTTTAGGCACTCATTAACAATATCTTAAGTTAAAACCAATTAAATACTTATGTCTTTCAGATTTGAATTATCAAAATAAGTTTTTTTTAACAAGAAGTTTAAAAGGATTTATCATTTTGTATGAAAATGCGTGTAATAAAATACATATAATTTTTTAAAACTATCTTAATATATACTTTAAAGGCTTACATTAATAATATATATATATATATATATATTAGTGTATGTCCATGTCCGTGTCCGTGTCTAAAGGTACGGCATAAATAAAAATAAGCGAATAAAAAGGAGAAAAAAAAATAGGAAGGAAAACAAAAAAAATAAAAAGAAAAGGAGAAAGGTGGGATCATAGGATCATTCATGGAATTTTTTATGGGATCATGGGAGGATGGGTGAAAAAAGAAAAAAATAAAAGAAAAATATATTACAGCCATTGTTTTATAATTTAAACAGATCTGAATCGTCCAAATATCCTAATAAGACAAATGTGTATGGAACATTTTCAAAGATTTTGTTGTCTTATTGTATAGATAGCTGTAGCAATAACCACCGCACAATAATTGTTTTGTTGAAAGAAATAGCTGAGAAATGCTTCAACTAGATCTAGTTTCATATCTATGAAACACAAAATGTAACATACTCGAAACTAAGACCGAAGTAACCCTTATCATTTGAGCAATGGATAATATGTATATTCTTAAATTAAAATTAAAATTACAATTATAGTTTTTAAATTTAACAGTACACCCATTCACATAATGGAGTTAGCATAATGAAGCATTTGTTTTTCTTGATGTGAAGTGTAATTTTGTATTCCTAAGATACCTTTAATTATATTTTATAAGAGTTTGGTTTTTCTCAAATTATATTTTAAAAGAGTTTAATTATATTTTAAAAGAGTTTGTAGGCCCATTTTGGAATCAATTTTGATAATTCGAACCATTCATTTTTTTTGAACTCAAAGAGTCACTACAAAAAATTAAAATTTTAGAGACCAAAATTTAGGGACCAAATATTTTGTGGTGAAAAGTGTCGTTATTATATTTTTAGAAATAAAAATTGAACATTAGTGATGAATTATTATTCTTTTGGGACCAAATTTTTATCTCAAAAAATAAACCATTTTGAGACCAAATTATTTTGTCTCTAAAAGTCTATTTATTAGTGATATTTTCAAAATTTTGTTGTTGAAAGCCTTATTTTTTACTTTTCGGGACGACTTTTTAACGACTATCCTCATGATGATGGAAATTAGTCCCTAAATGTCTTTTGCAACAAAATTTTCACTTTCAAGGACCAAAACATTTGGTCTCTAAAACTCCTATATGTTGTAGTGAGTAGAATATTCATATAAAAAAACAAGATAATTAGATATCGCTAGCTATATATTTGAATCATATTTGTTTTAGGGTTGGGCTCTCATATTGGTATCTCAACATGAAAGAACTTGAGAGATCCGTATAGCCCACCATAGATTCTGTTCCCGATCATCTTAATTTTTTATATTAATATTCCACATAATGAGTACTAAAAAGTAAATGATTCAGATTATCAAAACAAAACCTATGATGAACATGAAAGAAGCCAAACCCATCTTAAAACTCCATCCATAATCCCATAATCAACATGGAAATTAATATATAAAATAATAACGATTACTTGCATTTTAAATTTATTTATCAACATATTACAAAAATAAAATTATATTTTATTTATTTATAGGCTAATTACACAGACCTCTATGAGGTATCTGATAATTACACAAACCTCTTGTAATTTTTGTAATTACATGGGCCTCCAAATTGCGTACAATGATGTTAACATTGCCATTGAAATGACAAAAATACCCTCTATAAAAAATACTATTAAAAATCCAAAATAAAACACTTCTCTTACTATGGACATAACACAATTATATCATCTCATCCTCAATCCCAACCCCCCTCTGTCTGTCTCTCAATCTTACTGGAGTTGGTATCATGAACCATTTGTTTTTCTTTACGTCAAGTGCAAACATCCACCCCTACAACCCCAAAACACAAGCGCAATCCCATTTTTTTTCCTCTAGTCACCACTAGAACCACCACCAACCACCATCTTCTTCCAATCTCACAAGATACATAGCCATTCCAACCCATGACATCGCATTCACCGCAACACCATCTACCTCAATTTTCTACAATGCATTGGTGGGTTCTACAATTGTTGAATTGTTTAGTTTCAACTTTGCATTTCAATTGGTTGGTCGAATTGTGTTTCTATGTGTTTATATATACATTTGGGTGTGATTTTAATATACACATCTGTGTGTTTATTTATACATAAAGGGAGAAAGTTGGTTATTGTGTTAAAGAAATTTTTGTATAAGAGGGGTTGGTTGGTGGCTAATTGGACACAATTTTAATTGATAAAATTGAAAATGTAATTAAATTATTTGTTGATGCAATTTATATTATTCAATTTACCATAAAGTAACAAAGAGGGGAATTTGTAATAAAAAACTAAACATTAGGAAAGGCTGTTGCCATTTTAGAAACGAAACCTTGAAAGAGATTTTTACCATTTTATTAAACCTCAGGGGAGGTTAGTGTAATTGAAAACTAAACCTCAATGGGTTTCTATCATTTAAGCAATTTCATTAAAATCTGAGGAGATTAGTGTAATTGAAAATTAAACCTCAATAGGGTTTTTGTCATTTTAGCAATTTCAGTAAATCTTAGAGGAGGTTATTTTGAAAATTAAACATTAAGAGAGGTTTATGTCATTTCAGAAACCTCGAAAGAGGTTTCTACAATTTCACTAAACTTCTAAGGAGGTCAATGTAATTTATCCAGATTAAAACTTGGAGCTTTGTTGTGTTGTAAGCATCCCAATTTTCTTGAACAGTGTCGAAATCAACCAAAGTGATCAACAACACATCAAGGGTAAAAAAGGAGACAACTGGCAAAGTGTGAGGGGTAGGGTGAGAAGAGAAAGATTGCCTTAGATTGAATCACCACTTTTGGTAGCAACACCATCATAAACTTGGTATTTAAATTTTCATCATATATATGAATATGAAATACATATGCATACATACATATATATATATATATAAAGCACCGTCAGAGCTGCTTAGTCAGGGTTAGCCAAAAAATCCCTTCGGTGTGAGAATAAGTGATCGGAGAAAATGAAATCCTCTCTCTAGATGTAGAGAGAGGAAGAGCTGAGTTAGGACTAATTGAGATGAGTTTCCTTTAATGTGATGAGAGTGTTTGCTTAAATAGAAGACTTAACTTATTTCCCAATGTGAGGGTCATAGAACTTGGATGCCTTAAGGCTCTCTTTATCATTGGTCAAGGCGAAGGACCACAAAGTGGTTAGCCATGAAGGCACATTCTCATTTTAACCGTGTATATAACAAATCACATTCCCTCTATAACTATTTCCATGATTCTACGGAAGGAGATTAGCTGAGGTGGCATTTTGCATATGCATGTGTTCACAGCTTCCATGCATGCTCAAGGATGCCTCAAATCGGTCTCGTCCATACCTCGATTCGGCCTTTCATGAAATTGCTTGTAGAAATTGATTGACCCATTTGGATGACTTTGTGTGGGTTTGACCCAATTCGATTCTATTGATGGGTATGGCCCAGCTCAGTACTCTATATGGGCTAGTCCTATCATCATGTCCCAAGTGCTTGAGGACTTGAGAGGATGATCCATGTAGAGTTGGGCTCAATATGATTTGGCCCACACGGGTATCTAACCCATATTGGATGGTCATTTAGGTCTAGGCTTAATGGTTTGGACCGACCCAAAGCTTAGACCTGCTCCATTTATATTTAACCCCTTCATTTGCTCCCTAACTCGCGTTAAGATTCCCTTGGTGTGAACTACTGAATCTTATTTTATAGATACTGATAAGAAGATTCCTAAAATAGAAAGTTTTTATTTAAATCAGGTATCCAAATCAAAAGTTGTTAAATTTTAAAATTTTCAAATAATGTAAATAATGCTTGTCAATGTAATATTGTTACCAAAGCAAAAAAAAAACAAAACAAAACAAACAAACAAACAAATGTACTACTGTTATTGCAAGCGTCAACATGTAAAGGGATACTTTGGTCTCCAAATAATTTAAGGACTTGGGCTAGCAAACTAGTATAAACTTATAATAATGTAGCCCTAGCAAAATCCCACTATAATAAGCCTAGTATATTAGATAAATTATATATACCATGTTTATATCATCCAAAAATAAAATAAAAAATGCATATATATACACAACATTATACCAATTTCCAACCTAAAATAGTAATCACTTAGGGTGTGTTTGGTAACGTTTACGTTTTCAGTTTATATTTACAAAAATTTTATAAACTGGTTTTTGCTTATTTTTAGAAAAACATAAACTACAAACGCGTTTGGTAATTGACAAAATGTTTAAAAAAAATTAAAATATAAAAAAAAGTGAGAAATGACAAGTGGCGGCAAGTGGCGGAAGAAGACGGTGGTGGAAAGTGGTGACGGTGGGTGGTGGGTAGCTGGTGGTGTTGGGTGGTGGTGGGTGGGTGGGTGGGTTGTAGCGAGTGGGTGGTGGTGGTGGTGGTGGTGGTGGTGGCGGGTGGTGGTGGCAGGTGGGTGTCGGATGGCAGGTAGTGATGGGTGGTGGCAGGTGGGTGGTGGTGGTGGCGGGTAGGTGGAGGGTGGTGGTGGTGGTGGTTGGTGGGTGGGTGGGTGGGTGACGGTGGCGGGTGGTAGCGAGTGGGTGGTGGTGGTGGTGGCGACAGTGGCAGGTGGGTGGGGGCTGGCAGGTGGTGGTGGGTGGTGATGGTGGATGGGTGACGGTGGGTGGTGGTGGGCGGTGGTGGTGGTGGTGTGTAGTGGTAGCGGTAACGGGTGATAGTGGCAGGTGGGTGGCGGAAGGCGGGTGATGGCGGCAGATGGGTGGCGGATGGCGGGTGATGGCGGGTAGGTGGTGGTGGATGGGCAACGATGGCAGGTGGTAAGTGGTAACGAGTGGGTGGTGATGGTGGGTAGTGAGTAGTGGTGACGGGTGGGTGGCAAGTGGCTGGTGGTGCTGGGTGGCTAGTGGTGGATGGTGGTGGCAGATGGGTGGTGAGTGGTGGTGGCAAGTAGGTGGTGGGTGGTGGTGGCGGGCGGTGGATGGTAGTGGCAGGTGGTGGGTGGTGGCGGGTGGATGGCAGATGGGTGGCGAGGGGTGGGTGGTGGTGGCCGGTGGGTGGTGAGTGGTGGTGGCAGGTGGTGGTAGTGGTGGTGGTGGTCGTGGTGGTGGTGGGGGGGTGGGTGATGGGTGGTGGTGTCGGAAGACAGTGGTGGAAAATGGTGGCAGGTGTTGACTAGTGTTGGGTGGTAAAAAAAAAAAAACTAAAAACTCAAAATGGAAACACATTTTTTGTGCTTTCATTTTTTGGCTAAATTTATAAACTGAGACCACTGATTTATAAATTAAAAATTTTACCAAACAAGTTTTTATTTGAGTTTTTTAAATTTTTGTAAATATAAACAGAAAACTGAAAACGTAAGTATTACCAAACGGCACCTTAATTTTAAGTTTAAAGTATAAATCATTCATACATAGTAAACTTCTTGAACCACGGCTCTTTCAGTGTACTTCAGTCTGATACTGTAGTTAGCCCCTTATGCACAGAATTTGAACCAATATCCATCATAAGAAACTCGAGCCGTTGACGCAAGCTCAGCACCTGTGTTGGTCATGAACAGAAATTCAAACTCTGAATCAGCATCATTTAACATCATGAGACAGCAACTAACAACAATCTCCAAATAATAAAGATCAGAAAGATTAATATATATTTACATAGATAAAGAGTGTTTTTAGAATTGTGAGAGATGATTAATTGAGCATAATATAAAAAGAAAGATTATAAAAAATAAATAATAAAAAAAGATAAAGAAAGGAGGTAAAGAAATGAACAAAAGAAATTTGAGAGAAAATATTAAGACAAGTTTTTAACATCTAATTTGTGGATCGTTCTTAGGATTGGAATCATCGTTATGAATCAAAACCAAACCGCTTTCCACAGGGTTGGTTGGTTTGGTTCAGTTCCATAATTTACATGATTTGGTTTGGTTCCCTAAATTTTTGAAACGGTTGAAATCGGTTCGGTTTTTAATTTACCTTAGAACTGGAACAAACTGAACCAAGTACACCCCTATCAAATTGCATAAAAATCACTTAATATGTAGAACACTAACACAATTAAATTTGCCACTAATGATACGTTTGAATGACATTTGCATAGATAACAATAATATAAGGATTTCCATGTATGAAAAACTACATCAAATGAAAATTGTAGAAAATCAAGTACAAAGAAGCACATCATCTTTGTTTGATCACCCCTAGTCCCAAAACCTTGAACTGTTAAGAAAGGGTTGCCACCTTGAGTAAATTGACACCCCTGAATTTTTTGAAAATTGAGAAACACCTAATACTTGAACTAACAATATGCAAAAACAACCCCTTGGTTGCTCAATCATTAGGAAAGATGCTGACATCGGCAAAAATTGTGTAATGCTAATAATACTCTTGAATTGTTCTGCAGATATAAGTACCCATTCATGGTAGAGTTGGAGTGCAGATCACAAGACAACCCTTTCTTTTGGCATAATGCTAACCTTAATACTGAAATAATCATTTTGGTACGAGGGTAAACAAGTAAAATCAGGCACGTTGTAGCATCTGTCAACCCTTAATCTTTGACAGGGATTTTCTAGTAATTTCAGAAAACTGCAGGGTGTCCGAGTATTTGTTAGGAACCTCAGGAAGTGTTTATGCAATTTACCTAAATAAAAATCACAAGCACAGCTAAGGTGCAAAATGTGAGCAAGCTTCAGTCAGTGATCAGTATCAATATGAGGTCCAAGAAGTAAAGGCATAGTAATTAGAGCAGTCCTAAAATAAGGAACTCAACTTATTTCTACCTCTTAAGAATTTGAGAGAGCAAAACTCACCTTCAAGTCTCAAGAGGAGCAATTCATTGAGCGAAACAAGAAACTTATATCGTCTGTTACAACATGTTTCTATGCATTTTTACATAACATTATATTATAATTATGAAAACATGTACTACGAGTTCTACAGAATCATCTGCAAAGGACAGGCTTCTTCTTCCTTGCTAGTTTGTTTGTTTTTTTTCTTTTTTCAATGAAATCCTTCATCATGCTGAAAATGCACCAGATTCGGCCACCAAATACAACACCACACCAAAAATAAACAGAAAGTTTAAAACTGATACATATGAAGAAATTTAACAAGAAAAATCTAGACAATCAGATCATTTGACTGTGCAAGAGTAATGAGTCATCCATATATTTAACTTCATCACAATCATGTAAAGAGAAGCCAAATCCTGGTTGACTTTTAAATCGGTAATAGGACAAAGATCACATAGAATATTAACCATGCATTCTCAAGCCAATGAACTCATTAAATAAAAAAAAATTAAAAAGATCTAGAGACACAATAATAGACCATTGAATCTGGTTTCAATTTTCAATTGAATGATAGCATAAGAGGAGACTAAGGAACACAAGAATCAACAAGGTTAAAGGACTATGAAGTGTTAAATATAGAAATTAGAGTAGAGTACGTAGAATCTTTTTATTTTTAGTATTATGTATATAATTTGTAATTGTGTCAATTACTGATTTAGTATTGTTTTCTTATTGATATCGTTTCCTAAATTGTATCATGAATCTATTATATATACATGGCCTCTACCTCATTTATGGGAAAGCAACATAATTCTTTTCATTCTTTTTGGTATCAGAGCTAGGTTAAGGACCTAGTAATTTTGCTTCACTGGCGGGCAACAGCCTTGCCTTGGTCTCCCGCCGAACCTCAACTCATTCCACTGCCATGTTTTCTTTCAGTATCATTTCGTGGTGATCTATTCCTCTATATCAAGGTGAGCATGGTGATATACCATGTGAACTACCTAAGCCGCCCCATCTGGCGCATAACCCAAGAAGCCCCCTCTGGCACACAACCCAAGTCGCCTCCTTGGCACACCACCTAAGCCACCTCCCTTGGCGCACTTTCTAATAAGCCGCCTCTTAGCGCACTCAGTCATCTGTTGTCATCATCATTTAGCAGCACATCATAAGTTATGTGTGTGCCACACTTAATAGTTCAACATCCAATTAGTCTCTACAACGGTCTGACATGACCTCTTAAATTGTCTCGCTATTGATTCCAGTCAGTTTCTTCTAACGTAGTTCAATCCCTATTTTTTTTCCTTTCTAGGGTGTGGTGCTGATGTATTAAGCACTTTTTGGTCTTTTTTATTTAGTGATATGTTCGGTGGCATTTATTTGGACTAGCCGTTGAATTTTTTCCGACTTTGGTGCTGATATATTAAGCACTTTTTGACCTTTTTTATTTAGTGGACTACCAGATTTCTTCAGTAGCATTTATTTGGACTAGCCGTTGAGTTTTTTCCGGCTTCTTCCAGTCATCCATTGCCAAGTAGCGATTGTTGAATATCTTCATACCAACTTGAGGGGAAGTGTTGAATATAGAAATTAGAGTAGAGTACATTGCATCTTTTTATTTTTTAGTATTACGTATATAATCTGTGATTGTGTCAATCACTGATTTAGTATTGTTTCCTTATTTATATCGTTTCCTAAATTGTATCATAAATCTATTATATATACATGGCCTCTAACTCATTCATGGGAAAGCAAAATAATTCTTTTCATTCTTTTTGAAGCACGGATACTTCTAAAAAGGCAACGTATCCGTATCGTATCCGTATCAAATACCGATACTCTTTGAATACTCACAGATATGTATTGGATACTTACTAAAAGTATCGAATATTTCTTAATTAATTTTGAAGAATCGGATACTCCAAGTCCCATATTACTTTCACAAAATTAGAATTGTAGTATTTATTGCATAGCATTATAATATAATATAATTGTGAGGACAAATACAAAAAAAAAAAAGTTAATACTTTGCTTAGTTCTTTGATAAGAAGAACATAGTGAATTAAAGTAATTTAATTTGTCAAATTGACTTATTCTTATTGTGTCATGCACGTCAATTAGAAAATAAAATAAAATTAAATATCATTCTTCTATTATTGTAATATAAACATACTAGACTTGATATTGAAATGAAATATTTGTAAGACCTATTAAAAGTTAAAAGCAGTAAACTAGCTACCAACTTAAATTAATACCTAATTATTGAAGATTAGTATTTTGTATTATTTAATTACAGTATGGTTTCTCAACATTCTTGAGCTCATGCATAACTGACTACTAATAATTTTTTTTAAATATTTTTTTTATAAACATATCCTAACCGTATCCATATCCTATTTTTTTAAATTTTGTCGAATCGCCGCATTCGATATCGTATCCATATCCATTCTTCCTAGTTAAAGGATCAGGTCGAGGATGTATGTTGGAAATACTAGACCTCATTTGTAAATATTTGAAGATTCAAGCAACCCCACAATGTTGGAGATTCTTTGTTATTCCAGCATAGACATAATAGAACACAGTAAGGAACCAATTAATGCAAGTGGGATATAATATCAAAGAAAGTAAGAAACAAGAAAAGGAAGAACTGTTACCTCTTTCTTGAGTATGTGAGGAACACTCTCAATTGATACAAGGCTGTTAAACTCTGCAGATAGGTTTGGTTCCTTAATTCCAGACCACATATGAGAGGGCAGGGCCAACAACAACATCGTTAGAGCATCTTTGCAAATAAAATGGCCATTGTTTACACTGCAGCCACTCAGACTTGGATCAATAGTTTGGATCATTTTACCAGGCCCTTGCTCCCTGCTGCAGGTAACTGGCTCACTCATTTCAACAGAGACACTTTCATAATTGCCTTCTGAAGAACCCGCTGAATCTGTAGAGTATAATCAACCAGAAGAACCAGGGTTCAATGTTGAATGCTTGACCCCATCCGAAGCCACAATTGCTGCAATCTCAAGCAAAGCATGCTGATTGCCAGAACTTGTCACAAATCCGCTATCAGAATTCATAGAATCCATCCATTTGCTGACTCGCTTATGCAATTCTGTCTCCCGTAATTGCATTAATAACTGGCCCTGAAACCCAAAAACAAGAAGCTAAATTATAAGATAATCTTCAGATAAAATGGGAGAGGTCAGAGAGAACAAGGGAGAAGGGAAAGAGGTTTCAATTTTAACAGGTGAGCAACAGGAAGCATATGTAGCAGAAGATAAATGACACCTGGGTAGTAAGCCTTTTCCTCTTCCTTTTGCTTGAATGAACATGCCCGTCCCTCCCTTGGGCTTCAGCAACTTGCTTAATAAACACACTGAAATTGGTAGAGACTGACATAAATAGAACGGATAGAATTTGATTAACATCTTTTACATCCTCTGACTCTAGTAGAAGGGGTATTTGTGAAAGATGATTTGCAGTCCTGATCCAACTCCCATCACGACAGCTCTGCACAAAGTCCACGACAATTTATGTCCAATGTTTATTCACAAAACCACAAAAGTAATGCCAATGCCAAAACTGAAAGCTAACCACTATCATAACAATACCAAGATCTCATTAACAAAAATCAAAAGTCCACTAAACATATATTTTCAATAAATTTCATATATTTCAAATGCACCTTTCACTTGGTATAGGTAGGCCTCGGTAGTCTATGGTTATTGGCCGGTCATGCCTTAATCCAACTAGGATGGGATTTTGGTTGTGAACGGCTATAACACTCAACCCACTAAATGTGTCTATGTAAATGCATGAGTGCATTTTATACCTATAATGCTCATCACTGAAGTGCACATAATAGAAATGCAAAGCCTGAGTGCATTATTTCCGAAGTGCGACATTGTAGAACACAAAGGTTGTGCAAGATAGAATGTGGTTCCTTGAACATTTGAACACAGATTATAAGCATCGATTGGAACAGTTTATTTAAGACAATAGAATGCTTGTCCAATCGCAAGCTTAATTTGTTTGAACGCACTATTCAATGGAAAAGTAAAGTTGGATTATAGTAGGATCTATGTTAGAATGCGAGGCTTCTCCATTGGAATGTGCTGTCGGTATGACCTAGTATTAATGTACCTGAATCAAAATCTTGTGATTTTGGTTTTCTATATCCTTTTGGTTCTCTTTTCCGACATATAGATGCTTTGTCTTCCATGTTAGAACATACATGCACAAGAGAGAGAGAGAGAGAGAGAGAGAGAGAGAGAGAGAGAGAGCTTAAGTGAGTTTTAGCTTATAATCCGCATACATACATATCTTGAGTTTCTTGGTAATTCTTTTAAGGTTTACAAATCCCTTGGTGATCTTTGTGGTGAGTGTGAGCATTGCGATTGGCTCCTAAGCTAAGCCACATACTCATATAGATTTAAGGCAAGTGCATGATCGGTTTGTACTGTTGATCTTATCTGTGTGGAGGATTGACGCTAATACTGTTGATAAATTATTTGAACACCTCAAATTGTCCCTGAAGGTTTGGAATGGTCTCCATTTGAGGATAGCAATAAAACTATTTGGTTGGGAAGAACTTTTGACAAGATGGAATTTAGAGTGGCAGCCTTTGAGTGTGAAAGACACAAGTCTTCGAAGCCAGATGGACTTTCTATGGCAGTTTTTTGAGATTGTTGTGATGTTAAATCTGATTTGATGAAAGTCTTTGTGGAATTTTTTGAGAAAAGAATCGTTAATGCTTGTAGAAGTACTTCATTTATATCGGCATTCTTAAGAAGAATTCTTTGAAAATTGGTGGTTCCACTGGGATCAAAATTTTCCTCAATCCTAAAAACAGCAACCAATAAACTAAATAACAAAATCAACGAACATGATTCTAAGCTAATCCCAGTAAGTGGAAACCAATTCCTGACTATTGTCAGTTCAAATAAAACAGCACGTGGAAAACAAGTGCAACAAGAAAAGGCATAAATAATGACTCTTTTATAAATGAAAGACAAATAATGAATTCATGTAATTATAACCGAAAGAACTTGCAGCAAGCATCATACCAGTGTATAAAGCACGCAAGGATCATAGGGAAGCCTTGTTAGAACCATAAACCTATAAAAACAGAAATACAAGAATTAAAATTGCAGAAAACAAGGGTATTGATTTCATATGAGTAGTGCAGTAGTGCAAGTTTATAAAGTGCTATGAAGCACGGATACTTCAAAAAGGGTGACGTATCCGTATCAGATACTTATCGGATACCGATCCTCCTCGGATACTCGCGGATACGTATCGGATACTTCTTAAAAGTATCAGATACTTCTTAATTAATTTTTTATTAATTTTGAAGTATCGGATACTTAATTTTGAAGTATCGGATACTCGAAGTTATATATTACTTATAATATTTTGTTTAGTTCTTTGATAAGAGGAATATAGTGAGAGTTAAAGTAATAGAATTTGTCAAATTGATGTATCCTTGTTGTCTCTCTCACTTCTCTCTCGCTTTTTCACTCTCTCACGTTTCTTCTCTCTGCTCTCATTCTTTTTTTGGTGTTGGCATGTAAAGATGATGTTTAATTTGCATTTGCATTTGCATTTGCTTTTGCTTTTAGTTTTGGATGTTTTATGAATGTTTGAGCACTTTTAGGTTAATTGGAATCCCTCTCCTTATTTATTAATTTACTTTAAGTTTTATTTTCATGCATATTACATTATTAAAATTATATAAAAAAAAAATTATGAATGTATCCCCGCTGTACCCGTATCGTACTTTTTCAAATTTTGACATATCGCCATATCCACATCCCCATATCACCATATTCGTATCCGTGCTTCCTAGGCTATCATTGATGGCTTAAAACAGTATATTTGCTGAAATTTTTATTTAAGGATGGTTTTTTGGCTTTAGCTAAGGTCTTGTGATATTCAATGATGAAGGGGAACAAGTTGAAGCTATTGACCTTGAAGGTTTTATAGGAATCTTTCTTCTTTATCAAGTTATCTTTTGCTTTAGGTTTTATTTTTATGCATATTGCATTACTAAAAATTGTTAAAATAATATTTTTACGAACGTATCCCCGCCGTACCCGTATCTTAGTTTTTCAAATTTTGTCATATCGCCGTATCCGTATCGTATCGTATCCGTATCCCGCATCCGTATCCGTGCTTCCAAGATAAAGTGGATGAAACATATGAACTTCATCTTTATAATCAATGGGCTCACTGAATTTGAAACAGGATGTAAATAATTTTACTTATCCATTAAAAGGAATGTAAATAATAGTGTACAAAAAGATGACAAGCCCACAAGTTATTGAAGTGGAAAAACATATGAATTTTTTCTACATGCCAACTGGCTCTCTCGATAAGAAATAGCAGTTAAATAAAGTGACATATAAAAATGACTAGTGCCTACATGGAAGATAATGAGAAAGCTAACATTTTACATCAACAACTCATGACAGAGAAAGAGAAAGAGAAAGGGAGGTTGGTCCCTTCATGTATATTTCCACTTCTTTTCTCTTAAATATATTGCCACAAGAACATGTGGGTTTTAAGGGTTTGGGTCCTTAAATTGCAATGGTGAAATTAAAGTGATGATGCTTTTAGGTTTGGTAGATCAATAATTGTTGGTTGCATCCTTCATCTAAAAAAATGAAACCCTTACGCATGTAAATGCAATCAGTTAAGGAATTACAGTCTATGGTGGGTAGGAATGGCAACGGGCCGAGGCGGGGCCAGGGATCACACTCTCCGTCCCCGATTGTGAAAATCTCCCCGGCCCCGATCCCCGACGGGAAACCTACCACCATCCCCATCTCCGCCCCCTAACGGGGATCGGGTTTCCCCGACCCCGAAAATTCCCCACCCCCCAAATATGTTTCAACAACAACAACATCATCATCCCCAATTGTTTCATTTTCAACATCAACATATCATAAACCAAAAAAAAAATGGACAGATACACACAGACATACATGTATATATGCATACACAAACAGATCTGAGATCTGTGTCACACAGAGAGAGAGAGAGAGAGTGGACGATCGGCATCATCAATAGATCCACTAGCACAAAAAAAAAAATGGACAGATACACACACACATACATGTATACACACATACACAAATAGATCTGAGATCTGTGTATCTGTGTCATAGAGAGATAGAGAGAGTGGACAATCGGCGGCGATGACGACGGAGGAGATCGGAGGAGGCAATAGTGGACGAAGGAGGACGATTGGCGTCGCGGACAGTGGCGATGGACAACAAAGGAGGACGATCGGCGTCGTTGACAGTGCGAGAGTGAGAGAGAGAGTAGAGGGAAGAGAGAAAGAGAGAGACACAGAGGAAGACAGAACTGAGATGAGGATGAGGGTTTGGTTTACATATGTATATATATATATAAGGGTAAACTAGTAATTTCACTTCGGGGACAAACAAGGACGGGGACGGGGACGGGGACGGGACGGGGACGGGACGGGGACGGGACGGGTACGGAGCTGGGACACTTATACCCACCTCGGCCCGAAACTAATCGGGGATTGATTTTTAAATACCATCCCCGTCCCGTGGGGATATTTTTCGAGGAAAAACCGCTCAAATTGTGGTTGGGGAGTTGGGTCCCCGTCGAGCCGGGTTCAAATTGCCATCCCTAATGGTGGGATTCATAACTGGTGGTTTTTGGTTTTTAGGTTGATTTCTACATGTAGATTTTGCTCTTTCTTCATCAATTCATCTTGCTTGAAAGATGTTTTCCCTATTGGATTGGGAATGGGTCTTTGTAGTTGAATGTATGTATGTATGAATACATATAGCTTGCACTGTGCTTCAAATTACTTCTATGCTTGGAAGATTGGGCATTACAAGTCGTAGTTAGTGGTTATGGGGGTTCGTAGTGGGGGTTATGGTGATAGATTGTAGTGATGATGGTATATGGTGGTTTGGTTATTGGGTGGTAGCAATAGCGAGTTGCAATGTGTTCCACTGGGTAGCCAATGGGGATGTTTCTCTTTCTCTCTCTGCCTTATATCCCTCTATTTTTCCCTCACTAGTGGGTTGACCTCTACAATTGAGTTCAGGCGACAACCTTGTAATTGCCAGAAACCTCAAGCAAGGTGCGTGTAATTAACCCTTTTAATATAAATACAAGTGTTAATGAGAGGCAACCCTACTTTTTGGGTCTCTCGCAATAGCCATACATTCTATCTTCTCATTCTCTTATTCTGCTCTTTTACTGTATCAGTTTTAATTGGTGGTGAAATCAAAATATGGAAGTATGAGGGGGATTGGTCTTCGCTGGAGATTTCTATGTCTCAAAAAACCATGGACATTCTAAGAAGGTAATGTATCAAGTCCAACAACGTGTCTCACATTGACACGACACTCATTGGACACTTCCCAACACTTCACACATTTACAAGTTTGAATAAACTAACTTGGTATCAAATGAGAAAAGAAAAATAATTTAAATTTATACCTATTTTCCTCCTTCAAATTTTAAAATTTATTATCTTTGAATTAAATATTCATATCTGACATATAATAATCATCTATCCCTATATATGACATGTAAGTAATATATAAAATTATATATTTTGTACGTGTCGCTCATATGTCATCTTCGACATTTTTTAAAAATTTCCATGTTGGAGTGTTTGTGTCAGGTCACATGTCCATGTTTGTGTCCATACTTTTTGGCTATGGCATATGGAATGACACTTCAAAAAGATTTTCCAAGTCATATTTGTTGTTGGGAATGGTGAAGAGTTTGCTTTGGAGTCATCTTTGGCGTGAAGAGGACAAGCTGGAAGAGCATTTCTCTATTCTTGCTCATATTTTGGTTAATAGGGGAGTAGTCAGAGAATATCTTTAAGAGGAAGGCACTCAAGTGTTTAAAGATATTGCTTTTCATTGAGAGTTGAATGATTGGGAGGCGAAGGAGTTGGGGAATCTTCATGGTATTTTGTATGCTATTCCACATATAGGAGAGGGAGAGGATGTTCTGTGGTGAACAAGATTTAACTCCGAAGGCTATGAGTTCATAGAGGTTTGTCCTTTCCTTAGAAAGGAGTTTAGGTTTCCAAAGCTCCGTCTTGTATGGATGGAAGTGTGTATAAAAATAGTTGCCATTCATAACTTGATTAGGAGGTGGCCAATTCATTTTGAGTGATGTTATATGTGCAAGCAAGATGGGGAATTTTCAATTGTCTCCTTAATAATTGGCTATGGTTTAGTGTGCGAATTCCCTAGGGATGTGTTGGATTTTATTGAATTTGGGAAGGGGGCTAGAGTGGGGAAGAAAAGGAAAAAAAGATTGGTTTTTGGTGCATTTAGCTTTGATATGAATTATTAGGGGAGAGTGCAATCAGAGGACTTTTGATAGGGTGGATGAACCTAATTTTATATTGAAGGGTAGAATTTTGTCTCTTTTGTATAGTTGGTATGCAGGTAGAGGTGATCCATCCTTGAAATAAGTTTTGGAATATTATAGTCTTTTGAATAAGGATATGATGTTATAGATGTTTTAACACCATAAGCAAGGATATTTAACACCTCAAGATAGACAATATTTCACTCTACTTCCAAACTGACGTAGGACAGATGTGGGTACAAGTAGCTAGATTCCCAAAACTGATGTAATCAGATCTTATGGACTGCATCCAGAATTATCTCATCAAAATATTGTTGAATAGACATAACTAAGATATTTATCAAAAAAAAAAACAAATAGACATAACTAAGATATCTAAAACTGCCTATCCAAACCAGAAAGAAATTACAAACCAAAATTTGGCCCCATAGTTATTCTTCCACCTCCTCTTTAAGTGACTTACACCTAAAAGGTATGCTAGACGTCACCATTCAAACCTAGGATGCCAACTTCCAGGCGCATGTTTGTTATCATTTGTATTTACACCGATGTCTGTTAATTAATAATTAGCAGGAATAACCCCAAAAAAAATCCTCACAAAAGCTCCTTCTTTCATACAACACATTATTTTCATTAAAAACAATAAAAATATGACCGACAATTCCCATCAAAGTTGCTCCTCAACTTAGCATAGTTTCTGCCAAGCAAACTAGGCATAGTTTCTTTAACTGTATCAGTTCATCAAATGTAAATTTGGCAGTTGAACACCGTTTTAACAATACCTTAAATTATTTGAACAATATGATCATCGGTACCTTATTTTCAATAAATTGTAGGTCATCTTTAACACATTTCACAATTGGTGGCTATTGCCCAGGTAAGTTATTGATCTACATAAATGCTTGTGCTTTAAGCTATGAATGACGGGGATCATGCAGAAAGTAATCGCTATGTTGGTTCACTCTGTCTATACTCCATACTCTTAACAACAATATTTCACTTTTTTTTATCAAATATAGAAGATAAATGGAACAATGAGATTAATGTTTAACTTCAATAGGGTTTGGTAAATATTATCCATACCCCATATGATTTCCAGTTGCTTTGTCAATTGAAGTCATGGCTTGCCAAAGAAGTGTCAGTGGAATCCAGAAAGGAGGATACTCGAATCGAGAAACATCCATAACAAGTACCAAATCCCGTCCACCATGATATGCACCAATTGGGGAAATATGACTGCCACCAATCTGCCATTATAAGACATAATTTTCACTTGAAACACTTTTCACTTATCAAAAGCAGAAGAAAAAGAAACAGATAAACAAACATGATTTTAAATTAGTGTCATACTATGGGATAACTCCGTGACCAGCAAGACATTCAACGTGTGTACATTGAATATTGTTATTCATGAAGAAACTTAGCCCAAAAGTATTTGAAGCAGATTTTTAAATCTTATTGTAAGTTGCAATTTAGGTAGTGAAAAAAAAAATGAATGAAAAGAAAACTATTCAAAATTAAAAATAGATTTTTAACAAATTAAAGATGCATACCTGTTTGGAGTGGGATCTATCAAAGTATGAGACCATATGATAATCCGTTGAAATTGCACATTTCAAGACATAATTGCGAAAGTCATAAATAGTGCATAGATTCGTTTGAAAAACTTCAACTTTAGCTCCATTGCAATGAGCCAAAAAAGCAAGTTTACCGAATCCAAGTCCTTCAGCTATGACCTTTTCAAAAGTGTCACAAGAATCCAACAAAAATTCAAAACATCATCTCCAACTGCCTGCACCACCACCCAACCCCAGCAAGAGAGAGAGAGAGTCAGTCACATAGGCAAAAGGATATGCGAGCTTAAAACCAAGTGAATAACGCATGATAAATCAGAGAAGGGATTAATCTTCTAAAAATTCAATTAATGCTAACAAGAGTCTGGATTTGTAAATAGCAATTGCAACATGTGAAAGATAGCAATGCTTACATAAACCATACAGCCAGCTGATGGATCTACACATAAAAGTTATGGGAAAATTTGTTCAAATATGAGCGGTTTATGTACTCAACGTCCATAATCAGACCAAAAGACAACAATGTCGAAGGATTGAGTGCGAAACACATTAGTAGATCCTAGTATATTCAATACAGGTGAGACCTAGTATGCATGAATAAAGACACATATAACAGCAATAATCTGGCAATGAAAATAAAATAAAATATATATATATATATATATATATCAATTAAGACCTTGCAAGCACTAACCCCTCATACTAAAATGCAAAAAATAGAACAGAGATGTAGTACACTTATTTCTACAGGGAAAGGTACAGCTTTTAGTACTCCAAGTTGACAAACAAGGAGATAAAATAGACCAAACACAGCCAAGCACAAAGTGGAAATCTGAATAAGGTGGTATCCAAAAGAGGGAGGAGCACACTAGCAAAAGTGGAAACTGTTGATTTAGGAAGGGGAGGAAGAGTCCATAAATTATGGTCTGCTTATTCTGTGGCTAGGCCAAACAAAATCTTTACCCAATCGTCCTAAGGAAAACAAGACATGGGAGCGATGCAGGATAAGTGTTAAAATCCACCTACTCTCCACCTACTTCACCCACTTAAACCTACTCCACTAAACCTAACCCACTACACCACTACCACCTCACCTACTCCACTAAACATAACCCACTTAAACCTACTCCACTAAACCTAACCCACTACACCACTACCACCTCACCTACTCCACTAAACCTAACCCACTACACCACTACCACCTCACCTACTCCACTAAACCTAACCCACTACACCACTACCACCTCCACTTCACCTACTCCTTACCTACTACACACTCACCCTCTTCTATATATAGGAATCATGAATCATTGTAATATAAATCAATATATCAATCAATAATAATACATACAATTTATTCTCTCTCTTTCTCTATACATTATTTCTTACATGGTATCAGAGCTGGTTTAAAACCTAGTATTTTCGCTTCCCCGGCGGGCGGCAACCTCACCTTAGCCGCCCGCCGGACCTCAACCTATTCCGCTGATAAAATCAACAAAGATTTGTGCAACTGTAGTCATGTGTGAGGCTGATGGAGAAGAATTCTTCACCTCATATGACGAGACAGTCTGGAACTGGAAACACTGCAACATTCTGCTCTGGAATTCTGCAGCAGCTAGATTATAGCTTGGTTGAGTGCCAAGCTTTGGTTCTTCCACCCACTCTTGAACTTGCCCAGCAAAGTGTGAAGGTTCATGCTTGTGTTGGAGGGACTAGTGTGCGCGAAGATCAGCGCATTCTCTCCAGTGGGGTTCATGTTGTTGTTGGTACTCCTGGTCGTGTGTTTGACATGTTGCGGAGACAATCACTTCGCCCTGTTTACATCAAAATGTTTGTCTTGGATGAAGCTGATGAAATGCTGTCACGAGGTTTTTAAAAATCAGATCTATGATATTTTCCAGTTGCTGCCACCCAAAATCCAGGTTGGGGTGTTCTCAGTTGCTGCCACCCAAAATCCAGGTTGGGGTGTTCTCTGCCACAATGCCACCAGAGGCTCTTGAAATCACCAGGAAATTCATGAATAAGCCTGGAAAGAGAAAAAGCTCATGCTAGGATTTGCGAAGTGATTCGCTGCAGGAATTTTGGCTTTGGATGAAACCCTTACCATACTCCACTCATTCTCTCCAACTGTTCTAACTTTTTATTTTTATTATTATTATTATTATATCAAATAATCAATGCACTCATGTTCCCCACTAACAGTGTCCACTTTTGACCCAAACCATTTTCAATCCATCATTTCTCCTTCACCTTTTGCACCCCACTCACCGACTCTCTCTCCACTTTATCACATGGGTTTGTCCCTCTCTCTCCTCCATTTGATTTCAAAAATCACTTATTTTTATTTATTTTTTCCAAGTCACTTTTCCTCTTTTTTAAATACCCCACTTTATTTTGAAACAATCGCACTGATGTTTTTCATATAATCCATCTATAAATATTTTTTTATCTATTTTCTTTCTCCCTTGTTTTCTTTCATTTTATTTTTATTTTTTCAACAAAACACTCCCAAAAAAAAAAAAAACAACAACAACAACAACATTTTACAAACTTGTCATTTCTTCATGCCGGGGATCAACCCCGATCAGCATTTTACACCATAAAAAAAAAATAAAAAATAAAAAAAATAAAAATAAAAAAAACACAAAACACAAAACAAAACAAAACACAACCAACACAAATCGGAACAGTGGGATTTTTCTTCTCGCCTATTCTGCCGGTCTTTTCTTCTTGCCACCGTCTTGGGCGGCCCTTGCCGGTGTTGCCTCCGTGTTTCCCACTCCACTGGGCATGATCACTACTCCCTGCTCCTCCACTGCAGCATATGGCGGCCCTCCAAATCGGAACATAAAACTGGCCTTCCGCTTCAGCTCCTTGTTTTCCGCCTTTAGCACACTTATCTCTGCTCGCGCATCCTTATACATGCGTTGGAGCAGAGCCAGTTGGGCGTTTAACTGCTGCACCTCATTTGTCCTACTCTGCAGCCGGTTCGACAAATTTGTAACCGCAGTCATGGTTTCCACACATGACTTCAAGGTATACTGATTGGCCTCCACATCCGACTGCACCGCCATTTTTTGCTCCACCGACCGCATCGGAAAGTTCAACGGAGCAAAACCAGAGGTGTTTGGTTGAGGTTCACTGGCCACCGCACCAGTTATTTCTCTTGTGGACTCGTTCAGTTCTGGAAAGAGCGTGAGCAGACCACGGGAAGAGGAGGCCATGTTCTGGGTAGCTGGACGGGAAGAAGAGGCCATGTTGCTGAGTGTTTCAGAGACGGGTTGGTTACAGAGTATTACAGAGTTTCTTTCTCAGCAAAGGAAGAGTTGTTTTCAGAGGATTTTCAGAAGTTTTTTTGTCTGCCTCAGCCTCAGCATCAACCTTGGTTAAATAGCGAGGCAGCCACGCGTATCGCGTGCCTCTTGCCACCAGACGACAAAACGGGCGCGCAAGCCAAGGCGCCCACGTGCCTCGCCATCATGTCCGGCACACCTTTTGATGAATTGGGCACGCCTTTTGATGGCACACCTTTTGACAAAATTGGGCACACCTTTTGAGGGTGCAACTTCTACAACGGTCCGACATGACCCTATAAACTGTCCCGACATTAATTTCGGTTAGCTCCTTTATGGGTCCGACAAGACTCTGTACACTGTCCCGCCATCATGTCCGGCACACCTTTTGATGAATTGGGCACGCCTTTTGATGGCACACCTTTTGACAAAATTGGGCACACCTTTTGAGGGTGCAACTTCTACAACGGTCCGACATGACCCTATAAACTGTCCCGACATTAATTTCGGTTAGCTCCTTTATGGGTCCGACAAGACTCTGTACACTGTCCCGACGTTGATTCCGGTTAGCTTTTACAAGGGTCTGACAAGACTCTATAAACTGTCCCGACATTGATTCCGGTTAGCTCCTTTATGGGTCCGACAAGACTCTGTAAACTGTCCCGACATTGATTCCGGTTAGCTCCTTTATGGGTCCGACAAGACTCTGTAAACTGTCCCGACATTGATTCCGGTTAGTTTCTACAAGGGTCCAGCAAGACTCCGTAAACTGTCACAACAACTGTCACAACAGTGTCTGTTACAACGGTCCGACATGACCCCATAAACTGTCTTCTACATCGGTCTGACACGACCACACAGTGTCTGCTACAACGGTCCGACATGACCCCATAAACTGTCTTCTACATGGTTATGACACCCCCATACAGTGTCCTCTACAACGTTATGACACCACCATCCAGTGTCTTCACCAACGGTCTGACACGACCATACAGTGTCTCCTATCCTTTTTTATTTTTATGTATTTTCTTGTTTTGTTACTCTCTCCAAACTCAAGTTGGTTAGTTCCTATCCCCCTTGAGTTTGCGGGGGCTGTTAAAATCCACCTACTCTCCACCTACTTCACCCACTTAAACCTACTCCACTAAACCTAACCCACTACACCACTACCACCTCACCTACTCCACTAAACATAACCCACTTAAACCTACTCCACTAAACCTAACCCACTACACCACTACCACCTCACCTACTCCACTAAACCTAACCCACTACACCACTACCACCTCACCTACTCCACTAAACCTAACCCACTACACCACTACCACCTCCACTTCACCTACTCCTTACCTACTACACACTCACCCTCTTCTATATATAGGAATCATGAATCATTGTAATATAAATCAATATATCAATCAATAATAATACATACAATTTATTCTCTCTCTTTCTCTATACATTATTTCTTACAATAAGTGTGATGAAACACTCTCCCACAAGAATTAATGCCAAAATTTGCATATGGTAGCTACGGAGGGGCTTTATTAGGGCTGACTATAACAAGTTTATAGTTAAATCACTAGTAAAAGCACATGGGATTCAGTGTTTGTTGCAAAGTTGCATGAAGCGGGAGTGGAGACGGGGAGTGAGGGCCCTATAGAAGAGTTTAAGATTGGGAGCGGGAGCGGGGGCGGGGGTGGGGGTGGGGGTGGAGGTGGGGGTGGGGGAAGGGGCGAGGTTCTGGAGCGAGTAGCGAGGCCCCAATAGCAGTTTCTTGCTACTAAGGTTTGTAGAGAATAACAATAAGAAAAGTTGTGTGGTTATATTGAAGCAAGAAAGAAAATACGAAGCTGTTCAGGGTGCTGTAAACAGCCCCTGTAAACAGTTGACAGTGCCAGTTCCAGTCCTGTTTAACGACATGAAATTCAGGCAAAACAGTGATGGAAACAGCAATATTTTTTAGGATATGGAGTGGCAGTATTAATCCTTTTGGCATATACTAAAAAAGTGCACATTTTTATCTTATTATCTTTTTTGAGTCACATCACCTCTCTACTTTTCTGCATATCTTTTCGTAAAAAGTCAAAAAGTACACTTATTTAGCACTTCCCAAACAACCTCAAATTGGGTTAGGTTACAAAGGTATGCCTCTGGGTCAGAGAGTAAGATAGTGATTAAACTGGATCTGCAGCAAAGAACTTAAGGGGGTAGAAGAACAAAGAAAAGAAATTGGAAAAGAAATGCAACAAAAATGAATCACTCAGGGTCCCTTAGGCAATATATCTAGGGCTTACAGTTAGATACAAAACTTCTGAAGGGCATAAAAATCTCCAAAATCATTCACTAAAACTTGTTCTCTAATGAATTATAAGAATCACAATGTATAATGCTACAACAATTCTTATTCTAACAAAGACATCAACTACTGAAATGACCTAATAACATGACCTACTGCGTCAACTGACCATAAAATTTAGTTTACACCCAGCAATTTCAGAATTATGAATATAGATTTGACTTCTATAACTTAATATAACATAAAATAAACAAAACCCACCCAACAGCTTATTAACTTAAAAAAAGAATATATAAATTGAGACTTTTTTCCAAAACACTTAATAATGCAAGGTTGTTATAGATCACTGAATTTTTGCTATTCTCACACCCCCTTCCAACCAAATGAATGTTCGAAATCAGCCGCAAGTATATGGGTCGGGCTGGGTTGGTCAGTTGTGCCGGGGCAGATAATATTCTTAACAACCCTAGACATCAATCAACACACACCAAATATCACAACAGTAAGCTCTATAAGCCTCTAGCTACATCACAGAACAAGTGATCAACTGAATCCTCCACCTGTTTGCAGATACAACACCAATTAGGCAAGAAGAAACCTGTAACACCCAAGGTGTTACTACATTACATATGCATATTTCCGAACCTCCCGTAGTGCCATTCAAATGCAAATAACAAAGAAGAGAACCTCATACAATCTCTTAATTTTAATAAACAAAGAAAATGTTACATGTAAATGGGTATTGATTGTGGGATGGGCTAACAACCATCCAAGCAAAGTTAAAGTGAAAACAATCAAAAATCATCTACAAATAGAAAAATACATGTGCACATATAATCAGACGTGCCACACACAAATTTCACATGGTCCATTGCAGTTAATCTGAAAAGTGCATACAACCACATATAGATGCAAACAACATTACACATGTCATACACTTCTATCCTACGAGAACACAATAAACATAATAAGGTCAGAATTGAATTTCTTTCCTGATGTAGGTCAAAGGGCATTCAAGACAGTGGAGATGCTGGCCAGTCCATACAATCCAGGCTCTGACAATGCTACATATGAGCCAAACACATGAACAAAAACTTTTACACTTCCCTCTCGAAAAGCTTCTAACAAAAGTTGCTGCATTTAACAAAAAAACATAATGCTAATTTACTTGGATCAAAAATGAAATTGCGGGAATGATACATGCATGCACATACATTAACGTAAATTTAAAGATACATAGATCTTAGCCACACAAATATACACACAAACAAAAAAGAAGAAGAAGAAGAAGGAAAAAGAAAAGAAATTCTTCATTGATTGTGATGGAGATCAAGATTTAGCTTTAGAATTTAGCTTTATTTAGGAATATTTTAGTTTTACAACAAATTTATTATTATTTTCCTTTTTATTTCCTAATTATGCAGCGCTCAGGTATATATGGATGGAATACATCGACTATTACATTATTTTTGGCATTATTGATTACAAACAGAATTTGGTTACCTCTATTCTCTTCCTCTCCAAATTTTCTCCCTTCTCCTTCTGCTCTCTTCTCCCTTTCTCTTCTTTGTTTCTAAACCACTGTTAAAATTCAATGTATAAAGAGAATTGTATTATTGATTGATTTATTGATCTAATGTTATATTTTTTACAATGATTCATGATTCCTATATATAGAAGAGGGTGAGTGTGTAGTAGGTAAGGAGTAGGTGAAGTGGAGGTGGTAGTGGTGTAGTGGGTTAGGTTTAGTGGAGTAGGTGAGGTGGTAGTGGTGTAGTGGGTTAGGTTTAGTGGAGTAGGTTTAAGTGGGTGAAGTAGGTGATAGGTTTTAACAGCCCCCCGCAAACTCAAGGGGGATAGGAACTAGCCAACTTGAGTTTGGAGAGAGTAACAAAACAAGAAAATAGACGAATACATAAAAGAAAAGAGGATAGGAGACACTGTATGGTCGTGTCAGACCGATGGTGAAGACACTGTATGGTGGTGTCATAACGTTGTAGAGGACACTGGATGGTTGTGTCAGACCGATGTAGAAGACAGTTTATGGGGTCATGTCGGACCGTTGTAGCAGACAATGTTGTGATAGTTCTTGTGACAGTTTACAGAGTCTTGCTGGACCCTTGTAGAAACTAACCGAAATCAATGTCGGGACAGTTTACAGAGTCTTGTCGGACCCATGAAGGAGCTAACCGAAATCAATGTCGGGACAGTTTACAGAGTCTTGTCGGACCCTTGAAGGAGCTAACCGGAATCAATGTCGAGACAGTTTACAGAGTCTTGTCGGACCCTTAAAAAATACACTGTATGATGGTGTATATAGGCTGCCCAAATATATATATATATATGGATATATATAGTGAGCCCTCAAAAGTCGCGCCCTCAAAAGGCGCGCCCACTTCCTCAAAAGGCGTGCCTGACAGAAAGCGTCGAGCCATCAAAAGGTGAGCCGGAGACGCGGCGAGGCACGTGAGCGACAGAATGGCGTGTCGGCCTCGGCTATTTAACCAAGGTTGAGGCGGAGGCTGTGCAAACCAGTCTGAAACCGCCGAAAATCCTTTGAAAAAAACTCTTCCGTTTCTGAGAAAGAGATTCTGGAACACTCTGTTGCCATTCTGTAACCAACCGTTCTCTGAAACACTCAGCAACCCATAACATGGCCTCGTCTTCCCGTTCAGCTACCCAGAATATGGCCTCTTCGTCCCGTGGTCTGCTCACTCTTTTTCCCGACCTCAACGAGTCAACAAGAGAGATAACTGGTGCGGTGGCCTTCCGCTTCAGCTCCTTATTTTCCGCCTTTAGCACACTTATCTCTGCTCGCGCATCCTTATACATGCGCTGGAGCAGAGCCAGTTGGGCGTTTAACTGCTGCACCTCATTTGTCCTGCTCTGCAGCCGGTGCGACAAGTTTGTGACCGCCGTCATGGTCTCCACGCATGACTTCAAAGTATACTGATTGGCCTCAATATCAGTTTGCACCGCCATTTTTTGCTCCACAGACCGCATCGGAAAGTTCAACGGAGCAAAACCAGAGGCGCTTGGTTGAGGTTCACTGGAATATACCCAAACCAGAGCTTCCTCTAATTCTGGATAGTTGTTGAACAAATTCCCATCTCCATGTACAAAGGCCTTCAAAACCACAGGGAGTTCCTTGGAGAAGATGAAGAATCTGAGCCTAGCACAGAGATCTAATAGAAAGTGGCCACCACTTATGTGACAGTGAACATGGAGAGACATTTTCTCCTGGACTTTCTTCCACTCTGCTACAACTTCATCTCTCTGAAACTTATTGTACCACCCCTGTAACTGAGAGTTGTTTATTGATTGAGAGATGGCCAGAGTGAGCTTAGAGGTTATATCACTATGTGTGAGTGTATAAGTTCTTGGAAGCTTCCCTGGATGCTTCTTTTCATCAACTCCTAGGAACAGAACCTGCAGCTTTGAAGCTTCAAAGATTGCGGGCCCAAACAACCTTGCAACAGGGACAATAGATTGGTGCTTCTTGGGTGATCTTCTTCCGTGGATGAAAAGAGAGCTGTTTTGGTGAAGTTGAGAGAGTGAGGAAGGCTTTAGCTCAGATAGAAAATTCCAGCGGGCAGCAAAGGCAAAGTTGCCGGCCGGCTGCCCGCCGGTGACAAAGAAATACAGGTTTAAATCTTATCGCTCTGATACCATGTTAAAATTCAATGTATAAAGAGAATTGTATTATTGATTGATTTATTGATCTAATGTTATATTTTTTACAATGATTCATGATTCCTATATATAGAAGAGGGTGAGTGTGTAGTAGGTAAGGAGTAGGTGAAGTGGAGGTGGTAGTGGTGTAGTGGGTTAGGTTTAGTGGAGTAGGTGAGGTGGTAGTGGTGTAGTGGGTTAGGTTTAGTGGAGTAGGTTTAAGTGGGTGAAGTAGGTGATAGGTTTTAACAACCACCAAGTGTCATACTCTTCTAAAAACTGTCTTCAGGACAACGGAATGTGGTTAAATATTTATATTTTTTAAGTAATATTCTACAACATGTAAAAGAAGAGGCATGGTGACAGTGCCACTCTTATACACTATATTTAATTCCAAAAAAAAAACCTAAAATTTTTATACACTCAAAAGCCACTACAAAGTTCAAAAAAATTTGTTCAAGGATGGTGCAACACTGCCTGAGAACCAATCATACAAAAGGGAAAAAATTCTAATAACATTAGAAATGCTCTTCCTTTCCTTCAAATTGGTTACACAAGAAAGTGGTTGGATGATTCACCATCTCGCTTACACAAGAACACCAATTAACATGAATTTGTGACCTATTAATCAAACTGTCGATGTTAAGGATTTTTCAATACACCTTGTCCACCTAAAAAACGCAAACTAGTTGCCTCCTTGGAGGCTCAAATATCTTTCCATGGAAAGAAATCCTCTATGACTCACCAAAGCTTCATAAAAAGATTTTATATTGATGATGTTTTAATTTTTTCTTCATCAATTGGTTACTGATTCAGATCCTGGTATTTCTACGGTATTCTCCTGTATGTTCAGGTGACCAAGGTGGCGGATTTTTCCTTATCCTAGTATAAAGAATATTAGCATCGGCAGATAAATTATGATAATAAAATTATATTTGTTCTGGTGATAGATTGTCGTCTGAGGTAGACTCAGCACGAAGCATTTGAATAGAACCACTAGATGGTCCTGATGGTGGAATGGATGCTGGAGGGCGAACCTGTAGGGTTCACAACATGACCTTCCACCTTAAAGTATCACGTCCTTCCCTGTCTGTGGAATCACAAAGATGACTCCAAAAGCACACCTCTCACCATTTCCAGCAACAAACCCAGTGACCTTCTTCCACCTTAAAGTACCTGATGAAGATAATGGAAAGTTTTGGAATAATTTTGAGACTTTATTTGAATTTATTATGGTTTAAGTACTAAGGGTATTATAATAATTTCACTAATTGTTGGACATGGGTTGTAGGGTTGCCCATGGGTTTTATTTTGGGTCAATTTATTAAATGGGTAATATATATACTGGTTTTATTATGTTTACAATAATCTTAATGGTAAAAAAGACAAGTTTCCTATTTTGATATTGAGAGCAGAATTAGAAGTCATCAAAGTTTCCTAATATGATTGAAGTGGAATTGGCAGTCATAGTCATAGTTGGTCTAGAATATTAGTAATTACCAAATTTTTCTTAGCTTCTAAATTTGTGTTCTTGTCTTTATAGAATTAGACGAGCCTTTATTTTTACTTCCACAATTTGATTATGTTAAGTTGATGAGTAATATTGATAACAGCTTCAGAGAACTTTCCTAATCAAACTTAGTTCCTTCAAATCAAACTTAGTTCCTTCAAAAGCAACTTCAACCGCACCACGACAATTCACATATTTAATGAGCCATAACTCCAAAATCTGCTTCCACACCTAACCTGACAACCACAGATTGCTTCTTGTTACGCTATATCACAAGTTACCCCTACCAAAGGTGCAGTAGAAAAGTAAATTTCAAGTATGTAACAAATTACACCACATTTGCATCAGCACTGACTTCTATCTGCAGATCATTATGTTTGGGAAACAATATTTCCCTACCACGTGTTGACTTCAAATACCACAATATCCTATCCACAACCTCTAAATGAACCCCATTAGATGAGCACATAAACTAGCTAACCATTCTACTTGAATATGCTAAATCAAGGCATGTGAAAGGCAACTAAGTCTACCCACAAGTCACTAATAACTATTAGATAGATTGATGTACATTGTTGGACCCAATTCCGAACAACTTAAGCTTTTTAACTTAACATGGTATTGGGTTCAAGTCTCAACATTAGGATTTGATATCATGTCCCCATTTGGTTTCATCTCTCTATTTGGTTGTTTGCTTCTCATTCTATTTGCTCTATGTTTGTCTCTCCACGTGCAAGACGGGGTTGCACGTGAGGGAGGGTGTTAGATAATTTGATATACATTGCTTGGCCCATTTCCTAACCACTTAAGCTTTTGAGAAAATTGGTAACTTAACAACAACAACAACCCCTATCAACCTAAGTATTACTTTCACTATCAACTAGTTTATGATTGTGTTCAATGGGAGTGTCCACAGGTTTACATCCCAACATCCTATTCTCCTTCAAAAGATCAAGCACATGTGTTACAAGATGAAAATACCATATCTGGATCAAGCAACTTCAATACCCAAGGAGTACTTCAAATCCCCAAAATCTTTTGTTTTGTATTCCTTGGACAAGGAATTTTTCAAATTGTTCATCTCCTCTACATAATTCCCAATCAATACAATATCATCAACATACACTATCTGCATAGTTATCTTCTCATGTGAGGAATGTTTGAGAAAGAGTGTCATCAACTCAACATTGGTGATACTCAAATCTTTGTGTAGCTTTGGCAAATCTGTCAAACAAGGCTCTCGATAACTACTTCAAATCATATAGTGACTTCTTTATCCTACAAACCTTGCCACTACCATTGGGACGAGGAAATTTAAGCAAAATATCCATATATACTTCATCTTCCAAGTCACTGTGAAGAAAAGCATTTTTTACATCAAGCTACTGAAGAGGCCAAGGAAAGAATGACTCTAATGGCATTCATCTTTACTAGTGGTAAGGTCTCTTGATAATCAATTCTATAGGTCTCAATAAATCCTTTGGCCATCAACCTAGCCTTATAAGTTATATCCCTCAACAGAACCATCTGCTTTATGTTTCACAATGAAAACCCACCTACATCCAACCGACTTCTTACCTTCAGGTAATTCTTCAAAAGCAATCATTTCTCTTTAGAGTATACAAGAGATATAAGAGGTACAAAAGAAATGAAAGAACAATAAAAATGAGAGAAGAGAAAACAAATCTATTGTACGGCTGAATGGAAAAGGCCAAAATTAGGATTCTCTCCCTTATAGCATGTATTTTTATTCAATAATATGCAAACTAGAAAAGTACCCTCATAATAGAAACACTCCCCCTCAAATTGGTGAATAGATATCTCTGATGCGCAACGTAAAAACAATGGAATTGAAAACTTTACAATTAAGCCCTTCAATGAATTTATCAGCCAATTGATCTTATGATGTTACAAAGGGCATACACATCACACCCTTATTCAAGTTTTCCTTGATAAATTGTCTGTCAATCTCAATGTTCTTGATTCTGTCAGGTTGAACAAGGTTATAAGCTATATTGATGGTCACTTTATTATCACGATATAGCTTCATGAATCCAAGTCTTTCATTAACATCTGAAGTCATAACCATGCACTCAGCATCTGCACCAAATCTGACCACCATTGCTTACTTCTCAAAAACTTTGTCAGTAGTAAAAAAATTTAGGGTGGTAAAAAAATTTATATTCCAAGTCCAAAAAAAATAAAAAAAAAGTTCATCAAAGTCAAAAAAAAATTCAAACCCTACCTGAACTTTCTCAATACCAAAAGGCAACTTTTTAAGCATTTGCCAAAGGCATCAACTTTTTTAGTAACATCTTTATCCTAAAAAAGAAAAAAGCAATTGCCAAACTAGCACTAAGGGATCAAAACATGGTTCCAACTTAAAATCAATCCAATTTCTGACGTTTCTCCTCTGAATTTGATTCATTAAGCCATTCACGGACTGCATCATGTACATAAGCGATACAAAGAAAAAAACCATCTCCAAAGATTTCATCTTTAGATCGAGTAAGTTAGGGAAAAACCAAAAATTTCTTCATCACATCAAAGCAAATATGTTTTGTACAAAAATTAGAAATGAGCAATAAAACTACTGACAACTAAACCATAACAAACCCACCCACAAGCCATTAAAATAAATTCCTTACTGAAAAGAAAAGAGTCTAGTAATATCTTTTGTTCCAATACCAACCTCAATCTTATTCCAATTTGAGCCTAGAAATAGATACTATGCTGCATATTTAGACTCTTGCCAATCAAATAAACATAAGAAAACAGGAACCTTCCAATCTAGCTAAGAACACAACAAAAATGATATACTAATCCTGCATAAATTCAACTAGAATAATTTGATTTTTATACCCAAACTAGAAAGGATTAGTTAAAAATGATGCATTAAGAAATGCAAGAAAATAAGGTTTTCACCTCTCCTTCGGATGAAGCAAGCTCTACTGCGGGTGGGGAAGGAAGATCATGCTTGTTTCCAATTTCCAAGCCACTCTTAAGTAGGAAATTTTCTTCCACTGGTACGTTTAAAATTTCAGAAAATAATAATTAGTATTTCTCCAAAGTAAAAATAGCCAAACAAAAAAAAAAAGAGTAACACACCATGGGACAAAGAAAATTGCCTAAAATTTATAGTTCAAAGGCCCTCCCCTGCCAAGAAAACATTTTTCAGAAACTAGCATAGTGAATTACTTATCAAAAGAAGAAGAAGAAGAAGAAAGAAAGAAAAAAAACTAGCATTAGCGTAGCAAATGCAATGTCACAGGTACAAAAGATGTATAATTGACCTCCTCATATTCGAACTAGCTGGAGTACCTGTGAAAATTTGAAGCATTGATCACAAAACAGAGATACTGTATACACCCTCTTAACAAGTAGCAAAGAAGACATAGAACAATGCAATATTACCTAAAAGCAAATTATCACCGATGCCCCATAAGGGTGTGAGTTCTCTTTCAAAAGCCAATACCTGCTCAAAAGACAAAAACACAAGAATAACAACAGTTCAACAAGTAAAAAAAACAATCTTATTATGCAAAATCATGGTATAAAAGGTGTAATAAGATTAAGAATGAGAACATTGTAGTATGACTCATCACCTATGAAGTACAGACATGTCAACTTAGTTTTTGTAGCCATATCCGACACATGTGAGACACCTTGGACACAATGGGATACATATCAATCATGCCACGATGTCATATTTTTTTTTTTATTTTTGTCCCAAAATAATTATTTTCATTATTTTAGTTGTTTCTATGTAGATGTAACTAAAAATACTAGAAAAATCGTGGTAAAAAAAGTGTAATAAGACTAGAATGAGAACATTATTGTAGTATGACTCATCACCTATGAAGTACGGATATGTCGACTTAGTTTTTGTAGCCATATCCGACACGTGTGAGACACCTTGGACACGTTGGGATACATATCAGTCATGCCACGATGTTACATTTTTTTATTATTTTTGTCCTAAAATAATTATTTTCATTATTTTAGTTGTTTGTATGTAGATGCAACTACTAGAAAAGAGGAATAATATTTTGCATTAACCTAATAAGATTACAAACACTAGTATATATACAAAAAGCCAAATCCTAGTTAGGAAACTATAACGAAAAAAACACTAAATTACCCTTATATATAAACTAATATTACAACTCTCTTACACACACACCCTCAATCAAACTCATGATGAGAGCCTCGAGAGTTTGTCCAATAAGAATCGAACGCGGGTAGAAGTGTGAGTTTTGGAGAAGAAGCCAGCAAAGCTGCAAGGTGGAGGGAACAAAAGGAAGAGCAATCGTTCCCAACTGAAAGTGTTCACGAACAAATTGACAATCAATGTACTTCATCCACTCAGCGCTCATGGAAAACTGAACTGTATGCTATCTGAATGGCACTCTTGTAGTCACAGTAGAGGGGAGTAAGAGAAACTATGAAGCACAGGTACGCCAAAAATGTTGCTGTATAAATACCGGATACTTACTGCGTGCGGGTACGCATACCAATATGGCTACACGCGTACCGGGTACGCCATGGGTACGCGGTGGGTACTCAATGGGTGTGGGGTGGGTACTCCATGGGTACTCCACAACAGTTTTTTTTTTTTTTCTAGAAGTTGGAATTTGATGCAAGTCTACAGCCTTATTTCTCCTTAATCATCTTCAAAAAATTTATGTAATTTGGAACCACCAACTCTTTACATGGTTATTGAGTAACTTTGCCCTCTTCCACTTATTGTTGTATAGTATTGTATTTGCATTGTTGAATATTGATTTATTTTGGGTTTTATAATTTCTCTTTATAGCTATTGTTTTGAACTTTGATTTGTAGGTGAGATGTTTAGCTATAAATTTAAAAAATAAATAAATAAATAAATTTGATGTACCCTACCCATACCCGTATCTGTAACTTACTTTTTTTAGATTTTAACATATCGGCGTACCCATATCGTACCTGTACCTATATCCGTACCGGCACCCATACTTCATAGAGGAGAAGTAGTGAGAACACCTAAATCAAAAAGACGTCAATGAAGCCAGACTATCTCAACAATGATATGCGCCACAGCACGATATTTGGCCTTGGCAGTGGACTGGGCCACAACAAACTGTTTCTTACTACACCAAGAGATGAGGGAGTCACCAACAAAGATGCATAACAATAAGTAATTAAGAACCTAACCGTATAATTTTTCCAGGGGATACACCGGAAAGAAGAGAAACAATATTTTGCATTAATCTAATAAGATTACAAACACTAGTATATATAACAAAAGCTAAATCCTAATTAGGAAACTATAACGAAACAAATGCTAAATTACACTTACATACAAACTAATATTACAACTCTCATAGTAACAACCCTAAACCCTAATAATTATTTTCATTATTTTAGTTGTTTGTAGATCACATGTTGGTCTCCAACTACCAGACTATACATAATGCTGCTCAATAGCCCTTATAATATCCTCCTCCAACACGTATACCAACTTTTATTCTTGATCTCTCAACAATTTTTTTTTAGAAACAAAGCAACTGATTAGAATAACATATAGCTTGAGTCTAACAATTATGTGTGGAACCATAAAGGTAACAAGTGACAACATCTTGTCCAAAGGCTATTATAACTGAAAATGAAGCCATGATTCAATTACCTACTTAGAACATAGGAATTGCATGTGTATTTATCAAAAAAAAAAAAACATAGGAATTGCATGTAGACGAGGGGCATCAAGAAATTGAGAAAGGAATGTATTTGGGGAATCAAAATTAAATTTATTTCCTTCAGTAACTAAGGCTTTGTTGACTCTAAAAAATATATAAGAGAAAAACAAAAAAACAAAAACATATAAAACACATGTTTCTAAATGATCTTGGGAAGAGAACTTCATAACACTACTTCTCTTGCTGGTTAGGGCAAGGTTCTTTCCCTCTCTCTTCTCTTGTGGGGGGAATAGAGAGCTGGTTTTCAACAATTCTTCATCCATTATCTCAAAAAGAAAGACATTAGGGTGACATATATTATGTATAATAATAATAATAATAATAATAATAATAATAATAATAGAGAGAGAAGAGAGAAGAGAGAAGAGAAAGTTGATTCTCAATTTACAATTGATAAAAGCAAGCTCAATCGCATCGCACAGCTAATCACACTAAATCCACCTCAAACTGATAAACGAAGCTAACATATACGTCATAACAAAAAGAAAGGACAAAGTACTCAAATTTCTAAGCATCTATGTATATATGACTTAGAAAATATGAGGAAGAAGAACTCCGAAAAATATGAGGAAGAAGGAATATATTTCTGTTATATTCAAAACTTTTTATCTTACAAGACCAAATGACACTCCTTATATAGGAGATATTACAAACATCATTATAACCCATTATATGCCACTTACATATTATATATTACCACTATCTACCACTAACATATTATATACATGCCACTATCTACCACCAACACCACTATCACATATTCTATACATGCCACTATCTACCACCAACACCACTATCACATATTCTATACATGCCACTATCTACCACCAACACCACTATCATATTATATACATGCTACTATCTTATTATTAACACAAATTTCCAGCACTCCCCCTCAAGCTGGTTTGAAGATATCTTCCATAGCCAGCTTGCTAGTCAGCTTATCAAATTGCTTCTTGTGTAGTCCCTTCGTTAGCACATCAGCTAATTGTTCACCTGTTGGAAGGTAGGTCATACAGATTATGCCAGCATTGATTTTCTCCTTGATGAAATGTTTATCCACTTCTATATGTTTTGTGCGATCATGTAGAACTGGATTATGAACTATAGATATAGCTGCTTTGTTGTCACAATAGACCTTCATAGGTGTCGGGTGAGAAAGCTTTAATTCTTCAAGAATTCTTTTAATCCACATTACTTCACAGATTCTATGGGCAACAGCTCTGAACTCTGCTTCTGCACTACTTCTAGTTACCACATTCTGTTTTTTACTCCGCCATGTAACTAGGTTCCCACCTACAAAGGAGCAGTATCCGGATGTTGATCTCCTGTCTGTAACACTTCCTGCCCAGTCTGTATCTGTGTATACTTCAACTTGAAGATGTCCATGTTTCTTGAACAGTAAGCCTCTCCCTGGAGTTCCTTTCAAATATCTTAAGATCTTATAAACGGCCTCAAAGTGCTCTGCCCCTGGTGAGTGCATGAACTGACTTACCATGCTGACTGCAAAGGCAATATCAGGCCGCGTATGAGACAAGTAAATCAATTTCCCTACAAGTCGCTGATATTGTTCCCTCTCTTTGACTTCTTCAGTCTTAGCAGCTTGTAACTTCAAGTTAGGCTCAATCGGAGTCTCCACCATCTTACAACTAAGCATACCTGTTTCTCCAAGGAGAACAAGAACATATTTTCTCTGATTAACGAATATACCTTCCTTGGATCTTGCAAATTCCATTCCGAGGAAATACTTGAGGGCTCCCAGATCCTTAATGTGAAATTCTTTTGCGAGTTTCTCTTTGAGGGCTGCTAACTCTGCTTCATCATTACCAGTTAAAATGATGTCATCAACATAAACAATCAAAATTACAATTTTACTGTCTTTTGAATGTTTATAAAATATTGTGTGATCTGCTTGACTCTGCGAGAAGCCACAACTGATAACTGCCTTCCCAAAGCGTTCAAACCACGCTCTTGGTGATTGTTTGAGTCCGTATAATGACTTGTTCAATCTGCATACTCTGTCGCTTCCAAGTCTCTGCTCAAATCCCGGCGGTAGGCTCATGAACACCTCCTCTTCAAGATCACCATTGAGAAATGCATTTTTAATGTCAAGTTGATGTAGAGGCCAATCTGAATTTACTGCAAGAGATAACAGTACTCTGATGGAATTTATTTTAGCAACAGGAGCAAACGTCTCTTGATAGTCGATCCCATAAGTTTGAGTGAAGCCTTTAGCCACCAGTCTCGCCTTGTATCTCTCAACGCTTCCATCTGCGTTACATTTTATCGTAAACACCCATTTACACCCAACTGTTTTCTTGTCTTTGGGTAGATCAACTATCTCCCAAGTACCACTTCTCCTTAAAGCATTCATCTCCTCCATGACTGCTAATTTCCAATTCGGATCATCCAATGCTTCCTGTATATTCCTTGGAACAAACAAGTGTGAAATCCTAGATGTGAAAGCTCTATGGTTTTTAGACAGTCTTTGATAGGAGAGGTAATTTGCAATAGGATGTTTAATGCAATTTCGGACACCTTTCCTAATTGCTATAGGAACATCAAGGTCGGAAATAGAAGGAATAGGATTACCTAAAATTTCGATGCCAGAACTCGAGTGGACATTCGGGTCATTAGGATGGACATTCGGGTCATTATTCCTCAGATGAAATCGCTTCCTAGTATAAACCTGAAGCTCAGGATTTAGATCATTTTGTAGTACTTCTCCCCCTAAACAAGAATCTTCTTGACTAGGCACCATAGAACTTGGTTCTCCTAAGTGATCATTATCAGACAGATGTGGTTTTTGTGTAGGATAAATGACATTGGGGAGCGGGATAGAAATATCCCAAAAACGGTCTTCTTCTCCACTTGTCTCCCCCTGAAGAGAAGTGTTGGGGAAATAGGATTTTGTTTCCACAAATGACACATCCATACTCACATGAAATTTCTTGGTTTGAGGATCGAAACACTTATACCCCTTTTTGTTTGAGGAATAACCCAAAAAAACACATTTTATAGCACGGGAGTCAAGTTTTGAACGAAATTGACTGGGAACATGAACATAGGCAGTACATCCAAAAACTTTGGCGGGTAAATCAGAAAACAACCTCGTGTCAGGAAAAAAAGTTTTGAGACAATCAAAAGGTGTTTTGTATGTTAACACCTTTGTAGGCATCCTGTTTATCAAATAAGAGGCTGTTAAAATTGCTTCACCCCATAAATATTTAGGAACATGCATGTAAAACATTATAGCACGTGCTACTTCAAGTAGATGTTTATTTTTTCGTTCTGCAATGCCATTTTGTTGAGGGGTATCCCGACATGTAGATTGATGAAAAATCCCTTTTTTTTCCAAAAACTCACCCAACTGCTCATTGAAATATTTTGTTCCATTATCAGAATGTAAAATACCAATTTTGGTTTGAAATTGGTTTTCAATCATATTGTAAAAATTTGTGAATAAATTTTTCACGTCAGATTTTTTATTCATCAAATAAATCCAACATAAGCGGGTATGGTCATCAATAAATGTAACAAACCATCTTTTACCAAAAAGAGTAGTGATTTTAGAAGGGCCCCAAACATCACTATGAATCAAATAAAAAGGTTTGGAAGCCTAGTAAGGTTTTGGCAAATAAGTAGAACGATGAAATTTTGCAAAAATGCAACTTTCACAATGAAAAGAAGAACAATCAATCCCTTTAAATAATTCTGGAAATAAATGTTTCAGATAAAGAAAACTAGGATGTCCTAACCTATAGTGCCATAGCATTATTTTTTCTCGAACAGAGATTGAACTAGTACTATTAAAGCTCTGAGCTTTTTTATTACTAACAGGTACTTCATCAAAGTAGTAAAGACCTTCAAGCATCCTAGCACGCCCAATCATCATCCCCGAGTTCTGGTCCTGAAATTCACAATGGGATTCAAAAAATGTAACACGACAATTAGAATCCTTAGATAGTTTACTGACAGACAAAAGGTTACAGGCTAAGTTGGGGACGTGAAGAACAGCATTGAGATTAATTTTCTCAGTTAGTTTAATAAATCATTTTCCTGCAATAGGTGAAAAACTACCATCGGCTATTCTGATTTTGTCATGACCAGAACAAGGGAAATAGGTACTAAATAAATGGAAAAAACTAGTCATGTGATCGGAGGCACCGGAATCTATGATCCACGGAGAGAAGTTTAGGCAAGAGAAGGCTTTAGGATTTCTACCTGTTTGTGCCAACAAAACACTAGGAGTACCGGATGAGGAATTGGATTTTATCAGCTTTAAGAGTTGATCAATCTGCTCTTTGTTGAAGGGACCTGAATCGGCTTCATTAGCGGTAGGAAAGTCACGATTCTTCTCTCCTTGTTTGCTGCTTTTCCAGTTGACAGGTTTGCCATGGATCTTCCAACACGTTTCGCGTGTATGGCGAGGCTTGTTGCAAAAATCACACCAGACCCGTGGCTTATCATCAAACCTGCGCTGGTAATTTGCAGCCTTGTTGGCCGCAGCATCGCTAATTAAAGCAGAAATTTCAATTGATTCACCAGTACCTTTTTTCTTAAGCATGACGCTCCTTCGGCTCTCTTCCCTTCTGACTTCGGCAAATACTTCGCCAATGGATGGGAGAGGAGGTCTGCCAATAATTCTTCCTCGCACTTCATCGAACTCAATGTTGAGGCCGACAAGAAACTTGTAAATACGGCTGTCTTCCACAGTTTTCTTGTGGTGGTTACAGTCGTCAACCGATTTCCATTCGTATGTGTTGAAGATGTCAAGATCCTGCCACAACCTTTTCAACGAATTGAAATATTTGGTGACGGAATCATCTCTTTGACGAATCTCTCCCAACTTCAAAGTTAATTCGAAAACTTGAGATTGATTTCCTAGGTCAGAATACATCTGACTAACATTATCCCACAACTCTTGTGCAGTAGTATAGCACATGTAATTAGAGCTTATATCCTCCTCCATGGAATTGACCAACCATGTCATAACCATGGAGTTTTCAGCGTCCCAACTGTCGAATAGCGGATCATTAACAGCAGGAGCCTTCTTGTCACCAGTGATGTAACCGATCTTTCCTTGCCCACGGATATACATCCGGACAGATTGTGACCAGCGGAGAAAATTATCACCATTTAGGCGGATGGTGGTGATTTGGACAGAGTGAGAGTTTGACGTTTTCACCGGAATGGCAGCGGCAGGGGTTGAAGTGGTTTCGGACGTGACTTCCGACATGGCTATGACGGTTTTAGGGCTGCTGTGTTTTTTGTTGCTCTGATACCAACTTAGAAAATATGAGGAAGAAGAACTCCGAAAAATATGAGGAAGAAGGAATATATTTCTGTTATATTCAAAACTTCTTATCTTACAAGACCAAATGACACTACTTATATAGGAGATATTACAAACATCATTATAACCCATTATATGCCACTTACATATTATATATTACCACTATCTACCACTAACATATTCTATACATGCCACTATCTACCACCAACACCACTATCACATATTCTATACATGCCACTATCTACCACCAACACCACTATCATATTATATACATGCTACTATCTTATTATTAACACAAATTTCCAGCAATATGTGTAATTAAACTAGTAAGTAGCTCCAGTCAATTAAAATCCTACTTTATTTTATATAGTTTTTATCAATATTGTAATAATAGTATAACAATCTAGGGTAGTTTTTGTTATTCAAATTCACTGTTCTTACTACCAACTAACATTAACTTCCACTCACATGCCTTGCACATTTTACTTACATCAGGACACCACTCTTAAAAGAACTTGTCCTCAAGTAAGGGACGAAACAAAGAAGCAACTACTAGAAACAATCAATAAAAGCAACAACACCACCAACTAATCTATTACATAGGGAACTCAATGTTGAACGTTTAAGGTATTGGAAGTATTCATATGAGGCAAGTGCACTTGATAGGCGTTATAGTTGATCTTACTCAAGATCTCACAATGATCCACTTTCTAGTCATTGAGCTTCATATAGAAACCATGGGGTTGACTATCCTTTATCAAAACCACCCAAACACAATGGAATTTCTCTTGTTATCGTGATTAGGTACCCTGTTAAGATTTCTTAATGTGAAACGGATTTTATCCAATGTGAATTCTCCACTCATATTAAAATATTCATGCATTAGGGGTACATGTGCCAAGGCAGAAAGCTTTGTAATATACGAATATGATTCTCTCTTCTTTTGTCTAACAAGCCTTGCAAATACTTAATTTACAACAGATGTGTCACACACCAAACCACATCCGTATCATGCACTTTTTTTTTTTATTATTGGCAACCATATCCGCATCATGTTATGTCCAAAAAATGCTTCACCTATTGTGATGTTTCTATACATCAAAATAGAAAGACATGGTTACTCATATGTAAACCCATTGTCCAAGGACCAAGCAGTCAAAAAACATGAAAGCAAAATTAATCAACAAATCCACATAGGTGATAGGACAACAACTCAACACTAAAACACATTGAATCAGATATGATTATGACAATGACAAAATATATGTACACACACTTTAAAGAACAAAAGAGAAAGACAACAATAATAAAAGCAAATTAATTCAATACCCCTCTTCTTGTGGTCACATTAGTCGTATAACTCGTAGGTTTAGGTACCACAGCTCGAATCCATTTCTGTGACTTGGCTAAAATCTGAAATGTTGAGAGAGATCAAATAAAATGAAATATGTTCACCAATTATGTAGAATGTACTAGTTTGAGTCCACATAGCAATACCGTAAAAGAAGAAACTCCCAAAGCTCCAGGAGAAACTTTTTGTTTCAGAATCCTATACATTCTTGAAAATTGATCTAATCACTGAGAAAAAGGAAAAAGTAAACTTTCATCAATATTCCCATGAAACTCCTACTTAAAATAACATACCTATCTGAAACATATATAATTAGAAAAACAATAAATTTAAATATCTTAACAACTCATAAACCGTATTATATTAGGAATTCTGCATTGCATATATCCAGAAATGAAGTACCATGAGGGAGAATAAAAATTTAGAATGATATAGCACCTTAACCACTAACATAAATGCCCGCAATTTTAAACTACACGATCAAAGAACTATATGAAGGGTTCTCTTTTTCATCGCTGAAAGGATAAGGAAAAAAACAAAATGCATAGTGACAAGATTAAGATCACACCCTTTATTTATATAACCACATCATTCGCATCACATCCTTTGTTAACTTCTAATAACAAAGTACCCTACAATCCACACTTGCTAAATTCCTATACACAGCTTAGGTTGCTCCAAATTTGGTGAAACATTGTCTTATGATTGTCCCCTAATGCAATCAGAAAAAGGAAGAACTTAAATTATTTAGCATGTTATTCTTATCCAACTCCTTATCCCATTACAATCTCCTAAATTATAGTACCATGTCCATACATAATACTAAGGTTCTTTAATCTAGCCTATAGGTCTCCCCCTCCGTAGTGGTTTGCTTTGACACCAAATGATACAACCCATTGATAGAACTCACCCTTGGAAATTGGCTTGCAAGTAGTAGCAACTCAAGGAGTAAGCAGCTCTGGTGCTCGCCCAAGGCCCCGAGTAAAGGAGACCTTACTTTTTATATCTTCACATTACAATGTGTATATACACAAAAAGAATTGGAATTATTATTCACACTCAACATTTTTGTTGCATACACTCACATTTTTTTCAAAGACACAATGTGTAGTACAAATAACAAAAAGTGAAGTGCGAATAACAACTCTCAAAAAAAAACCATCAATCAAAATAATTATTAAAAGCCAAAAAAGTAGTGAAAAAACTTTTCGTAAATAAATGAAACTGGTCAAATCTTAAATTATCAAAACAGAATACCACACTTCATCAGGTATCCTAGTCTCTTCATCAAATAAAAAATAAAGCAAAACAACCTATCATCAGATACAAAAAGGGTCTCATCATTATATTAACACTTATTTCGGTCTCTTCGTCAAGACAAAACAAGCCCTCTTTATACCACTCTCTTGGCAAGTTCTCTCTCTACATTACAACAAAAATAAAAACTCTCTCATTATATAAAACTCTCTTTCTAGCTTTCTATGTCATACTCAGAAAGTGCCCCTACCATTAAATAAAAGCTCATCAAAACCGTCTTAGTCATATCAACAACAAAAAAAAGTTCTCTTTATATAACTGCTTCTTTTTTTTCTTTTTCTTTTTCTTTTTCTTTTTTCGCGTCAAAATAAATCAAAAGCAATGTGCACTTCACTTTGTCAGTATATCAAGCAGATCAAAACAAAACAACTCATTTGATTGCATCCCTCTCCCTTTTCTTCCTTTGCAGTAAAAATATCATCTTGTCTACAAAAAGTAATCGTCCTTGGTTATCAAATTATAACTAGTACACTAAGAAGCACAGACACTTCTAAGAAGGTGATGTATCCATGTCGTGTCCATATCGGACACCGACACTCTTTGGACACGCCTCCGACACTCTTCAAAACATGTCCTATTTTTTAAAAAAATTTTAAAGACCCAGACACTCTTTGGACACTTGGAGAACACACATGTCAATCACTTAAACACATGTGACTATCGATTAGACACATATGAAACTAATTATAAGTTTAAACAAAATAACTTAAGATACAATAATAAAACAAAAATCATATAAATTTATAAGAATTAGTGTCATATTATATTTTTTATTATCTTTAAATGACATATTCATATATATAACATATAATAAATATATAAAATTATATATTTCTTGCGTGTCCCCCATGTCGTGTCCTGCATTTTTTGAAAATTAACGTGTCGACATGTCCATGCCGTGTCACGTGTCCGTGTCCCTGTCCATGCTTCTTAGCAAGTACATTTATTTCATTTTCTAGTATATTGTGTTTTTGTTTTCTACAAAAGTATGAAATCTTATATAATTTGATTTATTGATTATCAAAATCGTTTTGATTGCAAAGGTTAAGGATATTAGATGATTTGGGTCAAGCAAAGAAATACAAATTAGAATAAATAAATTTGTTTTAATTGTGGAGGTTATGTATTTTAAATTAAGGCACAATCACAAAATAAATGTGTGTGTATATATATATATACACGCATCAATCACAACATGTATAGCAAGATGCAGAAACACATTTCCCTGATTCTAGACGGTGATTATTCAGAAACACATCATATAATATAATTGAAAAGTTCGCTTCTTTTCTTTTGGTTTTCTAGGCAACCAAACGGAGGGAGAAAACAAAAATTACCAGTAGCAGCACTCGCTTATTACCAGACCGGAGAATCACAGTCGCAGGAGCGTCACCCCTCTGGGTTTTTTTTTCCTTTGTTTTTAATGATTTGGAAAATCTTGCATGTCTGATGACGGCCTGACCTCTTAAGGGGAAATTATTAAGTATTGCCCAACCTCCTCTTCATTTTTTAAAGGGCAATGCTAGAGACCTCTAATTTAGAGGCTCTAAACACACCTCTAATGAGGTGAAAAAGGTAAAAAAAAAAAAAAAAAACCAAGGCACAGCACTGATGTGGCAGTGAGTGGGACCCACTGCCACATCACTAGTGGTACCTCTAATTAGAGGTCCCAAGCATTTTTCTTTTTTAAAGGGTCTCAAATTAGGGGAAAAGCCAAAATTACTGTTTGGTAAGTGACTTTTTTTTTTTTTAAGATACTTTTTTATTTTTTTTATTTTTAATATGGAGCTACAAAAATGGGGTTGGATTTTTCAAGTTGGTCCTTCAATTTAGAGCAAATTTCATTTTTACTTCTATACTTTTACACAATTTTCAAGTACATTCTTAGATTTTGAATAATTTAAATTTTACTCCCAAAGTTTTTAAAATCGTATCACTTTTGCCCTTATCGTTAGGGGTGCTTGCGAATCGGATTTGTGCGGTTTGTGGTCCGATTTTGACCCGTCCACACCTATGCGGTTTGGGAAAAAGTTAAACCGCAACCGCCTACAGCGCGATTTGTGGTTTGTGTGGATAGAGTTTGTAGATGTGAGGGCAGTTGCGACGGTTTGCGGTTTGAATTTTTTCCTTTAAAAATTAATTTTTGAGTTTTTTTTTCCCAATTTTGTAAATATTTATTTTAGGTCATTTTCTTCCAATTTTCTAAAATGTTTCAACATTAATAATTAATGAATTAAAACTTATAAAATTAAAAACACAACAAAATCAATTCCTAATACAAACAAATTATTTAGAATCTTAAAATCATTCAAAATCATTCAAAATCCTAAAATTATTTAAAATCTCAAAATCATTCAAAATTAATCTACTACCCAACAATACAATTCCTAAGGTAAATCATAAATCTCATTCTCCAACTACTTTCTCAACATTCTCCATCTACTACTACTATCCAATAATACAAAATTAAAGTAAAATCATTCAAAATCTCAAGCTTCCCTAAAAATAATTCTTCATTTACATTCATCCAAAATGCAATAATAAAATGAAAAAAATAAAATAAAATTGTTGTCAAACAAACTTCATTAAGTATTACATTCATCCAAAATACAATAAAAATAAATTAAAAAAATTTGTTGTCAAATAAAATAAAAACATTTGCAACACAATATCTCAAAACACCATTATCATGAATCACATATCCAAGTTCCAAAAATTTCAATTTCATGCATTTGGTTGATGAACCCTGCACAAAAACAAACTAAAAAATAAAAAATTTAATCTTTAATTTTCAATCTTCATAATTCCTTTGACAAAAAAAGTGTAAAAGAATGAAGTAATGAAAAGATAAACAAATGTCTATATATTGCATCTCAATATAGTAAGAAAATGTGTTGAGTGTATGAAAAATTTATTGGCGTGAGTGAAGGTCCCTACATAGCATAATATTGCTACCTTCGTTGTGCATACCATACTTAGAATATATGATGTATCATTCCTTATTGACTGATTGTATCTCTTCCTTATTGAGCACACCTCCTCCTATATAAAGGTGTGCTCTGGGCTTGTCTGCACTGGGCTTGTCTGTTGTTCTGTTCTCACCAACTCTGGGCTTGTCAAGTGTTCTGCACTGGGCTTGTCTGTTGGCCTGGTGGTCGTGTGTCTGCACTGGGCTTGTCTAAGGGAGATGGATTGATGGTTTGTGAATGTGGAACGGTCTTCTGGAGTTTGGACTGCTGCACTAATGAATCTACACTATACTATCTGTTCAATCTGCACTGGGCTTGTCTGTTGTGCTGGTCTGAGATCTGGTCTGAGGTCTCCAACCCTGTTTGGTCTGAGGTCTTTTTTGTTTTTTTGTTTCTTCAGTTGGTTGCTCACCAACTCTGGAGGTGCTGCAAATGATAGGATGGGATTTTTCGTGCCAACTTAGTTGGGATGATTCAGTCCATCGTGATGCTTCTGCACTTTCCTTTCTTTATTGATGTATTTGTCTTGTACTTTGTACTTTATTTTACATCGAGTAATACTAAGTATCATGAAAAAACTTTCATGAAAATGATCATGAAAGATTTATGACCCTTAGATTACACTTAAAATAAAGCACCACACACTATTTAAGGTAATCCAAGAGTCATAATTCTTTCATGATCATTTTCATGAAAATTTTTTCATGATCCCTAACTTTTCTCTTTTACATCAATGAAGCTTCTTTGTCTTGCTGTTCAAAAAAACAAAAAATATAAAGGTGTGCTCTGTTCTCATAAGAAATATACAAGAATTCAATTCTTCTAGTTGGTATCAAAGCCTATCTTTGTCGCCTCTGTAATCCTTCTTGTGGCTGGCCAACTCACAAACACCCAGTGCTACCTTCTGTTCCCGTTGGCAGTCCCTCCAAACCCTCTAACAAATATACAAATCCTTTTCTCTCCATAACCATGACTGATGGATCTCCCTCTACCTTGATGAATTCGTCTTCTTCCACCACTCAAGTGGTCACTATCCATAGCGATTCCGCTGCCGCATCATTCACCATCAAATTAATTGAGACCAATTACAAGGCATGGTCTCGCATGATGATGCTACATGTTACCGGCCAAGACAAACGAAGCTATTTGACGGGCACTATAGTGGCAGTACCCGAGGGTGATCCTGGGTATGCAAAATGAAGCAAGGAGGACTCTATCGTACGGGGCTGGATGGTGAAGACCGTGGATCCTCAGTACCTAGAACTCTTCCTCGATATGCCTACTGCCAAAGACACGTGGAAGACTATCGCTCATATGTTCTACGATGAATCAAATGTGTCCCAGATGTACGAACTTCGCTGCAAATCCACACGCATCAAGCAAGATGGGCGTGAGTTAGCATTGTATTTTGCTGAGATGAAACGAATCTGGCAAGAACTTGATCAACGCCGTCGCATCGCTATGAAGTGTGCCGCCGACATCAAACTTCGCCAAGATGAAATTAGAAAGGATCGTTTGTACGATTTTTTGGCAGGCTTAGATGATGTCTATGATCAAGCTCGAAGCGACCTGCTAGGACTACGTCTCATACCTATTTTGAATGAATCTTTCAATTACCTTCATCGTGAGGTTCAGAGGCGTGAAACCATGTTGAAGAAAACTAGTGATACCATCAGTGCTTCGGCTGCCTTACTTGTGAAACCCATGCCTGGGCGTCTTCCATCCTCTCGGTCTGCATATGAAAACAAAGATGACCTACAGTACACTCATTGTAATGGCGAACGGCACACCGAAGATACCTGCTTCCATAAGTATGGCTACCCCGACTGGTTTCTCGAACGACGCAAACAACTCAAAGCAACCCGCAGGCCAAGTCTACCCAAACCAGCAGGCTCTAGTGCTGGTTTGGCTGCTATCGCCTCCTCATGTGAGTCGACTCCTTCGGCTGCTGGTTTAGCTGCTGGCTTGGCTGTACCGGTTCTCTCTCTACTCTCTCAGGTGGACCAATCTGAGACCTTCGAGGACACAGGTCCATCGGGCCACGCACTTGTTGCCTCTGATAGTTCACATACATGTTGGATTATCAAACCCGGTGCAACGGATCATATGACATATGATAAAACCTTATTCCACTCTATGACTACCCTTAAGAAAACAAGTGTTGTCACTGCAAATGGTGACTCCAATCCCGTACTTGGAGCTGGTTTTGTTGTCATCTCTTCTACCTTGTCTTTACGTAACACCTTATTTGTTTCTACCTTGTCTAACCATTTGCTCTATGTTAGTCAAGTTACGGAACAACTCGGTTGCGTTGTACTAATGTTTCCTTCATTTTGTTTACTACAAGACATTCAGACGAAGGCGATCATTGGGCGTAGTACTAAGAGAGAGGGATTATATTATGCTGATCATATGGCTGTGGGTTACGTTCATCAAGTTCGCGGCACTCACAGTGAAAAAAGAAAAAAGATTTGGTTATGGCATAAATGACTTGGGCATGCGTCATTTGGTTATCTAAAATATTTACTTTCTTTATTGTTTGATGGAGTCAAGCTCTCTGACTTTACTTGTGAAAGCTGTATTCTTGCAAAAAGTCATCGTGTTTCTTATTTTCCCAGTTTAAATAAACGAGACACTCCTTTTGCATTGATTCATTCTGATGTATGGGGCCTATCCCCTATTGTTACACCTTCTGGCATTCAGTGGTTTGTTCTTTTTGTGGATGATTGCACTTGAATAACCTGGCTATATTTGTTAAAAAAATAAAAGCGAAGTCACTGCCATATTTTGGGCCTTTTTTTCGGATGATTCAAACACAATTTTCTTCTCCCATCAAGGTGTTCCGCTCCGATAGTGGTGGCGAATTTATCAACCACCCACTTTCAAAAAAATTTCAGGATCATGGCATACTTTCTAAAACCACCTGTACCAAGTCTCCTGAACAAAATGGGGTCGCCGAGAGAAAAAATCGCCACATCCTTGAAACTGCCCGAGCTCTATATTGGCTGGCAACATCCTCCAGCGATATTGGGCTGATGCTGTCACTTATGCTGTGTATTTGTTAAACCGTATGCCATCTCAAGTCCTCGTCTTTCACACTCCGTTGGCAGTTTTAGCTACGTCTCTATCACATTCTCCTTAAATCTCCCTCCTTAGATTTTTGGTTGTGTTGCTTATGTCCATCTCCATAAACATCATCGCAGTAAGTTGGACCTGTGTGCTCTCCAGTGTGTTTTTTTGGGGTTTTCTCCCTAGAAAAAGGGCTACAAGTGCTACCACCCATCTTCCCAACGATGGTATATTACCATGGATGTTACCTTCCTTGAAAGTGAGATGTTTTTTTCCACCACTTTGCCCAACCATGTTCTTTAGGGGGAGCATCACAGTCATCCAGGTGAAGAACATATTTGGTTTGATGTTAGCATGAGTACTAAATCACCTATAGAGTTGAGTAACATTTCCGAGCAAGCAACTTTGCCTTTGCCTACTTCCCCCTCTCTCATCACTTCAGTACCTGCCCAGCCTGCTCTGAATGTTCTTGAGGTAAGTCTTCCAGAACCCAGTTTTATTTCTGCTCCTATTAATAATATTGAACAATATTACCAGTTGCCTCACAGAGAGAATCAGGGAAAACCACCTAATAGATATTCACCAGAAGGAAAAACTAGATATGCAATTGCTAAATATGTGTCCACATACAAGCTGTCAACACAATGTCAAGCATTTGTTAACCAGATGGGAACAGTTGTTATACTAAACACAGTAGATGAAGCCCTCAAAGATCTGAAGTGGGTAAATGCTATGAAAATGGAGATAGAAGCATTGAAAGAAAATGGGACTTGGGATATTGTTACATTGCCCACACGGAAGAAACCAGTAGGTTGCAAATGGACCTTTATAGTTAAACACAAGGCAAATGGGACTATTGATCGATATAAAGCAAGACTGGTAGCAAAAAGGTATACACAAACACATGGTGTTGATTATCAGGAGACTTTTGCTCTAGTCGCAAAAATGAATACTATTTGAGTATTATTGTCCTTAGCTGTAAATCTAAATTGGCCCTTGAAGCAGTTTGATGTAAAAAATGCCTTCCTTCATGGAGATCTCGAAGAAAAAGTTTACATGGAGTTTCCTTTAGGCTATGGAGTGACTCATAGTGCTGGAAACGTATGCAGATTACGAAAGGCTCTGTATGGATTGAAGCGGTCCCCTCGAGCATGGTTTGGAAGGTTCACTGTAGCAATGAAGAAGTATGGGTATAGACAATACAACTCTGATCACACCTTGTTCATCCAACGCAAGGGTGAGAAGATTACCTTGTTAATTATTTATGTAGATGATATGGTTGTTACAAGTAACGATGCAAATAAAATTGGAAATCTTCAGAAATATTTGGCTTCCGAGTTCGAAATGAAAGATCTTGGAAGTTTGAAGTATTTTTTGGGCATCGAGGTTACACGCTCTACTAATAGTATCCGTTTGTCACAAAGGAAATATGTTTTGGATTTGTTAACCAAAACAAGCAAGTTAGGGTGTGCACCAGTAAAGACTCCTATTGTGCAAAATCATCACCTAGCAATCTATCCAGATCAAGTACCAACTAACAAGGAAAGATATCAGAGGTTGGTAGGCAAACTAATTTATTTATCTCATTCTCGCCATGATATTGCTTATGCTGTCAGTGTTGTGAGTCAGTTTATGCATTCACGTAGTGAAGATCATATGGCAGCAGTTGTGCATATATTGAGCTATTTAAAAGGATCCCCAAGAAGAGGGCTAATATTCAGGAAACAAGGGCGTTTGAATGTTGAAGGCTACACTGATGCAGATTAGGCTGGTAATATCACTGACAGACGCTCGACATCTGGCTATTTTATTTTTGTTGGAGGTAATCTGGTTACATGGCGTAGTAAGAAGCAGAATGTGATGGCTCGTTCTGCAGCTGAAGCTGAGTATAGGGGTATGGGTCAGGGAGTTTGTGAACTTCTCTGGTTGAGAAATCTGCTTACTGAACTTGGGTTTCAACCTGAAGGTACTATGGCACTCTATTATGACTGTCAAGCAGCTCGTGAGATTACAAACAATCCAGTTCAACATGACAGAACGAAACATGTCAAAGTGGATCGTCACTTTCTAAAGGAGAAGCTTATTGAGAAGTTGATTGAGATTCCATTTGTAACACCAAAAGACCAACTCGCTGATATCTTGACACATGCTGTATCCTCAAAAGTTTTTCATGACTCACTGGTTAAGTTAGTATAGACACCCCATTTTTGACCGACCTTAAGACTCAGACGTCATCGATTCAGCACTCGGTGATAGTGCATGTTGTGCTCGGTTCGAGTTTCCGAAGTTTTCGGCTAGGTGCCTTGCCTCCGGGCCTCTGAACTCTCTGTGTTTTGGCTCGGTTTGTGGACTGAACCTTGTTTGACCTTCCCTGGATGGGGAAGGAGGTCTATAGACCACCTCTTTGTGGTCGTAGACCACTTTTTCTACTTGGAGACTAGTTTCCGATTTTCAGAGTCTTCGGTCGCACGCCTTGTCTGGAGACCGCTTAACGTTCTCCGTTTGGCTTGATTTTTGAACCACACCTTGTTGCCTCTGCCTAGAGGGACACTGTGGTCTGGGAGACCACTTTTGATGCTCGTAGACCAGTTTTTGAGGCTCACGACTGCGCACCTTGCCTCTCAATCTCTCGTCTTACATCCCTTTTGGTTGGTTTTTGGCACAAACCTTGTTTTCCTTGTTTGGAAGATGGTACAAGGGTGGGAGACCAGTTCTTTCCCTTGGAGACCACTTTTCTTTCCGCCAGCCAGTTTTCTAGTCAGATAACTAGTTTTCTTGGTCTTCGGGCCACCTTTTCTGGTCGGCCACCACACCACTAGCTTGCTTTTTGCTGCAGACCTTCTCCCTCCCATGGCCAACCAATTTTGTTTCTAGAGATCACTTGTGGTGGTCGGCCGACCAGTGGAAGTAGCTGGCTGACCACTTCAAGTGGTCGACAGTTTTCCATCACCTTTTTGGAGATATTTTCTATCCAGCTGTTACAGCTGGAAGGCACAAAAGCCATCCTCCATACACGTATATGGAGGGATGGCTTTAGGCCAAAAGCTTGTCTAACAAGCTTGTTGCTTGTTCTCTATAAAAGAGAACCTCCCCCCTCCTTCTCCAGGTTCAATTCTTGAGGCTTGAGAGTTATACATACACCTTTGTATCTATCTTGCTCTTGCTCTTCATTTTTGTGTTCAAAAGTGCATATTCTTCACACTTTAGCACACAAACACACACTCAAACACCATACTCTTGGAGCTGAGGTCCCTTGAAGTTGTTTTTGAAGTTTTTGGACTGGTTTTGGTTAGAAAAAGCTGCTGGAGTTGTAGCTTTGAAGTGGTTCTACAAGGATGAGTCAACTAGCCCTTTATCCCCTTGTTTTGCTTAAGCTTTTGGACCTATTTGCATGGTGTTTTAGACTTAACTTCCTACTGCAAAAAGTTCTGATTTTGCATGCTTGTGATGTTTGTTTAAGGTCACTTTTGTGTTGGGGTGGTCTACCCCCTCTTAGGCCTTGTTTGGCATTGTTATTGTGCCATCTTTTTAAGCTATTGGGACCACCTTATTTTGGCCTTCTCACCACTGAAACTCAGAGGAACTTCAGTGGTGAAAATGGTGTTTTAAGGTCCCAAATAGGAGAGGGTCCCCTCTCCTTGTGTTTTGAATACTTGCTTTGAATGCCTCATGTTTGACCATGTTTATTAAGCTTGTGTTGGCCACATCTCAGCCTATCTTAGGCCTTATTTTGACATGGCATACCACTGTTTTTACTTGATTTTGTCATCCCTTGCATGGTTCATACACTTGTAGTGTATTTCTCACAAACTAGTCTTGTATGCTTCATGAAGTAGCATGTCTTTCTAGCTTGTTTTGAGTCTATCTCAGCATGTTATTGGTGTTGTTTTTCCATATCATACATCTTTTAAGGTTTGGTTTGACAGCCCCTTGCATGCTCCATGCACTTGTAATACAATTCCATTAACTAGCCTAAGGTGTACCATGCTTTAGACCATCATTCTAGCATGCTTTTGGCTTAACTTCAAGAAGTTTTTGTCCATGTTTCAGCATGCTCTAGCTCTGATTTGTGTTGTTTTGGTCATGCATGCCATGCTTTATATAGTTATAATGCATTCTAGCTTGTTAGCTTTGTGTATCAAGTCCACTAGCATGCATTGCTTAGCTTATTAGAACAATTTGGCATCATTTGTTATGAAATTTCAGTGCATGTTTCATGGTCATACACTCACATCTTTCAGTTATTCAATGTGTTGGAGGATTTCCCCTTTATGCCTTAAACATGGGTCATTGTGTATGTCTTAATGCCTAAGCTTGCGAGCTCTCATTTCAGTGTGTATTTGGGGTTATTTTTCCATGATATAACTCTAATTTTTGTTTACGAAGCCATCCCATGCTTGGTCTTGGTAGGTGTAGTGTAATCCTTCCTTTTGGCCTCGTATGCATCATGCCTTATGCCCTTCATGCTAGCTTGTTTTGGCTTCCTTCCATATATGTTTTAGTATCATTTTGACATGTTCTAGGACTATTTTGGGTTGCCTTTGCCATATGCTTCATGTTTTGCATAGTTATGGTATAAATGCCCATGCTAGTTTCAAGCTTTGAGCTTCATAGCATGCTTCATTTGTGACGTGTACATGATTTGGCATCATTTAACATGACATTTCAGAGCATATAGAATTGTCATGTTCCTATTTCTTCCACCCTTTGAGTGCCTATAAAGGTTGAGCATTGTTGCCTTGTTTATGGCCTAGCATGCATGCCATCTTGCCTAGGTCCTTGAGCCCCCATCTCAGCATGTTTTGGTCCTTGTTTTGACCTATTTTAGCTCTGTCCATGGTTGGTTCATACATTTGTGCCATGTATTGCATGCCCCCTTTGTAGTCCTCTTTGCTAAGCCTTATGCCTTAAGGACTCTAGTATGCTGTACTTGTGTCGTTTGAATGATTTGGCATCATTTCTTACTTAATTTCAGTGCATGTAGTGTTGCTACACTTCCATGTCTGTCACTCCTTGAGCACTCTTGAGAGTTGTGCTCTTATGCCTAGTTGATGGGCCATTGCATTGAGCATGTTTGCCTTGTTATCATGTCTTCATTTCTTAGCATTATGGCCACTGTTTTGGCATGGCTGAGGTCTATCCATATTCGGTTTGAGTCCATTTAGCATTGTGTATGCCATATTGTTTAGCATGCTTATGTTGTTTTACATTGAGTATGCATGCCATTAGCATTGGTAAGATAGCATGTTGTTTGCATGCTTGTCCCTTGCATGTTGTTTGCATGCTTGTTTTGTTGTATTGCATGTTTGCATGCTTGAGTTGCATTGCATGTTTGCATGCTTGGGTTGCATTGCATTGTGTATGCCATGTTATTTGTTGCATTGTTGTTTGGATTGGGTGTTGGTCCAAACCCGAGGAACGAGGGACGTTTCATACTTGAAGTGATGAAACGTGCCTCAATTCTCGGTCGCCGACACTCTTGATCACACATTGTAGACACCCCATTTTTGACCGACCTTAAGACTCAGACGTCACCAACTGAGCGCTCGGTGATGATGCATATTGTGCTCGTTCTGAGGTTTCAGAGTCTCGGCTGCGAGCCTTGCCTCCAAACTTCAGGGCTCTTTTGTGCTTTGCCTCGGTTTGTGAACCAGGTCATGTTTTCTCTATTTTCTCTTCCCGAAGGAAGGGAGAGGTCTCGTAGGCCATCTCTCAGTGGCCGTAGGCTACGTTTCGTGGCCGTAGGCCATTTTTCCCGTTTGGAGACCAGTTTCTGGTTTTCGGAGCCGTCGGTCGTGTGCCTCGGTTCGGGACCGCTTAACTACCTCTGTTTGCTCCGATTTTTGGAACACACCTTGTTTCCTCCCTTTAGAGGGACACTGTGGCCCGGGAGACCACCTTCGTGGTCATACGCCACTTCCGGTGCCTAACAGCCTGTTTTCGGAGACCCAAACTGCGCTTTTTGGCCCCCGAACCCTCGTTTTACATCCGTCTTGGTCCATTTTTGGTAGGGACCCTATTTTCATTGTTAGGGGGGTGGTAGTATGGTGGGAGGCCACCTTTTCTCCTTGGAAACCAGTTTTCTCTTTTTCTCTCCCCTAAAGCCGATTTTTCTGACAGAAAGCTGGTTTTTCTCACTTTTTAGCCACAATTTCTGGTCTCCCATACCACCATTGTGTTGTACTCACCTAGGAGGCCACCAATATGGATAGGCCGACCACCTTTTTGAAAGTGACTTTTTTGACCTGGCTGGCCGACCACAAAAAGTGGCTAGCCGACCACCTGAACCTTTTGACCTGGTCGGCCGACCAGGGCAAGTGGTCGGCCAACCACCTGAACTGGTCAGCCAGCTTTCTCATTTTTTGTCTCATTGAGTTTAAGCTAGTTGTGCCAGCTGGAAGCCTCAGAATGCATCCTCCATACACGTGTATGGAGGATGTTTAAGCTAGCTTTGAAGCTTCTTGGAGAAGCTTTAGACCTTCTCCTCTATAAAGGAAAGGGCCCTCTTCCATTGCTAGGGTTGAACCTTTTGGTTAGAGCATACATACATTTCCCTCCATATCTCTCTCTTCCAAGCTCCAAAACCCCTTTGTTCTTGGCCATTTTACACTACACCTCATAGCCTACCACTTCCACCATCCATTCAAGCATCTTGGAGGTCATTTGCAGAGCTTGAGGAGTCACATTCTTGGTCCAGAAGTTGCTAAGGGTCGGCTCTACAAGGGTAAGCCTCTATTTCTCCCATTTTTGCATTATTTTGCTCCATTTTTTAGCCCTATTTGCAAGCATTTTTGGACTTCGACATAAACTAAAAAAAGTCTTGTTTTGATCTTCTAAACATGTTTGTTTAAGAACTTTTTTCTGTTTGGGGTCACCTTCCCCCTTGTATGTTCCATTTCCTCATGTTTAGGGCTATGCATTAGAGCATTTGCATTGCCCTTGGTTTGGCCTTTTGGCCACTGAAATCCAGTGGATTTTCAGTGGCAAACATGTGTTTTTAAGCTTCAAAATCAGAGAGGGGTGACCCTCTCACCCCTTGTTCTCTTTACTAGCATTGTTGGCCTTCCAAAGGAGCTCCATTTTGCATGTTGTGAAGTCACATTCCAGGACTTATTTTGTGAGTTTTATGGTCTGTATTAGCTCTGTCCGGAGCCTATTTTGCCATATTTTATGTCTATGATGCATGTGTAGAGCAATCCTATTCAAGGCCTTTCAAAGGGACCTTTCATTGCATGCTTCCTAGACCAATTCCAGGGCCTATTTGGTGAGTTTTAAGGTTGTCATAACTCATTTCCAAAGGTGGTTTTGACCTTTTATGTGTCCGTCATATAGGTGTAGAGTAACCTATCGCATGGCCTTCCAAAGGAGCTCATCATTTTTGCATGCATTGACTGAGTTTCAGTAGTTATTTGGTCATATTTTGGCATGGAATACATCTTTTTTTGGCTGGATTAATGAGCTTTCATATGCTTCATATAGTTGTAGAACAACTCATGGTTCACTAGCTTTCTTTGCATGCTTTGTGGGCCCTTGATTTTAGCACTTTTTGGCCATGTCATAAACTGATATTATGCTTATTTTGGACTGCCCTAGCTCTATTTTTGGGTCTCATGATTGAATGATGTTTGTTTTTCATGCTTGTAGTTCAATACCCATGCTTAACTTTGAGATTTGAGGTCCATTGCATGCATGTGCTGAGGTGTGTTCATGTTTTGGGGCCATTTTACATCACATTTCAGAGCCTATATGAATGCCATATTTCCATGTTTTCATCTCTTTAAGTGTGCTTGAGAGTCAGGCTTGAATGCCTTGTTTACCGACCATTGAATGAGCTTCATTTTCATGCTTGTTGAGCCATCATTTTAGGCCAATTTTCCACTGTTTCAAACTTGCCTAGGGTCTGTTTGGGGTTGGTTTTGCTTTTGGTGCATTGCTTTGGGTACCTCTAGTGTAACGCACTTCACTAGCTTCGGTACCCAGGCTCCCTTGCTTGCATTGTGTACCATGTTTGCATGATTCGGGACCATTGAGCATCATATTTCAGAGCTGTAAATTGCATGTTTGTATGCCATCTTTCATCCCTTGCCATGCTTTGGTAGAGTGGTATTTCATGCCTTAGGTTCGGTCCTTGGCATTCGTGCATGTGTGCATGCATTTCGATTCTCTCATTTTCATCACATGGCCACTGATGTGAGTGTGGTTGAGGTCCACTCACATTGGTATAAGTCTATCTTGCATTGAGCATGCCATGTAATTCATGTTGTTGCATGTTTAGCCTTTGCATTGCGTATGCTAGGTTGTTAGGAGCATTGTGCATGCCATGATATGCCATTCCTCGCATTGTGTATGCTAGGTTGATAGTCGCATTGAGTATGCCTTAGTTCACGAGCATTGCGCATGCCATGTAGTGTTAGCATTGTATATGCTAGGTGCATGTTTGCATTTTATCCCTTGCATGCTTGCATCACTTGGTTGCATTACACTTAGGATTGCATGCTAGTCGCATTTGCACGTGCCATGCATTGCTTGTTGCATTGTGCTTGGAGTAGGGTTTAGTCCAAGCACAGGAAACGAGGGACGTTTCGTACTCCAAGTGACGAAACGTGCCTCGATTCTCGGTCATTAATATTTCGGATTTCCCATGATGGAGGTTAGGCCTTAAGTGTATATTTGTGCATTCATGTCACATTAAAATGTGCAATTCGACTCCTCGGCCATCATGCATTGAGATGCGTGGTTGATGGCCCGAGGACCAAGGGCCACACTCCTTAAAGCTTGTGCAAGGATAGGGAGGAGTGGTCGCGCACACATATGTTGAAAATACCTTGCTTTCTCTCCTTCTTGCCTTTGTTGCAGAAAAACCAGAGTCTAGGGGCAGAAAGTGGTCGGCCGACCAGGTTTCCTGGTAGGCCGACCACCTTTTTTGGTTTCCACCATAAGGGGTGGTCGACAAAGGTTTTCCAAGCCAATACCTGGTCGGTGGTTTTCCCAAGGTGGAGTTTTAGCCTTCTGGAGCTTTGTGTAAGTTTCTGAAATCAGCTGCAAACAAAGGCGAGACGAGGCATCGCGATGGAATTTACCGACAAAGCGCATCGAGCATGCATGCATCCATTATCATCCAAAACAGAGCCGAGGCAGTCACATTCATTTAGTTTACATGCTTACTTAGCTAGTTTGTTAATTAGTTAATGTTGTGTAATAATTAGTTGTAGCTATTATTTATTCGGACTGTATTATTTATTCGGACCCCCTCAAGGGGGGCAATGTTGTAATAAGTGTGCGTGTGTGTGATGTATGTCTTCCAACCCCCACTTCTTTCTCCCTTTTATTTACCAGCTTATGATGGTTAGATTAGGGCATGTTTCAATTAGCATACCTATGCTTGCATGTTTGCATCATTCATCTGTCTTGCATGCACCGGGCTCGGCGCATCATACTAACTGCATTTGTATTTCAATTCCAAATTGTATACGTGTTAGCTGTAGCATCATCATATGCCATCTTAGAATAGCCGAGCCTATTGTAGTTGCATCCCTGCATGTGTTGCATTAGGCATTTCTGTATAGTTAGGATCATGCATTGATTTCTAACTAGTTATTGTTTTAGCTTGGAGTACTCGTTAAGTGTTTATGCTTTAGCATCCTCGCATGTGTGTAAGTGACTGCCATGATAGTATGCTTACCATGAGGCTATTTGCTTATGTGATATACCTGCCTGAATGCCTGTGGGTGAAGGTTGGATTATCTGAATTGGAATAATGCATTGACTGTGAGTTTTAAGCCCACTAGCTAGTGGCAAAACCATCTTTTCTAAGCCCACCTGAGGGTGGCAAAATCTGCATTTTAAGCCTACTTGTGAGTAGCAAACCGCTTTCAAAAATAAACATGAAATGTTTTGTTCCAATTCAGGCTATCCGGTCTATACTTGTTTACTGTGCGCATCACATAGTAAATCTAGGCTAATAATCGGAATAAGAATGCATAATGTTTTCAAAACTAGATATCATGGTTAGTAGAGGCCGATCTTCGATCGGGCGAGCGGAGGTGCTCACGAAGTGACCTTCCCCAATCGTACCTAAGTTCCCGAGCCGAGGCAACTTTGGTGATGACGGACACGTGGCCTTAGGCAAACGAGTCAGGGTTTCCTAAATTTTCCAAAATAAAATATTTAGGTGGCGACTCTGTATCTGGCAAAGCAGTCCATGTTTGGCACTTCTTTCAAAAAAATCTGTTTTCAAAAACGATTTGCCGGATTTGGACTCTTTGATTGGTCTTGCATTGCATTCTGCGAGATTAGATATAAGACCGCGACATTTTGAGTCCTGAACTGTAGTGAGCCCATACGAACAAAACGGGGGGGGATCTCCCTCCCGGGACGTTCGGGGACGTCTACAGTTTCTGGCGACTCTACTGGGGATTTAGTGAACTTGACTCGAACTCATGATATCTGGTTTTGATTACACTTATGTGTTTCTTTGCATTGCATTTGCATTGGTGCACCTAGGATACCGTGTTTGCCGTATGCTATTCCTGAACGGTTTGTCGGAGGCTCGTTTTGCGAAGCGTGCCATAAGGCTGACTGGTTGGGGGCTCTGCCACGACGGGAACACAAACTCCGGTTTGACCGGGGCACCCCTTTTGACCATTCAACCTAGTGCATATTCGGAATCCATAGTGACCATTCCAAAACTAGGACAGGTTGCTTACCCGATTGTAGGTTTTTTTGAAACCGCTGCGTGCGTAGTGAAACCCTAGTTCCTGACAAAATAAGACAGGGAAACCCTACCCCAACATAGGGGTGTTTTGGCTCTCACTTGCTTGCTATGTGCTTTTAGGGTGTGTCCTTATAGGAATGCATGTAACAGTTTGCAAGGCTGGGTATCAGGCCTGCGGGCATCAATATTTGAGAATCAGTTTTACCTGAGGGTATCAGTTTACAAGCGGACTTTTGGGCAGAATTTGGTAGAGAGCACGGTCATTCAGCTACGCTTATATCTGTTTTGGTGAAATCAGGCTGAGATGCTGCATGTTTTCTCTTTTACTAGGTAGTCTTGGAACCATAGCTTCAGAAGGCTCCAATATCCCTCGAGGTTCATCGGACTTGTGCTGATAGACTTTGTCAGGTCAGAGATTCAGCTCGAAGGAAATCAGTGTTCCTTTGCCAGAGGCAGGATAAAAAGGCCAGTCAGGCACAGATCATCAGTGCAACAGTCTTCGGATCAGCAGTCATTATCCATCTCACTTGTGCACAGTTGGTTTGAGATATCTGTCTTTACAGAGATAGATACACCGGCAGTTCAGATAAATCAGGGCAGTATGTCAAGGGGCAATATGTCAGGGATAGAAGACATGGTGCGTCAGCTCCAGGAGAGCATGAAAGCCATACAGGAGGACGCTGTTCGTCAAGCAGAATTTGCCAAACAGCAGGCCGTTATCATGGCCCAATAGGCAGAGTTAATTACCCAGCTACAGCAGCAAACTGGAGCATCTGCTTCACAACAAGCCCCTCTTCCACCAGGAGTTCCAGCACCCGATGAGGCACCAAATGTCCAGGGAGATATAGACATTCCGACAGGACCGGCTCCGCCCCCAATCCTACCCTAATTATCCAAAACACCCACCAACCTGCCAGATTCTCCCTTTGAGTCCGAGGTGGACCCCACAGCATTGAAGGTGAGCAAGCTTGAAAAACTGTTCAAGAAATCTCAGGGCGTCAAGTCCATCCCAAACATTGAGGATGGGTATACCGATGCGGCCGTGACGCTGCCAGACCGCTTTAAAATGCCACATATTGACCACTTTGACGGGTCCGGGGATCCCATGGTGCACTTACGGTTGTTTTCAGACATATTAAGGCCGATGGACCTCACTAGACTACAAAAGCTTTCTTTATTCGGCCGAACCTTGTCGGGTGTGACGGCCATCTGGTACGCAAAACTGGAAGATGATGTTAAGAGGAATTGGGATGAGATGGCCGAGGCTTTTGTCACTCAGTACTCCTATAATACGCAGATCGAGGTCACAACCCGTGATCTTGAGACAACAAGGCAAGAGTCTAAAGAGAGTTTTTCTGATTTCGTAGCCTGCTGGAGGGCTAAGGCCTCAGTGATGACCCTTAGGCCCACTAACAAAGATCAAATTCAGATGATTGTGCGCAACCTCCAACCTAAGCTCATGCAGAAGATGATCGTTCTTCCCTTCCCTACCTTTTCAGATTTACATGAGATGGGAGTACAGATTGAGGACGCTATGAAGCAGGGCCTTCTTGACCAGGAGAAAGAGCAGCCCAAGAGGGCGTTTTCCCACAGCTCGAATGCGACCACCAATGGTGATGCAGCTACAAGATCTTCTGAAATGGGCATGGTCACCACCACCGCATCAAAAACAGCTACCCCATTCACCGGTGCGTCCGGAAGTAGCTCACAAAAAATTAAATATCCACCTCGAGTCAAGAGGGTTTTTACCCCACTTTATATGCCTTTGTCAAAGGCTCTAGAGGCCTTACTCTGGAAGGGATATCTGAAACCATTGGAACAACGGCCTCTACCCGATCCTATCCCTCCAAAGCATGACCACACTAAATACTGTGCCTACCATCAACAAACCGGTCATGACACTGACAGTTGCTTTCGTCTTCGCCATGATGTACAAGATCTGTTTGACAACAAGGTCATCGCCGCACCAGCTCATCAAAGTCTATCGGCACTTGATCAGTGAACCTGTGGGGGATAATGTGATGTGATCAGGGGATGAACCACCTGCGGACGGCGCTCAGTTTACTCCCAATGTGGCGTATGGCACACACTGTTTTGAGCATTTGTGAATGCTAGTTTTTGTACTTTCTGACTTGGGTATTGGGTCAGTCTTGTTATTTTGTATATAGTCAGTCTTTTTGTACTAAATCAGTCGGGTCTGTCTTGTTGTATCGAGTCAGTCTTGTTTTGTTAGAGTCGGGTGATTTCGGGGGTGTTACCTCGGACATCACTTGTTTGTTTTGTGTTTTTTGTTTTCTTTTGAGTCTGTTTCTGCCTTGGGGCCAGTAATGCCAACAGATTTTGAATGAAACAGCAGTGATTTTCACACTCTTGTGTTTGTTTCTGCCTTGTGCCAGTTGTGCCAGAAAGTTTGAATGAAGCGGCAGTACTTTTCACCTACTCTTCTGTGCCTTGAAATTGTTGCATTGACCTAAGTTTTTCAAAACTTTTTCTAACACTGCGGTGAAAACAAAGAGGGAGAAATTCCTCGGGTTTTGTAAAATTTGATCAACTGAAAGAAAGAGAGGCATGCTAAGCCCTTAATGAACGAAATCATGCTTGTTAGTGTGAGTACTGGGAAGGATCCTGGCTTGATCCAGATTGGTTCCGCATTGTCTTCCGCGCGAGCAATTAGTCGCTTTCTTAAAAGATTTCAAAATAATGTTTTGCACAGTCCTGCGAAGACTTGTGTGGAATCGCTCTTGAGATTATGCAGCCTAAGATCGCTCTCAGCCTCGAGACTCGACCCCCCCTTTTGCTTTCCAACCTTGAACCTTAACTCAGAATGTTCAACGGTCAACCACAACGTAAGGCCTATGTGGCCGGATCAGAAGCAGCCCTCAAACTAGGGGCAAGAAAGCCAGATCAAGAAGATCAGATGTCGTCAAAAGAAGCTTGCAAAGCTAGATCAGAAGCAGCCCTCGAACTAGGGGAAAAGATGTCAGATATGCTCGAAGAGTCAAAAAATTGGGATGTTTCTCAAGCTGACAAAGATCGGCAAGAATGCCAAATCCCAAAAGGAAGGAAAGAAGAAAGTATTGCTGAAGGATAACTGAGTTCCTATCCACGACACTAGGGGCAAATTTAGCCCCCCCATTAAATGGACTCCTGCATCATCAGCGAACAATAGCCATTCTCTTGGATTCAGATGGCTCCGAGATCTCAAACCATTCAACATGGACAAAGCTACACTTTTACCCTTGAGAGGCTCGCTAGGCCAAAAACCTGGAAGGGCAACCCAGGCAAAAGTTAGAGCAAGAAGAAAAGAAAAATGCAAAAAAAAAAAAAAAAAAAAAAGAAATAAAAAATCTTGAAAAGATTGAAGAAAAAAAAAAGAATTGAAAAGAAAAGAAGAATAAAGCTAGCAAGGTTGAAAACCCAGAAAGGGCGACCTTGGCAAAAGTTAGAGCGCAAAAGGAGAGGTTAATACCCGAGTGTACCTTAACCCCGAACTACGTAAGGCTTGATTCCCATCTTTGGGATACGTTGGCAACTTCATTCTGAAGTCCAGCCGTAAAACACTTCAAATTCGACTGTGTCCATGTGATGGTTCTGATCATCGTTGACTTCTCTGTATCCGAGAGTTCGGTTGTGATCGTCACCTTGAAAACTGGTTACAGCGCGCTACGGTGCCATTCAAACAAAGGGCAACTTTCTGTTGCCATACAGCGCGTTGCGGTGCCATTCAAACAAGGGGCAACTTTCCTTTGCCATGCAGTGCCGTTTAGACAAAGGGCAATTCTCCTTCAGATCTGAGGTTGTGCATCCCGAGAGTAGGTTCCGTGCTCGTTGAGCAGTGGCCATCTGTAAAAATAATTTTGAGAATTTTCACTAAGGTTGACTAATTCTCTCGAAAATTATTCCACTTTTCCAAAACTGGACCATTTCTTGGACCCCAAAAGGAAAATTTTCAGTGCTCATAACCTAACTTGCATGATTTTAAATCAGAAAATCAAACAAGCATGTTAATCTAACTCTCATGTTGGTCAAAATTGTTTTAGCGGAACGTCAAAAACAAAAAATGGTCAAAATAATGAACTAGGGGCACAGTTGAGTCAGGCTTCTTGTCTTTCCCCCGTTGTCAATGCATTTGCCAGAAAGGGCACCATACTTGCCAGAAAGGTTACCCTATTCGCCAAAAAGGGCACAACTGAAACTATCAACAAAAGAGCTGAAAGCTCTCTCATCCTCCAAGCAACGAGGTATCAAGCCAAGTGCGAAGCACGAACTGGAATAGATCAAGATATCTCACTCCCTCATCTGGACAGATCTAACCACGTCCAAACTCCCCGGCAGAGCATCGACAGCCGATGTCAGCTGCAGATTCGCTACACGCTTAGTTACAGCACAACCCCTCTGTGGGAGGAACTCACTAGCTGCGCGCAGAAAAAGAAGAATCTAGCTGAGTGCTAGGGGCAAGAGCCCACAACTTTTTGTTTATCCATCAACCACCCTGGGGAGGGATGAAAAATGAGAGATTAAATAATAGAGAGATGTGCACTGAGAGGAAAAGCGAGGAAAGGGTTTTGAGAGAAAAATCGAGCTTGAAGGCCGAGTGATGTGAGAATCACAAATGAGAAAGGGTGGGAAACAATACCCAAAAAAAAAAAGGCTCCCTGTGCACGTCTGAGTGTCGTGTCTTTTTGTTTTACCTCGATTCTTGTCTTGAGTCATTTTTGAGTGTCTGTGTTTGTGTTTAGGTTGTTTACCTTTTGTTTTCCGTTGTTGAGTCGTAGTGCGCTGTGTTCAGTCGTAGGCTCAATGCCCCGGTCAAAAACTCATCTCTCAATTTCAAAAATAAAATCGTTTTGCGCTCAGAGTGCCGTGCCGTTCTCCACATCTGTGCAACACAGGATTGGTTCTTTCATAAAACCGCAGGGTTCAACCCAGGCCATGTCAGAACAGTAAAACTAGGACCTATTTGAAGCTATATGGGTTCCAGGCTACAAAGCAAAAGAAAAGAAGGAAAATGTCAAGTATCCGAGTTTGTTTCAACTTCAGTAAGTTCCGAGACTACATTCCGTGTGTACCTCTTCAGGTCTTGCCAATGCTCCGAAGTATGAGTGTGCCTCTACCTCAAGCTCGAGATCAAGTCTGCTTCAAGCCAGAATGGCGATCAGAAGTGCTCTCCGCGAGTACCGTTTCATGCCAGGGACATCTTGGCCGTGTTTGCAATGAGTTCCTAGGAAACCAACTGCGACGGTGGAAACTAGAGTTCGAATGGCTGATGCCTAGAACGTAAAGGTTCGGGATTTTCAGGACTAAAGTCTGGTTTAAATACCCAGGGGTGTATCCCCGGCTTGAAATCTGTATAGAAGCCCCATAGGTTGAGATAGCATGTATGCACCTCAATTCTGGATACCGAACCAACCTAGTCTGTCACCCCGTTGGAGAGTAGGGAAAGTTGTGAATGTAATCAGGAAAAAAGGCAGCATCCAAAGTGTTCTATGTTAAGAACCCTTGTTAGTATTTCAGAGCCTTTGTGTTGTGAGTTGAAGGTAAGTGTTCGAAGAGCACGAAAGGAGATCCCCGTCAGAGTAGAGCGGTTCATCGCCACTCACCCCATGAGGTGCTTTCTAAAGCGCCGCTACGCTTGTTTATTGTGTTCCTTAAACATCATGCATCTTATTGCATTGTACGTACCAAGTTTCTTTCTCATTCATGCACGATATTGTATGTACGGTTCATTCAAAGAAGTTTCGTTTGAGATCATTCATTTAGTGTATCAATCACACTTCATTCAGTTAGTGTATCAATCACACTTTATTTATTTAGTGTATCAATCACGCCTCATTCACCCTTAGTGTATCTATCACACTTTCTTCATGCACATTAGTGTATCAATCACACTTCAATTATTTAGTGTATCAATCACACTCTCTTCACTTTGTGTATCTATCACACACTCGCTTTGTATCTATCACACACATTCTCATTTTCTGTACCTATCACACATATTCTCATTTTTTGTATCTATCACACACATCCTCATTTTGTGTATCTATCATGCACATATTCACTTCATTTACTTTAGTGTATCCATCACACTTTGTCACCTTTTAGTATATCAATCATACTCTGTTCACTTAGTGCATCTATCACACTTTGTGTTCACTTTTAGTATATCTATCATACTCTGTTCACATAGTGCATCTATCACACTTTGTGTTCACCTTTAGTATATCTATCATACTCTGTTTACATAGTGCATCTATCACACTTTGTGTTCACCTTTAGTGTATCCATCACACTTGTTTACTAAGTGCATCTATCACACTTCGTGTTCATCTTTTGTATATCCATCACACTGGTTCACATAGTGCATCTATCACACTTTGTGTTCACCTTTTGTGTATCCATCACACTTTGTTCATTAAGTGCATCTATCACACTTTGTGTTCACCCTTTGTGTATCTATCACACGCTCGCTTTGTGTATCCATCACACGTTTACTTTGTGTATCCATCACACGCTCGCTTTGTGTATCCATCACACGTTTACTTTGTGTATCCATCACACGCACGCTTTGTGTATCCATCACATGTTCACTTTAGTGTATCTATCACTATACTCGCTTTGAGTATCTATCGCACATGCTTACTCACTCTGTGTATCTATCACACCTCATCCACTTTTGTGTATCTATCGCACATGCTCGCTAAGATTGCATAATCTTCTTATATCCTCTCTGCATACAATGTAGTTTGGTTTTAATTCACTTGCTTAAATTATTGTATTTATTGTGTATATGTGCTTCATTACAGCTTCCTTTAAATGATCATAAGTTATGTCCGACTTGGTGTATATCATTCTGCATTTTGCCCCTGCCTGCGGGCATGCCTGCGGGCACATCTTTTATCGCGCCTGTTTGTCTAAGTCTTCGGTCTTGTCAAAAATGGGTCGTCTCGGGACTTTGACATTCACTCCCGTCACTTACGACTTTCGAGTTCTGTCAAAGAGGGGCAACTGTAGACACCCCATTTTTGACCAACCTTAAGACTCAGACGTCACCAATTGAGCGCTCGGTGATGATGCATATTGTGCTCGTTCTGAGGTTTCAGAGTTTCGACTGCGAGCCTTGCCTCTAGACTTCGGGGCTCTTTTGTGCTTTGCCTCGGTTTATGAACCAGGTCCTGTTTTCTCTGTTTTCTCTTCCCGAAGGAAGGGAGAGGTCTCGTAGGCCATCTCTCAGTGGCCGTAGGCTACGTTTCGTGGCTGTAGGCCATTTTTCCCGTTTTCGGAGCCGTCGACCGTGTGCCTCGGTTCAGGACCGCTTAACTACCTCCGTTTGCTCCAGTTTTTGGAACACACCTTGTTTCCTCCCTTTAGAGGGACACTGTGGCCCGAGAGACCACCTTCGTGGTCATACGCCACTTCCGGTGCCTAACAGCCTGTTTTCGGAGCCCCAAATTGCGCTTTTTGGCCCCCGAACCCTCGTTTTACATCCGTCTTCGTCTATTTTTGGTAGGGACCCTATTTTCATTGTTAGGGGGGTGGTAGTATGGTGGGAGGCCACCTTTTCTCCTTGGAAACCAGTTTTCTCTTTTTCTCTCCCCTAACGCCGATTTTTCTGACAGAAAGCTGGTTTTTCTCACTTTTTAGCCACAATTTCTGGTCTCCCATACCACCATTGTGTTGTACTCACCTGGGAGGCCACCAATATTGGTAGGCCGACCACCTTTTTGAAAGTGACTTTTTTGACCTGGCTGGCCGACCACCTGAACTGGTCGGCCAGCTTTTTCCTTTTTTGTCTCATTGAGTTTAAGCCAACTGTGCCAGCTGGAAGCCTCAGAATGCATCCTCCATATGTTTAAGCTAGCTTTGAAGCTTCTTGGAGAAGCTTTAGACCTTCTCCTCTATAAAGGAAAGGGCCCTCTTCCATTGCTAGGGTTGAACCTTTTGGTTAGAGCATACATACATTTCCCTCCATATCTCTCTCTTCCAAGCTCCAAAACCCCTTTGTTCTTGGCCATTTTACACTACACCTCATAACCTACCACCTCCACCATCCATTCAAGCATCTTGGAGGTCATTTGCAGAGCTTGAGGAGTCACATTCTTGGTCCAAAAGTTGCTAAGGGTCGGCTCTACAAGGGTAAGCCTCTATTTCTCCCATTTTTGCATTATTTTGCTCCATTCTTTAGCCATATTTGCAAGCATTTTTGGACTTCAACATAAACTGAAAAAAGTCTTGTTTTGATCTTCTAAACATGTTTGTTTAAGAACTTTTTTCTGTTTGGGGTCACCTTCCCCCTTGTATGTTCCATTTCCTCATGTTTAGGGCTATGCATTAGAGCATTTGCATTGCCCTTGGTTTGGCCTTTTGGCCACTGAAATCCAGTGGATTTTCAGTGGCCAACATGTGTTTTGGAGCTTCAAAATCAGAGAGGGGTGACCCTCTCACCCCTTGTTCTCTTTACTAGCATTGTTGGCCTTCCAAAGGAGCTCCATTTTGCATGTTGTGAAGTCACATTCCAGGACTTATTTTGTGAGTTTTATGGTCTGTATTAGCTCTGTCCAGAGCCCATTTTGCCATATTTTATGTCTATGATGCATGTGTAGAGCAATCCTATTCAAGGCCTTTCAAAGGGACCTTTCCTTGCATGCTTCCTAGACCAATTCCAGGGCCTATTTGGTGAGTTTTAAGGTTGTCATAACTCATTTCCAAAGGTGGTTTTGTCCTTTTATGTGTCCGTCATATAGGTGTAGAGTAACCCATCGCATGGCCTTCCAAAGGAGCTCATCATTTTTGCATGCATTGACTGAGTTTCAGTAGTTGTTTGGTCATATTGTGGCATGGCATACATCTTTTTTTGGCTGGTTTAATGAGCTTTCATATGCTTCATATAGTTGTAGAACAACTCATGGTTCACTAGCTTTCTTTGCATGCTTTGTGGGCCCTTGATTTTAGCACTTTTTGGCCATGTCATAAACTGATATTATGCTTATTTTGGACTGCCCTAGCTCTGTTTTTGGGTCTAATGATTGAATGATGTTTGTTTTTCATGCTTGTAGTTCAATACCCATGCTTAACTTTGAGATTTGAGGTCCATTGCATGCATGTGCTGAGGTGTGTTCATGTTTTGAGGCCATTTTACATCACATTTCAGAGCCTATATGAATGCCATATTGCCATGTTTTCATCTCTTTAAGTGTGCTTGAGAGTCGGGCTTGAATGCCTTGTTTACCGACCATTGAATGAGCTTCATTTTCATGCTTGTTGAGCCATCATTTTAGGCCAATTTTCCACTGTTTCAGATCTGCCTAGGGTCTGTTTGGGGTTGGTTTTGCCTTTGGTGCATTGCTTTGGGTACCTCTAGTGTGACGCACTTCACTAGCTTCGGTACCCAGGCTCCCTTGCTTGCATTGTGTGCCATGTTTGCATGATTCGGGACCATTGAGCATCATATTTCAGAGCTGTAAATTGCATGTTTGTATGCCATCTTTCATCCCTTGCCATGCTTTGGTGGAGTGGTATTTCATGCCTTAGGTTCGATTCTTGGCATTCGTGCATGTGTGCATGCATTTCGATTCTCTCATTTTCATCACATGGTATAGACGTCCCCGAACGCCTCGGGAGGGAAATCCCCCCCGTTCTGTTCATTGGGCTCACTACAGTTCAGGACTCAATGTCACGGTCCTGTATCTAATCTCACAGAGTGCAATGCAAGACCAATGAATCATCAAATAGTCCAAATCCGGTAAATCATTTTTGGAAACAGATTTTTTGAAAGAAGTGCCAAACATGGACTGCTTTGCCAGATACAGAGTCGCCACCTAAATATTTTATTTTGGGAGATTTAGGAAACCCTGACTCGTTGCCTAAGGCCACGTGTCCGTCATCACCAAAGTTGCCTCGACTCGGGAACTTGGGTACGATTGGGGAAGGTCACTTCATGAGCACCCCGCTCGCCTGATCCGAAGATCGGTCTCTACTAACCATGATATCTAGTTTTGAAAACATTATGTGTTCCTATTCTGATTAATTAGCTAGAATTACTATGTGATGCGCACAACATACAAGTATAGACTAGATCGCCTAATTTGGAACAAAGCATTGCATATCCGTTTGTTTGGAAATGTTTGAAGTTTGCTACTCGCAAGTAGGCTAAAATGCGGATTCCAATGAATTATCCCAATTCAAGTAATCCAACCTTCACCCACAGGCATTCAAGCAAGTATATCACATAAGCATATAGCCACATGGTAAGCATGCTGTCATGTTAACAATCACACTCATGCGAGATGCTAAAGCATAAATACTTACATCGTACTCCGTGCCAAAACAGAGAACTCGTTAGCAATCATGCATGATCCAAGTCCATGTTAAGTGCCTAATGTGTCGCATATAGAATGTAGTCTAGAATAGGCTCGGTTAATCCTAGGACGGCATGTGAAATGCAACAAATAACACGTATTCAAGTTAGATTTGAAATACTATGCAGTTAGTATGATGCGCTGAGCCCGGTGCATGCAATACAGATGAATGAATGCACGCATGCATAGCATAAGGTATGCTAATTGAAATATGCCCTAAATCTAACCATCATAAGCGGGTAAATAAAAAGGAGAAAGAAATGGGGTTGGAAGACATGCACACACGTACCCACACTTATTACAAATTTGCCTTCACTCGGAGAGACCGAATAAATAATACAAGCCACCTAATTAACTAACTCACAAGCTAATTAATTATTACAGAACCAAACTGAATAACTAGCTACAACTAATTATTACACAACTTAATTAATTAACAAATTAATTAACTAATTAATGAATGACAACAAGCAGGTAGGGAAAACAATAAACGGTGCTATTCTAGTTCTGTTTGAAGAAGGGAGGCATGCATGCTCGCTTCGGTTCTTCGCCTCGAAACGCCTTCCGGTTGCTCTTTAGAGGCTTTGTTTGCAGGGTGTCTTCCAGCGCTTGTTGCTGGACCTTACCAAAACACTGCAGGGGAAGTCACTAGTGGCCTGCTGGCCATGGAAGGATCACCGCCGGCCAAAGGTGGTCCATTGCCGGCCAAGGGTGGCACACTGCCGGCCATCAGTGACAGGCTACCGGCCACTGGTGTGCTATGACACCAAACTACAACAAAGCACAAAATATAGAAAATAGAGGGTTTCCCAAGGATAGGTACGCACCGTGGCACTCTAAATCACCTCAAGACATCAAAGAAGAGGCCTAGTCGGATCCACGATCATCAATCACGCATCCCGATGCATGATGGCCAAAGATCCAACTTATGCCAATCAATATGAAAATGAATGTACAAATAAAGCAAGTAAAGCCTAGAACTCTATCATGAATCATCAAGAGCTTCGGCAACCGAGAATTGAGACACGTTCCATCACTTGAAGTATGAAACGCCCCTCGTTCTTCGTGCTCGGATTAACGCTTAATCCAAGCAATGCAACACATAAGCATGGCAAACATGCAACATGACCTAAATGTGCAAACATGCAACTAAACCAAGCATGCAACAAGCATATAAGCATGATGTGAGGTGATGACCTTGGACAACATGACAAAATGCAACATGAACATGTGAGCATGCAAGGCATACAAAGCTAAACAAGTATGCGACAACATACGAAATGAAACAAGCATGCGACAACATGGTAAGATGGGCTTACACCAAAGATAGACGGCTCTCAACTAGGTCCAAATCAGTAGCCAAAGTGATGAATTAAGCCACACAACACACTCAAGCATGCGAAATGCGAAAGGTTCATCAAAGGGGGCCTAAAAGGGCAACTCTCAAAAGTGCCTAAGAAGTGACAAATGTGCAAGCGTAACAACACTATATGCACTAAAATGAGATGATAAACGATGCCAAATCACTTAAATAGCTCAAGGATAGCATGCGCGAATCACCGAAACACGAAGCTTGCAAGGCCAATTATACTCAGCTATACGAAGCATGAAGGATATGGCAAGGGCAACCCAAAATAGTCCTAGTACATATTGATATGAGACTAAAACATGCATGGAAGTAAGCCAAAGCAAGCTAGCATACAATGCTAAACCATAGGACATGAAAGGCTACAAAAGAGGCAATGCACTACACCTATGAGAACCAATCATGGCATGACTTGGGCAACCAAAAACAGAGTTACATCATGGTATATTAGGACCCAAACTGTACTGAAATGATGAGCCAAAGGCTTAGGCTTAATGGCATGCACAAAAGCTCATTCTTGAGGCATAAAGCACAAGCTATACAAAGCATTCAAGGCATGTCAAATGCGAGTGAACAACAATATTTCATGGACTGAAATAGTATGTGGAATGAGGGCAAGGCATGCAAACATCACATGTATGGCATGATAAAGGCCTCAAAACCCAAAACTAGCCTAAGCATTTACACTATAGCTATGCAAAGCATGAGTGATATGGCCATGGCAGCCCAAAACAGTCCTAGAACACTTCAAAATAAGCATAAAATCAAGTTTGAGCAAAGCCAAAATATGCTAGTATGATGAGTCAAAACATCATGCACAAAAGGGCTAGTAAACATGATTTGTTCTACACCTATATGGAGCATGCAAAGGATGATTAAACCAACTATGGATAGGGTCATAACATGCCAAATGATGACCAAATACATGCTGAAATGTAAACCAAGCAAGCTGAAATGACATGGCATGGCATGGAGCATATGAAGCTAGTTTAGGGGATTTACATTACAAGTGCATCATGCAAGCATGGAGTGACAAAACCAACCTGAAACAGGTTCATGGCATGGTAAAACATCACCAAAAACCCACTGAAATGGACTCAACAAAGACTATGCACACATGCTACTTTGATGAGCTATGGATGGAGTTACACTACACATACTATATGCATGCAAAATATGACCAAACCAGCCATGGACAGGGCCAAGGCAGGTCCTAAAAGTCACAAAAATAGGCCTGAACCAAGCCTCAAAAATGCAAGTAAAGAGGGACACAAAGAGAGGGGACTACCCCCTCTGATTTAGGACCTCAAAACTACACCTCTACCACCAAAATCCCACTGGATTTCAGTGGTAGGATGGCCAAACCAAGGCTAGCTCGAAGGCCTCAAGATATGGCTTAAAACAAAGCCAAACAAAGCATGCAAGGGGGCTACACACCCCAAACAGCAAAATGACCTTAACCAAACTTAAAAAGCACTTAAAAGCAAGACTTTTTCCAGTTATAAGAAAAGCCTAAATCAATATGCAAAGAGGGCTAAAGCAAGGTGCAAAAAAGTGCAAAAATGGGGGAAATGCTCACCCTTGAAGACCCTCTTCGAAACCAGCAATTTCAGGGGGTGGAAGCTTGCTTTCAGACCTCCCAAGAAGCTTGGTTCAATGGTGGTGGTGTATATCTAGGTGTTGTAGTATAAAAGTGCAAGGAAATCCAATTTCTAAGCACAAAATACAAACAATATAGAGAGAAAGGGAGTTTTTGCTCTCCAAAACTCCAGAACCTCTGGCAAAGAGGGAGCCCTCTTGCTTATATAGAGGAATGTAAAGCCAAAGCTTCTTTAAGAAGCTTTACAAGGGCTTCATCCCTCCATACACGTGTATGGAGGGGAGCAAACAAAAAACCAGCTGGCTCAAAAGATCTGGAGGAAAACCAACTGAGACAGGGGAGGTGCCGGCCATCATCAATGGCCGGCAGTGGCTCACTGATGGCCGGCAGGGCATCACCAATGGCCGGTAGGGACAAGGCAATGGCTGGCAATTCCATGCCATGGCCGGCAGTGCACCAAGAAGGTCACTAAGAGAGGACCTAGCCAAGGTCCCCAAAAAAAGACAGAAAGGATACAGGGTCCGGGAAGCTTGAACCGGTGACGTTCCGCCGCAACAGTCGAGCACTCAGCGAGCAATCGAACTAGTTGTTGGGTGTACATGCAAGCACAACCAAGTCTCGAGAACGGTCAAAAAGGGGTGTCTACACATGGCCACTGATGTAAGTGTGGCTGAGGTCCACTCACATTGGTATAAGTCCATCTTGCATCGAGCATGCCATGTAGTTCATGTAGTTGCATGTTTAGCCTTTGCATTGCATATGCTAGGTTGTTAGGAGCATTGTGCATGCCATGATATGTCATTCCTCGCATTGTGTATGCTAGGTTGATAGTCGCATTGAGTATGCCTTAGTTCACGAGCATTGTGCATGCCATGTAGTGTTAGCATTGTATATGCTAGGTGCATGTTTGCATTTTATCCCTTGCATGCTTGCATCACTTGGTTGCATTACACTTAGGATTGCATGCTAGTCGCATTTGCACGTGCCATGCATTGCTTGTTGCATTATTCTTGGAGTAGGGTTTAGTCCAAGCATGGGAAACGAGGGACGTTTCATACTCCAAGTGACGAAACGTGCCTCGATTTTCGGTCGCCAACATTCCGAATTTCCCATGATGGAGGTTAGGCCTTAAGTGTATATTTGTGCATTCATGTCACATTAAAACGTGCAATTCGACTCCTCGGCCATCATGCATTGAGATGCGTGGTTGATCGGGCCACACTCCTTAGAGCTTGTGCAAGGATGGGAAGGAGTGATCGCATACACATATATTGAAAATACCTTGCTTTCTCTCCTTCTTGCCTTTGTTGCAGAAAAACCAGAGTCCAGGGGCAGAAAGTGGTCGGCCGACCAAGTTTCCTAGTAGGCCGACCACCTTTTTTGGTTTCCACCATAAGGGGTGGTCGGCAAGGGTTTTCCAAGCCAATACCTGGTCGGTGGCTTTCCCAAGGTGGAGTTTTAGCCTTCTGGAGCTTTGTGTAAGTTTCTGAAATCAGCTGCAAACAAAGGCGAGATGAGGCATCGTGATGGAATTTACCGACAAAGCGCATCGAGCATGCATGCATCCATTATCATCCAAAACAGAGCCGAGGCAGTCACATTCATTTAGTTTACATGCTTACTTAGCTAGTTTGTTAATTAGTTAATATTGTGTAATAATTAGCTGTAGCTGTTATTTATTCGGACTGTATTATTTATTCGGACCCCCTCGAGGGGGGCAATATTGTAATAAGTGTGCGTGTGTGTGATGTATGTCTTCCAACCCCCACTTCTTTCTCCCTTTTATTTACCAGCTTATGATGGTTAGATTAGGGCATGTTTCAATTAGCATACTTATGCTTGCATGTTAACATCATTCATCGGTCTTGCATACACCGAGCTCGGCGCATCATACTAACTGCATTTGTATTTCAATTCCAAATTGAATACGTGTTAGCTGTAGCATCATCATATGCCATCTTAGAATAGCCGAGCCTATTGTAGTTGCATCCCTGCATGTGTTGCATTAGGCATTTCTGTATAGTTAAGATCATGCATTGATTTCTAACTAGTTCCTATTTTGGCTTGGAGTACTCGTTAAGTGTTTATGCTTTAGCATCCTTGCATGTGTATGAGTGACTGCCATGATAGCATGCTTACCATGAGGCTATTTGCTTATGTGATATACCTACCTGAATGCCTGTGGGTGAAGGTTGGATTATCTGAATTGGAATAATGCATTGACTGTGAGTTTTAAGCCCACTAGCTAGTGACAAAACCATCTTTTCTAAGCCCACCCGAGGGTGACAAAATCTGCATTTTAAGCTTACTTGCGAGTAGCAAACCGCTTTCAAAAACAAACATGAAATGTTTTGTTCCAATTCAGGCGATCCGGTTTATACTTGTTTACTGTGCGCATCACGTAATAAATCTAGGCTAATAACCGGAATAAGAATGCATAATGTTTTCAAAACTAGATATCATGGTTAGTAGAGGCCGATCTTCAATCGGGCGAGCGGGGGTGCTCACGAAGTGACCTTCCCCAATCGTACCTAAGTTCCCGAGCCGAGGCAACTTTGGTGATGACGGACACGTGACCTTAGGCAAACGAGTCAGGGTTTCCTAAATTTCCCAAAATAAAATATTTAGGTGGCGACTCTGTATCTGGCAAAGTAGTCCATGTTTGGCACTTCTTTCAAAAAAATCTGTTTTTAAAAACGATTTGCCGGATTTGGACTCTTTGATGATTCATCGGTCTTGCATTGCACTCTGCGAGATTAGATACAGGACCGTGACATTTTGAGTCCTGAACTGTAGTGAGCCCATACGAACAAAACGGGGGGGATCTCCCTCTCGGGACGTTCGGGGACATCTACACACATGATAGAGTTAAAGGCATTTATGTGTTTATTTGTGCATTCATTTTATATTGAATTGTGCAATTTGGCTTCTCGGCCATCATGCATCGAGATGCGTGATTGGTGGCTCGAGGGTTGAGAACCATACTCCCTTAAGCTTATGAAATGATAGGGAGGGTGGTTGTGCACACATATCTTGCAAATACACTGCCATGCCCTTTCTTGCTCTCTGTTGCAGCAAACTGGGGAAATGCAGCAACAACTGGTCGGCCAGCCAGAAAAACTAGCTGGCCGACCACTTTTTCTGGTCTGCAGCAATGAAAAGTGGTCGGCCAATGGCTGGCAACACCCCTAGGTGGTCAGCCATGCTCCTACAGGTCCCCAAGGTAAGTTAGAAGCTATCTGGAGCTTGGTGCAAAGTTCTGAGAACAAATGAGAACAAAGGCAAGTTGGGGCATCGCGACGGATTTCCGAACGAGGCGACCGAGCATGCATGCACTCCTCATCCCGAGGACCTCTGTTTACTATTTTCCTTAGCTAGTTTATGCTTTGGTTTTGTACTTTAGTAGTTAATGCATTTAGCTGCTTATTTGGGTTGTAATAACTAGTTAGTTAACTTGTTAGTTAATTAGCTTGTTTTTTAATAATTAGTTAGCTTGTTAGTTAATTAGTTTTGTGATGTAATAATTAGTTTAATTAGCTTAGATTAGATAGTTAGCTTCTTATTCAGACCTTCCGTTGAGAGGGCATAACTGTTGTAATAAGCGTGCGTGTGTGCGATGCATGTCTTCCAACCCCTATTTCTTTCTCCCTTTTACTTACCTACTTTCAGTGGTTGGTTTTAGGGCATATTTTGTTTAGCATACCTTATGCTTCGCATGCGTACATTCATTCATCTGTATTGCATGCACCGGGCTCGGCGCATCATACTAACTGCATTGTATTTCAATACATTTACTTGAATACGTGTTCAACAGCATGTTATCAAGTTGCATCTCACATGACATCTTAGGATAATCGAATCTATCTTAGCTGCATTTTTGCATGTGCTGCATTAGCCATCTTAACACGAACTAGGATCATGCATGATTTCTAACTAGTTCTCTGTTTTGGCTCGGAGTACACTGTGAGTGTTTACGCTTTAGCATACTGCATGTGTGCAAGTGTTGCCATGTTAGCATGCTTGCCATGAAGCTAACTGCTTAAGTGTTTAACTGCTTGAATGCCTGTGGGTGAAGGTTGGATTGTTTGAATTGGAACAATTCATCAAAATCCTTGATTTAGCCTACTTGCGAGTAGCATCCTCTAAATCATTTTCACAAACAAACATGCAATGTTTTGTTCTAACTTAGGCAATCTAGTCTATACTTGTATGCTATGTGCATCACATAGTAATTCTAGGTTAATAATCGGAACAAGAACGCATGTGTTTTCAAAAAAACAACATATCATGTTAGTAAAGGCCGATCCTTGATCGGGCGAGCGGGGGTACTCCTTGCATGACCTTTCCCTCTCGTACCCAAGTTCCCGAGCCGAGACAACTTTGGTGATGACGGACATGTGGCCTTAGGCACGAGTCAGGGTTTCCTAAATTTCCCCAAAATAAAACATTTAGGTGGCGACCCTATATCTGGCAAAGCAGTCCATGTTTGACACTTCTTTAAAAAAATCAGTTTTCCAAAACGATTTGTCGGATTTGGACTCTTTGGTGATTTATCAGTCTAACATTGCACTTTGTGAGATTAGATTCAAAACTGTGACATTGAGTCCGAACTTGTAGTAGCTAAGAACAAACGAATTCGAGCCCTCGCGCGCGGAGCCGGGAGTTCTCGAGCGGTCTACAGTTAGGTATAGAAGATATCTACGCACCAACTTAAGAGGGAGTGTTGGCGTGAGTCAAGATCCTTACATAGCATAATATTGTTACCTTCTTTATGTATACCATACTTAGAATATATGGTGTATCATTCCTTATTGATTGATTGTATCTCTTCCTTATTGAGCACACCTCCTCCTATATAAAGGTGTGCTCTGTTCTTATAAGAAATATATAAGAATTCAATTCTTCTAGTAAATTTACCAATGAGCAAATGGATTAGAGTTCAATTATAGTATTAGCATCAACATTATAGGTTGAACTTGAAGATGAGCTTGACTCCAAAGTACTTAATTAAGAGTCAACAAGAGAAGATCAATAAAACTTACATTAAAAAATGAACAATACAAATAAAAATGAAGATAAATAATTCTCATATTACCCGAGTCATATTGCTCAAATTCCTCTGCATCATCTATCGTCTTTCGAAGAGAAATTGGAAGGTTGCTTCGAAGCCAATTTTGAGTACATACAAGAGCTTCAACCATAGAAGGCGAGAGTGAACTACGAAATGGGTCAAGAATACGCTCCCCCGATACTAAAAGCTGACTCCGACGCAATGGTAGAAATAGGCATGGCCAACACATCCCTTGCAAGTTGCGATAGCACTCTATATCTGGTTGCATTCACCTTCCAATAAGCCAAAATCTCAAATGTTTGATTCTTTGCAAAATGTTCAACCTCGGACAAATATTGTTCCAATTCCGACTTAGATCCACTAGTGCATCGCCCCTCCAAATAGGAATTAAATTGGGAGTTAACCAAAGAATAAAGATCATTATCATCATCTTCCACCATATTCACAACTTCACTCACACTTGGAAGTTTCTTATTTGAAGGATAAAGTGTGACATAATGGCTATACAAACGACTTACACAACCCTTAACCTTGTCTACCATATCTTCCACCTTCTTATTATCTCCAAGAAATAAATTTGAAAAGCAAAACTACAAGTATGCCATTTTTTTGGTAAGATCAAAAACAACCGCAACATACAATAACAAATTGATCTTACTTCCATCCCCTCAATACTTGCTAAACTTTTGTTTCATAATCTTTGCCATTGTGCTCAAAGTATCATCCTTCTCCAAAATTAATTGGTTAATTTTGCTTTCAATAACAAATATTTCTTTGTAAAAAGCATTGGAAGTAATAAAGAGAGACCCCAAAAACTTCTTAGTTGTAAGATAAAATAATTTTACAAACCTCAAAAACAATCTATATTTTTTCCAATCCAACTCATTAGGACTTCTCCTTATGCCACCATCAACACCCTTGAAATAAGGTTCAAAATTGGAATCCACAAACTTCAAGCGGTTAAAAGCCTTCTCATACTTTTCAGCAGCCTCCAACATCAAATAGGTAGAGTTCCACCTAGTTAGTACATCTAGGCATATAAGAGCTTTTGAATCAAGTTTGAGTGTGGCTGTAAACTTCTTAAACGCATCATGCCTATGAGAAGAAGACCTCACATATCTCACCGCAAGTCTAATGTTGGCAATAGAATCGTCCATTTCTTTCAACCCATCACTCACAACGAGATTAAAAATATATGCACAACAACGTATGTGAATAAAATCGTGTTGCAAAATAGTCCCATTCTAATCTTTGGTCATTGCTTTCAAATATTGAATGGTAAGATTATTAGAACTAGCATTATTAACTGTTAAGGTGAATATGCTATCAATGTTCCACTCAATCAAACACGACTCAATTTTCCTACCCAATGTTTCTCCTTTGTGATCTTCAACTTATTGAAAATTTATGATTCTGTGGACGCGTCCCGCGGGCTTCATGCTACAACAGTTCGGACTCATTAGTCACGGTTCTTAATCTGATCTTGCAATGTGCAATGCAAGACTGATAAATCATTAAAGAGTCCAAATCCGGCAAATCGTTTTGGAAAACAGATTTTTAAGAAAGAAGTGCCAAACATGGACTGCTTTGCCAGATACAGAGTCGCCACCTAAATATTTATTTTGGGGGAATTTAGGAAACCCTGACTCGTTGCCTAAGGCCACGTGTCCGTCATCACCAAAGTTGCCTCGACTCGAGAACTTGGATACGATTGGGGAAGGTCATCTATGAGCACCCCCACTCGCCCAATCCGAAGATCGGCCTCTACTAACCATGATATCGAGTTTTGAAAACATATGTGCTCTTATTCCGATTAATTAGCTGATCTTACTATGTGATGCGCACAACACATAAGTATAGACTAGGTCGCCTAATTTGGAACAAAACATCGCATATCCGTTTGTTTAGAAAATGGTTTGAGGTTTGCTACTCGCGAGTAGGCTAAAACACGGATTTCAATGAATTGTTCCAATTCAAGCAATCCAACCTTCACCCACAGGCATTCAGGCAGTTTTATCACATAAGCAATTAGTCTCATGGTAAGCATGCTTTCATGTCAACACTTATACACATGCAAGATGCTAAAGCATAAATACTCAGAGTGTACTCCGAGCCAAAACAAAAGCATGTTAGTAATCAAATGTATGATCCAAGTCTATGTTAAGATGGCTAATGCATCGCAGGCAAAATGCAACTAGAATAGGCTCGGCTAATCTAAAGTGGCATATGAGATGCGACAATTTGATACACGTATTCAAATTGGAATTGAAATACTATGCAATTAGTATGATGCGCCCAGCCCGGTGCATGCGATACAGATGAATGATGCAAACATGCATAGCATAAAGATGCTAATTGAAACGTGCCCTAGAACTAACCATCGTAAGCGGTTAAGTAAAAGGGAGAAAGACGTGGGGTTGGAAAACATTCACACACACACGCACGTTTATTACACAATTGCGCCCTCTCGAGGGAGGGACCGAATAAATAATACAAATCAACTAACTAATCAACTAACAAGCTAATTAATTAATTACACAATACTTAGCTAATTAAGTAAATTAATTAAACTAAGAAAGCAGTAAAGAGGCCTCGGGAAGAGGGATGAATGCGTGCACGCTTGGCTTCGCTCAAAAATCCATCACCATACTCTTGCTGCCTCTATTTACACTGCTTTGCACCTCTGAAAAACTTTGCAAGTATCAATGATGCTTCTCAATCACCTCTTGAGCATTGTGGGATGTCACCGGCTAAAATTCAAGGCCACCGGCCAAGAGGAACTGGTCACCGACCATTTGTGGGGACCTCGGCTAAAAATTAATGGCCGGCCGGCATTGAAGATGGTCGACCGACCATCTATTCCTACAGAATCCTGTTTTGCTGCAGCAGAGGACAGACAGAACATGGCAATGCATTTTCAAAGCAATGTTTGCACCACCCCCCTCCTTATCATGTTTGAGACTCAAAGGAGTATGGTTCTCAACCCTCGGGCCATCAATCACGCATTTCAATGCATGGTGGCCCAAAGTGCCAAGTGTGCATTTTAATGTCAAATGAAATGCACACAAAACACATAAAGGACCCTAACCTCTATCATTTTAATGCATGGTAGCCCAAGGTGCCAAGTGTGCATTTTAATGTCAAATGAAATGTACACAAAACACATAAAGGACCCTAACCTCTATCATGGTTTATCAAGAGGCAAGGGAATGCACACTCAATGCGATGCAACTTAAGCATGCAAGCAAGCACGCAAAGAAACCAAGCATGCAACAACATGTGAGGCAAGCATGCAACTAATATGCAACAGGCATACAACCTAAACATGTAAACTAGTATGACATGCAACAAAATGCAATGGGCTTAGCATGCAACAACATGTAATATACTAAGTATGCAACAAGCATGTTATGGGCCAAGTACACAACAAGGCACAATTGAACTAGCATGCTACAAAATGCGATTCATCAAGTATGCAACAAGTATGTGACAACATACAAGGCAAGCATGCAACAACATGCGGGGATGGACTTAAACCAAAATGGACAGCTCTGGAATAGGTCCAAATCAGTGGCCAAAATGCTAAGGGATAAGGGACAAAATCACATACAAACATGCATGCTAATGGCCCATCACTTTAAGCACAAAAGGGCAACCTTTAAGCACACTTAACATGAATGAAAAGTATGCAAATGTGATGACATTACATGCTCTTAAATGAAGCTAGGAGTGATGCCAAATCACATAAACAAGTCAAACATGGCATGCTCAAGATTGAAGCCTAAGACTAGTCAAGGGACTTGAACCAAAACTACACAAAACAAAGAGCATTTGGCAAGTATGACCCAAAACAGTCCTAAATCATGGCAAAGTAAGTCTAAAACATGCAATGACCAAAGCCGAAACAAGCTAAAACAAAGGGGCAAAATCATAAGGCATGCAAGGCAATCAAAGAGGTGTTACACTACACCTAATACAACCAAACATGGCACGATTTAAGTAACCCAAACCAGAGTTAGGACATGTTAAAATGAGCCCAAAAACCCACTTAGATGGCATCCCAATGACCTAAGCATGATGGCATACACAATGACACATTCATGAGGCATAAAACACAAACTCTTTAAGACATTAAAAGAGTGATAAGTGTAAGCTTATAAGCATGAAATATGGGCTGAAATAACATTCTAAGTGATGTCAAACCACTGAAATGATCCATATAGAGCATGCTAGCAACTTGGACACTCAAAGCTAACAAGCTAGATTGCATAGTAGCTATACAAAACAATGCAAGCATAACCAAAACAATGAAGAACAGAGCTTAAGCATGCTACAACAAGGCTAAAAGCTTCATGGAGTTGAGCCAAAATCATGCTAAAAACACATGTTACAACATGATGCATGTTAAGGCCAAAACATGGGATTATAAGACAAGTGTATGAAGCATACATGGCATGTCTAAACCAACTCAAAACAGAGGTGTATTATGGCAAAACAAAGCCTAATACATGCTGAAATAAAGCTAAAACAAACTAAACACACATGCTACCACATAAACCATTTATGCAAGCATTAAAGACAACAAGGAGAGGGGATGACCCACTCCTTTTTAGGACCTCAAAACCACCTCTCTACCACTGAAATCCATGCAAAGACCAAAACAATGGCCAAAATGTATGGCCTAAAACAAGGCCTAACAAGGCCTTGGAGGGGGGAAACAGCCCCAAACCTCAAAGTGACCTTAAACAAAGTTCTAAAACACACAAAATCAGAACTTTTATCAGTTATAGTCAAAGCTTAAAACAATAAGCAAGATAGGCTAAAAGCTTGTGCAAAAATGGGGAATAAAGAAGGTAGGTTCTCACCTTTGAAGAACCTCTTCAAGAACACCACTCCAGCACCTTCCTTGGATCAAAACCAGCCCAAGAACCCTAACAACAACTCCTTAGAGCCTTAATAAGCCAAGGATGGTGTAACACTAGGTGTCTTAGTGCAAAACTAAGAACAAACACCCCTTTTGGGCATAAAATAGGATCAAACAAGGGAGTATAGATACAAAACTATATCTCACTCTGTAATCCTAATTTTTCTGAACCCTAGAGGAAGGAGGAGGGGCTCCCTCTTTATAGAGGCTCAAATCCTCAAGCTTCCAAGAGAAGCTAAACAAAAGGCAAATCCCTCCACACACGTGTATGGAGGGGAATAATTATGCGTGCCAGCTGTGCACTAAATATCTGCATAAAGCAAATGAACAGGGGTCGGCCAGCAGAAATGGCCGATTGACCAACACAAATGGCTGGCCGACCAAAAACATTGCCGACCGACCAAACAAGTTGGCCGGTAATAATAAAACAGGGCCGGTGGCCTCAAGCCAAGGCCGATGAGGTGTGGGGATGGCCAACAAGCCATTCCCTGCCCTCAGAAGCAAAAACACAAGTGTTTGGTGTACAACTAAGCACAAAACAAACAAGTCAATAAGTCTTAAGGCAAGGCGCGCGACCAAACCCTCTGAGAACTCAAGACAAACACGAACATGGACACCAAGTGTTCAAACGACGACGTCCAAGTCTTGAGGACGGTCAAAAATGGGGTGTCTACAGATTCTTTTTTGAAATTTCCAGTTATCATCAATGAAATGAGCAGTCAAACACATGTAACACAAATTCTGAATAGATGTCCAAGTGTCCGTAGTAAAGCAAATTCTACAACCCTCATTGCCTTCTTTAACTTATCTCTTTCATTCTTGAATATGTTAAGCACTTCTCTAGATATGGTATGACGAGAGAGGATTGGTGTGAATTTAGATTGTATGACATTACAAAATCTTCTAAACCCAACTCCCTCCACAAATCTAAATGACAACTCATCAATGACAACCATTTTCTGTAAAAGACCTTTTACAAGCATCAAAATTAAAAGTTGTTGCTACAACCTCAACACCCTTTTCATTTTGTTTCGGTTTAAGATTTAATGTTTGTTGACCATCTCTATCCCTATTTGGATATTCTTTATAATTGGGTGTATGACTCCTCAAATTGCTAGTCCCATGAAGTCTAAAGTTAGCCAAATACTCTTTCTTGCAATATTTGCATATGGCTCTACACTTCCCATCGGTCCCTATAACCTTATCAAAATGATCCCAAACTGTGGATGGTGCTCTCCTCCCTCCACCCTCACTGTTTCTCTTTGGGGGTCTAGGAGGCTTAGGTTCAGGTTCAAATTCAGCTAAGGGGGATTCATTTGAGAATTATAGGATTCTGGATGTAAAAGATTGATTACGGGAGATTGAACACTATCATTCTTTAAACTGGATTACAAAAATTACAAATTTAATTTCAATAACATAACAGATTACAGATTCAATTTCAATAACATAATTATAGATTTAATAACAGATTCAATAACATATTCAATTTAATAACAGATTCAATTTAATAACGGATTTAATTTAATAACAGATTTAATCACAGATTCAATAACATATTCAATTTAAAATTACAGTAACATATTTAATTTCCACTTCTAACGAAGATTCAATCACAGATTTAATTCCAATAACACAGATTCAATCACAGATTGAATAACAAATTTAATTCCAAACAGAAATGAACAGATAAACTCCAATCAGAAATGAACAGATTTATTTCCAATCACCATTGAAACAAAATCTTAGTCACACAAACAGAAATGAACAAAGAAACTCAAAGATCTGTTGCTACAAAAAAAAAAAAAACAGATTTGATTGCATAAACAGATTTGATTGCCTAACAAATAACAGATATGATTGCATAAAAATAACAGATCTGTTTTCATAAACAAATAACAGATCTGATTGCATAAACAAATAACATATCTGATGCATAAAAAAAAAATTCACAGACCGAGAAAAGAGAGAGAGAGATAGACAGATCTGATTACCTAAAACAAAATTCAAAGATCGGAGAGACAAAGACAGAACCAGAGGCTTACCTATGAGGTTGATTGGTGCGATGAGAGAGTGAGGTTGATCGATCGATCTTGCGAGGTCGATCGGTGCAGATGAAAAATGAATGAGTGAAAGACTGATGAGATAGAAGGAAAGAAAGAGAGACAGAGACAGAGACATAGCTTACCTGTGAGGTCGATCAGTGCGATGAAAGAGTGAGGTCGATCGGTCGATCTTGTGATGAGAAAGAGTCGATCTTGCGAAGTCGATCGGTCAACGAGGTCGATTGGTGCAGATGAAAAACGAGAAAGTGAGAGACTGATGTGATGTAATGAGATGAGATGAGAGGAAATAAAGAGCTGCGTTGAGTTTGAGAGATTAGATTAGGATTTTTTTAGTTTTGTTTCTTATAGATAAAGTGAAGATGTACGGTCTAGATTTGAAAAAAAAAAAAAAAGGTTCATGCAGGCGGGTTTTGCTAGTGCGGTTCAAACCCGCAATCTGCCCGCAACGCAAAAATCAGCCAAAATCCAAACCGCACCCGACCCTAATGTTTTTGCGAAACCATCCATACGTGTGCAGGTCGGATCGAGTATGGTAGTTTGGGCAGGTCGGATAACCCTATGCCCAGCCCTACTTACCATCACATTTGAAACGGAAAAAGTCAAAAAAAAATTATATTTTGACCCTAAATTTCAAAATAAAGATGCAAACTCACCTGGGACCTTGAATGGAATAACGGCACTTCCTATGTCTACACCTTGGATGATTCGGACCCAGAATGTCAAGTGTTGCATGTCGAGGATGGAATCCATATACCCAACTGGATCGACGACACCGGCTACCTCGGCCAACATTATATGGATGGGTTTCTTTGCAATGTTTGAAAGAAAGTTAAGTTTGTTTGGGGAAAAGAAAGTAAGAGCTTCTCTCTCTAGATTCTAGAGAGAGAAACCTCCCCTTGGAGTAACATGGTGGATGGTTAGTTTCTCTGCACATTTGCAGTGAGATAGAGTAAAACATCTACTGTTATGCCCCAAAATTTGAACAATTAAATATTAAATTAGGACTAAACCCCAATCAATATTCCATCATCCAAATCCTAAGGGTAAAACAAAATCTAAATGTTCTTGTCTCCATAAGGTTTAAGTAAATTTCCATGCTCAAAAAATTACAAGGGATAAAAAAAAAAACTAATAAAATGCCAACCAAACCATCTATCATAATTTCATAACTACTCAATACCTCCAACATTAAAGTAGCAACAAATAGTCAAAACAACTTAAATAATGTAAAGTCACAAAATAACCCACCATACCAAATTATCAAAATATTAAGGTCATAAAAAAAATAATAAATACATAAACTAATATCAACCTTAAGCTCAAGAAAACAAAAGAAGTCCAAGAGACATGTCCAACAACTATAGTTATTTATCGTCACCATTGTAGTCCCAACTAATCCTGCAAAGAAAGCTCAACTGTGCTCAAACAGAACGCACCCGAGATGTCAAGAGACAAAACGGGTCAGTATACAAGTATACTGGTATGAGTACAAGATTTGACCACACGTGTCTACCAGATACAAACAAAAGTACGTTTAATTCTTGTTATGGGACAAGGCAAGTAGTTCCACCCGCACCGAGATGAATGGGTAGTTTCCCGAGATACGGTGACATTTAGTTTCGTACTCGTACACAACTAAATATAAATTGAGTATATAAAAAAAATGCTGGAAATAAAAATAAATATGGTGGGTCTACCCTGCATAAAAAGTTAGTAAGATCTACCATTCTGCAAAAAATAAAGTTAGTATAATTTAATCATAAGTAAACTACTGAAGGAGTATAAAAAAAATAAAAAATAAAAATAAATAAATAAATAAATAATTGTTTCATGCTTAAATCATTCGAATTGACCAAAAGTCAAAGAATAAAAGTTGTGCAGAATCAAATTTCTTAAAAGGCCACGTGAACGAATTTAGTAGAAATTGAACAGGTTGAGAGAAAAACTAGATAGAAGAACCTATACCTAATTCGACTGAAAAATCTGAAGCTGAAAATGAAAAGAAACTGTCCTAAGATAATTTTTTTCGGAAAAGTTCAAAACATGAAAAGTGTTCAAAATAATGTTTTATTTCAGTTTGCACGAAATCAATAAAAATGAGCTCGTTTCGTGGGTTAAAACAACATCCAAAACCTGCATTGCTAAAATGAATAAAAACTGTTGTAACCAAGATCATCCGATTATAAGTTCTAATCGATCTTTTTAGCAAAAATTTAAAATACAAAAAGTTGTTTAAAATTATGTAGACATGCCTCTGCCCAAATTTCATAATTTATCAAGGTAGCTACTATTTTTCAATATGTACAAATCAATACAATTCAAACTATACCAATAAGCTCATATTTAATTCTTTGTACCTTAATCCTACCACTTCGGCCCTTCACTTCCGGCTTACACATATATCCCATGTGCCTCTCGTATACCTAACATCGCTCCGAAACCAAACTTGCACGGGGATATCGTCCCGTGTTTGACCCACACTCCCCGGACAGTTAGCATATACGTACGCGCGTAAATCAAAGCACTCGTCTACTTTAGAGAACGAGACAACAATATATATATACACAACACCTCATCTACTCATAAGAACAAACATTACAATACCGAACCTAAGGCATTCAAATAAATCTCATAATCCTCACTTCTTCTTCTTTTTTTTAGCACTCAAATAAAACTACAATCCATGGAGTCATAGTGGAGTATTAGGAATTTATCTATGGATTCCAAGTTTTTTTTAATTTCATATATCCATGAGTGTGATTACAACCATAAAATAAATACATATAAATACCCTAAACCTTACATACACAACTAATCAAAATAATTAAAATCAATCCATCATCTTCATGTAAATACAATATCAAATCAACATCAAATAAATAAAAACAACGAATTAAACATAAATCAAGGAAAGTAGATTTTGCACTCATAATTATTTTTCGAAGATCAAAGAGTTGCTTGAAGAATTAATGAAGCCACCAAAATAAAACCCCAACCCTTCTGTTTTTCTCTCTACCTCACCTATCTCTCTTTGCCCCTCTCTCTCTCTCTGTCCCCCCTCTCTCGGCTTTCTCAGATTGATCACAAAGTCTCTCTCTCTTTCTCTCTCTCGGCTTGCTGCTTCTTTTTTTTTTTTGAGTGAGCCTCTAAGGCTTATAACCTAATTAACATATTATATTATATTATACAAATACAACATATATAAATATAAATATCCCATATAAGATCAATATAAATAACTTTTTTATATATACATAATCAAATTAATTATATATAATAAATAACACATTAAATTAATTAAATATCACATTAAATTCTTATGTAGCCACGTAATTAATGAAGTCCAAAAATAAAATAAGGTAATAATAATAATAATAAATAAATAATGACTTAAGGAAAATTAGGGTCGCTACATCTATGTATTTTGGTTAGTTATTGTGATTGTTTATCTGGGTGTCCTTGTTTATCTTTCTAACTAGTTGTGTGGCTCTATAGAGTGATAGAAAGCTTGGTGGTTTCTATAGATATGTTGCGTAGGTGGATACTGGATGAAAAACTCCATTGAGGGGTGGATGTTTCAATGGGTCTTCTTGAGAGAAGAAGTCATGCTTTTTAGAATGGTTCTGTTTCTTGGAGTGGGTTTCATGTGGTCTAGTCCGGTGGGTCTTTGTTACCGGCGAGGCTGTGTGGAGTTATTGTAGATTCGTTTGTGGTGCCGATGGTGCTTGGTGGACGTCCAATCGGTTGACCCAAAGGTCATCTTGCCGATTGACCGGCTCCGGTGTTTGGTGTGTTGATATTGGTTGTTGTTTACTGGTGTTTCCCATTTCTGGGGTGTGCTATACTCTCATTAGATTGTTGCATCAATAGAGAGTTAGAAGGCAACGTACTAGTCTTAAGCCTGGTCACCACCGACGCTGGTACGTTCAAGTTCAAATGTAACTCAATTCTCAATTTTCCATAACCATAGCTTATGAGTTGAAGGCATGATTTTGGGAGTTTTCATGGCAAATGAGTTGAATGTTATATGAAAATACAACCTAGTTCTCAATTTTAAAGGGCTTCTTGGTGATAGTAGTAGTGGTAGTGGTGGTGATAGGGAAGATGACCACGAAGGAGTGAGGAGGAGGGTGGCGAAAGGATTTGGGTAATTCAGGGAATGATGAGAGAGAAGAAGAGATGGTGAGGTTGCATATTATTTTGAAATTTGGGGTCAAAATGTAATTTTTTTAACTTTTTCCGTTTCAAATGTGACAGTAGAGGCAAAATTGATACGATTTCAAAAACTTTGGGGGTAAAATTGAAATTATTCAAAGTCTGGGGGTGTACTTGAAAATTGCGTAAAAGTATACGGGTAAAAATAAAATTTGCTCTTCAATTTAAGGGAGCGTTTATTCTTTTAAATAATTTTGTTAAATAAAAAATTCTAATGGAGATATTTATAATTTTCCAAACTATAGGGTCAATTCGTATTTTAAGCAAATCTTAAGGGGTGTATTTGTAATCTATCGATTGTTTAATATTTTAAGCAAACCTCCAAGTTAGTCATTCAATTTAAGGGAGCGTTTGAGGAAATATCATTTTTCTCCCCAAACTATCACGCGTTTTTCAATTTCACCCCCATACTTCGATTTATTTCAAATTAGTACTTGAACTTTCAACAAATTGATCAATTTAACCCTTGCCCTCACATTCCGTTTACAATTAGACGAAATGTGCTGACGTGACATTAAAGTTCATTTGAGTTATTTTAACCCCTAAACTATACCTTAAAAATCAATTTGTCCCCCAAATATAAAAAAATTAAATTTAAATATTTAATAATTTTTTTTAATCTCAATAATGAAAAAATTAAATTTTAAATAATATATACTTTGCAAAAAAATAATAAAAAAATATAAAAGTCCTCATTTAGAATTATCTTTAGACTATGAAGTATGGATACTTCGACAAACATATCGTACCCGTACCGGTTACTTACTGAATTTTGAAAATATTTTCCCACTCAATTTTGAAATTACTATTAGTCGATCAATTTTATTGAAATTAATTTGGATAATAAATTAGTTACAATTGCACGTGAACACACACATAGAGTAGTCAAGAAATTTTCGGCTCAATATGTTTCTCTAGGATCAACTCGAGACAATTTGAGACCTATGAATTACAAGTATGGGTATGAGTACTAGTATTGGTATGATATGAGTACATTGACATGGTAAAATCTTTAAAAAGTAGGGTACGAGTACGGATATGGTTCAATACGTTTGTAAAAAAATATTTATTTTTAATTTGAAATAATACAAAAATTGATTAAATGGTTTAATTTGTTAAATCCAACATACAATTGACATTTAATGCCAAAAGCATAGGTATAAGATAAAATTAAATATTATTATATTAAATAACTTATAAACCATAACTTAATTTTAAAACCATGCTAAGCACAAAACTAAAAATGAAAAAGAAGTTTAGTATAAAGAATTTTATCTTTGTAGTAAAAGAAAAATATTATTTTCGACTGAGGTACGGCACAGCTTGGATATATATTAGATACGTCTGGATAGGCCAAAAATTAAGAAAGAAAAATTTGAGTACATATTTTGTGTACCCAGTACATATGCAAAAATATTATACGTTGGTAATGTCACAACCCAAACTCGCCCCTATATGTTTAATGTCGTAACCGGCTAGTAATCCTTAGATTACCAAAGGCCTCTTGACAGAACAACATATAATAAGGGGATTGCGGAAGCAAAAATAGAGAATATACGATGTCCATAGAGTTGTGTTAACATATATGAGATAGAAATCTTCAAAACAAACTTGTACATATATATATATATATATATAATGTCATAATTACATTATTCATATGTCGTTCATTCATAAACATGAAACCAAATGGGGACTTAGCCCAGTACAGATATACAGAACAAAATCAACTAAAGCTTGACATGGTCCTCTCAAAAGGAACCTCCTCCGGAGGCACGGTAGTTGGCTGACGAAATAGAATCTTAGGCCATCAATTCTAGGCCTGGTCACGTACCTGCTCACCTACATACATAATATAAATAGTGAACTGGAGCCCAGTGAATAATAACGGAGTAAATGATTTAAATAAATGATGTCCATAACAGGTACCAAAATTAGAGTTCATATTAGAAACAGATATATTTATGTTCTTGTTCAACTACATACATAATTAGAGTTCATGCTTCGTTATACATGGTACATCCATTAGCATTAACTTGCTTGGTAGTTCCATTGGAAACCTCCGGTACCGGGAAACTTGTAACTTGCTTGAACCACGGTATTGTTACCCCCGGGTAAGGGCCATGAGACCACGGTATTATTACCCCCGGGCAAGGGCCTTGCTTATAAAGGCATGGTATTGTTACCCCCGGGTAAGGGCCTTGTGCTAAGGATGCCACGAATATATTTCAAAAACTTGGACAATCATTCATTGCACAGAATTTAACATTTCATAAAACAGATCTTAATTTATATCATTCAGAAAGTAATTACATTAAACATAGCTTTACTAAGTTATAACTCACAGATGGCTCCACTTGTAGAACATGCAAATCAAATAACTTGTGGCACGTGACCTACACACATATAACAGAACACATAATGAAACACACATTCGGTTGGTACTTAACTTCTTTCGTTTCATTCTTAGTGTGTTTCTAAGTCTTAATCTCTTATTGAGTCTTAATCATGGCCTAAGAGTGCCTAGGATGTAATAAGGATACTAAAATGCACTTGAACACATTTAACAAAACTTGAAAAAAAATAAGGGTCCCGCTTGAGCGCAACTTCCCTCGCTCGAGCGGACATGCAACATGTAAGGGTACGCTCAAGCGCAACTTCCCTCGCTCGAGCGGTCTGTAAACTTTGAAAAAAGTACTGGTTATGTGAAATCTCTGCTCAATGGCCGCTCGACTCTCGCTCGAGCATGAGACTCATGCCCTCGCTCGAGCGGAACTTTTGTCGCTCGAGCGGTCTGTAAAACACGCAAACTTCTGGGAGCATGCATTTTATGCTAGAGCGGACTTCAGATCACTCGAGTAGAAGTGTAAGATCACAGAGTGGTCGCTCGAGCGTAGATTTTGACGCTCGAGCGGAGAGTAAAATTCTGGGATTTCCATATTGCTCTTCTTAGCTCAAAACTCAAATTCAAAGTTGTAAAACAAGGTCTTTTGGGCCAAAAACTTAAGGAAACAATAGGAAACAATTGTAAATGGTGAAACCATGGTGAATTCAAAATCATTTCACAAGATCAAGGCCTAGAAGCTTGCCAATTGTTCAAGACAAAACCTAAATCTTTGAAAACATAACAATATATATATTATGCATGTAAAGGTGCAAGTTCCAAGCTTTCAAAACATGATCCAATGAGGTGTCTAACTCAAAAATTTGTTGAATTCTTAGACCAAGGTCATAATAAGGACATGCAAGAGGGAATTCTTTGAAAACAACTTCAAATTATGATGAAATGAGCATGCATGCATGATATGATTTATTTCTCTTTTATTCTAACTTAATTCTTGTATCAACCTACTTAATTAGTTCATGTACTACACATAATAATTGTACAATTCAAGGGTTGAATTCTTACCTAAGCTTCCCAAGATGTGTGCTAGAGGCTTAATTCTTGAGTTTCCAAGTCTAATGTCTTCAATTCTTAGCAACTCTTCCTTCCCCTAGCTTTGATTCCAAATTCCTTCATTCTCTCACTCTTTTTCACGTTTCTCTCTCTAAAGTGGGGTAATAGGAGAGTGTATAGTGAACTAAAGAGTTCACACGGGTCTTATATAGGCTTAAATAAAGAACTTAATTAAGTTTGACTTAATTAAACAAATTTGCACTATTTTGTTCTAATTATTTCGTTCTGAACCGAATTTGAATTAAACCTACCATAAAATTCTAAAATCTCAAATAACACATAAATCAAGTCAATTTCTGAATCGGATGCCGATAAGACCTTCAATTCGCAAACCGAAATGGAAACATGAACAGATCTTTCTATGTTAAACAGATATAAACACCAATAAGGTAACATATGATGCGAAATTTCGCTTAAATTACTCATTAGGCATAATTAAGCATGGATTAACGTTAATCATGGATTGAAGTTGTTACAGGTAAGTACCCAGTACGGGTACGACATGTTTGTTGAATTATCCATGCTTCATGGTCTCAAAATAATTCAAAATGAGAATTTTTATATTTTTTATTATTATTTTTGCAAAGTATATATTATTTAAAATTTAATTTTTTTATATTTGGGGGGTAAATTGATTTTTAAGATATAGTTTGGGGTAAAATGAAATTTCAAATGAATTTTGGTGCCACGTCAGCACATTCCGTCCAATTGTAGACGAAATGTAACGGTAGGGGTTAAATTGATCAATTTTTTGAAAGTTCAGGTACTAAATTGAAGTAAATCGAAGTATGAGAGTCAAATTGAAAAACGCGTGATAGTTTGGGGGATAAAATGATATTTCCTTGGAGCGTTTGGGTTTAGTGGGCCTATTTTGAGACCGATCTTGATATTATGAAACATTCATTTTTTAGAACTCGTTAAGTATAATATAAATGTAAAAAATAAGATAATCAGACATTGAATGTATGTTTAAATCACATTTATTTTAAAAAATAGATGACAAATATAATTTAAGAATACCTATCTATTTTTTGTAATATAAATGTGATTTAAATATATAGTTATCAATATCCAATCATATTGATTTTTTTCATGAATATTCTACTCAATGAATTTTGAAAATTAAATGGTTAAGATCACCGAGGTCGGTTCCAAAATAGGCCCATTAAGCTTAAACAGTCTTTCAAGTTAAGATGGCCAACTTGAGAGAATTCAAATTCAAAAAATTAGGTTTAACTTATTTTTCAAAAATTTGAATATTTTATTTTTCGTGTTTTTTTAAGGATAAATTACAAATACACCCCTCGATATTTGCTTAAAATACGAATTGCTTTCTATGATTTTAGAAATTACATCATGTCCCTTCAAGTTTCTAATTTTATAACAAATAGCCTATTTTATTAATAAATCATCAAATTAATTAACAATTTTTAATGATGTCAGAAATTTATTTCAATTAATAATTCAAATAATGTTATTATTGTATAAGGGAGCAGTTAGAAATTTTATTTTTTCAGTTAATTCTGTTAAATAAAAAATTCTCAAAGAACCTCTGAAGTTTGGATTTACTGCTTGAGTTACTTTTTCAATTGCTGAACAGTAAATGTTTCTATGTTTTGACATCATATTATAGATGATTAATCACTTCACACATTGAGATATATCTATCGGTTGAATGTTTTCATTTATTTTTTTTCTTTTTGGGTTTATACATTATTATGAGATTCTTTCTTGATTAGTTTGTTGAATTTCTTTTATTATATAGTCGATATTTTAATTTAATTAAGAGTGTTCATTTACAATCTTATAATTTAACATATATCATATAAAATCATTATATGATAGTCCAATTACAACATATTTATATTTAATTTTTTCAATAAATTTTATATAATTTATATTTCTACACGTTTTTATTCCAAATGAATATAAAATAAATAAATAAATAATTAGAATTACTTTTAATTTTATATTACTAATTTTTCTTCTAATTTAACTATGGGTAAATTACACTTTACATCCCTGCACTTTACACTAAATCTCATTTTGGCCCTTACACATAAAATCATGACAGTCAACTCCCTGCATTTCTGGTCAAATCTCACTTTAGTCCCTACACATGAAATTATGACAGTCAACCCCTGTTCTTTTGGTTAAATCTCACTTTGGTCCCTATACAAGTGTCAATATCCTTTTTATGTTACTCAATTGTTTAAATATTTAACAGAATCTAGTCATATGATAATAATGTGATTACGACATAAGGGTAAGAAAGGAAAATCATCTACATTTTCCAACAACACATACTTTATCCCAAAATTTATATCAAAATATGACTATATTAGGTTTTACAAAACATAGATTGTAAACAATTAAGAAGATGAACAAGGGTTTTGCATAAATTGGAATCATAAAACTCTGTCTTTCACGGTAATACATTCTTCTATCTATTCATTTTTTCATCTTTTTGATTTCTTTGTCGCATTTTTTTTTAATTTCAAAAGTTCTACTTTCTTACCTTTTCGTCCCAATTTTTACCCCGCCACACGCACGCGCGCACGCGCGCACACACACACACATATATATATATATTGTATTATATAGCTCTCATGAATAGATAAACGATATCCGATTAACTTGATTTTTTGCAGGCTTGTTCTAATTGATGTATTCTAAAATATAAACAATTCGGATTATCTAAATGAGCTCCGAAATAGGCCCATTTTGTTGTAAGCAGTTGCTGCTGCACAGCCCGCGCAGCAGCATCCCCAATTCCCATTTGGTATCACTTATAAATCAATTTATTACTTAAAAAAAAAAGTTGATTGGTGGTACGGTGGTACTACATGCATTAATTAATGTACACATTAGTGTACCAATTAGTATTATATCATTATTACTATCTCCATTTATTATACAAATTATAGGAGCTGTTGTAATGTGCAAGGCTTGAAACTTGCATACCATATGCAAGTTATTTCTCAGCCATTAAATTTGATTAAATTAATCTAAACCCTTCAATATTTTATACAGCCTATACCATTTTCCTGCTAAACCGGTTGAAACTTTCCCGGCCATTCTCCCTATTTTCATCAGTCACCTCTCTCTGGTTTGGCTAAACAGGACTCCTCTCTCTCTCTTCTCTGGTCGTCTTCCACGAATGGAGATCGAAGTCGCAGGCTGTGCAAGGATTGAAGAGGTAAAATTTTCTCCCCCTTGCTCCGAATCTATGGTTTCTCTCCCTCAATCTCTCTCTCTGATTTCTCTTGCTCGTTATCATCTCTCACTCTCGTCTCTTGCTTTCGGAGGCTTCTTGAGGATCTCTATCCTCTCCAGTAGCTTATTGGTTCAAAAGAGTTCTCATTGAAGAGGTATGGTTTGAAATTCCTAAAGCCCTATTTCTCGATAAATAGGTAATTTCACGAATCAAACAGTATCTCGCACAACTTGATTATAAGATATATTGGGTGAAATTTGTTGGTAGAATTTGATAGATTATTAGTTAATAATGGATTCTTTGCCTAGTTGGTTACTGTCTTACTTGTTCTTTTTTTAATTTTTGTTTTCTATATTTTATCTCGACTCTTGCCTATTCACAGTTTGAATGTAATATTTGTTTCATGGCCTCATGGGTTTCAATTGAAAAATTAGGGATTGAAAAAATTAGGTTTGGGGTTGGGATTATTCCTATATCCATTGTAGTTAACTTATTATATTTTATTTGATTAAATTGTCTGTGTAATTTGATTTTGATTTTCATTTAGTTGGTAAATAGGATAAATTATTCAATGCTCGTGGAGCAATGGTAAATAGGAAATTCAATTTAAATTTTTATGAATTTTTATTAGCCCAGATGAAAGGTAAAATTGAATTCATAAATTAAACTGTATCTAGCACAACTTGATAGTTTCTAGCATTGATTGTGCCCTATGATGAGGTTCAGGTTGTTCACTTAGTAAGATGACACTGCCTTAATGAAATTCAATTTTATTTAATTTTGTGATAAGTACATCTATTAGGATAGATAAATAGTGGCTATGTGTTTCCTTGGTAGAGGCCCGACCTGCATGTTCTTTGCTTTTCAAACTAAACCCTGGGGAAATTGAGCTGGATAGCAACTTGAGTTTAGTACTGTCCTCTATCTCCATTCTCTTCTTGCTTCATTTTTTTCTTTTTTCTTTTTTTATAAATGTTTTGATAGTATTTTCTTTTGTAAGGTAGGGAGACTCAAACTTTAGTCTGTTTATTAAGGTAATGTGACCTACGCAGCTGGGGTATCATTTTTTGCTTATTATTAGATTTTTTTTATAGTTTTTTTCTTTTTTACATTGGAAACTTAGTCCAATTGTTTGTTAACTAGATTATTATTCAACAAATCCATTCATGTGTGCATGTGGTGCAATTGATGAATGTATTGTACAACCTAGGTGTCGTAGGATATTTTCAATTCTCACATTAAGTATATATGTCAACTGATGAATGTACTATAACCTTTAAGATTTTTGTTTGTTGGTTTTTTCCCTAGTCAAAGATATTAGAAGTTTATTTTTCTTGTCTTTCTTCACAAGGAATTCTGATTGAAGCCTAATGGATTAGTTACATGTGGTTTAAGATTCATGAGAATCGTCTTAATAATTCTATTTTTCAGGAGCCATGTTAACCTTGTCGTGGTGATATATTCCCACTCTTTTTAGTTGTGCGTGTCCTTTAATTATTAAAAAGAGAAATCATTCTTATTCCAATTTGAATTATGAATTTTTTGTTTTATAAATAATTTCTAGTAGTCGCGAGATATATTGAGGGCTATGACATTCTGATTCTTTTTCTATTTAATTATGTGGTTGTTAATTGTGAGTTTTTACCTGTATCTTCCAAGTGTATACATGGTGGATGTGTTGGTGTTAATGGGTTAGATGTCTTGCTTGGGATTGATGTGAAAATGTTCTGCTCATCTTCAATTTATTCTTATGGATTAACATCATATAAAATTTTTAATTTGTTAGAAAGAAACTTGAATTTTGTTTTCATATTTATAGGTTTTCTTGTTTTGAGAAATTAGATTTGATTGAATGGTCGAATGACATAGAAGGGAGTTTTTTTCTTGGTCTTAAATGCGTGGGTTTACTCTGTTTTGAAAATTACTATATTTAAGTGAGAACAGATGATTTTGGGTTTACCCTTGTATTAAAATTTGTAAATAATATGAACAAGTATGGAAACAGTGAAACAAATTTGGAGATTGAATTGATTTGCAGTTGTATCCTATACGTTATCTTACTGAAACTAAAAAGTTTGGTCATATGTCTAAAAATTTACTTACAAAGCACTTTTTTTTTTTTTTTTTTTTTTTTGAATAGCAAGAAAACAATATTATTGAACTAAAAGGTGAAAACAAGGGGTGGACAAGATGCCCTTGTACAAAGTTGAGAGATCTACGCAAAAACCTAAGAAGCGTTAACTAAAACATAAAACAAACCACCTAAGTATAACAAACAGCAGCCCAATCCGTAGTAATCGAAATTCAGGGGTATGTCCTTGAAAAAGGGAGACACACAGGCCCAAAGTGATGTGAGATGCCTCACCTTATCCAACAGAGCATCAACTTTAAATTCCTTTTCATTAAAAATTCTATCATTTCTTTCCAACGAAATGGTCCAAAAGATAGCAAAGATAATGCAGGACTACAATGTTTCGGCCTTCTTATTGCTTCCAAATCTGCCATAGGAAACCAGCAGGAAAGCACATTTTCTTTATTTATTTATGCTGATTTCAAATTGAGGCTGCATATACTCTGGAAAGATTGACGGGTTGATATGGACTATAGGAAATCCAATAGGAATTTGCATTTGGGCTTTTAGAAAAGGTAATAGGCAATGATTTAATGAATGGTATGGGCACATTAAGCTAAACTGTCAAAAGAGTTTGTGTAGTTGGCCAACAAGTAAATTACTCTTTTGGTTGGTGCAGTGCTTGTCTAGTTGCATGTGTGTAGAAATTTATAGGACACATGTTATATAAATATGTGAGTGCATTTCGCTGTATTACAATACTGCTATTTTCATTTGATTATTTGAACTTGTCTTTTTAAACTATTAGCCTTGTTCTTCATTTTATAGTGTTTATCATGCTACTTGATTTTTATATCAAAATATAGGCATAGTTTAATTAAGACCATACCTACTGCTTCTGGGAAGAAGATAAACAAGAGTATTTTGGTTGGTCTCTATTATCAGTTGGGTTTTTTTTTTCATATGAAGAGCTTCTTTCCTTTATGACCGTTACCTATCTTTCAATTTGTTTGTTGAGTTGTGTAGAGTTGGGTTAACAAACCAACTAGGCAATGCAAGTGTGCATGTGTATGTTTTGAATTATTAAAGCACACCACATATTCTACAATTAACTTGGAAAATGAAACTATGACTACAAGGAGCAAAAATAGAATTGATTTTAGAAGTGTGAAAAAGATGGAGAAATTGATCAATCATGAAAAAAACATAAAGCCGGTGCATGCCAAAAATCGATTAAGAGAGAAACAGATTGGCTTCTCATAAATCGATTTGAGAGAGAGAGAGATGGGGGGTTATTGTTGCAGATGGAGGGATTTTGAGTTTTGGAAGTGGTAGAGGGGTTGGAATTAGAATGAATGAGGCTTTGGTAGAGGGAAATCATTGAAGTGAAGAGGGCAGAGAGAGAGAGAGAGGTCCTTATATACCTGATATCTATCTGGTTGGAGAGAACACCTTCACTTCAACAATGGAAGCCAATAGAGGCTTTAGTCCCGTTGTGGCTGGAACTCAACAGAGGATACTAGTTATTGCAGGAAATTAAGAATTACACAAAGATAGTGAGAGCAGCAGAGGAGGAAGAGAATGAGTGAGAGACGAAAAAAGAGAAAAAGAAGCATAATCCTTGTGGATGTGGGGGAGTGAGAGGAAAATAAGAGGAGAGAGAGTTAACCGGTTGCTCAAGTTTCCCATTTTCTACCATTAAACAATTCACTGGTCTTGATTAATTGTTTGTAATCTAAGGGCAGATAATTGGGTTGCACATAATGGGTTGCACACCTAAACGACTCTCATAAGAAATTTACATAAAAAAATTCTAAGATTTGACATCACCAATGTGATGACCGGGTACGTAACCCGTCTTACTTTTCTTTTGTGCGCGTGGGTTTAACACCTTTGAAATCTATTTCTCAAAATTTTCGTCTCTACTAATTTTAATTCTGAGTTCCACTTGTTTCAGGAGGCTTGAAGTTGAGTCCGGGGTTTACACTTGAGCTGGAGAATTTTCTGGGCTAAGGGCTAAGCTGCACGTGTGGGGGCCTTGGGCCACATGTGCGGGGTTGGGGCCACACGTGCAGAAGATGAGGCCGCACGTATGGAAAATAGGGGAGGTTCTGGGTTGGTCACTGCAATATATGCAGGTGCGGGAGTGGAAGTATATATGAATTTGTTGTGGGAGTTTGTAGAAAGAGGCGTCTTTTGATATTGTGATTATTGAGGAGAATTAAAATGATGACTCGAAATCCTAATTTCTCTTCCATTTAAATTTGATGCCGGAGTTTTTAGTATTAGGCATTGGTTGTTATTGTAATTAGAATTAAAATGATGAGTCGAAATTCAAACAAAATTTTCTTCTTTTTTTTTTTTTTTTCTTTCAAAAAACCCTTTTTGACATATAAATTTGTGTTTGATAGGTAAATAAGACCTCAATCATAGTAGATGCATCCAAGTATATAGAGGAGCTGAAGGGAAAAGTAGAGAGGCTAAGCCAAGATGTTGCAAGTTCACAAAGTTCAAATGGACAAAACTCATTGCCAATGGTACATATTTTTAAAAACAACTGTGCTATCCTTTCTTTAATATCATGTATAAAATCATGAAAATTAGTAACTTATTTTTTTTTTTTCATTTATTATATTTCAGCAAGTTACTGTGGAAACCTTAGAAAAGGGTTTCCTAATTAATGTGTTTTCAGAAAAAAAAAAATGTCCTGGGTTGCTTGTCACCATACTGAAAGCCTTTGAAGAGCTGGGCCTTGACGTGCTTGATGCTAATGTTTCTTGTTCAGACAATTTCCGTTTAGAAGCTGTTGGAGGAGAAGTAAGGAATTATCTTCTTTTTCTTGTGTGTGTTGTTTTTTTATGATTTATTTTGATTCATCGTAGCTTAGATCATGATTTTGAATATCGGCAGATACATATACTGGTCGATACAAAATGTTTGTTATGCTTAATAGTTTTAGTGTGATCTATATTTGTATGAATTATGCCCTTTGCTCAAGTAGTTTTTTTGTTCGGTAAAAGACGTGAAGTTTCTTGTCACGGATGTTACAAAAATGGCAACTTTGTTGATTCTCATGGAACCTTGCAGAATTTTTTTTTCAATAACTTATTTTTTCTTTCAACTGTCATTCGTATTCCTTTTTAATTATTCTTCATCTTGATGAGTTTGATCCAATATTTTTTTTTAAGGCTAGAAATAGTTGGAATTGGTTATTGACCTCCTAGATGGAACCTTTTCTCTCTCACATATTGTACTCACTTTCTCCAAGTTTGTTGAGAAGGCACATATTAATTTGTACATGATAGATATTACTAGGTGTGCATTTAATTGTTGATTTTTTTTCATTGTTGAATGTAGAACAAGTCCTTTTACTAAATTCTCTGGCTTTTTATGAACCAACAATCAATTGCTAAATGAATTATTTATATTTTCTATTTTATTTTTGTGGTTTTGATATACTAATTGGGGTTTGTGAAAAATATTATAAGGTTTTGAGGGTCGTTGAATTCGGTGGCTAGTGTTAATGCACCTAAATGAGTTGTCTCTTTAGAGTGTCAATGGTTTCTTTATTGAGTTACAATATGTTTTCTTTATTGAGTGTCAATGGTTTCTTTATAGAGTGCCTATACATTTTCTCAATTAATTTATAATCTTCATGGTTACTTGATAATGAGTTTCAATTTTTTTTTTCTTCTCAATTATGCTACGTAAGGTCCCAAATTTCATAGTGGGTTTTTCTATTTTTGTTCTCGTTCTTAATTGTAGTGTTCACTGCGTTTGCAACTCAGAGCTTTGTCTTACGACCTCTACCCGTAGACACTTTGTAGACACTTCTCTCAAAGCAAATATAATGGTTTGTGGTTTGGCTCCTTTTCTCTTTCATTTCCTCTCTAAATCCAATATTTGAGAATTTGATTCAGCATATTTTGTTTATTTGGGCATAATCATTTTTTTTTTTAGGGTTATGTGCGTGTCTATATATGTAATATGTATACTTTGTATTCTATAAAATGCTTCACCTAACGCAATACATGTTGTTCCCCCTATAATTGCTGGAATTTATAAGGTTCTCTAGAAGTATATTCTTTTTTTGTTTTCTCTTTTGAATATGTTCTATTTTGTCTATTTTTGTTAACTATGGTGATATTTTATGCTTATTTAAATTCCTTTTCATTATTTAGAGACAATACTTTAGACTTGTTGAGTAGAATATTCATGCAAAAATCAAGATGATTGGACATTGGTAGCTATATGTTCGAATCATATTTGTTTTAAAATAATGGACGACAAATATAATTTCAATAATAATCATCCATTTTTTGTAATACAATTTCATATTTTTACTTCGTTAAGGTTGGCTTATACAATAAAATACGCCTATGGAGACAGACGACAGGTAATTAGGACATGTAGGTTGAAAGTTAGTAAAATACTCCTTAAACTTTGTCGAAAAGGGCGTTCTAGGGTGAAAATGTGAAACAACCCCTAAACCACTCTGGGGATGTCATGAGAAGATTGATCGTGACAAATACGACCTGTGGGAACAAAATACATGTAATTAGGACACGTAGGTTGGAAGTTAGAGTAAAAAACGCCATAAACTTTGTGAAAAAAGGGCGTCCGATGGGCAAAAAGGAGAAACAGCGTGCGAACCACTCTGGGGATGTCACAGGAAGCTTGCTTGTGATAAATACGACCTGTGGGGATAGACAACATGTAATTAGGACACATAGGTTGGAGATTAGAGTTCAAAATGCTTTAAACTTAGTTGACAAAAGGCATTAAGAGGGGGCAAAAATACGAAACAGTGCGTAAACCACTCTAGGGATGCCACCGGCAGCTTGCTCGTGACAAGTACGACCTATTGGGACATACACTACTAGAAAAGGGAGTATTGGACACGGAACCTTTTGCGATGGTGTGAAAATCGTCGCAAAAATCATGTTTTTGCCACGACAAACGAAGCCGTCGTCAATTTAATTTTTTTTGTGACGGAAAATCTAAGACCATTGCAAAAAATAGTATTATATGCGACAATTTGTTACCTGTTTTTTTTTTTTCTTTTTGCAATTGTTTTAATCTTTTTGCGACTCCTTTTATTCCTCCGTCGCAAAATGTTCTATTTTTGCCTTCCCTCTTTTCCCACTCTTCCCTACACCCTCTTCCCTATCCTTTCAGTTCTTAGATCAAAAAGGAAAAAAAAGGGAAAAAAAAAAAACCATCCATCTTCTCTTAGTCATCACTGTTACTCTCTCTCGCTCCCAGTCGTCTCTCTCTCTCGCATCCCCAACACCTCTGGTGTGGGAAGAGTTCCAGGTAACCCTCCTCTCGTCTCCTCTCTTCTTCTTTCTTCTCATACTCGCTCACACAGACCCTAACAATCTCTCTCTCTCTCTCTCTCTTGCTTTCGCATTACCCTCACGGACTGGTTGTAGCAGCAGCGGCAGCGATTTCCCACTTCGGACACGGCCCACATATATTTTATAGTTCTCTGTTATCCAGGCATAATAATGCCATGTAAAGTATTTCCAGTTCTATGCGAAAAAATTACCCATATGGTTCTCATATCTGACTTATATGACTGTCCATTATCATTACCGTTAGTGTAAGAGGAAATTGCTTTGTTATATCTTTCAATGACCTTATTTTGTATTTACCCATGCTTAACTATCATATGCTTAACTATAAGCTTTGTCATTAGTGTCCTTGGTGGCGCAAGTTCAAGTTACGGAAACCTCCTCTCTAGAAATGAGGGTAAGGCTGTGTTTTTCTTGCCCACCCTAGACCTCGCTATAGTGGGAAACTTGTGCATTGGGTCACCCTTTTGTACCTGAATTTTATGCATATTGTGAGGATAGCAAATCCATAGCTGGACAGGCCATAGGTTTCGTTGCCATTTTTGTTGTTACTTCTTTCTGTTTATTTTCTTTTTATTTTCTCCTGCATGGATTGGTGAGAAAATCATTTTTTCAATTGACTGATGTCTGATCTTCTGCAATCATATTTAATGCTTGACAGTACTTTCATGGTTCATCTTTAGAAGAGAAAATACTTGTTTAATTGCAAGGAAATCCATTTTCCTCTTACTATGTTACTCACAAGTCACAATATTCAGTTTTCTTCCTCAGTAGCGAGTTTCCACATCTGAAATTGAGAGCAAGTAGCCTTGTTGTTTCTTGAGAAGAGATGGAAACCTACTGTCACTTGGTGAATATTGGCCAAGAACCTTTGTATTTGGGAAATTTTTGTTTTAAATGCTACTTCTTTTCCCACAGAAGCAGGTATCAAGATCCATCGTTTCTTGACTTGTGTAATTGATGAAGAAAACCTAAGCAATTGGGAAGATACATTGTTAACTGACTGCTTTCCTTCAATTGAGTTCTTTACAAAGCAGAGATTATTAGTTGTCTCTGAAATTCCATGCAGTTGGGTCAATATAATTGCTCTTTGATGGATAGAATGATGTATATTCTTAAGTTAGTTTAGGCACTCTATGGAATTAATGGCTTCCTATATTCATGGTCGCAAATGGGTCTTGTGATGAAAATTGGAGCCATCACTATATCTGATAATTACATGAAAATTTTTAGTTCCTCTTGAATTTGAATGGCAGTTTTTTCTTTGGAGTCAACTCTGTTTTTTTCATTTCTCTCTGATCTTTATTCAATTGTCTATTGAGCTGCTTAGATTTGCTACGAAATCAACCGAATAGCTCCAGCGCATGATATACATCTAATCCAGCATCACTGTTTGTGAGATGGCAGCCAATTTGTTCATGGGCCCCAATATAGGTGATGATTATACATCTAGTGCACATTTGCTTGTGGGAATCAAGGTTGGGAATTGGCATCCTGTTGAATTTCCCAAAGGACTGGGCCACATTTGTTGTGTATAAAGATGGTAAATCCTTTTCTTAGGGAATAGGATAGAAAAACATTCAAGGAATTTCTATCCCAACCAGTTTTTTCTTTGTTTTTTTTTTTTTTTTTTTTTTTTTGAGGGGGGGGGGGGGGGGGGGAGCATGGCATGGGGTTATTATCATTTCACTATCCATGGGAATTATAGCTTAAGCAGGAAAGGAGTTCTTATGGCCATGATTATTGAGCCAATTAGTTTATTAATAATAAATTAAAGTACTCGGAATTATTTTCCTGATAAGTGAAGTCTCAGAAATATTAATCGTATTAAAATAATTTTAAAAAAAATACATTATGGAGATTGCTAGAATAGTGAATGATCAGGCTGCGAAGTTTGAGAACATGAGTTCAAGTCTAAAGAGCAGATGTGTTGTGTAAATATAGCTTTGTAATATTATAATCTTGGTAATGATGACATCCTTATCTAGTAGCACAAACCCATTTCTTTACTGACTTTGTCACGAATGAAAATTATGTTTTTTTTATTAGTTCCAATTTACAAAATTTAATTTGGTTGTCTTGTTGACAGTTACTTTGCGCCTGATAAGCTTTGGGTATGACTACCATTGGGCATCTCGTAATTCTTCTTTTGATCAGAAAGCTCAAAAGAAAGAGCATTGACCCACAACTTTAAGCCATCACTCTCTCCATAAAGAGCAGAGTTAGCAACCATGTCAGAATTACAGGTAGTAACTTAACCATGCCCATCACTCCCATCCTTGGTCATTTGGTTAAGGACGATCTAGGTTCTGTTATACAATTTTCTCACTTCATTAGATAATTTAGATTTAGCAGTAGTGTTTCAAGAGGTTAGGTTGGATTTTTTAGAATCGAAAAAAGAAAGAGTATATTGAGCAACTGTAAATTGGCCAAATTAGTAATGAATCGCCATAAAACAGACAAAGGACAGAAGACTCATTCCTCTAAGTACATCTTAAGTCAAATAGTATAGCTTGTAGAATTATAGTTTTTATTAAAGATCGATTGTGATTGGTGATCTAATTGTTACGGTGAGACCCACATTTTTTTTGGTGATGCAAAGAAGAAAAACAATTTGAATTTTCTTTTTCCTTACCTTTCCCATCAATTTAACCCAACCTACTTGTCCTGGATAAAATACACCTCTATCTTCATCTGAAAAAATTGTTCCGCTTTTTAGTTTGAAATTCATGTTGAAATTTTCTGCTAAGTATCTAAATTGAATTTATTCTGATGCGAAGGAATTTCTGAATTGTGATATCTGATTGGCCAAGGAAAGGGGATTAAAACTTATACCTCTGCTTCATGTTGTCTTCTAAGCATAAAACACGGATGTTCATCTACAAAATGTTAAAAAAGGAGCCACAAATTTTAGTTCTTTTGTAAAGCACACTTATGAAAAAGGGTTTATTGTATGAGGTTTGAATTCCATTTAAACTGTTTTGAGTGTTCATTAGTGACTAATTATGTACGATACTTCTCTATTTGTTTTTTTTAAGCCGTTACACATTGCCTTAGATAAAGGTTTATGTGTAGTTTCTTGTTCAGTAATTTGTATGCCTCCATTTTGCAGGTCTACGGGCATATAGTTTGACAGTTGATCATTATCAAGGTTGGCAACTCTTGCTTCTCACATGAAAGGCATGCATAAAGAAGATTCTACTTAGTAACTGTCTCCAAGAACTAATGGAACTACACCAGGTTATATGCTTGCAATTATTCCCAACTCACTAACCATCTGCAATAGGAAGATATTATATTTTTATTTAGGCTGTTTCTACTGTCTTTGGTAAATTTGTTAATCTTTAACTTTGAAAGTGTTCTCTCTATTACTTTGCGGGAATTTGTTAATCTTTAATTTCAAAAGTGTTGTTCTCTCTGTAACTTTGCGGGATTACCATGAAGTGATTTGTTATAGACCTATAAAGGATGATCATTTCCATATATTATTCCCTACCTTGCCGTGGTTCCATTGGTGGTAATAGTTCCACATTAGACTCTTAGATTGCTGCTATTGTGAGTTGAGAAAAGTTCACATCTATGTATGAGATTTATCTTGCAAGGCTAATCCATTTAATAGAATTTCTGGATGTGTTTGTTGCTGATCTAGTTCATTTTTGTCTACTTGCAATCTTTATTCACTTTCAATTGTTTGATAGACATTAGATTTTGTTCCTTTGCTATGTAGTGACTTATTTCTTTTGACTTTGATTATTTTTCTGGTCAATTTTCTTAACAGATTTGATGATATTTTCTAGCATGAAAATAAGCATTAAGTGCATGCATTTCATTTTTGTCCTTTGCTTTATATAGAATTTTATAGTTTCTGTCTTGATGAAACGATGAAAATTTAGATTTCTAAATGTTTGCTGCAATGCTGTGCCTGCAAGACTGTCTGCAAACAGTTATTGCTGTCATTGGCTGTCTTCATTGACTTTTTTTATTTTTCCAATTACCCTGTTTTTCACATCTGATATACTTTTCCTGAGCAGGCTGGACAGAGTGATACTAAACCCAGATGGTACTCAGAGTTAATCACTGGGAGATGTAGCACTAAAGGATCTATGGAGTCATTGAACCTGAGAAATAGGCTGTTTCAAGGCAACAGATATGAGTCAACTACTGCAGCATCTGTCAGAGACTCCAGCTGAGAAATATGAATGCCAAGCTGAGGTGCATTGTTGGAATAGTAGAGCTGATTGAGTTGTTATGGCTTGTGATTGAAATAGCTGATAGCATTTTCTGCTTTTTGACAGGTTAGTCGATTCATGGACCTCATTGTTAACAGCTTATATAGCAATAAGCAGGTGTTTCTTCGGGAGCTCATTAGGCATGTTTTGATTTGTTAGTCAACCTTATTTCTTGCTACTTTTACCATGTGTTAATGATGCATGCCCTTCATCAGTATGCAATATTAGTTTTGCATTGAGCATCAAAGGACACTTATTTTTTTGCCATTTCTGCGTCGATCAACGATCACTGACACCTGTGAAGAAAAATAACTGGCTGAACTGTATCAAGGTTGTATAGAGTTTGGAGATGAAGGGATAGTAATTATGCTCTAAGCCCATCCAAATGTGCTGATCTCGGAATTATACATAGTTGTTCGTGCTAATTAAAGCAAGCCTAGGATAAACAGAGAGAATAATTGGGTGAAAAAAATGTACCAGTACGTTAGAAAAACTAGACATGATTGAAAATTATATTTTAATATGGAGGAGGGTTTTATTGCTTTGATGGAGGTCTTGTCATTCAATGTTTTGATTTAATTGTATGACTATTGGTTTTGCGATTGCAGTGAGTGTCCTCCACAAGTGTTGCCAATAGATAGTTTGTTTCTTGTATTGGTTTTAAGCCGAGTTAAATCAAAAAGCAAACTAGAATTACAAGTTTGTCTCAAGTTCCAAGTGAATTAAATGATGCTATTGCTAATGTGCTCCAAATTATGATTTTTAAACCTCACCAAAGCGAGCGATGCTTTGGACAAGCTGCGATTTCTCAGTGTTACAGACCCCAATCTTTTGAAGGGTGGAGTCGATCTTGATATCTGTATCCAGACTGACAAAGATAATGGGATTATTACAATTATGTAAGCTTTTTGAACACTAAAAATTATTGCAGTTAATGTTTCCATTGCAGTATCAAAACTTTATGTGCTCTGTGCAGGGATTCTAGCATTGGGATGACTCGTCAAGAACTTATTGACTGTCTTGGAACTATTGCACAAAGTGGAACTGCAAAGTTCTTAAAGGCATTGAAAGTGCACCAATATTTGGCTTAATTGTATTGTATACTTTGATCAAAGACCTTGTGCTAAGTTTTATTTATTTGCCTAGATTGAGTATAATTTTAGCATAATCTTATTTATTTGCCTAGCCGAAAATACAAAACAATCTCGAACCACTCTGGAGATTGCGCGGACAGCTTCCTCGTGCTTAATAGAACATATGGGGACATAGGTTGGGACATACGGCCTATGAGTAAGACACATAGGTTGGGAGTTAGAGCTGAAAATGCCGTAAACTTAACTGAAAAATTGCATTTTGGGAGGGGGAAACCTGGGAGAAACTTGTTTGGACATGCAACATATGATTACGACTATAATTATACAATTTTGAAAAGATAATATACATTCGAGTTTTATATAATTTTCTTTTATAATTTGAAATTATGACGTTATTCAATCAATAGTAATGGTTAATTTTATTTTTACAGATGGTTTTTGGCGTAGAAAAGTGGATATTCTTTATTTTTGTGCGGAGGACATTGTTTTTTTTATAATCCGTTATTATGTTGTCCTTTGTTTTTTTTTTTTGATTACTATTGTTCATACAGATAACTATTGGCATTGTACAAATTGCTTTTGGCATAGAACATATTACTTTTGACATGGTATAGATTATCATTTGACATGGTATTGTGGAATTTTTTTATTTTTTTATTTTTGTACGGCAGACGTGATTTTTGTATAATCCTTTGTTTTGTATAAAATTATTATTTTAGGTTGGACTATGCTTGATTCGTATGGAATTTCTATTATATTTCGAATTTGATGCTAAAAGTTAAATTTTCTTGGATCGTTGTTATTTTCTTTATATACAAGGTACAGATTGCACAGAATAAATACAGGTCGTGGCGAAATAAATATGTGTGTAAAAATAAAAATAAAAAAACTAAATAAAGTTTTTGACAAATAAACATTTAGTAGCTAAAAAGAAGTGAAGTTGTTGGCGATTAACCAATCTGTAGCCAAAAAGAAATAAAGGCTTTTTCGCAATTAGTAGCCAAAAGAAAGAAAATATTTTTGGTGTCTAAATAATTTGTAATAAAAAAAAATTAAGATGAAAATTAAATTTTATTTGGTGACTAAATATTTAGTAGCCCAAAAAATTTGAAGTTTTTGCCTATTAAAAATTTAGTCATCAAAAAAATTGTTGATATTTTTTACGACTAAATATTTAGTCACCAAAAAAACTACAATCTTTTGCCTACAAAAAAGCTTGGTTGCTAGCTAAAGGAGTCAATTAGATGTTTGGCTACAAAATTAATTTGTTGCTGATAATATTTTAAAAATAATTAGCAACTATATATTTTAATTACTAAATAAAACATAGTAGCGATAAAATTTATCTACGACTAAAAATTTAGTCGATAAAAGTTCAAATTAAATTTATAAAAAAAATTATGGCGACTACATTATTAGTCGACGAATGGTATTCTTTGGCTACTAAAATAATTTCAGTCACCAATATTTTTCCCGACAATCAGTCAACGACCAATTGAGTGACTAAATACTTTAATTGGGAATTACATTTGTCGTCTAATAATGATTTTTAACAATTAAAAATTTATTTTTTCAAATGTGCAATTTCTTATAGTGTGCAACTAGTTTGAAGATAATTCATAGTATCAAGAAAATTGTAAATGATCATTTTTATATTTTTTTGCAAAGTATATTATTTGAAATTTATTATCATAATTTTGCGGTGTTGGTGTAAGAGGCGGTACTCTTTGTCCAATACATTTGAATCTAATTATAATTGAGTTTGTAGGATAAAAGTCATTTAAATTTTGACGAATTTCTCACATAAAATTACATAATTATTTAATGCTAATTGAATTTGTAAATATTTATACACAAGCATCAACATACATCATTATAACCTCACAATTGCTACAATCATCACTAATATTGCTGCAACCATCATCGCCGTCACTATCTCTGTTAGCACCACCACCACCACCATTATGAAGCCACCATTGTTTTTTTTTTTTTTTTTTTTTGATTCATAAGAAAAGGAGACAACAGACAAAACAGAGAAATAGGCAAAGCTGCCTTACACAGCAGAAGGAGAAGAAGAAGGCCCAATGATGTCTGCAACAAGCAGATTTGCAATCTTAGTGAGGGGATCATTAAGAAACACAAAAGGGGCTTGGTGATTTACCCCCACATTTGCCAAACCATCCGCACTCTTGTTTCCCTCTCTACGTATATGAGCTATTGTGCAGTTGCATCTTTGCATTAGAAACTTAGCATCTTCAAGTAGAGCCTTGTACTGAAAGTGCTGAGATGGTGAATCCTTGATGAGTTTAACAACTTGTTATGAGTTTGTCTCAATGCATATGTCCTTCATTCCCTTCTCAAGCATTATGGTGAAGCCTCGGTAAACTGCCCAGAGCTCAGCCTCCATGCTAGTTGCTTCCTCTAATTTTCCATGATATCCATGAAGCCAAGCTCCTTTTTCATCCCTAAAAAGGCCTCCATATCCAGCTGGCCCCAGATTGCCTTTTGAACAACCGTCAGCGTTGAGTTTCATTTTTCCTGCAAAAGGCAAAACCCAATTAGTCCTGTGATTTAGAGCTTGGCCTGTAAAGTGATCAGTTTGGAATGCCTCATATGTCTCTGTGGCTTGGTGTTGAATGGATCTAATAATTTCGTGGACATTTCCATACTCTTGTTTGAAGACCACATTGTTTCTATCTTTCCAGATTGCCCAAATAGTGTATAAGAACACAATGCTCCAAGGTATGTGGTAGGTCTTCATTTCCTGATTCTTCAAATTTAGTTGTAGCCATTAAGCCACCATTGTTATTACCACCATCTTTATAATACTTGTCATCGTTATCATAAAACATACCATCATTTCAAGTAGTGAAATTTCATTATCTTTAAATAGTGAAATTGAACCTTAATATTTAGATGAAATTATTAAAAAAGTAAAATTTCTACTAAAGAAATAAAAATTACAAAATTAAAGGCAAAGATGAACTAGCGAGTAAATGGAAAACTCATGAGTTAAAGAGAGATGTCATCAATGGATTCGTTGGAAAACAAGTGATTGTCACTATCATTTAACTATAATTTAATTTTCTTAATTTAATTTGTTGTCTAATTAATCCTATAATGTGTGTAATTACCAAAATTTTACGTTAATTTGAAATTCCCTCTCAAAATTTAGGTCCCTCCAAGTTTTGCCCCTAAGCCCTCCTACGTTTCTCGTGTCTCTTTCTCTTCTTCTCTCTCACACGACTACTTCTCATTCTTCATCCTTCACGGACGATTTTGTTGCTCCCATTCCACCGTTGTACCGCCCGAAATCCAAAGTCCACACTGCCGATTCACGAACTTAGAGTATTTCATTCTGACCAGGTAAGTTGATTTCTGTTTCTTTCTCTATATCTTATTCTTTGCCCTAATTTCTCACAAATCGACTCCCTCTCTTAGCAATCTATACCTCACACACCTTTATCGCCCCTGTAATCACTACGGCACCATGCTACCGTTGGCACCGTCTCTCTGAATACAGCGAAACCCCCTCCATCGCCATAGTCCCCACATTCACACGACCCATCTCTTCCTCACCACACATCTACTCTACCACATTCACCACTGCTGCAAATGTCATTCCACTACCACCGCTACTACCACTGTTGCCACTCCACCTCTACGACTACCATTACTACCACCATCACCACCACTCCACTACCACCACTACCACTACTGCCACTGCTACCATTACCTCTCCTCCACCACTGCTACTCCATCTCTTCTACCACTACCACAACTTCACTACTAATTTCCTTCGTCATCCCCTCTTATCCACCACCTTCACCACTACTACCGCACCCTCTCCTCTACTACAAAAAATTAGTTCATGATTTATAGTAAAAAAAAAAAAAATGGGCCGCAAAATTTTTTATTGTGGACTTCTCCCATTACTAAAAGTTAGAGAGGGATGTTAGACCAATTTTTCCTATAAAAAAATCTATGAATACAAAAAATAAAAAAAAAATTTATTTTTTTATATTTTTATATTTAGCGTAATTTTAATTTTTTAATGAGATTTATACTTTTAAATGTATCTAAATTTTATACTTTTGCCCCCTCAAACTGAGAACTCAAATAAAATAAAAATTATAAACAATGAATAATAATTTAAAAATATTAATTTAACAAGCATAATATATTTTGAATAGCTACCCAAAAAAAAAAAAAAAATTAGGAACAAATTTTTTCACAAAATTTTATATTAGTTTAAAATTCCCTCTCAAAATTTTGCCCCCAATCCCTCTCCTACGTTTCTCATGTCACTCTCTCCTGCTGTCTCATACAACTACTTCCTCTCATTCCTCCTCCCTTACGGACGATTTTGTTGCACCGTTGTACCGCCTGAATCGAAAGTCGATACCGCCGATTCCCGAACTTAGACTATTTCATTCTGACCAGATAAGTTGATTTCTTTTTCTCTCTCTGGATCTTATTCTCTGCCCTAATTGCTCACAAATCGACTCCCTCTCTTAGCAATCTCTACCTCACACACTTTCACCGCCCTGTAATCACTATCGCAGCACGCCACCGTTGGCACCGTCTCTCTGCATACAGCGGAACCCCCACATTCGCATGACCCATCGCTCTCGCCAGCCAATCCCACCGGTAAGCCCGCCTTCCATTGCTTTTGTTGTCCGTCTACATCCTCTCTTGCTTCCTGCCATCGTGCCCTAATCTCTCTCTCTCTCTTTTAGCCACCATATTTCATTCTGGGTATATGTTAATTTCAAGATTTGGTAATTCAAGGAGTGTTTTGTGTTGGTAGTTCACAGTTGTGTTTCTTTGATCAATTGCAAATTCAGTTAAACACACAATATATTTATGTTGGATGTATACATGAATTATTGGAAGAAAAAACCTAATGTGATGTGAACTAAGAATTTGGGTATTGTGCTGTTGTCTATTTAATCAATTTATTGACTTGCAATGCAATAATGTGTGTAATTTCTTATGTATGATTGATTTTGTATATTATTTTAACAAGAGGAAAAAGACTAACAAGGCACCTCACAACAGAAAAAATGTATGCAATTAGTCCACCAAAACAAACATTAATCATCCTAAAACCTCTTGATTAGTGTTTAAGGTTGAAGGGGTAGTAGTTCAATTCAGGTTTTCAGTTTTATTTATTATTATTATTTTTTGTTTTGGTTTGGTATGATGCTTCGGATTGAATCCTCCAAATATCTTTATAAGAAGTGGGTTTACAATTCATTGATTTAAAAGTTCATAGTTTGGGGAAGGTTTATAGCTTAATTTAGGTGGAGTAGTTTAATTCACAATGAACAAATTCTTGCAAGTGTTTGGACTATTCAAAGTAATTTTGGCTGATAACATCATCTTTCTTCATTTTACATCTCTACATGTAAAGGCATTGCATTTTGCTTTCCTCTTTTCTCTTTTTGTATTTATTTATTTTTTTAAGGTTTTTACAATTAGAATTGTTTGCCATTTTGTGATTTTTGATTTACAGGCGTGGTGTGAGCACTTTGAGGTTGATGAATGAGTTAAATGTGTAATCTTGGCTCCTATGTGTTTCATCATGCAAGCTTATGAGGCATCCATAAATGTGCAGCTAATTGACAGCCGAAGTTAGTCATTTGCCTAAGACGTTGAGAGTAATTTTTTAGTATGAAAATATCTGCCATGGAAGAGCATTCATGTGTATTTGGTTCTAAAAGCAAATAAAGCTGAACTTGGGCTTTAAAGTGAAGTAAGTCCTAGTGAATACAGTTCGTCGAGGAAAAAAATATTTTTCTCCATCTAAATCTTGTTCATGATTTACAATGTTACTTCCTTCAATCTTTTTTCCGCGCTTACAATTCAAAACATTACAACGCCAAGTAAGATTCAGTTAGCCATCCTCATGGACATTTACATTTACATTTGAGACATAGTTTGCATTCTCAAGATGATTTTACATGCCTGATGCAATGTGTAGCTCCAAATGGGGGTTTGTGGGAGGAAGGGTCAGGGAATCTTGATTCTGAAGTTTCAAAATTTGTGGTGGCTGACTTTCTCTGCATTAATCTTAAGCATTCAAGAAACAAGAACATAGTATTGTGAAGTAGTGATATGATAGGCTGGTTTAAATCTTTAGAGACGAGAGAGTCACTAAATAGCATTTTGGACTTGCATTTACCTCAGTTAAAGGGCACTCCATTGCTGGCTTTTCTTCTATCATGATCTTCTAAACGTGATTAGGTATTGCCCCCCAATGGCATTGCATATAGATTGCATGTTCTTCCCAGTTGTGTACTGTACATCTCATGCATCTATCTTTTATGAAAATTCCATACTCTTCTTTTGTGTAAAAAGATGTTTTTAGGGATTAAAGTATTGGATGGAATGCTTCATTTCACATATAAATTGAATTTGAGGCTCACAAGGATTTAGGAGTGTGATGCTATTGCTGAAGGAGAGTTATTATGATTAGAATGAGAGGAAAAGGAATTATGCTCTTTGATATTGGTTTTGGACAATTTAAAGACATTGGTTGTTAGATATCTAAATTTATTTTGCGATAACTTTATATCTATTATCCTTTTTTTATGCTTCTCTTTTTCCCTTGTATGGGATCTTGGCTGTTACTGATTGACATTTGCCTTTGGTCATTGTGGTGCCTTAGTTTCTAATTTCTGCTATTTTGGTAAAGACAGACTAAAGCTGATCTACAATGTCTTGGCAGCCATGAATAAGCCGAACATTTTTTTTTTTCTTTTTTCCCTTCTGTTTTCAAATTTTCTGTGCTCAATTTCAAAATGACAAACTGACTGTAGAAATTATTCTTAGATCAGATGATCACTTCATTCTCACACTTACCAAAGAGACAGAAAGAGTAAAAGTAAAAGTCACAACTTTGAAATAAGAAGCACTTTATTATTATTATTATTATTATTATTATTATTATTATTATTATTGTTTTTAAGGGCTGCTTAGCCTAACAGTAAGGCTTGTCATTAGTACCCCCTATATGAAGCACATGTACTTAAAAAAATGCCATACCCGTACCACATCACATTGGATACACGAGACGAAACATGTATCTTTTTTTTTTTTTTGCTTCGTGAGTGTTCAACTTGGGTATGTAATGGGTACCTCTGGAGCATAACAGGTTCCAACTACAATCATGTTTTGAAGTATATGAGTACCAAAACAGGGTGTTCTTTTATTTAGAGATGAAGTTTGCTTGATAGGACTTCCTTTAATGCTTTGCATGCTTTTAAAATTAAGTTTTGGTTTGTAGGTTTTCTAATGTAATGATATTAAAATTTGGTTTGCACTTTGCTTTTGGCATTAAAAGGTGTCGTGAGTTTGAGTCATCGAAATAGTTTAGAAATGGGAGTAAGGCTGTGGACGCCTTATCCTTCCCAAACCTTGTTGTAGCAAGAGTTTCATGCACTAGGTCACCTTTTTTATTGTTGTTATTAATATCATTTATTTTATTTGTTTTCTCATTAATGAATTGCAATGTTAGTTGGAATGTCTATCCTAGTTTTTTTTTTTTTTTTATATTTTTAATGGCATGCAGATTATAAATTGTTTAGGCGATGTGATGGTTTAATGCAACTTTATTTGTAAAATAATGTCTTATCTCTTACAGATGGTTTCATTGATCATTGTGGCTCTTGCTTGGTGCTCCATGTTGGTTATGCTTGGAATAGAAACTGGAATCTACATCAGAGAGTTCCGGTGGTATGTTCGGTTTGGAGCTGCATATGTGTTGGTGGGGGATGCTGTGATGCTCAATCTCATTCTTTCAGTGACAGATTTCTACACAGGGTCAGTATACTTTTAATAAATTTGTAATCCTTTGTTGTTGGTACCTATGTATTGTGCTTGAAATTCATTTACTGATTGAAAAACTACTCCTAGATTGCTCACTTGTTCTATTTTGTGCGTTTCCAAAACTTATTTTGTGCATTTCCAAAACTCCTAGTATTATCTTCCCTCCTCCTCCCCCCTTTTCTTTTTGGTTTTGTGAATCATAAAATTTGCATGATATAGTTATGCCCCGAAAAGCCAAATCAATTAAATGAGTAAGGAGACCAACAGAGACAATAGTAAGGAGATGAAATACAGTTAAGGTAGATGGAAATGCTAGGGGAAGGGGTAGATCTAGATTGACGTGGGATAGTGTAGTAAATAGAAATATGAACCTCCTTAATTTGACTAATCAAATAACCCTTGATAGAGCCGAATGGATAAGAAGGATTCATGTAGCCGACCCCATTTGATGGAACTTAAAGCTTGGTTTGGTTTGGTTTTCTGTTTTCCTCCAGTTTTGTCTCATTTACACTTGCTATATTTGTCTTTGTATATCAGAAAGATACAGTAAATGTGCCACCGTATAGAAGGCTGAAACTAGCATTTTTAAGTTGCTGACATTGGTCATACATTTATGAGTATATGTTTTCTTTTGATGGTCTTTTTGCTTGTGAATTTGATGTTTTATAGTATTTGTCTCTCAGAAGGAAAATGTTTGACCCGCCTTGTTTCACAACCTTGACTTAGTTGCTCCTTTTGAGGTTTTGAGGTTGAGGCATTTAGATGATTTATTAGCTAAATCTACTCAGAAGTCGTTTATAAAAATATGGTTAACAATGCTAGAAATTTTGTCCTTTTAAATGCATTAGTCGTTATGTGATAAACGTTTTCAAAAGGAGAGAAAAAAGAGGTGGACGTCGATGTATACTTCAGAAAGTGGATGGAGCAACCTTGTTGACTTCATAAGTTCTGATGCTTTAAAATTGGAATTTACAAGTTATTAATTTTTTCCATTAGCATGCTCCACAATGAAACCCTAATTTGGGCACCTAAATGAGATGTTTCCTCGGTTGGATATACAGGTTTCTCTTGGCCTTGTTGTTGCTTTGAATTACCACAACCCTTTCTTGAATCCTTATGAGGAATTCCAGGTATTTTTTATTGTTATTTTTGCAATGTTTATTTATATATTATATATGGACCTACCTTCACATAAGTCAAGATTGCACATTTTCTTTTTCATATGTGAGTCTCTCTCTCTCTCTCTCTCTCTCTCTCTCTCTCCTTTTTTATAAAATGAAAATCTGTTACTGTTTATAATATAAAATGTTACCAAAAGTCTATAAACAGTTTTCTTTCTCTGTATATTCTTCTCATACATTGATGTAGGAAACAGCAGGAACTTGGAATGTTGCCACTTGCAGTTAGCTTAATGGGGGTGGGAGTCACATTATGCTTGTTGGTTAGGATTTAATAAACTGGAAGAAAGGTTGTAGGGCTTTCCAATTGTAAAGAGTTAGAACTTAGTTTTTAAAGTGAAAAGGTTGTTGGATTTTCAGTGAATAGTTTGTCAGTAGTTATTGACAGCAAGTATTTTAAGGTTTCAGTGCTCAATTCAATGCCAAAAAGTAGTGGAAAGAGTTAGTGTTGATTTTGGATGGACAGGATAAATGAGGGACTGAATAGGCACTACCTGTGAACAGTAAAATCTGACTAGTGTCTAAGAAGAATAAAAGTGAAAGAAGCAAGAGAAGAAGAACCTGGGAATTCCTTGGGAATCACCTTTTGTGGTTAGATTGCATCAAGCATCATACAAATCTAGAAAAGGTTTCCCTCCATAGGGATAATGATCTGCTGAGTTTATTCAACAAATAGGATGATTGGATCAATTGTAACCATCATATTTGTCTCATATCAATTGTACGGTTAGAAGTATATGGCAAACAAACTTGAATGACAATATTGTGAGTGGGTTTGGTAGGTGATGTTTATTGTTCAACCCATAAAAAAATGTGCAAAACCCAGCTCATTTAAAAAAAAAAGAAAAAAAAGAAAAGAGTCAACTGAAGCTAATGCAATAGGCTGTCCTGCTTTTAAAGAATATATAAACTTTTTTTTTCTCATAGCTATTGACTTGTATTGGTTCCAAGTCTTTCAATGTTTGTTTGAGCGATTCTTTTATCACCTAAGTTTACTTTCTTGGAGAATCCCTTAACAGCTTTTTATTATTTTGAAGTCAGTAATCCTATCAGCATTTTTTTCCTTGGATAGAGTGTATCTCTTTACCTTTTAGGTATTTATCTACAATGTGCAAGCATAAGGTCTTACTCGGTCTCTTGTGTATTAATTCCTTTGTGTAGAAACTTAAACATCATCCGGCCATCAAACCTCTTCTTGAAGGTGCTACTGTCCTCCAATATGGTGCCCGTACATTGAATGAAGGCGGGTTTCAGGTGCGCGATATGTTATTTTGTGTGTCCGGCGACCAATAGGAAATTCACATTAAGATAGTAGAAGTATCAAAGGCTTCTTGAATCTACCACATGCATGCCTGATGTAGTATTGTAAATCAGTGCTAAAAGGCAGATGCAAGTGCCTGAAAATAATTTTCATTTGCAAAATTATTGGTGGCTGTTTACACAAAAGATTTGCACATGTTGTGTGCCAGAAATATTAGAGCTAAAATTATAATATTTATAGCCGATTAGACTGCAAATGCAGAGTGGCAACTCGTTTTTCCCGTTTTTTATCTACAGCTCAAAAGGCATGGTACCTTATTAACAATATTACTAATTGTTTGTTAGATGTTATGCAAATATAAATATGATGCTAGTTAAATTTCAGTCTATTCCATATCCAGTATTCCCGGGTGGAGCAATTATTGGATGCTCAGCTGGCTTCTTAAATGTACCAAAAATAAAGGGCACACATACTGCCACGAAATCAGGTATAACTCACATTATCTCAAGCAGTGCTTTATCTTTAATGTGAAAACCATACGATATGTCTAGTTGGTATCTAGTTGATATAAAACAATGTTATTTTATGATTGTTTGGTGTTGTAAATTGCTAAATTCTAGGATAAAGTCATTCAAGATTTAGTTACTATGAGATTAAGTATGCCAGATGATTTTTTGTTGCAGCAGTAAATTGTTATATATCTGAGGTAAATTGGCCCCCCCCCCCCCCAAAAAAAAAAAAAAAAAAAACAAATTAAACCTTTTTTTTTCAAAAAAACTTCTTAAACCCTAAACTTCTCGGTACTATGCCATCTGTCCATCTTTGTAACAGAGAAGGATAATTTTGTCAATTTACCCCTCTTTCTTGGATAATTTTGTGAACATACCTCTTCTTCCACTGTCTTCCTCCCTCCTAGAAGCCACCACCACCAGTGGCAACCCCTCTACAACTCACCCATCCTCTTGTTGAAAAAAATGCGTACACATATACCTACACTGATACATACTCCATAACCAAATAACTTATATCTCAGATGGGTGTGAGAGCAACAGAGAGTTAGAATCACCCTCCCCTGCCCCTCCCCACCCTCCCCTGCCACACCCAACTCCTCCACAGTCCACCTCCGCTACATGCAATCCACCAAATAAACTATTAGAAAAAATGAAATAACGTATAGAATGGTTGGAATTTGTGATCAAGCTATTAGAAAATAAAGGAGTACTTCTAAAGCTTATTTTCTTACAGGAATGCTAGTAGCAGAAGCTGCATTTAGTGTACTTCATGCAGGCTTAAATATGGAAACATACTGGAACAACTTAAAAAATTCATGGATATGGGAAGAACTTTACAGAGCTTGGAACTATCGACCAATACGTATTGAAATTTATCCTTTCTAACTTTCTGAATGATCTTTCCTCTGATTCCCATTTCATATTTTGATCTACTTCACACTTTGGTTTTCTCAGAGGCGCTAATTGATGGTCCATTTCAACAATTTATTGTCTAAATAAACCACCTCTTGAATGAATTATATTTTTACGATATCCAAATCTATTTTTGTGTTTTCTTGTTTCTCTGTGATGTGGTACACATGCCAGAAATTGTATTTCCAGAGTTTTTAACTATATTTACTCTGTATTTTGTGTGTTTTCAGGCTTGCGATATCAAAGACCCAAAGTAGAATATTGAATGGACTGTGCCGGAAGGTGGTGGCGGCCCAGGCTACTCCATCATGTAGACCTTTTGCTTGGATTAACTGCACGCAAAATAAAAATGTATCCCAATGTATACAATTACAAATAAAAGTCAATCTAATTGGAAAAAAAATTTAACCTGTGCTGAGGTTTCTCTGCAGAACTCCATATCCTGTAGTTAATATAAATTGTAATTCCTTCTTGTTCCCATTTAGATCATTTGATTGAGTAGTCGTTGCATTGTGAATTCATGTCAAGAGATTCCTCAACAAAATGCACACAAACCTTTATTATCTAGAGTTCATGTTCCCAGATTATGAGCTACTCACAACCCAAGTTGCCGTGAATGGAAAGTAGGACTACACAGATCAAATACAAATCAAAATCCAAATATAACTTCAAAGCTTTTACACTAGGAGAAATTTGTGAAATGGGAATGGTAAATGAACGATTTTTTTTTTTTTTTCCTTCTCTAAAAAACGTAGTTTTTTACAAACTAGCATAGTATAATCTTAAAAAGTTCGCTAGAAGCCTTCACAAAATTTCCAAGAGTTTTGCCAAGTGTGCCACATCATCCCACTGTTTTGGCAAATTAAGAGTACATCCCAAAATTGCCCCTAAGCAAGATGTCGAGGATTTGGCTTTCTTGCAGATTCCAGATATCTTTAGTTCAATGCATAAAATTGTAATACATTAAAATCTAAAATCAGGAGTCTACAAATGGCCAAATCAATTTAAGTTGAAGATCTCACTGTTTTGGGTTTTAAATAAAGATTTGGTGATGCAAGTCCTTTTACAATCAATTAATCACCTACTTTCATGAAAGAGTGTCCTATTCCTCATATGGAGAGACCAGATGCTAAGAGTCAACATTCTTCCTATAAGCAGAACATATTAAAGGGCTCTTGTGTTCAAAAAAAATATTAAAGGGCTCTTCTAATGAATTGCTTTCTAAAAACAGTTCCTGCAAAAGCAATTTCAAATACTAACAGTACGAGTAATCATACACAAGCACTTTCAACATTCCAAAAACACAACCAACAATAGAGAGAGAGAGAGAGAGAGCATTTTGAAAATTTTAAATACAAGACTACCACCAATATATTCGCCAAAACATGTGCTACATGACTAAAATAAATGAATGAAATCACCCCCACAATTCAACCACGAACTAAATCCAACATAATACTCCTACAAATAGATCAACCGCCACATCTCAAATCCTGAACATAAATCCAAATATAAACTGCCTACAAAATAGTTACACAGACGCATCTAGTCACACACACAACAGAGAGAAAATGGACATATCTGACACCATAATCGGAACACCAAAGATTTGGACAATAACTGACCCTTCAAGCTCCAAAGATCCGCCCATTTCCACATCCGCCCATTTCTATTCCGCAATTAATCCTTTGATGAAGGGTTGACATCTGAACTGTTCTCTTTCTGGCTTGGAGAATGCATTGAAGCACGCAATTGTTGTGAGTGCTGCTCCTGCTGCTGTTGCTGCTGCTGAAGTTTTATTTGAATTTTATTTGAATTCTGAACACAAGCTTCGCGGAGGGATGGTCGACCCTCAAGCCCCAAAAAAACTTGCATAGAACTCCCGAGCTTTCACCCGTTACAAAACTACCATCATAGACTAAGAAGCACGACCACTTATAAGGTGTCATGTCTATGTCGAACACTGACAACACGTGTCGCGCACACGTCCAATACTGTCATTTTTTTTAAACCCGAACACAGTTAAGACACTGACAAACACATTACAAGTTTGAAGAAAATAACTTGAAAACAAAAACGTAGATTTATACCTACTAATTCTTCCTTTTTTAGAGTTTAGGAATTAATGTGATATTTTTTTATCATCATTAGATGAAATATTCATATATATATATATATATATAAACATACATTAAATATAAAAAAACCCCCATATTTAGTGCGTGTCACCCATTTGTCATGTCAAGCATTTGTTTCCTAAATTGTTGTGTCAGCATGTCCAAATTGTGCAGCGTGTCCATGTCTGTGCTTCTTAGATTGTCCAAATTGTGCAGCGTGTCCAAGTCTGTGCTTCTTAGATTGTAGCTAAGTCACAAAAGGAAAACTGCGCTCTTTATTTCATCCATTGAGGAAGACATACAAGAGAATACTGGAAATGATTTTATTTGAATATTGAAAATAAGATTCAAGGACAGGTGATTGAACCTCTAGCCCAAATACAGTATATATAACACTCCACAGCTCTCACTCCTGTTCTCTGACAAGACCTATGTTACATGGACTCTATCACTTCTACTATACCATATCCACCAGACATTACAAGCATAAGGATTGGGGATATGTGTCCAACACCATAGTATCCAATTTCACTACTTGGATCAACTAATTTTATATGATGTTTGAAGAATATACTTACATTTGCTAGTACAGAAACATTTCTAACTTCTCACACGAATGAGAGACATAGGGCTTGTTTGGTTTGAATTTGAGAGATGAGTTTTAGAGAAAAAAAATTTCAAAAATTGTTTGGTTTGACATTTTTCTCAAAAAAATTTCAAAACCACTCTCTCTTACACATCAATCAATTACTTTTTCTCTCCTCTCTCCTTCTCAATCACTTTTTCTCTCACACACATCTACTAAATTCTTCCAAAATATCAAATCATCCCAAACTTTTACAAAAAATTTATCTCTCAAAATATACAACCAAACAAACCAAATTTTTTTTTAAAACAACTCTCCCAATTTTTTTTCAAAAACAACTCTCCCAAAACAAACCAAACAAGCCCATAAATTCCATATTTTTCCTAAATCTCATTTAATTTGAAATACATTTCCAAATAAATTGGGTTTAAAAATATTAAACAATATGATTTATCAAAAATATATATATATTAAACAATATGCAATATATACACGTTTAAGACGTGTCCCTGTATCCATACCTACCTTTTAAATGCATATCCTAATATCCTACGATTTAGTTTAAGAAGATCTGACGCTTGGACACACAATGAGTCCATGTAACATAGCACAAGAGCCAAGACTACTAATTGAACTCTTTATTACACAAGGACAAAGTCAACTATTCACAATTGTCTCCATTCCCGTAGGTCTTCCAAGTCTTTTACATATTTATTTTCAATGAAAATTTTATTACCTACATACACCTGCACCAACAGAAAAGAACCTATTGATGTCTCTAATTGGGGTATAGTATAAGGGTATTGTTGAATTAATTACGTTACGTCTCCCATTGTTAGATAATATACAAGGCCAACATGTCCATTTTATGCAAAATCTATAGGTTCTTGACAAAGCATATATTATCAAACTATGGCTAAATGGCCATGATATTTTACATTTTTTTTTTTGACAAGTCTGAATGACCATGATTCTGCCTCTTCATAAAAACTACAATTTAGGATAAAAGCAAATATATGAAAGAAAAGTAATTACAACAAAAGAAACTCCTAGCAGGAGTTTAGGAAAAGTACCCTTACCATCTTGCAAGTGAACCTGTTGCTCCATTGTTTGCAAACGCAGCTTAAGTTCACTATTTTCTGCAGTCAGGCCATTTGTATCTCTGTTCATAGCAAACCCACAAGAAAATAGTGATATCCATGCCATAATCCATAATATGTTATATACTAGAATTTTTCAAATACTCTCTCTAAAGAAATTGAAAAAAAAAAAGGTTTTTTTGTTTTTTTTTTTGTTTTTATAAGCAACAGGGAGAATTGTATTAAAGAATGTGCTGAGGGAACACACCCCTATACAAACAACAAAAGGAAAATAAGAGAAGAAATATAAAAGATTTACCCAACACCCTACTGCAAAACAATAACACAAAAACAAGTCCCACCAACTACAATGCTTCAATATAGTGCCAACTCCACAAAAGGTTCTTTGTTGGCTTACAACATTGATTCCATTTGGTTCCACCACCTTTACCAATTAGCAAATGAGAACTGATATCCAGATGCTCTCTTGGAATTTTCTCTAAAAATGTCCATAAAGGCAAATATAAATAAATAAAAGCACTAACAGGCTTCTTCCCTAATATACTATCCTCGACTAAACAACCATCCTTGGACTTTACGATTCTATGGCCCACTATATGGTCTCTCATCTTGTGATCATCATAATTCACTGATCATTGAATCCTCAAAAGTTCTCTTTCCTTCCTAGAGGACACTTTACCCTCTTTCTTCAAAACCTTCTTAACCTTCTCCCTCACAGGTTTAATTTCCATGGCAACAGTGACCATTACACTAGTCGATACAGTAATTTAAAACCATGCTTCTGATACCTCACTGGGGCCTTCACATTTTGCCCAATGGTCTTCAGATCCCTTCCTTCCACCCCCATACAGGATGAAATCCAGAAGCATCTCTGCCACACCTATGTACCCATCACCATACTTAAAGACTCTGGAAGGCAAACCCTGCTCTCTCCTCAGACTCTAGACGGCAAATCCCGCTCTCTCCTCTGCCTCTGGGAAGCCCTAATCTCCACAAATCTCTCCCCTTTGTTTTGGCGACTCGACTCCAACAATCTAGCTTCCTACAACCACTCTCAAACTCCCCAAGAAACCCAATCTTCTCTGCCCCTGACAAGCCACATCCAATTTTTGCCAAGCCAATTAATCTTGAACCCCAACAGAATTAGTGATCTCAGAAAACCCTGCCCCATTTCTGCCACCACCACCCTACTCCCATCATTCCTATCTCCGACTGAACAAACAATTTTAACCCTAGCTACAAAATCCTCCTCGTGGTTAGAAACTCAAATTTGTTTTGCAATCCAACAAGAAAATAAATAAGCTAGATCATGTACTCAACAAAATGACTTGCTATAAGTCATACAACCTGTCACTAAGACCAAACATTTAGACATATTATGTGGCATGGCAGAATCTACCTGCAACAGGGTCAATTGAGCAGACAATGAGGTTGCTTCAGTTTGCAGGGTTTGAACTTTTCCTTCAAGCTCAGCTATGTACCTTTTCTATCTTTCCTTTGACCTAGCAGCTGACTGCCGATTTGCCCAAATCCTATCATAGTAAGAAAATAAATTTGAGAATGATGTAAACCAGTCACACGATCCATGGGTTAGGCAGAAGCAATAAAAACAAAAACACATAAATAAAAAAGGATAACACGAGTTACACAGAATACGTGTTCATTTATAGCAATAATACAATATAAAAAGAGTTCTGTAATAGAACTAAATTGCATGCAAGTAAGAATTGGCATTGACCATCTACAAGAAGCACAGTCAAGGAATAATGGAAGAACAAAAATAAGGATGTATTAACAAAGATATTAAGAGCAAAAATAAGGATGTATTGACGGATATATTGTAAGAAATAATGTATAGAGAAAGAGAGAGAATAAATTGTATGTATTATTATTGATTGATATATTGATATCTATTACAATGATTCATGATTCCTATATATAGAAGAGGGTGAGTGTGTAGTAGGTAAGGAGTAGGTGAAGTGGAGGTGGTAGTGGTGTAGTGGGTTAGGTGAGGTGGTAGTGGTGTAGTGGGTTAGGTTTAGTGGAGTAGGTGAGGTGGTAGTGGTGTAGTGGGTTAGGTTTAGTGGAGTAGGTTTAAGTGGGTGAAGTAGGTGGAGAGTAGGTGGATTTTAACAGCCCCCCGCAAACTCAAGGGGGATAGGAACTAACCAACTTGAGTTTGGAGAGAGTAACAAAACAAGAAAATACATAAAAATAAAAGAGGATAGGTGACACTGTATGGTCGTGTCAGACCATTGGTGAAGACACTGGATGGTGGTGTCATAACGTTGTAGAGGACACGGTATGGGGGTGTCATAACGTTGTACAGGACACTGTATGGGGGTGTCAGACCGATGTAGAAGACAGTTTATGGGGTCATGTCGGACCGTTGTAGCTGACAATGTTGTGACAGTTGTTGTGACAGTTTACAGAGTCTTGATGGACCCTTGTAGAAACTAACCGGAATCAATGTCGGGACAGTTTACAGAGTCTTGTCGGACCCATAAAGGAGCTAACCGGAATCAATGTCGGGACAGTTTACAGAGTCTTGTCGGACCCATAAAGGAGCTAACCGGAATCAATGTCGGGACAGTTTACAGAGTCTTGTCGGACCCCTAAAAAGGAGCTAACCGGAATCAATGTCGGGACAGTTTACAGAGTCTTGTCGGACCCCTAAAAAGGCGCACCCTCAAAAGGTGTGCCCAATCTTTCAAAAGGCGTGCCATCAAAAGGCGTGCCCAAGTCATAAAAAGATGTGCCGGACATGATGGCGAGGCACGTGAGTGCCTTGGCTGGCGCGCCCGTTTGTCGTCTGGCGTCAAGTGGCGCGCGATACGCGTGGCTGCCCCGTCCATTTAACCAAGGTTGATGCTGAGGCTGAGGCAGACAAAAAACTTCTGAAAATCCTCTGAAAAAACTCTTCCTTTACTGAGAGAGAAACTCTGTAATACTCTGTAATACTCTGTAACCAACCCGTCTCTGAAACACTCAGCAACATGGCCTCTTCTTCCCGTCCAGCTACCCAGAACATGGCCTCATCTTCCCGTTCAGCTACCCAGAATATGGCCTCTTCGTCCCGTGGTCTGCTCACTCTCTTTCCCGACCTCAACGAGTCAACAAGAGAGATAGCTGGTGCGGTGGCACTGGAACCTCAACCAAGCGCCCCGGAGGTTGCTCCGTTGAACTTTCCTATGCGGTCTGTGGAGCAAAGAATGGCAGTGCAATCGGATGTGGAGGCCAATCAGTATACATTGAAGTCATGTGTGGAAACCATGACTGCGGTTACAAATTTGTCGAACCGGCTGCAGAGTAGGACAAATGAGGTGCAGCAGTTAAACGCCCAACTGGCTCTGCTCCAACGCATGTATAAGGATGCGCGAGCAGAGATAAGTGTGCTAAAGGCGGAAAACAAGGAGCTGAAGCGGAAGGCCAGTTTTATGTTCCGATTTGGAGGGCCGCCATATGCTGCAGTGGAGGAGCAGGGAGTAGTGATCATGCCCAGTGGAGTGGGAAACACGGAGGCAACACCGGCAAGGGCCGCCCAAGACGGTGGCAAGAAGAAAAGACCGGCAGAATAGGCGAGAAGAAAAATCCCACTGTTCCGATTTGTGTTGGTTGTGTTTTGTTTTGTTTTGTGTTTTGTGTTTTTTTTATTTTTATTTTTTTTATTTTTTATTTTTTTTTTATGGTGTAAAATGCTGATCGGGGTTGATCCCCGGCATGAAGAAATGACAAGTTTGTAAAATGTTGTTGTTTTTTTTTTTTTTTTTTTTTTTTGGGAGTGTTTTGTTGAAAAAATAAAAATAAAATGAAAGAAAACAAGGGAGAAAGAAAATAGATAAAAAAATATTTATAGATGGATTATATGAAAAACATCAGTGCGATTGTTTCAAAATAAAGTGGGGTATTTAAAAAAGAGGAAAAGTGACTTGGAAAAAATAAATAAAAATAAGTGATTTTTGAAATCAAATGGAGGAGAGAGAGGGACAAACCCATGTGATAAAGTGGAGAGAGAGTCGGTGAGTGGGGTGCAAAAGGTGAAGGAGAAATGATGGATTGAAAATGGTTTGGGTCAAAAGTGGACACTGTTAGTGGGGAACATGAGTGCATTGATTATTTGATATAATAATAATAATAATAAAAATAAAAAGTTAGAACAGTTGGAGAGAATGAGTGGAGTATGGTAAGGGTTTCATCCAAAGCCAAAATTCCTGCAGCGAATCACTTCGCAAATCCTAGCATGAGCTTTTTCTCTTTCCAGGCTTATTCATGAATTTCCTGGTGATTTCAAGAGCCTCTGGTGGCATTGTGGCAGAGAACACCCCAACCTGGATTTTGGGTGGCAGCAACTGAGAACACCCCAACCTGGATTTTAGGTGGCAGCAACTGGAAAATATCATAGATCTGATTTTTAAAAACCTCGTGACAGCATTTCATCAGCTTCATCCAAGATAAACATTTTGATGTAAACAGGGCGAAGTGATTGTCTCCGCAACATGTCAAACACACGACCAGGAGTACCAACAACAACATGAACCCCACTGGAGAGAATGCGCTGATCTTCGCGCACACTAGTCCCTCCAACACAAGCATGAACCTTCACACTTTGCTGGGCAAGTTCAAGAGTGGGTGGAAGAACCAAAGCTTGGCACTCAACCAAGCTATAATCTAGCTGCTGCAGAATTCCAGAGCAGAATGTTGCAGTGTTTCCAGTTCCAGACTGTCTCGTCATATGAGGTGAAGAATTCTTCTCCATCAGCCTCACACATGACTACAGTTGCACAAATCTTTGTTGATTTTATCAACGGAATAGGTTGAGGTCCGGCGGGCGGCTAAGGTGAGGTTGCCGCCCGCCGGGGAAGCGAAAATACTAGGTTTTAAACCAGCTCTGATACCATGTAAGAAATAATGTATAGAGAAAGAGAGAGAATAAATTGTATGTATTATTATTGATTGATATATTGATATCTATTACAATGATTCATGATTCCTATATATAGAAGAGGGTGAGTGTGTAGTAGGTAAGGAGTAGGTGAAGTGGAGGTGGTAGTGGTGTAGTGGGTTAGGTTTAGTGGAGTAGGTGAGGTGGTAGTGGTGTAGTGGGTTAGGTTTAGTGGAGTAGGTTTAAGTGGGTGAAGTAGGTGGAGAGTAGGTGGATTTTAACATATATCACAATCATGTATCAAATATAGCAAAACATGGAAACTTTAAATTAAGTTTATGAACGTATTAACAAAGGTATTAATGCATAATTTGATGGAGAATATTGCAAATAAAACATTTTTCAGATGACATTGCTATGCATATATATAAAAACAAAGCGTCCATTGCGCTGTGCATTCAGATGACATTGCTATGCATATATATATATACACACATATATACACGCATAAGTACAACAACCATTACACGTTCGTCAGAAAAATATAAGGAAAAGGGGAGAAAGATACTCCTATGACAACAGTTATAATATTAAAAACCACATGACCAAAACACACGAATGCATAAAATCTAGTAGTTTTTCATTTCAAGGAAACCTAAAATGACCATGTAACAAGAAATATGCTGGAAATCTTTTTCTTTTTCCTTCCTTTTTTTTTTTTTTTGGCTCCCTACAAAGTGATGGATGTCTACATTAAAATGCAACATATATTCTCAATGAGACCATTCAAATTCCAGGAAATGCCGAACAGGTCCTAGTTGGGCTCAATGTTACAACATTCTAAGACATTATTGACAACAATTTCACTTGTGGATGAACTTAAAGAATTTAGATTTTGTTAAATTAGAAATATGCCAATTAATGGGTTAGCACCCAACTCAACTGCTAAAACAATCTATTTTTAAACTAAACAAGGGAGAACACGACAATCTTGAGTAATCAAACAAAAAAATTCGCCTTTAGATTGTAATTTTGCAAACTTCTCTTATTATGGTTTTCTACAAATAGGTCACACATGTTGAACATACAAGTCAATCAGAATAAAAACTTGTTGTGCCTTTATTTCTCAACTGCAGAAAGTTATTCCTGGTGCAACTCGATCAAAAAAAATCAAACAATTTGAGCATGCATCACATGTGACATATAAATGCAAGTCTCTAATAGAGATTGAACTACAAATTACACATACCATATCCATTATAGTTATGGACAGAATTATTACAGCCAGTATGCAGCATATTCAAGATACTCAACAAGTAATTTAGGCAAGAATCCGAGTGTCCTTGCCATGTAATTCTCAACCAACAAATAGACTGGCTGCATAAATGTGTTCAGCTATACTAGTGGGTGTCCTTACCAACAAGTTTGATGTCAGTGTTCTCCACCAACCACTGTGTCCCATCTTTCGTGAATCCCACATAGCTTGTGTCAAACTCCTTTTTCCACATAAGTCATCTGTAAGTAATACATAATTTAGCTCATTAGTGCAGCAAAACTTCTGCCCTTGAATTGGAGTTTACAAAAAGGGTGACCAAACATTGAAGTAGTAACAAATAAGGTGGTCAACAATTCTGCAGAGCAGAAAGTACAGTACAAGAAACAACCATCTGTTTAACATCGGTTGTATTTTACGCAGACTTTCTTTTTTAACTTCTTTTGTTTTTTTTTTTTTGTCAGTTGTTAGTTGTTAAATTAGCACCCTGGGTGAGTTGAACCCCCAACCTCACCCTTGCAAGCACCTAAGAGTTGCACCCATGTCACTAGGCCACAAGGCCATCAGCGCTTGATTTTAACTATTAATACTGACGTATACCTTACTATTTAACCAGGATTCTAGGAATAAAAACATCACCCAACAGGCTGTGGCATACCTCATGAACCATATATTCCCTTTCGGATTCTTAAATTTGAGCCTAAAAAGGCTATCTCTACCAATATCTCCTATAATTTCATAGAGTTCAATAAGTTTTTCTGGGTGTCTACTATGTCCATATACACTTGAATTGGAGCAGACTAGCACTAGTAAGACTGTTGAAAGCCGCAACACATCTGTAGCCACACAGGCTCAGCTGAAACAAACTTTTAGAATGTCACTAGCATTAGGCTTTCAACCAAATATGGAACTTCAATAAAGACTATTGTCCATGCGACTCGCCCTATTTTTCTATATTAAATTCTTACATGAATTGTAATAAAGCATTCTCAGTTAACCTCATATAGTAAAAAATGATAACACGGACCAATTGAATTAACTTCCACAGCAACTTTTAGTGGTATTATATGTCCAACTGAAACAATTTCATTCCAAATCAACATAGTTGACAAGTAGTAAATACCCCAGAACTCAAGACTTCCTTGAAGAGCATAACCGAAACATGGTCCACACATACAATCATTCTGCAAAACTAAATGTCATGTATTTACCTGTCAGTGTTTAATGTTCTGAAAAGCACACGACGTACTCCCATGGGAATATGTAAGGATTTCATAACTTCAGCTGAGAGAGAGAGAGAGAGAGAGAGAGTCATAATTTAATCACCCAATTTTAGAAAAACATGGAGAACATTAAATACATAATAGCTACTCTATAAAGTAAACCTGGATAAGCACTTATCAGAATGCCCCTTATTGTTAAGTGAGTATTTATATGAGATGGTGAGTAAATTTACAATTATATATATAGGCATTATATCATTCAGCAAGCATTTGTTTAAATGAGGGACCTTCTATGTGAAACTTTTTGACTGTTAACTTTCACAATAAATTCCTATCAGTAAAGGGCTATGGCCAAAATCCCCTTTGTATTATTGTTGTCCAACATTATTGCTTTCAATCTCTTTGCGAAGAACCCCAAAATCTTACCAATTAATGTGTATTATTCAACTAATAGAGCAAGCAACAACGAGGTGGAAAAAAAGCATGTTTCCAATCATATGCAAAGAAAAATACTGCAAATGGCTACCAGTTATGCTCTTGTCTCTTAGAAACATCAACAAATTATAGAGAAGGAAACAAGGAAAGTAAAAAAGAAAAAATAAAAATTGTTTTCTATCAAATGTAAAGCAATGTACTGTAAATGGATACTAATTATATTCTCATCCCTTGGAACATCAACTAACAAAGCTAGACCTGTTAAAGCAAACAAATTTAAACATCAAATAACAAATAAATAAGCATACATGTAAGTACTATACTGCAAGAAGAGGAAGAAATATTAGAATAAAAAGTTTGTAAGAACAATTATCTTTTCATGATATTCTTTAACTTCAATTAAAGACCTCCAGAGCTTTCAAAGGGTTGCCAATTATTTACTCTTCCCAGTGGACCTCATAACATAATGTCAAGTGGTGTTACTTGTTAACTGAGTGCAACATAAAGTCACCAACCACAAAGAGATCAAAAACAGGAAAGTTGAGGAAAAGGTAGGACTCAAAATAAAGCTTTTAAGTTTTCCCCATAAAAAAAGAAATACATAAGACACTACTTAACAATTCCTCTGAAAGATTAAAAAGCACCTCTCTAGAAACAACCAACCCTAAGACTCAGTTGTCAGGATCTTATCTAAACACTGCACCCAAAATAGTAAAATCATCCAAAGTATAAAATAATAGGAATGGATTAATTAAAAAATAATAATTTTCTTCACTTTCCTTACCAAACCAAAGCACAATCCTATGCGCATTAATGGATTTCAACCTAACCAAAAAAATAAATAAATAAAATTATATCAATCTTTACCTCCCAATGGCACAATTTTCTCAATAAGAAGAGTAATTCCAAAAAATCTCCAACCCATCCTAGTGACTATAATTTACAAGAAAAGCATTCAAAATTTTAGCTCCTCTAGTGCTTTTTCCCATGTAATTGCACCTTCAAGGATCATTCCCATACCCTTAAGGTGAGCATAAAAACTTCCATTGCCACCCCTCCACTAGCATTTTCCATGAAGTCTTACACATTTTTCATACTTTAGTTTCTAGACCCACCTCTCAAATTTCAAGAGTTGTTGAGAAAATCAAGTGTTCCAAAAAATGATGAACTTTAGTAAGAGCATATTTAGTAGACTCGTATTAGTTGCGGAATTACTAAAAAACAGGCCAAGTTGATTTGATGTTCAAAATATACAATGGCCATCTAAGAGTAGTTACTTACTAACATATCCACAGGACCCTGACCATCAAAGTCATAAGACTTCTTAAAAACATAAATTCAAAAAACAAATTGCTTTACAAAATTTACATAATAAATTAATCAAGCTAATAAAATAATTGGCCAAACAATGACAAAAGAGCACTGTTGACCAATTTAATACCATTGAGTACTTCACTGTCAAGAATATCCCATCAAACAAATGTCCCAGTGCATCAACACGAATACCATACAAACAGGTCATTTCATGATAGATAAGTTACTATATGAACCATTCTTCATGCTCATAGAAAGTGAGAGAAACTGTCCAAACCCCTCAAAGCCCCCCAAAAATGTTTTAGGACTGAACCTATGCGTAATCTAAAAAATTCTTCAATTGCCATAAACTTCCCTTCTCAAAGGAACCAATTTCCCACCCATTACACTCCAACACCATACCCAGATGGATAAGCATCATTAGTTGATCTCACAGTGCCAGAGAGAACATGACAATTGTCATACTCAAGAATGCATGTATAGATGTATGTACAAATTGCTCAAATTAAAGATCAAAATTTAACAATCATGATACACAAACAATTTTCATGTTCCACTCAAAAGTAGACCTTTAAATTCAAACTCAAGCTCAAGAATTTCATCAACAACTTCAAATTAGGTGAAGCTTAATGATTCAACAAAATTATAGAAACCTAACTTAAGATCAAGCAAGATCAAATAGATGAGCTCTAATTTCTTCAAAATTTGGAGACTTCTTCTTGTTAGGGTTTTTAATTTAATTAACTACCCTAGCTTTCAAGCTTCGCATTTGACAGAGACGGAGAGACGGAGATAGACGGATTGACAGAGAGATCAGCAGAGAGAGAGACCGAGATCGACGGAGATCGACAGAGAGAGACCAAGATCGACGGAGATCGACAGAGAAGAGACAGATCGACAGAGAGAGACCAAGATCGACAGAGAGAGAGAAAAAAAAACCTGCAACAGCGGCGGTGGCGATTTGAGGCGGTGGCGTGCGACGGTGGCCAGCGATGGTTGGGTGGTGAGCGGGGGTGAGGTTTGGTGGTAACTGTTCTGTGTGTGTGTGTGTGTGTGTGTGTGTGTGTGTGTGTGTGTGTGTGTGGGTGAGAGACAGAACAGAGAAACCGTTGGGGGTAACTGTTCAGTGAATCTCCCAATTTGTTAATGAACATTTCGAATGGTAACTCCTTTTGTGATATGAACACTTTGAAATGAATATTTTGAAATGTTATTCTTTTTGTGTTTATGAACGTTTTGAAATGTTATTTCACCCTTATACTTTTTTTTTGAACTTATATTTTTTGTAAAAGTCTAATTTAAATATTTTTTGAAAGTTACTTATACCTTTTGTGAAAAAATAAATTCATCAAATTTACATATTTTATTTACGCTTACACCTTTTCGTGAAAATACTTACACCATTTTTGAATTTCGGCTTTCACAAAAGGTGTAAGTTCGAAGAAAAAGTATAAATGTTATGTCAAAAATTCTTACACAAAAGGAGTAACTTTTCAAAAAAAATACAAGCATTTCCACGAAAAGGTGTAAACTTAAGCAAAATGTGTAAATTTGATGAATTTATTTTTTCACAAAAGGTATAAGTGACTTCCGAAAAAACTTTAAGTTGGGCTTCCACAAAAGGTGTAAGTTCGAAGAAAAAGTATAAATGTTATGTCAAAAATTCTTACACAAAAGGAGTAACTTTTCAGAAAAAATATAAGCACTTCCATGAAAAAGGTATAAGCTTAAGCAGAAGGTGTAAATTTGATGAATTTATTTTTTCACAAAAGGTATAAGTGACTTCCGAAAAAGCTTTAAGTTGGACTTCCACAAAAAGTGTAAGTTCGAAGAAAAAGTATAAATGTTATGCCAAAAATTCTTACACAAAATGAGTAACTTTTCAAAAATGGTGTAAGTATTTTCACGAAAAAGTGTAAGCTTAAGCAAAATGTGTAAGTTTTCGTTTGTTTACACCTTTGGTAAGTCAACTCACAAAAGGAGTAAGTGTTCATAAAAGGTATAAATGATTTCACAGAAGGCGTAAGTTTTCAAAAAAAAGTGTAAGTTTTCAGAAAATGTGTAAGTTTTTACAAAAGGAGTAAGCTTTCACAAAACGCGTAAGTTTTCAGAAATCAGTTACGCCTTTTTCTGAAATTGCTTACGCCTTTCGTGAAAATATATGCCTTTTGTGAAAACTTATACATTTTTTGTGACTATTTACACCTTTAGTCATATAATATATTATTTTATTAATTTACCTGGAAAGTGACCTGCTTAGCAGGTAACCAATGTGTAAGTTTTCAAATATTTTGATATAACCCAATACATACAAATGTGTAAATGCAAAATAAAAGGGTGTTAGTGCAAAATAGAAGGGTGTAAGTGCCTTGCATACCATATGCTGCAAGGCACACTTAAGAAAAGTCCTACAAGTTACAAATACCTAAAACCTCTAAAATTATGTCACATCATCTATTAGTATACTAATTAGTACATGAATTGATACATATAGCATTATTCTTGATTTAAACTTTAAATTCTTTATATGTTTTGAATTACTGAAGTTAGCAAAGTTTATGTTGATATCACATATAAATTAATTTATTTTTTTTTTAAAAAGTTAGGGTGTGAGCTTACTCGATGAGTGTGTTTAAAATATAAATTTTAATTTTAAATTGATAACATATTTTCTATATTATTTAAGAGATGAAAGTGTTCATTAGTAGAGTAAGTGAATGGTCTTGGGTTCAAATCTTGTGTCCATGACAATTATTTTTTATTTTTTTCCTTTTCGATGGGAGAAATTGACACTTGGCGCAAGAAGAGAATGCCAAATGAGGAAAGGAAGTTCATGGACACCAAGGCGTGATTTGGAAACCCAAATAAAAGTTGCGTTTTGCAGTTTCAAAAACGCAGCATGAGGCAGCTAAAAACATTAGAACAGTATTTCGAAAGTTAGCAAAACGCAAGATGTGAAATTACATGAATTACCCTCCATGTTTACAACTTGAGGGCTACGGCAAATCATAATTTGGAGATATTTTGGTCATTTTATTATGATGTAACATCATAAATAAATATTAACCCAAAAAATAAAAAAACAATTTTTTATCAACTTTTCAAAAAAGCCAAAAAACTTGGTTAAAAGTTAAAAGTCAATTTTTAACCATATTCTCAAAACACCCACAAGTAAGATGTTTACTTTTAATAATAGTATAAGCTGTAACTCTTTTTAGTTTATTTGAAAGTCTTAAATACATATGGCAAAAAAAAAATCACATACTATTTGTCATAATAATAACTTTTGTGTTATAGTTATTTGTATAACAAAAAAAGTTATGGTACAACTTATTTAGCCAAATAGATTCAATTTCTTTTCACAAATTATAAAAGTTGACCAAACAAATTCATACCAAAGGAACCTACTAAAAAACGATATATGCATATTTCCGTGCAAACAATGTACCTATCACTAATATACAGGTATAGATAATATATATGGTGCCTCTCTTGCCTATAAAGAACATATATATGTATATTGAAACAAATAAAACAAATATAACAGTAAAGAAATTTTTAAAAGAAGACTAGCCAAATATATGCACACACCAAACCCAAATGAAGAAGAATGCAGACAAGCAATCTAGAATAGTGAATCTAATAGACATAAACCTCCAATAAACATATATCTCCCCAAAACATGATCATATACTTTAGACCTAACGGAACAAAATCCTAACTATATATTATTTAACAATTTCAAAGTACCAACAAACAATATATATCTAGTATTCAGTTCTACACTTTTCATCAATCTCTCCATAGCTCTGGCTCATGAGATTTCTTCCTCACCATCATAAACCTGATATAATCAAACAATGAAAAATTAAAATTCAAAATTATAGAGTTAAATAGAATATAAAATTATAAATTCTCACCCCCGTGTTTCACCCGTTTCTTTGTCGATTTGGTTCATGGCATCCCAAACCGTCCTCCGCGGCAACCAATGAAAAGGGTATTTGTAGCGAGCAACATCCAATATCAAAAGCATGTCACTGCCCTTGTGATATGCAGCCATTGGTGAAAAATGACCATCACCCGTCTAAATTTCAAAAAATAATAATAATAAATTTAATTTACTATAGTATAACAAAAATCATAATATCATAAAAATAATTAAATCCATATTCAAATCTAAAACAAAATAAATCAGTAAATTACCTGATTGACCTTCTTCCTAGAGTATGACAGAATCATGTGCAAATCTTCCACTGAAGTCGTTTTGATCACAGAGTCTGTAAATTGCTCTAACGAGCTATGTTGAGCCTTAAATGCTTTAATGTCGACATGTTTCCTAGCAAGTTCAGCAAAATTATCAAATGTGATTCCTTTTTTCTGGATATTCCCCATGATCTCCGAATCCCCGACCATGTGATCCTCGAACCAGCGCCACGGACCTACAACAAAAACATAAAATAAAATAATAAAAAACAAGTGCGTGCTCGTTTGGTCTTCTTCTTGGGCCAAAAAATCACAAAAGGATAAGAAAAAGTTAAAAAATTACAAAAGGACAAAAATACAAAAAATTAAAAAAATTGCCATTCCAAAGCCAAATAAGAAAATCAAACAAACAAAAGAAGTCCCAAACTAAAAAGATCAAAAAAGTTAAAAAATCAACTAAAAAAGTCATTATCAAACAACTCCTAAATAACAGGAAAGCAATAAATCAGAATATAAAGTTATATGTTTCCCTTCATTATATATATGTATATATATACCAGCAAACAAATATCGATGTATATGCGGCAAACATATGTGCACATTCATCAACAAATCATTGGATATTGGATTAACGAAATAGCAGATATATCTATATCCATATATATATATATATACCTTTCCAAGCTCGTTTTGGATCAACACGAAGGGCGTTAAGCACAGTGCACAAACTTGCCGGACCACAGAAGTTCAAATCCCTTTGCATTCCATAGTTTGCGAGTAGCTTTAGTGACCCTTCAGCTGTTCCTTCTGCCATGGCTTCACTCAACATAGCCTGAAAAATTTCATACAAATATCATGAAACTGAAACAGCTAATTTCATTGTTAAAAAAAAAAGAAAAAAGAAAAACCCACTCCTCCTTCTTTAGTCTCAAATGAAATAGCAGGAGGATTCAATGGCTTCGTGTATGTCGTTGTCTGTGTTGAGAAACCACGAAGCTTGATTCCCTTTCCCTATTGAAAACAAAAAATAGAGAAACATTAATCTCAAGCAAATAAAGGGTGATGTGATGGAAAATGGCAGCAGCCAATTAAAGTCTATAAAAGGCGTGGATCCAACAGTTCTAAGGCCCAAGCCTTAATTTGGCATATGCTAGATGATGTGGGGCCTACTTGGGAGATTAACTAGACTTGGGATTTATTTAAAAGTGTCTTTTGAGTTTCTCAAGTCAAATGTCTTTAAATTTCTAGTCAAGGTCTTTGGGTTATTTAGTTGGTCAAAGAGTCTTCTAGAGTCTTTCACATGATTAATGCATTAAAGAGTCCTAGGGAGTCTAAGTTAGTCATGTCATTTAATTTGGAAAGTTTTAGAATCAAGATGAAGTGAGTATAAATTATATTGCAAGTCTTGTGGCAAATTATGAATGGAATGAATGAAAATTAAGCTTATGCTTCTATGATTGTGCTGATGCAATCTTTCTTTAGTGTGATGCTAAAGAGCCCATTGGTGTGATGCCTTGGGTTTTCTAGGTGTGATATCTAGATCTATCCTTCTTTAACCCTTCCTCTACTTCCTACAAATCACTGTTCACGTCTATTGTTCATATTTACTGTTCACAACCCCAAAAACAGCCCTGTTATTTGTGTTTTTGCTCATACTTAGGCCTATTTCGAATCTGTCCTGCATCAACTTGGTATCAGAGCGAGAGTAGCATCATGTCTACACGATCCGGAAAGCCATTTAGGGGAAGATTAACTGATTACCAGCGTGACGAGATTCTGCTAAAGCTTGTGGAGCAGATCGATAATTTTAGTCTGCGCATCAATACTTTGGAAGGCCAAACCACTCAACCTAACGATGATGAACAAGGCGAAAACTCTGGGAATAACAATACTAATGAAAATGGCGAAAATCAAGGCGAGCGCATGGAAGAGCAGCGTGTAGATCCGCTACGAAGGCAGCAATTAAGGGCTGGCCAAAATCAGGGAAGGCAGCAAAATTCCATGTCTGATTGGGCCCATGATTTATTGCAAAGGAACCAATATGAGACCTATGATTCAGCCGGAGATATCACTAAGAAGATTAAAATGGAGGTTCCAGATTTTGAAGGTAAGGTCAATCCTACTTTGTTTCATGATTGGCTTGCTTCTATTGAAGAGTACTTTGACTGGTACGATATGGCTGACGATCGGCGAGTGAGATTTGCTAAAATGAAGCTTATTGGATTAGCAAAAATCTGGTGGATGGGTGTGGAAGGTGATATTCAAAGGTTGGGGCAGCCACCAATTGGTACTTGGCAGGAGATGAAAGCCAAGTTGAAGGAGAAATACATGCCATCAAATTACCATGAGAAGTTGTGTGAACAACTGATTGAATTAAAGCAAAACCGCATGACAGTGGCTGAACATATGCAGAAATTTGATGAGCTAAAGATGAGGAGTCAAATTACGGAAGATTCAAGTCAAGCTCTTGCTCGGTTTAAGGCTGGTTTGAGGCCCGACATAAGAAGGGAGTTGCTTCGCCAACCCTTGTACAGTCTCGAACATGCCTTCCAAGTTGCTTTGGATATGGAGGAGTATTTGAACTACCCAATTTCTAAAAAGTTTGTGTCTCAAGTTGGGGAAACCATAACTAAGGGATACAATGATGCAAATCGTTTCCGGTCCAATGTTTCAAAGCAAACTTCTGTCAATACGACTGACCCAAAAGGGAAGAATTATGCAGCTAACAAAGGAAACAGGAAGGAAACCAAGTGCTTTAAGTGTGGTGAATCTGGTCACATGGCATTTCAATGTCCAAAGAGGAGTTTACATATGGCAGTGGAGCAAGAAGCTGAATTCAATCAACAAAACAATGATGATAATGATGATTCCTTTGACGTTGGGGTACTAAATACAGATGACTTAGAAGATGAAGAGGTGGACAATTCTCTGATTTCTGTTGTCAGGCGTATCCTTGCAGCGCCAAAAACTGAAAAGGAAGACTGGAGGCGTACTTCTATTTTTCAAATGCTGGTTCGCTATGGAAACCAAGCTAGGAAGCTTATCATCGATGGTGGTAGTTCCATGAATGTTGTATCTGCAACCACGGTGGAGCGTCTTAAGCTTCCTGTTCAACCACATCCTCATCCATATAAGGTAGCTTGGATCGATAACACGTCCATTCCGGTAACTCAGCGCTGCCTAGTCTCTTTTTCATATGGTTTTTATAATGATTCTATCTGGTGTGATGTAATTCCCATGAATGTCACACATATCCTTCTTGGAAGACCATGGCTTTATGATAGAGATGTGCAGCATTCTGGAAAAGAGAATACATATGCTTTCTCATTCAAGAACAAGGAGATTGTTTTGAAGCCAATGACTACAGCTGAAATGGGAAAATTCAAGGAAAAGAAGCCAAGGGATGTCACTGAAAATAAGCCAAAATCTCTCCATATTCTCACCAAGAAGTGTTTTCAAGCTGAGAGTATGGAACTGGGAGTTATATATGCCGTGGTGGTGAAAGAAATGTCAGATTTAGCTGCTGAATCTGTCTCTGAATTGCCGATAGAAGTAGCCAAGTTGCTGTCCCATTTTTCTGATGTTGCCCCCAAAGAACTCCCAGATGAATTACCTCCCATGCGCAATGTCCAGCACGCAATAGATCTCATTCCTGGATCACAATTGCCTAATCTTCCAGCCTATCGCATGAATCCAAGGGAGCACGCAGAGCTTAAAAGGCAAGTAGATGAGCTACTATCTAAGGGGTTCATTCGTGAAAGTTTAAGTCCCTGTGCTGTTCCAGCTTTGCTTACACCCAAGAAGGATGGTAGTTGGCGCATGTGCATAGATAGTCGTGCTATAAACAAGATTACAATCAAATATCGATTCCCTATCCCGAGGCTTGATGATATGTTGGACATGTTGGCTGGGTCTTGTCTATTCTCAAAGATTGATTTGAAAAGTGGCTACCATCAGTTACGTATAAGGCCAGGAGATGAATGGAAGACAGCTTTCAAGACCAAGGATGGCCTCTACAAGTGGCTAGTCATGCCATTTGGTCTAACAAATGCCCCAAGTACATTCATGCGCTTTATGACACAGGTATTACAGCCTTTCATTGGTCACTTCCTGGTTGTTTATTTTGACGATATTCTAATCTATAGCAAGACCAAGGAGGAACATATCTTTCATCTTCAACAAGTTTTGAGGGTCCTCCGTCAAGAGAAGCTCTACATTAACGTAAAGAAGTGTTCTTTTATGAGTCCAATGGTTGTATTTTGGGGTTTCATTGTGTCGTCTAAAGGAGTGGAAGCCGATCCAAGTAAAGTGAAAGCTATCCTAGAGTGGCCAATTCCAACCTCCTTGCATGAAGTTCGCAGCTTTCATGGGCTGGCGGCTTTTTATCGTCGGTTTATCAAGAATTTCAGCACGGTAATGGCACCTATCACTAACTATATGAAACTGGAAAAAAAATTCAAATATTCTTAGTTTCACACTTCTATGATATAACAATCGCGTAAATTTGAGTATTTTGTTGATTTGTAGGGATGAGCTAATCTGCCATGAATCGTAGGCTGCGTTTACTAGAAAAAGTGGTGTTTCAATTTGCTGAGCCATATTTTGGGGGAAAAAACACTGCAACATAGTTGAGATGTATTGGTACAATTGACAAGAAATTAGGGAATAAGGAACAATACGATTGAGATAACAAACAACTCTTACCAAACCAGGTCCCATTTTTGAAGTGCACGATATGGGTAAATTTTTCGCTGATCCCTGAGTAGCGGAGTCAAATGAAAGTTAGAATCTGAACTCACATCAGCAAAATGAAAACCACAAAAATTGTAATGGAAACATCATGTGAGAGAGAGATTGAGAGAGGGTACATGTGTGGTGACTAGGTCGTTGTAGAAGGCTTCAATGTGTTGTGTTCCGGAAACATCCTTCCTGTTTACAGTACCATGGTGTTTTTAGTTACAGAATAAAATGAAAAATTTTCAATTCTTGCATAATTCAGAAATATGATTGTGATTGTAAGTCGTATAGAAGAGCTTACGTATTTATAAAATAGCCAGCGTCCGAAAGGCATTTTACTTTAGTACCGATGGGTAGGAGAGCTCGGAAGCTATCACAATGCAATATGGATGTTAAACCACCAGCTGAACCGCCTGAGATGATAACCTGTTCGAACAGAGTTTTAGGAGTAATTAAGAACAATGATAATTATGATGAAGAGGGAGAAAGAGAGTATGCAACATAGATATGAACCACACGTACATTTGCAGCATTCTTCATTCCTTTTGCTAATAGATCCTCAATAACAGCGGCAAAAATCCTTGCACCTCTGAAGTGAAGATTAGTAGCCTGATGAAAGTAAAAATGCAATCATAAATCCAACAAAATGCAAATTTACAAGCGATGTAGGTACTAATCTCCTAATTTTGTTGTAATTGCTACTATTATAACTCACGGGATTGACTGCTTCGACATCGCCTGTAAATGATGACCCATCGCAGTACATAACCTTGATCCTATTCCAATTATAGAAGTCTGTGTATTGAAATAGAGTTAATTTTCTTAATTAGGAAAGAAGCTCGAAAACCTGTGAAAGTTCAAAGGGAAAGAAATGAAATCCAGATCAATTGGGCATACCTGGATTAAACTTTCGCAGGTTGCCCACAGGCCTAGAGAAAGCAAGCTGATTTGCCATTTGCTTAGATGAACCTAGACGAGTGTTCTTACGGGCAAGGCAAGTTGCAACATTGTTACACCATCCTCCTCCCTGAAAATACACAGTAGATAATGTTCATTTTTTTTTTTTTTTTTTTTTCCCGGGTAGGATGTTCTCTATAAAATCCATTAGAGATCTTGCAATGAAACTCTCAAAGCAATCAGTAAAACCAAAAGACTAATACATCAAATGGGTTTTATAGAAAAGCGTCAAATGCCTAACTTACTCACTCACAATGAACTGCCAAGGATAGTTATCTTAGCAATCAGGTGGGGTGGGGGCAGGGAGCGAGAGCATATAGAAGTTTCTAAGATTATGAGCATGTATATATTTTATATATTAAATATCCTCAAAAATTACTTTCTTCTGTTCAATTGTAATATGTGTTTAAATATGAATTATTATTGAAGTTTGATGTCAACAAATTGTTTTCATGAAGTATAAATAATATAATATAAACACAAAGTATTATAATAAGTTTGAGTTATTTTTCTTTTGTTTATTTAACATTTGTATGTTTCACAGCTTGTATCTTTGTTGAGAGAGATTTTCTTCTCGATGGGAGTTAGTTTCTTACTTGGGAGGACAAAATTATGTTTCTAAGTAAGAAACGTCACTCAAGTAAGAGTTTCCTACTACAAAACATCAAAGCACTCAATTATACATCATTGCAATTATCCAATTAGCATTTCAAAAAAATCAAAATCAGTTCTCAATTCAATTTCCAATAAAACTGCAGAAAATTCGGTATCTTATATGATTTCACAATTCTTATTTTTCTTTTCAATCATCTTCTTAACAACAAACAAATCATTTTTGTATTGTAAAACAAAATGGTAAATGAAGGACCAACCTCAAAATGAACCAACCAATTGTTAATTCCTGCTCCAAACCCCTTATCAAGATGGTAAGCCGGGGGAGACCCATCCAAACAAACTGCACAATATCAGAATCCCAAACACATTATAGTCAAGATTGTAAAAAAAAATTAAATTGGCTTATTATGAAGAAGATTTTAACCTGCTCCTTTTGCAACAGCATTCTGAACATAAGCTATGCCAACATAGAAGCCTTCTGTTTTGAGCAATATCAGTACACAAACTAGCATTTGCAACCATTGTCCTAATCTCCCATTGGCCATGATGCACCTCTGTTAAACATACCACCATACCATTGAAATTCTAAGAATTATATGTAAGTAACAGAGAAACCCAAAAATAAATGGTTAGTTTCACCTTTTAAAATGGTTAGTTTCACCTTTTTTGTGTCACATCCTAAAAGGATGCTTGTGATTGGAACATTGCATTGAAGAGAAAATTAAGGAGAAAACCAAAAAGAATGAGATTCTACCATGTAAAGGGTGATACAAATGAAGAACGAGAAAAAAAGAAAAAAGAAAAAAAAGCAGTGCTCAACAGAAAAAGAGGGGAGGAAAGAAAGTGCTGTCCGTTCTCTCGCAACCTAGTTTATCTACTCAATGAAAACTGGGATTACTATCCCATGTTACAGAAATTAATGTAGCATTGCATATGCCAATATATCTTCACAAAAGAATCTATGCATCCATATCACATAAAAAATACTTAGCCACCCACAGATGAATGTCTTCAAGTTTTTATTTTAATAAAGCAAGATAACAAAGATAAAAGATGAATTATGCAGAGAGCACATTCACCAAAAATTACAGGAGACTCAAGTGCAAATTTAACTAAGCCAAATATAAATTATGACAATAAATCTGTACTTCAGCAAACAAAATTGTAACTTCCAAATAGGTTTACCTCGTAATTTTCCAATGCAAACCGACTATCAGGTGGGATGGTTCCAGAGTAATATTTTCCAGTCAAAACTCCTGATGCAAGTGGACTCCAAGTGGTAAGACCTAGACCATAGTTAGTGTACAGAGGGAGGTACTCAGATTCAACCTGCAGTATGGCAAAAATATGTCAGAATTATAGCCAAGTAATATGTATAAACAACCAAATCAAAATCCTCAAATTTAGAGGCAAAATATGCAGCTGTAACTGCGAAAAGGGAATATTATAGTGAGTCAAAAGCACCAATGACCAGAAGGACTACATCATGCAATAACAGAGGAACAAATGAAAAAATGAGAAGCAGAAACAAATGTCCCTATTCAAGCTATAGAAACTCAGAAAACTTATGGTCAGTAACTTGTAAAGGGACATGTGACAAAGAATTATCAATGCATCTTCATGAACTTACAATATCCAATTGTTTGTCTGTGAGCTTGTGAACTATAAAACCTTAATGGGTTTACACAGTAACATTAAAATATCCATTCGTTTCTCAATACATCCAAACCACTTTAATTTTGTTTCTCATAGGAAAATCAAGCCACCACGAGTAATTGTTAGACAAATAAACAGATTTCAATAAGCAAATAAAAAATTAGTCTCATATCAGTTACATGGTTACAAAATTCAATTACCCACACATCAGATTTCACACAAGCCAAATTTCAAGTGTATATATATATATATATATATGGAATCAACACAACTAACAAACATAAAAAACCTAAACCTATTCAAATCATATTTTCCTAATTTTATAAACCAACCCAGTGAGTTCACAAAGGTGAAATGGGCAGTTCCGAAGAAGGGGATTTCGGTCTAGGGTTTCATAGAATGGAGATGGAGAAAGGGAGAGAAAGAAGTAGCAGAGCGAGAAAGAGAGACATACATTGAGGCATGTAGCTTGCTAAAACGAGGAGGAAAAGAAATAAACTCACTCTTCGGTGTTTGGCGAGAAGGAGCGCTGGCGAGATCCTATAGAGATCTTTGTCAACAGCTTTGGGAGCTTTTCTCCGTGGTAGAGGATGCGGCGGCGAAAAAGGTCTCGGCCGTGGCAATGGCAGAGAGAGAGAGAGAGAGAGAGAGAGTAGTCTTTGAAGACGTTTGGCATGAAGAAAGAAAGGGTCTGAGGGATTTGCCAAGAGAGGAGGGAATTTTGATTTTCACAAAATTTGGAAATTTGGATGTTTGTTTCAAATTTTTGGGCGAAATTATTTGGGGGAAATTATGTTATAATCATAATAAAAAAAATTAAAATAATTAGAGTCTTATAATAAAATAAATTATTAATTTATAATTTTATCAATTTATAATACTCAAATTTTTTTTGTTTATTTTTAATATAAATTCTCATATATTTTTATTAAGTAAAATTAATAAAAAAAAATATTTTACTTATCAATTACAAAATGTATAATCACACCATAAATTGGCGTAAACATAATAGACAAAATTTTAGAAACTATAAGGCAGTGTTTGGTAATATTTACGTTTTTTGTTTATACTTACAAAAATTTTATAAATTGGTTTTTGTTTATTTTTAGAAAAACATAAATTACAAACGCGTTTGGTTTGAACAAATGTTTACAAAATTTTAAAAATATAAACTAAAAAATATGTTTATTCAGGTCTAAAATATTTATATTTATTTTTATTATTTATACCAATGGAATCACACACATTATAATTGAAAAAAGTTAATTAAAAAAATAATTGAAAAAATATATATTTGAAAAAAATTAATTGAAAAAAAATTAATTGAAAAAAAGATTAATTGGAAAAAATTTATTTGAAAAAAATAATTAATTGAAAAAATAATTGAAAAAAAAATTATTTGAAAAAAAAAAGTTAATTGAAAAAAAAAATTATTTGAAAAAAAATTATTTCAAAAAAAATCATTTGAAAAAATTTTAATTGAAAAAAAAAATTGAAAACTGAAAACGTAAACTCATTTTTTGAGTTTACGTTTTTTCTTCAAATTTATAAACTGAGACAATCATTTATAAAACCAAAAAAAATTATCAAACAAGTTTTTACGACAGTTTTTAAAAATTTTATAAATATAAACTGAAAACTAAAAACGGAATAGTTACCAAACAGACCATAATATTGTAATCAAATCACAGAGTTTTGTGATATAAAATAGAAAATACATAACTGCATCACTAATTGGCGTAACGAAATTGTTTAAAATTATAGAAAATCACAAATGTCGTAACTAATTTCCAAAATTTCATAACATTAACCAAAAATTATGTAACTATCCACTAATTGGTGTAACAAAGACATCTAAAATTTTTAAATAATTTAATCACCAATCGGGATCTCTAATGATACAGATAAACACAAAATGTAATGACAATAATTAAATAATTTAATCCATGACTTATAGCCATGGAACAGGAAATGAGAGTTAGAGAAAATTAACCAATAAAGCGAAAGGAAAGGGAATATGAGTAAGAGAGACTGAACGGACTTGTCGTCTGTGAAAATAATGTCAAAGATAGTGTTGTTTCCGATAAGGAACATCGGAGATATCTACAGCGACAGTAAGGAATGAGCGAGATGTTTGATAGATGAAGAGAGCTGAGATAGCAAAACAGTACAACAAAATCGTAATATTCATTTTCAACAGTTCTATAACATATGTACAAATTGATAAAATCATAACTACGGCCAAAGATTTGTATATGTATGAGAGTTTAGAGAGAATGAGAGTTTGAGAGACAAATTTGTTGTGAGAAATAAAATGTGAGAGAGGTGGTATTTATAGGACTTGGGAGGGAGGAGTTAATTTATATATATATAAATAAAAAAAAATAAAAAAATTGATTATTGGTGGAATTAACAGTTATATGACTCTTTCAAATTGTTTTGATTTAAATTTTTGACCATTGCACTGACAATGGGAGCAGGGAGCCATTGGGGTCAGGTCAAGCCAGATGGGAAAGAAAATTTCGGGGCGATCTCACGGGATGGGTCACACTCCATAACACACCAGAGTCGGGTTGGGCTCTAGAACTCATAGCTCAGGGTCTTAGGTTGCGTTTAGGCTCAAGCCTAGTTAGACCTACCCAGGGCACGAGCGGACTTGGGATGTGCTGCGAATATGGGCTAAATTTACACCACTATATGTGGGTAGTGGTTATGAGATATATGATTAGTAGTTATGATATATGTGATATTGATTATGAAACAAAGGGTGCTGGTTATGAGATGTGGTTATAATATATGTGGGTAAAGGTAATGAGATATATGATTAGTGATTATGAGATATGTGATTTTGGTTATGAGTAGGGTGGTATAGTTATAAGTCAAAGGGTGTTTGGTTACGAGATATGTGATTAGTAGTTATGATATATGTGATGTTGGTTATGAGATATGTGGGTAATGGTTATGAGTAAAGTGGTGTCAAAGGGTGTTTGGTTATGCTATATGTGTTAGTGGTTATGAGATATGTGGGTAATGGTTATAAGCAAAGTGGTGTCAAATGGTGTTTGGTTATGCTATATGTGTTAGTGGTTATGAGATATGTGACTAATGGTTATGAGCAAAGTGGTGTCAAAGCGTACTTGGTTATGCTATATGTGTTAGTGGTTATGAGATATGTGGGTAATAGTTATGAGCAAAGTAGTGTCAAAGGGTGTTTGGTTATACTATATGTGTTAGTGGTTATGAGATGTGTGGATAATGGTTATGAGTGGTTATGAGATATGTGGGTAATAGTTATGAGCAAAGTGGTGTCAAAGGGTGTTTGGTTATGCTATATGTGTTAGTGGTTATGAGATATGTGGGTAATGGTTATGAGCGGTTATGAGATATGTAGGTAATGGTTATGAGCAAAGTGGTGTCAAAGGGTATTTGGTTATGTTACATGTGTTAGTGGTTATGAGATTTGTGGGTAATGGTTATGAGTGGTTATGAGATATACGAGTAATGATTATGAGCAAAGTGGTGTCAAAGGGTATTTGGTTATGCTATATGTGTTACTGGTTATGAGATATGTGGGTAATGGTTATGAGTAAAGTGGTGTCAAAGGGTGTGGTTGTGCTATATGTATTAATGGTTACGAGTTATGAGATATTAGTTATGTGACTAGTGGTTGTGAGATATGTGATGTTGGTTATTATATATGTGACTAGTAGTTATGAGATATGTGATGTTGGTTATGATCAAAGTGATGTGGTTATGAGCAAAAAGGTGTTAATTATAAGATATGTCATTAGTGGTTATGAGATACGTGATATTAGTTATGACAAAAAGGTGTTGGTTACGAGATATGTGACTAGTAGTTATGAGATATATGATGTTGGTCATGACTCAAAGGGATTGGTTATGAGATGTGGTTATGATGTATGTGGGTAGTAGTTATGAGATGTGTGATTAGTGGTTATGAGATATGTGATATTGGTTATGACAAAAAGGTGTTGGTTACGAGATACGTGACTAGTAGTTATGAGATATGTGATGTTGGTTATGACTTAAAGGGATTCGTTATGAGATGTGGTTATGATGTATGTGGGTAGTAGTTATGAGATATGTGATATTTGTTATGATCAAAGTGGTGTTGGTTATGAGATATGTGATTATGATTATGAAATATGTGATATTAGTTATGAACAAAATGGTGTTGGTTATGAGATGTGGTTATGAAATATGTGATATTAGTTATGAATAAAATGGTGTTGGTTATGAGATGTAGTTATAGCTAAGTTATGATCAATTTGATTATAGTTATGAAGAAATATGATTTTAGCTCATAACTATAAAAGTGACATGTTTAGCAGGTCACTTTTAATGATGTGGCTCAATCCTAACAATTGATTTTGTATGTACCGTACATTTTTGTACAAAATGTACTATAGCCTTTCCCGCAAATAAATACCTAAACAAAAGTATTCAATGACAAAATCAATGTTCATTACCATAAACCTTTTCTGAACAACTGCCAACATTTTCGAATAGACACTGTTGAGGAACAAAGATTAGAGAACAAAAAAAAAGTGAAATGAAGAGTTTTATCAAAAATAGAGAGATAAAACTCACAATGAAGAGGACAGAGAGAATGAGAAGATGCTGGTTCCCCTGAAGCTTTTAGAATGAGTAACAGAGCCCGTAGTGGCACAGAACAACGGAGCTGCTCACTGTTTTTTTTACTCTGCCAGTTTGGTTATGGGTAGAGTAAAAGGTCGTGACAGTGTGTACTGTCACTCCAAATTACCACCTTTTAGTTATATTTTGTTTTTTTAAATCTCTAGTAACTATTTCATAAAAATTACACGTAATGAAATTATAACATTATCTTAAATATTTTGTATTTAAATAAATATGAATATATATACTTATGTTAAATTACACAATTATTGTCCATTGTCTTCTGAATTATCTAATTATTCACATTTGCCCACAATGTTTAGACATAATAATTATATTGATGTTTTGACCAAACTCATATGAAATTTTTATTTAGGGATTGGCTTCTTTCCAATTTGTGATCAGATTGGAAGGTGCTGTTGGATTCGTGGAGTCTACCACGGGTCCCATTTCAATAATCCAAACCGTTCAATATGTAAAACTCGTCGAGTACTATATGGTTATAAAAAATTACGTTGAGTGGATATCGATAGCTATTTTATCGGATCAGATTTCTATCAACCGTTAATTCTTTTATCGTCCATTTTTTTATTAGACAAAACTAATTTGATCACGTAACTATCAATATCTGTTCAATACGATTTTTTACAGGTATATTGCACTCAACGAGTTATACACATTGTACGGTTTAGATTATCAAAGCGGAACTCATGGTATTTCCCCACGGACCCAACAACACTCTAATCGGATTGGAGATAAACCAAACCCTTATTTTTATAAGAGTGAGAGATTGTTGTTGGGCTATGGTAGACTAACGGTGAGATCTACCTCATTGATTTCAATAATTTATCTCTTCTCTAAGTAAATTATTTATGTAAGAATTTAAATGGGTTACTTACGAGTCTGTCTTATTAATTAGATTTATTTATTCTAAATTATTGATGAATGGATTTATTACTATAAATTTATTCATAGAAATAAGAGAGACTGATAAATTTATCACTGAATAAAAAATGAATAGGATTTAATGGTATTTAAGTCTTTTTAATGAGACTAGTTGGCAATTATCCTAATTTAAATTGGTTAAACAATTATAGTTACTTATTGGATTACATTTTGTTTTCAAAAAAATGTAACCACTTGAATGATTGTAAAAATAGGCCATCCATTATTTTGAAAATAAACTGATAGGATCATATGTGGTTATAGTTATTCAATAAATTAAAATTTTTACATAAATAATTATTTCTCAAAACTTTAAAAAATAAACATTTCATATCATCGAGGTGTGTCATATATTGGCCCACTTAGGTCCAACAACACCATCTAGTTGGAAATTCCAATCCATTTACAAATATCTTATTCTTAAATGGGTGCATCAATGATGGATTAAAGTGTTGGGGGTGGCCATATGTCTAAAAGCTAAAATAATAATAATAATAATAATAATAATAATAATAATAATAATAATAATAATAAAATCTCATATTATATTATTAGTTGATATGATAATTTTAAAATTATACGAGTTAACTCTTCAAATTTATATATTTGCATACTAAATTATATATGTGATGGAAATTTTGAAAATAGTTATAATCAAATTTTATTAAAAATTATCTAAATTTTTAGGTCTTCAGTTATTACAAGCTTCAACTCAATTATGACTGTCATCCCCAACCCCTACTCGCTACCTCCTGTTATTCCTTTGCCTTCCTCTTTCGACATCTCATAGCTTTTCTTCTCATCCCTCGACAACTCACATCCCCTCATCTTACTCCATTGCAGCTCCTTGTTGGATATAGTTTATTTTAATATTTAAATTATTAACTAAAAAAAAAATAAAAATAAATAAATAAAAAGGGTCTTGACTTGAGCAAGAAGTAGTAGTAAACTGAGACTGGAGAAACGGATCCTCGTGTGGGCCCCAAATAAATCATTTAAGAGAAACTGGGCGGCTTGCCAAGGGCCTAGGGTAGGACCTACCCTTCTGGAATTGGATAGGTAGGTCAACCTGGAAAAATAAATAGACAAAAAACCCAAAAGATGGAGCAAACTCACAAATTCACAATTGGGGCTTAATATGGCCCGCTTGGTAAAATTGTGGGAAAGTGATTATAACTTATAGTTTATCAGTTTATACCTTATAACTGTGAACATAAGCTGATTTTTGACTTATAAATTAAGTTTCTCCCCCTCCACTCAAAAAATAATTTGATTTTTGACTTACAAAAAGCTATAAGTTGTATTGTTAAGCTGAACCAAACACATCAAAATAACTTAAATTAAGCTAAAAGCTGAAATAAATTGGAAATAAGTCCTACCAAACAGGGCCTATGTCTTTTCACAAGGGGGTGCGTAGAGATGTCACTGTCTGTGGGGATTGGGGAATCTTCTCGTGAAAAGGAGGCGCAATTGTGCATATTCTATCTTATGCAGTTATGTACAGCCAAAAGGCTTTCTTGGTTTTCTTTTTATTTTGCAAAACAGTTGTGATACGGAGCCCGAAATACCTAAACTTGAATAGCTTGGTTTTTTTTTTCTTCTTCTTTTTCCTTGTCTTCCTACTCAGTTTCTCAAACAAAATTCCACAATCCAAAACCAAAATCTAAAATCAATCCCAAAATAAAAAACAAATCAAAAAATCAAAATCAAAATCAAAATAAAAAAAAACCCCCAAATCTATACAGATATTCCAAATATACACAAATCAAAATCAAAATCTAAAATCAAAATAAAAAACAGAGGAAGAAGGAGAAAAACAGAGGAAGAAAGAAGAAGAAAACATAGCAAGAAAAAGGGGAGGAAGAAACAGAGGGAAGAAACAAAGATCTGTGTATACATACACACAGATCTGGGTATATATAGATCTATACAACCCATCGTCTCTGTCATCGCTCATCGTCTCCGTCTTTCTCCCTCCAGCCCATCGCCTCTCTTCCTCCCTCTTCTCTCTTTCTTCTTTTTTCCCTATTCCCTCTTCTCTGTTTCAGCGAGAACTTGTTTCAGCGAAAAGAAAGAGAGGAGAAAAAAAAAAAATCAAAACGACGTCGTTTTGAATTTCAAGGCAATTAGGCCTCGAAATTTCGAGCCCTCAAGTATTATTGTTTGCAAAAATATATTCAATGTGTTTGATTTGAGTTTTTTGGATTAAATTTTTTAAAAATTGAGTTTTTTGGTTTTCATATATATATTTTTATTTTTAGTGAATATTTTTAAAATTTTAAACATTTTTTTTTACTTTTTTAGATGCACCTTATTTAGATGTATCTAAAAAGTAAAAAAATTGTGAAAAAATATTTTAAAAAATTAAAAAATACATAAAAATGTACTGAATTCTCGTTTTTTTTTTTGTTGTTGATTTTTTGGTATTTAGTGAATTTTTAAAAGGTTTTTTTCACAATTTTTTACTTTTTAGGTATATTTATTTTAGTTATGTCTAAAAAGTAAAAAAAAAAAAAAATTTGCTTAAAATATTAAAAAAAATTAGTAAAAACAAAAAAAAATACGAAAAACAAAAAAGTAGAATTTTCTGAAAAGTATTTTTTGAAAAACCTAACCAAGCAATTGTTTTGAATTTTCAAAAAATCATTTTTTTTATTTTTATTTTTATGTTAATTTTCTTTTAAGATTATGCTATGGTACATACCTTCAAAATGATGTATAAGGCCATCTCTAATGCTTCAACAGATCCATTATCAAATTCAAATTTAGTGAAAAAGTATCTATTTTTGTGCTTCAATAATTTCACCAAACCTGTATCAAATTAAGAAAATAGAAAACATTTCAGCAAACTGAGAATTTTGGACACCTTTCACCAGTTTACTGTGTAGGACCGTTAGTGATCTAACACACCAGACAACCGGCAAGTTGTCTCTCCGGTCATCCGGTTACTCTAACAATTCCCACACAAATAGGTAACACAGAGTGAATGGGTGGTTAAGTCAAACAGAGAGAGTCGATGAAGTCAGATATGAAGGAAGGAGATGAAGATGAGGAAGAACAAGGGAAGACGGCTATGGGAAAAGAGGAGAAGACTAGTTTTCCAAGCTTTTCTTGGAGGCAAAATGCATAGATTCCACCTGGTGTGTTGTTTTTGTAAGGGTGGTTTGTACATTACATGTTTCCATCACCCATGTCTTCTTGGAGACCTTCCATCACCATTGTTGCACCCCTCAAAAGCTCTCTACAATCAATCACCAAAGTGGGTTTCTTGTAATTATTCTTCTTGTTGTTATTGCTCTTGAGGGTGTTTGTGTTTTCATACCCTTGAACACGACCTCCAAGTATTTGTTGACATGGCTAAAAAACAGAATCAGAGAAGGATTAGAACACACACACACATAGAGAGAGAGAGAGGAGGAGAAAGAGAGAGAGAGAGATGGATTCACTAAAATTACAATCATTCACCAAAGTGGTGATGCTTCTGAGTGTGGGAAAAAAAATTCATTTTCCTCTTTCCGATTGTCCCCCCGGACATCTAGTGTTTTGATGAAAGCTACAGTATTCACCGTTGGAGTGGCTGATATCAGATTGAGAAATTCATCTTTTTTTTTACTCAGATTTGATGAAATTTCTGATAAATCGTTGAAGATGCCCTAGCATATATAAATTATGACATCATAATCAAATCAAATCTTTTCAATTATAATTATATATATAAAAAATATATATTATAATCAAACACATCATAGTATAACCAAATATTTTTTTGAAGGGTCTAGCTTGTCTCCAGTTGGAGACTAGAACCCCCAGTCCACTCTGTGGGTCTACTTTTGGACCCTGTTTCAATAATTCGAATCGTTCATATTTTAGGGTTCGTTGAGTACATTATCTCTGTAAAAAATCAAATCAATCGGATAATGACGAGTACATGTTTGAATCAGTTTTATATGAACCATTTATTTTTTTACCATCTATTTTTTTTTATTTACACAAAATTGATTCGAACATATAGTTTCGTTATCTGATCGACTTGATTAAGTCATATTTTTATTAAATTTTATTTTTTTTTCAAGATTATTTCAATTTTACCTTTATCATTTGATATAAATAATTTCATGAACAATTTTAATTTACTTAAATTGTAAAAATTATGAATATTATATTAAACAAAATCATAAACAACAATCGGATTGAAAGATCTATAACATAAAATATATTAGTTTTTATTATTTCAAATTATGGGGAAAAAATGGTAAACAATTCAAAAGTACCAAAGTTTAATTCCTTGAATAGAGCAGTGCAAAATAATATCGTAACAAATTTATATATTTTTCAATAGGTGAGATACTTGATGAATCTTATATACATAATTTTATTTAATTTCATCAATGAAAAAATATTTTTAATTATAAAAATTTAAACAAATTTTTGTTATATTTTAATGAGAACAGTAAAAATTGGAATAAAATATACTACTATAGAGATTTGAATTTCTTGCGAACAATTTATAAAAAAAATAAGATTTAATTGTCCATATTGAAAATCGATACAATTCAATTTTAATTTTCAAAGTAAAATAGAACTTATTAATAATTTTCTCAAACTAAAATTGCAAAAGTGAGGGCCAATTAATTTCTAATTGAAACCTAAATTATTCAAAATGAAGGACTAAAAAGTTGTATTAAGCACAATTTCATTCGGTAGTAAAATTTCAAAATATTTTTAGAGACAAAAGGATTCAAAATTTTGAGAAATAAACTTGCAAAATTAAGAGGGTGAATTGAGACCTTAATTTCTAATGGAAACCTAAAATATTCAAACTGAGGATTAAAAATTGCATAATTCAGCATGATTCTATTCAATTAGTGAAATTCTTTTGCACAGTGAAATTTCACGCTCTATTTAACTCAAATTTCATTAATTCGTATCATAAAAAGCAAATTTCACGGAGAGGGAGAGTGAGACCCCCGCCAAACCCATCAACCTACACCAAGACATTGTAAAATTAGCAAGAATCATTTAAGGTGAAATCATACTAATAGGGGAAAAAAATGTGCAGTGACTAAGGAGGTATACAAATAATGTAAAAGCTGGTGCAAGGATTCATTTGGGATGTGAGATAAAAAAACAGTGAGGGTAGAAGGAAAGCATAAGAGGAGAAAGAAGTTAACGTGTGTGATAAGAAAAAGCCTGGTGAAACCAAAGGTAAGTGGCTAACTCTTTGGCTATGAGGAAGTCTTAAATTTCACTCTCACAAGTAGAAATGAGGGGCAAAAAAAGAGTTTGGAGAAGTCATAGTAAAAACATCCACTACATAAAAGTCAATACATTTTTTAGATGGCAAGTTCAACCTATAGCAGACCTTATATTGTTAATCTTATCAACCAGATTCAATATCATGGAGATTTTTTGTTGCAAATTTACAACATTTCTCTCTCTAAAATGTCTCTTTTGCTGGGGAGGAGGAGAACATGGAAAGAGAGAGAAGTTAACCCCCTAAAGATAAATGACTTAGATTAAAGTATTATTTATTTATTTTATTGTCTTTGTTCTTATAATTAAAAAAATCTAAATATATTACCTATTTATTAATAAAATCATAAATTTTGTTAATGAGTTATGGGCATTTGTTAATAAATATAAAATTAATATATATAGTTATAAAAGTTTGTGTTAATAAAAATATGTTTTACTACTTAATTTTCTTTAGGCACTCATTAACAATATCTTAAGTTAAAACCAATTAAATACTTATGTCTTTTAGATTTGAATTATTAAAATAAGTTTTTTTTAGCAAGAAGTTTAAAAGGATTTATCATTCGGTATGAAAATACGTGTAATAAAATATATATAATTTTTTAAAACTATCTTAATATATATTTTAAAGGCTTACATTAATATATATATATATATATATAGTTGTAGCAATAACCACTGCACAATCATTGTTTTGTCGAAAGAAATAGCTGAGAAATGCTTCAACTATATGTAGTTTCATATCTATGAAACACAAAATGTAACATACTCGAAATTAAGACCAAAGTAACCCTTATCATTTGAGCAATAGACAATATGTATATTTTTAAATCAAAATTAAAATTTATATATTTTAAATTTAACAGTACACTAGTTAACATAATGGAGTTAGCATAATGAAGCATTTGTTTTTCTTCATGTCAAGTGTAATTTTGTATTCCTAAGATACCTTTAATTATATTTTAAAAGAGTAAAGTTTTCTTCAAGTTGTCATCTCAATTTGAGAGAATGTTTGTACTTAGTAGGCCCATTTTGGAATCAATTCCAATAATCCGAATCGTTCACTCATTGAGTAGAATATTCATGTAAAAAATCAAGATGATTGGACATCACTTGCTATATATTTGAATCATATTTGTTTAGGATTGGGCTTCTCTCATGTTGGTATCTCAACATGAAAGAACTTAAGGGATCCGTATAGCCCACCATACGTTCTGTTCCCGATCATCTTAATTTTTTACATTAATATTCTACTCAGCGAGTACTAAAAAGTGAACGGTTCGAATAATCAAAACAGAACCTATAATCAAAATAAAAGAAGCCACATCTCAAGACTCCATCCTAATCGCATAATCAACATGGAAATTAACATATAAAATAATTACTGTTACTTGGATTTTAAATTTATTTATCAACATATTACAAAAATAAAAGCCTATTTTATTTATTTATAGGGCTAATTACACAGACTTCTCTGAGGTATTTGACAATTACACAAACATCTCCTGTAATTTCTGTAATTACATGGGCCTCCAAATTGCGTACAATAGTATTAACATTGCCATTGAAATTACAAAAATACCCTCTATAAAAATACTATTAAAAATCCAAAATAAAACACTTCTCTTACTATGGACATAACCACACAATTATATCCTTTCATCTTCAATCCCAGCCCCCCTCTGTTTGTCTTTCAATCTTCCTGGAGTTAGTATCATGAACCATTTGTTTTTCTTTACGTCAAGTGCAAACACCCACCCCTACAACCCCAAAGCACAATTGCAATCCCATTTTTTTTCCTCTAGTCACCACTAGGACCACCACCAACCACCATCTTCTTCCAATCTCACAAGATATATAGCCATTCCAACCCATGACATCTCATCCACCGCCACTACAACACCATCTACCTCAATTTTCTACAATGCATTGGTGGGTTCTACAATGGTTGAATCGTTTAGTTTCAACTTTGTATTTCAATTGGTTGGTCGAATTGTGTTTCTATGTGTTTATATGTACATTTGGGTGTGTTTTTAATATACACATCTGTGTGTTTATTTATACATAAAGGGAGAAAATTGGTTATTGTGTTAAAGAAATTATTGTATAAGAGGGGTTGGTTGGTGGCTAATTGGACACAATTTTAATTGATAAAATTGAAAATGTAATTAAATTAAAGAGTAAAATTGAAAATGTAATTAAATTATTTGTTGATGTCAACATTTTATATTATTCATTTTACCATAAAGTAACAAAGAGGGGAATTTGTAATAAAAAAATAAACATTAGGAAAGGTTTTTGCCATTTTAGAAACCTCGAAAGAGATTTTTACCTTTTTATTAAACCTTAGGGGAGGTTAGTGTAATTGAAAACTAAACCTCAACGGGTTTCTATCATTTAAGCAATTTCATTAAAATCTAAGAGGAGGTTAGCGTAATTGAAAACTAAACCTCAACAGGGTTTTTGTCATTTTAGCAATTTCATTAAATCTTAGAGGAGGTTAGTTTGAAAATTAAACATTAAGAGAGGTTTATGTCATTTCAGAAACCTCGAAAGAGGTTTCTACAATTTCACTAAACTTCTAAGGAGGTCAACGTAATTTATCCAGATTAAAACTTCTAGCTTTGTTGTGTTGTAAGAATCCCAATTTTCTTAAACAATGTCGAAAACAGTTTCACCCACCAAGTATTCAACCAAAGTGATCAACTGCACATCAAGGGTGAAAAAGGAGTTAATTGGCAAAGTGTGAGGGGTAGGGTGAGAAGAGAAAGATTGCTTCATATTGAATCACCACTTTTGGCAGCAACTCCATCATAAACTTGGTATTTAAAATTTCATCATATATATGAATATGAGATACATATGCATACATACACACACACACACACATACATATATATGTATATATATATATATATATATGAAGCACCGTTAGAGCTGCCTAGTCAGGATTAGCTGAAAAATCTCTTCAGCGTGAGAATAAGTGGTTGGAGAAAATGAAATTCTCTCTCTAGATGTAGAGAGAGGAAAAGCTGAGTTAGGACTAGTTGAGACGAGTTACCTTTAATGTGATGAGAGTGTTTGCTTAAATAGAAGACTTAACTTATTTCCCAATGTGAGGGTCATAGAACTTGGATGCCTCAAGGCTCTCTTTATCATTGCTCAAGGTGGAGGACCACAAAGTGGTTAGCCATGAAGGCACATTCTCATTTTAACCATGTATATAACAAATCACATTCCCTCTACAACTATTTCCATGATTCTAGGGAGGGTAATAAGCTGAGGTGGCATTTTGCATATGCATGTGCTCACAGCTTCCATGCATGCTTAAGGATGCCTCAAATCGGTCTCGTCCATACCTTGATTCGACCTTCATGAAATTGCCTGTAGAAATTGATTGACCCATTTGGATGACTTCGTGTGGGTTTGACCCAATTCAATTCTATTGATGGGTACGGCCCAGCTCAACACTCCACATAGGCTGGTTCTATCATCATGATCTTGTCCCAAGTGCTTGAGGACTTGAGAGGATGATCCATGTAAAGTTGGGCTTAATATGATTTGGCCCACGCGGGTATCTAGCCCATATCAGATGGTCATTTGGGCCTAGGCTTAATGGTTTGGACTGACCCAAAGCTTAGACCCGCTCCATTTATATTTAACCCCTTCATTTGCTCCCTAACTCGCATTAAGATTCCCTTGGTGTGAGCTACTAATTCATGAATCTTATTTTATAGATCCTGATAAGAAGATTCCTAAAATATAAATTTTTTATTTAAATCAAATATCCAAATCAAAAGTTGTTAAATTTAAATTTTTTCAAATAATGTAAATAATGCTTGTCAACGTAATATTAATACCAAAGAAAAAAAAAAGAAAAAAGTACTACTGTTACTACAAGCGTCAGCATGTAACGGGATACTCTGGTCATAATTTGGTCTCCAAATAATTAGAGGACTTGGGCTAGCAAACTAGTATAAACTTATAATAATGTAGCCCTAGCAAAATCCCACTATAATAAGCCTAGTATATTAGATACATTATATATACCATGCTTATTTCATCCAAAAATAAAACAAAAAATGCATATATATATGCAACATTATACCAATTTCCAACCTAAAATAGTAATAACTTAATTTTAAATTTAAAGTATAAATCATTCATACATAGTAAACTTCTTGAACCATGGCTTTTTCAGTGTACTTCAGTCTGATACTATAGTTAGGCCCTTATGCACAACATTTGAACCAATATCCATCATAAGAAACTCGAGCTGTTGACGCAAGCTCAGCACATGTGTTGGCCATGAACAGAAATTTGAACTCTAAATCAGCATCATTTAACATCATGAGATAGCAACTAACAACAATCTCCAAATAATAAAGATCAGAAAGATTCATATGTTTACATAGATAAAGAGTGTTTTTAGAACTGTGAGAGATTATTAATAAAGCATAATATAAAAAAAAGATTATAAAAAATAAAAAATATAAAAAGATCAACGAAAGGAGGTAAAGAAATGAACAAAAGAAATTTGAGAGAAAATATTAAGACAAGTTTTTAACATCTAATTTGTGGAACGTTCTTAGGATTGGAATCATCGTTATGAATCAAAACCAAACCGCTTTCCACAGGGTTGGTTGGTTTGGTTCTGTTCCATAATTTACATGATTTGGTTTGGTTCCCTAAATTTTCAAAACTGTTGAAATCGGTTCGGTTTTTAATTTACCTTAGAACTGGAACAAACTGAACCAAGTACACCCCTATCAAATTGCATAAAAATAACTTAGTATGTAGAACACTAACACAATTAAATTTGCCACTAATGATACGTTTGAATGACATTTGCATAGATAACAATAATATAAGGATTTCCATGCATGAAAAACTACATCAAATGAAAATTGTAGAAAATCAAGTACACAGCAGCAAATCGTCTTTGTTCAAAAATAAAAATAAAAAGAAGCACATCATCTCTGTTTGATCACCGCTAGTCCCAAAACCTTGAACTGTTAGGAAAGGGTTGCTACCTTGAGTAAATCGACACCCCTGAATTTTTTGAAAATTGAGAAACACCAAATACTTCAACTAACAATATGCAAAAATAACCCCTTGGTTGCTCATCATTAGGAAAGATGCTGACATCAGCAAAAATTGTGTAATGCTAATAATACTCTTGAATTGTTCTGCAGACATAAGTACCCATTCATGGTAGAGTTGGAGGAGAGCAGATCACAAAACAACCCTTTCTTTTGGCATAACGCTAACCTTAATACTGAAATAATTATTTTTGGTACAAGGGTAAATAAGTAAAATCAAGCACGTTGTAACATTTGTCAACCCTTAATCTTTGACAGGGATTTTCTAGTAATTTCAAAAAACTACAGGGTGTCCCGGTATTTGTTAAAAATAGGGAGTGTTTATGCAATTTGCCTAAATAAAAATCACGAGCACAACTAAGGTGCAAGATGTGAGCAAGCTTCAGTCAATAATCAGTATCAATATGAGGTCCAAGAAGTAAAGGCATAGTAATTAGAGCAGTCCTAAAATAAGGAACTCAACTAATTTCTACCTCTTAAGAATTTGAGAGAGCAAAACTCACCTTCAAGTCTCAAGAGAAGCAATTCATTGAGCGAAACAAGAAACTTATATCATCTGTTACAACATGTTTCTAGGCATTTTTACAAAACATTATATTATAATTATAAAAACATATACTACAAGTTCTACAGAGTCATCTGCAAAGGACATGCTTCTTCTTCCTTCCTAGTTTGTTTGTTTGTTTGTTTGTTTTCTTTTTTCAATGAAGTCCTTCATCATGCTCAAAATGCACCAGATTCAGCCACCAAATACAACACCACACCAAAAATAAACAGAAAGTTTAAAACTGATACATATGAAGAAATTTAATAAGCAAAATTTAAACAATCAGATCATTTGATTGTGCAAGAGTACTGAGTCATCCATATATTTAACTTCATCACAATCACGTAGAGAGAAGCCAAATCCCGGTTGACTTTTAAATCGGTAACAGGACAAAGATCACATAGAATATTAACCATGCATTCTCAAGCCAACGAACTCATTAAATCAAAAAAAATTAAAAAGATCTAAAGACACAATAATAGACCATTGAATCAGGTTTCAATTTTCAATTGAATGATAGCATAAGAGCAGATTAAGGAACACAAGAATCAACAAGGTTAAAGGACTATAAAGCACAGATACTTCTAAAAAGGCAACGTATCCGTATCCGTATCATATCCGTATCATATCCGTATCAGATATCGATACTCCTTGGATACTCACAGATATGTATTGGATACTTACTAAAAATATCGGATACTTCTTAATTAATTTTTCATTAATTTTGAAGAATCGGATATTTTAAGTCCCGTATTACTTTCACAAAATTTGAATTGTAGTATTTATTGCATGGCATTATAATATAATATAATTATGAGCATAAATACAAAAAAAAATAAAAAAATAAATTAATACTTTGCTTAGTTTTTTGATAAGAAGAACATAGTGAATTAAAGTAATTTAATTTGTCATATTGACTTATTCTTATTGTGTCATACACGTCAATTAGAAAATAAAATAAAATTAAATATTGTTGTTCTATTATTGTAATATAAACACACTGGATTTGATATTGAAATGAAATATTTGTATGACCTATTAAACGTTAAAAGAACTAAACTAGCTACCAACTTAAATTAATACATAATTGTTATTAGTATTTTGTATTATTTAATTACAGTATGGTTTCTCAACATTTTTGAGCTCATGCGTAACTGGCTACTAATAATTTTTTAAAAAATATTTTTTTTATAAACGTATCTTAACCGTATCCATATCTTATTTTTTAAACTTTTGTCGTATCGTCGCATTCATATGGTATCCATATCCATTCTTCCAAGTTAAAGGATTAGATCGAGGATTGAGAGAAGTAAAGTAAGGAAAAACCCTAAACATATATATATATATATATACGAGGATGGTTTGAGGATAATTCAAGGCGGGGCAGGGGAACCTATCACCGTCATCGGCCTGAAAACCATCGGGGATCTATTTTTCAATACCAGCCCCGGCCTTATGGGGTGTAATTTTAGGGAGAAACCTAGCTTATTAGGGCGGGGCGGGTCCCCGTCGGGCCAGGTCTAAATTGCCATTCCTAGTTAGAAAAATGGTCATGGGAGACAGAAGGGATTCCAGACTCGAGAGAAATTATTTGATACTCTTATATTGTGTTTGGTTGAGCGATTTGGAAATAAAAAAGAAAAAGGTGTGTGAAACTAGATAAAATATAGTTATATTTTATTTACATTTTACTTACTTTTTTCATTTCTTTTTCAAATTCCTTCCCAAATCCCCCAAACAAACACAGCGTTAGGGTATCATGTGACGGTATTTCTTACCAATCATAAATCTCCATAATTTTTTATATTTTCTAATCACCCAATCACGTGGCGGTATCTCTCACCAATCATAAATTTCCATAATTTTTCATATTTTCTAATCACCCAATATAAATTTATAAATCACATCCCTCTAACCAATCACAACATTATTGAAATACCAAGGTGCCAATATCATCCAATAACTGGGTTGTGGGTCTCCCCCGCTAACCTTTTCCATTATCAGCTTATAGAGAAAGAAACAGAAATGACAAAAAAAAAAAAGAAGATTTTTTTATACAACTGTTATTAGACAAATGTTTGAAAACCTAAAAGTAAGAAGATATTCTATTGGAGGATATTTCAAAATATGTGTACATATATATATATATATATTCTATATGTATATATATGTAGCAAACCTGTACCTTTTTTTGAGCTACCTATAAGTTGTACCTCACCTACAAATCTCCTCTCACTCCCCCACCTTTCCCCCCCCGTACGTCTCTGTAGACGTCCCCGAACGTCTCGGGAGGGAATCCCATTTTGTTCATTTGGGCTCACTACAGTTCAGGACTCAATGTCACGGTCCTGTATCTAATCTCGCAGAGTGCAATGCAAGACCGATGAATCATCAAAGAGTCCAAATCCGGCAAATCATTTTGAAAAACTAATTTTTAGAAAGAAATGCCAAACATGGACTGCTTTGCCAGATACAAGATCGCCACCTAAATATTTTATTTTTGGAGAATTCAGGAAACCCTGACTTGTGCCTAAGGCCACGTGTCTGTCATCACCAAAGTTACCTCGGCTCGGGAACTTGGGTACGATTGGGGAAGGTCACTTCGTGAGCACCCCCGTTCGCCCGATCAAAGATCGGCCTCTACTAACCATGATATCGAGTTTTGAAAACATTATGTGCTCTTATTCCGGTTATTAGCCTAGAATTACTATGTGATTGGCACAGCATACAAGTATAGATTGGATCACCTAAGTTGGAACAAAACATCTCATGTTTGTTTTTGAAAGCGGTTTGCTACTCGCAAGTAGGCTAAAATGTGAATTTTTCCACCCTCAAGTGGGTTTAGAAAATATGGTGATTTGCCACTCTCAAGTGGGCTTAAAACTCGTAATCAATGAATTATTTCAATTTAAATAATCCAACCTTCACCCACAGGCATTTAGGCAGTTATATCACATAAGCAAATAGCCTCATGGTAAGCATGCTATCATGGCAGTCACTCACACGCATGCAAGGATGCTAAAGCATAAATACTTACCGAGTACTCCAAGCCAAAGAAAGAAGCTAATTAGAAATCATGCATGAATCCTAACTACGCTGAAATGCTTAATGCAACACATGCAAAAATGCAACTAAGATAGGCTCGACTATTCTAAAATGGCATATGAAATGCAACAACTGATACACGTATTCAACTCGGAATTGAAATACAATGCAGTTAGCATGATACGCCGAGCCCGTTGCATGCAATACAGATGAATGAATGCAAACATGCGACCATATAGATGCTAATTGAAACATGCCCTAAAACTAACCATCATAAGCTGGTAAATAAAAGGGAGAAAGACGTGGGGTTGGAAGACATACATCACACACACGCACACTTATTACAACATTGCCATCTCTCGGAGGGTCTGAATAAATAATACAACACCGACTAGCTAATCTAAGCTAATTAAACTAGTTGTTACACAACCGAAATGAATCACGAATTGCAGCTAAATATTACACAACATTAATTAATTAATAAATTAATTAAGTAAGCAAGTAAACTAAATGAATGTGGGCTGCCTCGGCTCTGTTTTGGAAGACAATGGATGCATGTATGTTCGAGTTGCCTTGTCGAGAAATCCATCGCGATGCCCCGGTTTGCCTCTGTTTGCAACTGGTCCCAGAACATTGTACAAAGCTCCAGAAGGCTGCTGACCAGTTTTTGCTGCTGGTTTTCGGTTTGCTGCAACAGAGAGCGAGAAATGGGCGTGGCAAAGTATTTTCAACATATGTGTGCATGACCACTCTCTCCATCATTGCACAAGTTCCAAGGAGTGTAGTCCTCGATCCTCGTGTCACCAATCGCGCATCTCGATGCATGATGGCCGAAGAGTCGAATTGCACGACTTGATGTAAAATGAATGCACATATAAACACAACAAGGCCTAAACTCCATCATGGGTAATCCGGAGTGTCGGCGACCGAGAATCGAGGCACGTTTCGTCACTTGGAATACGAAACGTCCCTCGTTTCCCGTGTTTGGACTAAACCCTATTCCAAACACAATGCAATATACATGGCATACACAATACGACTAGCATGCAAACCTAAACGCAATGCAACCTAATCATGCTAGCATGCGAGGGATGATATGCAAACATGCAACTAGCATACACAATGCTATGAACTAAGAATGACATACTCAATGCACATGAACTATATGGCATACGCAATGCACATACGAAGATGGACATGCACGAAGACATGAACAAGGCATACACAATGCGACGATCAAGCATTCGACAACATGGATATGGCATACATAATGCAAGATGGACTTAAACTAAAATGAATGGGCCTTAGCCACACTCAAATCAGTGGCCATACATGATGAAAATGAAGCAACAACGCACATGCAAACATGCACAAATGCAAGGGACCAAACCTAAGGCACCAAACGCAACTCTACCAAAGCATGGCAAGGGATGAAATATGGCATACAATCACACATTTTCCAACTCTGAAATGACATGCAAGATGGTCCCGAATCATGTAAACATCTCACACGATGCATGCTAGATGGCCCGGATATCGAAACTAGTGAAGTGCATTACACTAGAGGTACACAAAGCAATGCTCAAATGACCCAACCAGTCCCAAACAGTCCCTATGCAGGTCCGAGACAGTGGGAAAATGGTCTAAAATGATGGCTTGAAATGCATAGAAATGAAGCTCATGCAATGGTCCATAAATGAGGTATTCATGCACAACTCTCAAACACTTTTAAGGAATGGAAAACATGGGAATATGACACAAGTATAGGCTCTGAAATAACATACTTAATGGCCCCAAAACATGAAAACACCTCAGTATAAGCATGCAATAGGCTTCAAAACTCAAGGCTAGGCAAGGGTATTACACTACAACCATGCATAGCAAGCATCATTCGACCATGCGGCATAAAAACTAAGCTAAGGAAGTCCAAAACATGCACAAAATCAGTTTAAGGCATGGCCAAAAAGTGCTAGAATCAAAGACCAAAATAGCATGCGATACAAGCTAGTGAAGAGGGTTTACACTACAAGTATATGAAGCATTCAAGAGGTCACTAAACCAGAAAAATTCAGAGGTATGACATGCCAAGTAAAGCCCAAAAACTCACTGAAACATAGTCAATGCATGCAAGAATGACATGCTCTTTTGATAGGCTATGAAGAGGGTTATTCTACACATGCAAGATGGACACCTAATATGGAAAAACAAGCTCTAGACAGAGCCTATGCAGGTCCTAAAACTTACCAAAAAAGGCCTGAAACATGGCTCGGAAGCATGAAAATAAGGGCTCCTTTGTTAGGCCAAATATGCTAGGAAACAAAACACGGGGAAAGAGGGTCACCCTTCTCTGATTTTGGCACTCAAAATAACATTCTAGCCACTGAAAATCCACTGGATTTCAGTGGCTAGAAGGCCAAACAAAGGTCAATGCAAATGCCCTAATGCATGGCTTAAAATAAGGCCAAATGAAGTATGCAAGGGGGTAGATGACCCCCAACAGAAAAATTATCTTAAACAAACATGTTAAGGATTTCAAAATAAGACTTTTTTTTAGTTTACACCAAAGCTTGAAAATTCTTGCAAGTATGGCTAAAAGATGAAGCAAAATAAAGCTCAAAAGAAGGAATAGGGTGTTACCCTTGTAGCTCAACAACTCCAGCAGCTTATGGACCAAAAATGCAGCTCCTTAGGACCTATCAAGACCCTCCAAGAAGCTTAGGTTGGTGTTGGATGTGTTAGGCTAAGAGATAGTGTGCAAAGGGGCATGAACTTAGCACTTTCTAAGCCTAAAGGGAGAGATATAAAATGAGATAGATGTACATGCCTTAGCCAAATTTTGAACCTCTCTAAAGGAGAGGAAGGCCCTCTCTTATAGAGAAATCAAAGGGGTCAAGATTCTTGGAGAAGCTAAACAAGGTTGCATATCCTCCATACACGTGTATGGAGGATACAATCTGTGCCTTCCAGCTGGCACAGCTGGCAACAACTCACAGAGACAAGATTGAGGGAGGCAGGCCGACTAGTTCAAGTGGTCGGCCGACCACTTCCCCTGGTCGGCTGACCAGTTCAAAAGGTTCAAACTCAAGAAAGGTGGTCAGCCAGCCCATTTGGTGGTCTCCTAATTGAATGCAAGCTAGTGGTGTGGTGGGAGACCAGCAATTGTGGCCCAAAAGTGAGGGAGACCAGTTACCTGTCAAGGAAACCGACCGGCGGGGGAAAAGTGGTCTCCAAGGAGAAAAGGTGGTCTCCCACCCTTGTTCCACCTTCCAAACAATGAAAACAAGGTCCATGCCAAAAATGAACCAAGACGGGTGCAAAACGAGGGTTCGGGGTCCAAAACACACAGTTGGGTGCCCCGAAAAGTGACTGTTAAGCATCGAAAGTGGCGTGCGACCACGAAGCTTATCTCCCGGGCCACAGTGTCCCTCTAGAGAGAGGAAACAAGGTGTGTGCCAAAAACCGGAGCAAATGGAGAAAGTTAAGCGGTCCCGAACTAACGCGCACGGCCGACGTCTCCGAAAACTAAAAACTGGTCTCCAAACGGGAACAGTGGTCTACGACCACGAAAAGTAGCCTACGGCCACTGAGAGATGGTCTACGAGACCTGTCCCTCCCTTTGGGAAGAGAAAACAGAACCTGGTTCGCAAACTGAGGCAAAGCACAAAAGAGTCCCGAAGTCCAGAAGCAAGGCTCTCAGCCGAGACTCCGTAACCTCAGACCAAGCACAACATGCGCAATCACCGAGCGCTCAATCGATGACGTCTGAGTCTTAAGATCGGTCAAAAATGGGGTGTCTACAGTCTCACTCAGCCTCTCTTTCCATTGCAAACGCGCCCCCACCATCAGTATATATATATACTATATATATAAGCTTATCTCTCGCTAGTCTTTTCATTACTCTCTGAGTCTGTTCTTGTAATGGCTAAGAGAGGTTCTCTTATTGCTGCCGCCTTCTCTATTATTAAGCACAATTTTGGAAGAGATTTTAGATTTGTGAGACTGTGAGAGAAGTGAAGTAAGGAAAAACACTAAACATATATATATACGGGGATGGTTCGGGGATAATTCGGGGCGGGGTGGGGAGGGGGAACCTATCACCGTTCCCGGCTCGAAAACTGTCAGGGATCTATTTTTCAATACCAACCCGGCCTTATGGGGGGTAATTTTTGGAAAAAACCTGGCTTATCGGGGCGGGGCGGTCTGGTCCCCGTCGGGCAGGGTTTAAATTGTCATTCCTAGTAACAACAAGGGTCATGGGAGACAGAAGGGACTCCAAACTCGGGAAAAATTATTTGACTCTTATATTGTGTTTGGTTGGGTGATTTGGGAAGGGATTTGGAAATGAAAAGGAAAAAGGTGTGTGAAACTAGGTGAAATATAGGTATATTTTATTCACATTTCACCTACTTTTTTCATTTTTTTTCCAAATTCTTTTCCAAATCCCACAACCAAACACAACATTAGGGAGAGGAAGAGAGAGAGAGATATATATAGATTTGAGATCTATGAGACTGTGAGAGAAGTAAAGTAAGGAAAAACCCTAAACATATATATATACGGGGATGGTTTGGAGATTATTCGGGCGGGGAAACCTATCATCGTCCCCGACCTGAAAATCGCTGGGGATCTATTTTTCAATACCAGCCCTGGCCCTATGGGGGTAATTTTCAGGAAAAACCTGGCTTATCGAGGGGGGGTGGTCCGGGTCCCTGTCGGGTCGGGTTTAAATTGTCATTCCTAGTTACAACAAGGGTTATGGGAGACAGAAGGGACTCCAGACTTGGGAAAAATTATTTGATACTCTTATACTGTGTTTGGTTGGGCGATTTAGGAAGAGATTTGGAAATAAAAAGGTAAAAAGTGTATGAAACTAGGTGAAATATAGATATATTTTATTCACATTTCACCTACTTTTTTCATTTTTTTTCCAAATTCCTTCCCAAATCCCTCAGCTAAACACAGCATTGGGGCATTATGTGACGGTAATTCTTACCAATCATAAATCTTTATAATTTTTTATATTTTCTAATCACCTAATCATGTGGCGGTATCTCTCACCAATCATAAATTTCCATAATTTTTCATATTTTCTAATAACCCAATATAAATTTATAAATCACATCTCTCTCACCAATCACAACACTATTGAAATACCAATGTGCAAATACTATCCAATAACTACATTGTGGGTCCCTCTCGCTAACCTTTTCCATTATCAACTTATAGAGAAAGAAACAAAAACGACAAAAAAAAAAAATATTAAGTTTTTTAATACAACAGTTGTGAGACAAATGTTTGAAAACCTAAAAGTAAGAAGATATGCTATAGGAGGATATTTCAAAATATGTGTGCGTATATATATATATATATATATATTCTATATGTATATATATGTAGCAGACCTGTACCTTTTTTTGAGTTGTCTATAAGTTGTACCTCACCTGTAAATCTCCTTCCACTCCTCCACCTTTCTCCTCACATACGTCTCACCCACCCTCCCTTTCTACTGCAAACCCTGCCCCCACCATCAGCATACATATACTATATATATAGCCTTGTCTTTCGCTAGTTTTTTCATTAATTTCAGAGTTTGTTCTTGTAATGGCTAAAAGAGGTTCTCTCGTTGCTGCCGTCTTCTCCATTATTAAGCACCGTTTTGGAAGAGATTTGAGATCTGTGAGATTGTGAGAGAAGTGAAGTAAGGAAAAACCTTAAATATATATATATATATATACGGCGATGGTTCGGGGATAATTCAGGTTGGATTGGGGTGGGGCGGGGGAACCTATCATTGTCCCCTGCTCGAAAATCGTTGGGGATATATTTTTCAATACCAGCCCTGACCTTATGGGGGTAATTTTTAGGAAAAACCTGGCTTTTCGGGGCGGGACGGGGCCAGGCGAGGCGAGACGGGTCCCCATCAAGCCGGGTTTAAATTACCATTCCTAGTTACAACAAGGGTCATGAGAGACAGAAAGGACTCCAGACTTGGAAAAAATTATTTGATACTCTTATATTGTGTTTGATTGGGTGATTTGGGTAAGGATTTGGAAATGAAAAAGAAAAAGGTGTGTGAAACTAGGTGAAATATAGGTATATTTTATTCACATTTCACCTACTTTTTTCATTTTTTTTTCCAAATTACTTCCCAAATCCCCTAACCAAACACAGCGTTAGGGTATTATGTGACGGTATTTCTTACCAATCATAAATCTTCAGAATTTTTTATATTTTCTAATCACTCAATCACATAGCGGTATCTCTCACCAATCATAAATTTTCATAATTTTTCATATTTTCTAATCACCCAATATAAATTTATAAATCACATCCCTCTCACCAATCACAACACTATTGAAATACCAAAGTGCCAATGCCATCCAATAACTATGTTGTGGGTCCCTTCCGCTAACATTTTCCATTATCAGCTTATAGAGAAAGAAACAAAAACTACAAAAAAAAAAAAAGAAGTGATTTTTATATACAATTGTTGTTAGACAAATGTTTGAAAACCTAAAAGTAAGAAGATATTCTATTGGAGGATATTTCAAAATATGTGTGCACATATATATATATATATATATATTCTATATGTAGTAGACCTGTACCTTTTTTTGAGCTTCCTATAAGTTGTACCTCACCTGCAAATCTCCTCCCACTTCCCTACATTTCCCCTCCCGTACGTTTCACCCACCATCTCTTTCCACTGCAAACCCTGACCACCGTCAGTATATATATACTATGCATATAAGCTTGTCTCTCGCTAGCCTTTTCATTATTCTCAGAGTCTGTTCTTGTAATGGCTAAGAGAGGTTCTCTCGTTGCTACCACCTTCTCCATTAGTAAGCACCATTTTGGAAGAGCTTTGAATGCTGCAAAGTTTTAAGGTATGATATGATTATTTTTCATTTTCTTTCGATTTACGTGAATTTTTCTGACATTTTTTTTTTTGAATTTTCATCTGAAGAATGCGATTGTTTCTATATATAGAAGATGAAGATGAAGTTAAACATGTTAATAAAGTATAGTAGTATATTCTTTGTATATATTTGTTATACAGTATATTCTTTGTATATACTTATCTTGTCTCTTATATAAAAGAGTGTGTACCTATTCATTAATGAATTGAATACAAGAGTTCTCTTTTCTCTTCTCTTTCTACCCTCATACCATGGTATCAAAGCCTAGGGTTTTCTCTTAGCCTCCTCTTCTTCTACATCACAGTTTTTTTTTTTTTTTTTTCTATCTGGCAGATTGTTTCCTTCTCACTTTGGTTTCTGTGTATCTAGTCTTTTCATGTTTCGACGATTGGACTATACCAGCTTCTTCATCTCTTTAGGACGAAGCCAACGCCACCAGACTCATTTTCATCCGACGACCCACGCACTGCCAGAATATTGGCCACATGCTGTACCGTTTTCCCACGCGCCCTGCGTGCCTCCTGTACTTCTCTCATGCTATCGTGCACCGCGGCCTCATCTGCTAATGTAAGCCACGTATTTCTGATGTTAGCTGACGTCAACCCTGGTTTTGTGCGCCGCTGCTGCTCTGCTTGCTATCGTGCTTCGCGAGTGCTGATGTCATCTCTCTTGCTGTGACATCAGCCTAGTTGACCAGATTGGTCAACCCACTTTGACCAGCCGATTCATTGTATTTCTGGTCGTGTTTTTGGTCTGTTCAGCCATATCCCAATTGTTTCTGGCCTCATGAATCTGCTGGTGTGTTCTTTTTTGGCAAAATTAGCCTCTACAAAGCACCTTCTTCTTTGTTTTTGCCCTGTTTGAGCATCATCGATCATTTTGACAACATTCATTCCGTCTCCGTTACACTTAATGGGTCCAACTATGTTCTCTGGGCCCAGCTCTCTCTGGATTCATCAAAATGAAGCGACTTTGGTGTATTATCATTGGTTCTCTTTCTAAACCCGTCCAGGAAGAAAAAGAGACTGCATTTGTTTTCAATGAGCGTCTTGATGAATGAGAAGGGAAGAACTACCAGATTTTTACATGGTTCCGGGCTACTTTTGTTCCTTCCATTAACCTTCAGTTTGGACGCTTTCAGGATGATAATTCCATTGTCTCTCATGCTAAGGCAATTTGGAATTTCTTGAAGGAACGCTATTAGACTACTGGACATGCTCACCAATATCAACTCCTACAAACTCTTCATCACATGCGCCACGAGCCTAGTCAGTTAATTAATGATTTTTTATCCCAGATGTCATTTGTCTTGGACTAGTTGGCTTTTTCTGAACCTACTTGGGCACATTCGGAGGATGCACAGTTATTTATTGTTCATAGGAATCATTAACGGCTATTGCAGTTTCTTATAGCTCTTGATAGCACCTTTGAACCTATGCATGCTTCCTTGCTTCATCGTCTGCCCTTACCAACTTTGGAGCAAGCCATTACCGAGCTCTTGTCAAAAGAAACTCGTTTTAGGATGCTCAAAACTCAACACTTGGATTTTGTTCTTATTATGCCATCATCACGAGGTTCTTCATCTTCACAGCCTCCTAGCTCATGCATTTATTGTCGCAATCATAGCCTACCTGCCAATTATTCTTTACTTCAGTGCCAAGTTCGTGAATGCTTAACTTGCCACAAGACTGCTCCTGGTCATCTCAAAGCAATTGTCCTTGAGCTCCCCCTACTTCTTCATCTAGGAAGGGTCTTCACGTTTTGGGCATCAGTCTAAATCTACTCATGGTTCTCGTTCTGCTGCTGCTGCTGTTGCATCAGAGAGTTCTTGCACTCCCCACTCTACGGATCCTATTGCTCCATCATTTTCTATGAATGATGTTGAGTCCATTATCCAACAGGTGCTTACCGAATCCGTTACTCTTCCTTCTTTTTCCCTTTCAGTCACATCGGGTAATCCTTCATGGTATTTTCATTCCACCTGCTATAATCATATGAACTTTGATTCTACTATATTTTCTTTTATCTCATCATCCTTTTCTGTTCCCCTATACATATTGCTGATAGTTCTCATATGTCCGTTAGTCACATTGGTCAAATTTCTACTTCCACTGTATCTCTTTCTAATGTTTATTACATTCCTGCTCTTCAATTAAACCTTATCTCTATTGGTCAATTGTGTGAATTTGGTCTCACCGTTACATTTTTTGCTAATGGTTGTTTGGTGCAGGATCCTCAGACGAAACAGATCCTTAGGATAGGCTGTAGGCATGAACATCTGTTTGAGCTTCTTCATCTTCGCTTTCCATCTACATCATTCATTGTTGCTTCTGTTGCCTCTTCCACTGCTTCTACTTCTATGTCTTCTTTTCACCTTTGGTATTATCATTCAGGACATGTCTCTTTTAGTCTTAAAAACTTTGGTTTCTAGTGGTCGGTTAGGTCGTGTTAGTTCTAAAAATGTTGATTGTTTACCTTGTCAAATTGCTAAACAGCCTGCATTACCTTTTAATAAAAAGTAATTCTATTTCTACTACCCCGTTTGCTCTTGTGCATTCAGATATTTTGGGACCCTCTCCCACCCCGACCATGGGGGGGGGGGTTTAGATATTTTGTGATTTTTGTTGATGATTTTTCTCGTTATACTTGGATATTTCTTCTCAAAAATCAGTCTGAACTTAAACAGATTTATTATGATTTCTCTGCCATGGTCCACACTCAGTTTTCTCAAACTATTAAAATCTTTCGTTCTGATAACGCTATGGAATACTTGGATTCTGATTTTCTTTCCTTTCTTCGGGCACATGATACCCAATCTCATCATTCTTGTGCAAACATGTCCCAACAAAATGGTCGCGCTGAAAAAAAGCATCGTCATATTCTAGACACTACTCAAGCCCTTTTTATCCCTTCTTCATGTCCTAAAAAGTTTTGGAGGGAAACTGCTTTCACTGCTGTCTACACCATAAATCGTATGCCTACTCCTCTCATTACCAATCTTTTTCCTTATGAATGTCTGTATGGTTCTCCTCCTACATATACCACTTATAAAGTTTTTGGCTCTGCTTGTTTTGTTCTCTTTCAACCTTATGAACACACTAAACTAGAACCTCATTCTCGTCTTTGCTGTTTTCTGGGGTATGGTATAGAACATAAAGGGTATCATTGTTGGGATCCAGTCTCCAAGTGTCTTCGTATTTCTCGTCATGTGGTTTTCTGGGAACACAAAATGTTCTCTACTTTTTCTAAGTTTCATCTACCATAGTCCACCCATTCTCTGTTTTTTACTGATCTTTCTATAGACTTGTTGTCTCCTGAATTTGATGCAGATTCCGGTCCAACGCATTCATAGCTGCCTATGCCTACCATCCATCATGAGGTTTTTGTATCTGATGATAGTCCTATGCTTTCTCTATTACCCCCTGTGGAGCCTCCTCCATCATCTCCTATGGAGCTTTCTCCATCCCCACCACCATCTCCTCTAGTAGATCATCATTCGACTCGGGTAAAACAACCTTCTGTTTTTCTCCGTGATTATATTGTTGGTTCCACTGTTTTTTTGTTTCATGAAGCTACTTCATATCGTGAGGCTTGTTCTAACCCTCTTTGGCAAGAAGCTATGACTAATGAACTGCAGGCTTTGGATAAAACTCATACTTAGGACGTGGTTGATCTTTCTCCTGGCAAGACTGCTATTAGTTGTAAATGGGTTTATAAGATAAAAACTCACTCTGATGGTTCCATTGAATGTGACAAAGCCCGTCTTGTTGCCCGAGGATTCATTCAAGAGTATGGGATTGACTATGAGGAAACATTTGCTTATGTTGCTCGTCTTATTTCAGTTCGCAGCTTATTAGCAGTTGCTGCTGCTCGCCACCGGAGTCTTTATAAGGTGGATATCAAAAACGCATTTCTCAATGGTGATCTCACTAAGGAAGTTTCTATACAACCTCAGCCTGGTTCCTCTGTTCCATCCATCAAAGTTTGCAAACTTCGCCGTGCTTTGTATGGTTTGAAACAAGCTTCTCGTGCCTGGTTTTTCCAAGTTCAGTTATACTATTCATGACTTTGGCTTCTCATCAAGTGCCTATGATTCTGTCTTGTTTATACGTCAGACATAGTGTGGTATTATTATTCTTCTTCTCTATGTGGATGATATGATCATCACTGGTGATGACACAGTGGGTATCTCTAGTCTCAAACAGTTCCTCAATCACCAGTTTGAGGTGAAAGATTTGGGTTTGCTTAGCTATTTCCTTGGCTTGTAAATTTCTCATGACCTTCTGGTTACTTTCTAACCCATCCCAAGTATATCTCTAATCTCTTGACTCGTGCTGGTCTTACCGATTGCAAGACTGCTACTACTCTAGTTGATCCTCAGACTCGTCTCACACCTCTTAATGGTCACATATTAGCTGATGCTATTTCATATCGTCAGGTAGTTGGTCGACTTGTCTATCTCACGGTTACTCGTCTAGACATTGCCTATGTTGTTCACATTGTCAGTCAGTTCATGGCTGCTCCTCGCTCTCCGCACTATGATGCTCTAGTTTGCATTTTACGCTATCTAAAAGGCACTATATTCCATAGTCTTCACTACTCAGCACACACTTCTCTACAGTTACATGCATTTTCTGATGCAGATTGGGCTGGTGAACCTACTAATCGCCGTTCTACTACAGGATTCTGCTTCTTCTTGGGTGATTCGCTCATTGCCTGGCGTAGCAGGAAGCAAACTCTTGTTGTTTGTTCTAGTACTAAGGTTGAGTATCGTGTTCTTGCGGATACTACTCAAGAGCTTGTATGACTTCGTTAGCTTCTTACTGATATGGGAATTCCCCATCTTACTATCACTACCATCTATTGTGACAATCAGAGTGCTATTCAAATTGCACATAATGATGTCTTCCATGATCGCACCAAGCATATTGAGATTAATTGTCACGTTATCCAGCAACACGTTACTAGTGGCATTGTTTGTCTTATCTTCGTTACCTTTACTGGTCAGACCGCTGACATCTTCACCAAGGCTCATCCTCCAGGACGATTTTCTGATTTACTTTCCAAGCTCAACTTGATATCTGCATTACCACCTTGAGCTTGAGGAGGGGTGTTAATATTGTATATTAGTATATTCTTTGTATATATCTGTTATATAGTATATTCTCTGTATTTACTTATCTTCTCTCCTATATAAAGGAGTATGTACCTATTCATTAATGAATTGAATACAAGAGTTCTATTTTCTCTTCTCTTTTTACTCTCATAACAAAACAAATTTATGTATGGAGAGCAATATGAGTTTCTTTAAAAAAACTTTGAAAAATGATGAGCTGAAACTTGATGAAGAGAAGGTTGAGAAGGAAACTGATGGGAAGATAAAAGATGAAAAGGAGCTTGTTGTTAAGGAGAAAAATGAGGAGGAGAAGAATGAAGAAGAGAAGCCTGATGAAAAGAAGAAAGTTGAGGAAGAGAATGAAAAGAAGAAAGGTGAATTCTATTCGTCTTCAATGGAATCTCTCTCCAAGGTTATGATTGTTCAGGGTATTGGAGATATGAGTTTGAAGAGTTTGGCCACTTTCCTTTCTGTCGCAGACAAGTCTCCTAAAGAGGCATCAATAGAGGTGATTAAATCCATGACTGGCATAGATGCCAAGTAATAGATGAGGACTATTACGAAAATTCTGTCATACATTAAAAGCATGGACAAGGACATGAATGGTGTTACCCAAAAAGCAACCTAAGAGGGGGGTGAATTATATTTCTACAAAATAAAATTAATAATACCACAATAAAATTAACTACTAGTACAACAAATAATTAACAAGCACAATGATGAACTTAGCAGTAAATGATCAAGCAAAATAACAATGAAGTATAACAAACATACAGGGTAAATCAAATGATTAACACATGAATATTAGATAGCTATAGCAGTAGTATGAAAGTAAAGAGATTAGGGAAGATGAGACAAACAGATTTATAGTGGTTCGGCTTCAACCAAGCCTACATCCACTCCTCAAGCTTCACTTGAGATTTTTCACTATCTTCTAGCTTCACAGGGGTGCTGGCAACCTCTTTACAAATGGAGCAATCCTCCACGGATTTTACACAGACTTCACAAGCCCAAACCCTTACAAATCTTAGGTGATTCACAATCACTCTCAAGATTTCGAGAACACAGTGTTTGCAACACTTTTTTAAGATGAAATGGTATTTTTGCTTTCAAAGAAAGCTTACAATAAATATTTCTCAAAGATAGATATATAAAATGAAGTTTTGATTTTTCTGTAAATCTCACACAAGAAAGATAAGCTTAATGCTATAAGGCTAAGTGTATAATTTATGAGAATAGATGTGAGTGATTATAGAATAAAGAATATTTTCAGGTTTTTGTAACTTGTTTACATTAGAGGCTTTGGTATATATAATGAAAATTATAGCTGTTTATAGCCGTTGTATTCATTTGAATTTATAGCCGTTTATAGCCGTTGTACTCATTTGAATTTATAGCCGTTTATAACCGTTGTACTTCCATCATTACCAATTTGAATTTCTTTCACTCCATCATTACAAATTTGAATATCTTCCACTTGAACCTTTTGAACCTTTTGGCCTGCTGCTGTGCTAGGCTGTTTGAACATTTGTTTTGGCTGTTTGAACTCCTGATTTAATCAAATATTAAATATATTCTAACAATATTTAGGATAAAGGTTTAGGTAAGAAATAATGGGACAAAATAAATTTTGATTTTATTAAAACATTAAATCATCAAAATAAATGTTGGTTTTATTTTTCTCTTTAAAATAAATCATCAAAATAAATTTTGATTCTATTTTTCTCTTCCAAATAAATTAAAACATAGTTAAATAAATCATCAAAATAAATAAGTCTAACAAATGGGAAGTTTGACAACTTGACTAAAAAATAGATGTCATGGAGGGAAAGTTCACAACATCACCGAAAAAATGGATGCCATTGATGGAAAACTTCACAACATCACTGAGAAAATAGATGGAAAGCTCAACAATCTTACTTAAAAATGGATGTCATGGATGGGAAAGTTCACAACATCACCGAAAAAATGGATGCAATTGATGGAAAACTTCACAACATCACTGAGAAAATAAATGGAAAGCTCGACAATCTTACTCAAAAAATGAATGTCATAGATGGAAAGCTCGACAATCTTAGAGGGAAGTCTAATGCAGTCATACCACCAGCAACACCATGACACTCTCCATCATTAGCTTTCATTCCGTCTCTGCCATCACTATCGGACTCTGAAAATGGTGGAAATGGCAGTTTTGGAAATGGTGGTGGATATTTGAGTGAGTGAGTCATTATCTTTGATTTGAAGCAGTTTCAGTTTATTTTAGGTGTTAGTTTATTTAAGTTTTCAATAAAAAATTCTCTTTAAAGAATTGTTAGTTTAATTTAAGTTTTGTTTATACTCTTGTTTATCTTTAGGTTTAAGTTTATTTCAGTTACAACTTTGTTTATATTAATGAAACCTGTTTATATTAGTTAAACTCTTGTCTATCCTTCGGTTTAAATTCTGGTCTATCTTTAAGTTTGAAGTTTTTTTTTTTTGATAATTGTAAATTAAAGTAAAATGGGTAAATTACATTTATCTCCCCTGAGATTTCTGACAAATAAAGGGACCTCCTCTGTGGTTTGAATGATTACAGTAACCTCTCCTGCTTTATCTGACAATGTCAAGATTTCCCCTTCTGTCAAATTGTTCCAAACAGTGTTACTTTTTGCTATAGTAAATTACCTTATTGCCCTTCCCTTTAAAATATTAAAAAATGTTTTTGGATTGGAGGACAGGTTTGGAAGAAACAAACAGTGTTTGGAACAGTATTTTTGGATTTATTTTTTTAAAATATTAAAAAATGTTTAAATTTTTTTTAAATATATAATTTTTATTTAAATATTTTTAAATATGTTATTTTATTTTGTAAATATTTTAAACTCAAAACACAACTTCACACACAAATCGTAACCAAACAGATAACTCAAAACTCAATTCAAAAATTATTTTCAAATCTCATAACCAAGCATATAACTCAATACTCGACACTACTTTCAAAACTCTATACTCAAATCGTAACCAAATGCCTAACAAAAAAATTAAAATATTTAAAAATATATTTATAAAATAAAATAAAATATTTAAAATAAAATCTATATATTTAAAATAAAAATAAATTTTTAAAATTTTTTAATTTAAAAAATATATTTAAAATATTAAAAAAAAATACAACACATAGATGTATGAAATAAAATGCACATTCAAATAAATAAATAAATATTTAAAATATAAAATATTTACCCTAAAAAAATAATTTCAAAAAATTTCAAAATTTATTACCAAACAAATTTTTTCTTTTTAAAACTCATAACTCAAAATACGACTCCACACTCAAATCATGATTCTAAAAATAATTTTCAAAAATAAAATATTTTTTTTTGAATTTTTTTTCTTTTAAAATAGAGTTTTTGAAAAAGTTTGGTTTTGAGTTTTGAAAAGAGTTTTAAATTCAGTTTTAAGTTTGTGTTTGGTTATGGGTTTTGAAAATAATTTTTGAATTAAGTTTTGAGTAAAAACATGTTCCGAAAAAAGATTTTTTTTAGAAACATGTTTGATTTTCTTTTAGAATCACAATTCCAATTAGAAATTTTCAAAACTCATAGAGTTTACCAAATACACAACTCAAAACTCATAACCAAACACAAACTTAAAAAAATACAAACTTATGTTAAATATATTTTTTAAATATTAAAAAAAAATTAAAAATTTATTTTTTTATTTTAAATATATAGTTTTTATTTTAAATACTTTATTTTATTTTATAAATATATGTTTAAATATTTTAATTTTTTTTGTTACGCGTTTGGTTACGATTTGAGTGTAGAGTTTTGAAAGTAGTGTCGAGTGTCGAGTTATGTATTTGGTTATGAGGTTTGAAAATAATGTTTGAATTGAGTTTTGAGTTTTGAGTTATGTATTTGGTTACGATTTGAGTGTGAAGTTGTGTTTTGAGTTTAAAATATTAAAATTAAAATATTTACAAAATAAAATAAAATATTTAGATAAAAATTATATATTTAAAATAAAAAAATAATTTTTTAAACATTTTTTATTATTTAAAAAAATAAATCAAAAAATACTGTTCCAAACACTGTTTGTTTCTTCTAAACCTGTCCTCCAATCCAAAAATATTTTTTAATATTTTAAAAGGAAGGGCAATAAGGTAATTTACTATAACAAAAAGTAACACCGTTTGGAACAATTTGACAGAAAGGAAAATCTTGACATTGTCCGGTAAAGCTGAAAAGGTTATTGTAATTATTCAAACCACACGGGAGATTCCTGTATTTGTCAGAAACCTCATGGGAGGTAAATGTAATTTACCCAAGTAAAATTATAATTTAAAAAAAAACCATCAAATAAATATAATGAGTGTAATATGTGAAATCAAATTGGCGAAATCCGTACGAGAACGAAACAAAACACCTGTGAAGGAAGAGGAATGAGACATGCTTCTGCCCTCAATGCTGGAGCAGATATATTTGACTTCTTAAATGATATTTTATTTATATATATAGACTTACATATAAATAATTTAATTAAAATTTATAAAATATAGCTTGACAATTTTGTTTATTTGGTGTATTACATTAGATCAATGCTAGTTTGATAATAAATAAATATAATGTTAATTTTGATATCCTTATAATAGTATTTTAAAGACATAAGATTATAGAACTTCTTGTAAGCACCATATAAGAGAGAGAGAGAAAAAAAAAAAGGACAAATTGTTTGAGTCATTTTATTTGAGTCATTTATAATTTGTTTATTTTAAAATTTTGTGTCAAATTGTTTAGTGCATGTTCAATTTACAATTTATTAAGTAAAAATAGTTTAAATAAATTAGAAAAACTAATTATCTAAAAGTTAGATGAGTGGTAATTTTAACTTTTGTTTTCATTTTTAACTTTTAATTTATAACAAGTGCATCAAATAAATTAGGTGGCAGTACTTTTGTATTTGAGTAATGGGTTCGTATCATGGTACTTTTTCCGTATTGTCTTGTATGATTTCACTATGTGGGCGTTTATGTAGTGATCTATAATTAGGCTATGATTTTCTGGAAATTATTTATTTCAATCTGCTTGTGTCTGAAAAGTTTAAACCCCAAAACCTTTTTTTAATAGTTCCCAAATGTTGATCAAAATGTATCCTCCTCTCCATTTCTCTTTTTGCCTCACTTCACATAAAAATAAAAAAAAAGTCTAAAAAATAGAAAAATCCAAACATTAATAGACTGTTTCAGTAATGAAAATCTACCTTTGCAATGCCAATTTTAAACAATAAAAACCTCAATAGATCAATTCCTAGATTTATTGAGTATTGGGTAGTTGAAAATCCGATGAAAACACTCACTTCAACTTCTATAACTCGAACCAAGCCCCAGAACTGGCATACCACAGCATCCAAGTACCCATTTACGAAAAAAATTGCCACAACTCATATAATGGTATAAAACTTTCAATCAAATAATCGGCACTTAAATGGCTTAGAATTGTGAAACAATAAGTTAAATAGCTGCATTTTAAATTACAACATCCGTGTATGGTAAATCATATGAATAGGTTGAATAATTTATTCTACACATTTAATAATCCAACAATTTGGATAAAATAACAAACACACGTGAACCCAATTGAGATTGTGGTTCTGCTAATGAGAGAGGCATTGTGGAGTTGTGTACAGGTTGAGAGTGCATTGATTGCTAGATTCCAACCCAAAACCGCAACTTTTAGTTTCAGATGCGGAATACAAACCATCTCAGTCAAAGGAGTTGCCAATCACAGTCATCTTCTTGTATTCCGCCCTCTGAATTATTACCGTGCACAATGTCAAAAGACTCGTCCTGTTGATTCCGACTAGTGTCACTTAGCATGTCATAGTGATTGGCTGCCCTTGGCGAATGGAACACCCTTTGATTCATCAGCTAGCTTGGAAGCACGGTTACAAAAATCATCAAAATCATCTGTCAAACCGGGAAAAAAAAGAAAAAAAAAAAAGAAAAAGAAAAAAAGAAGAATGTCATGGTCAAAAAAAGCTTCAATCCTTGAGCAATAATAAAATAAATGTATGGAATTTAATCAAGAACAGCCAGCCAGCATGCATAACTTTGTCCCTGCAGTAAAACCCAACTGCCAAGGATGAATCAACGGAGTCAAGGGGTATGAGCTGTACAATGCCGGAATCATTATCAAAACAAATAAGGGAAAAACAAAAAGCAACACAAATAAATGGCAGAAGAATAAAGTAAATGGAGGATGATAATAAAGCAATCACTATGTCTCAAAACTTACTTGCAATGATAAGATGAAGTATCGGCCTCTAGATTATACCTCCTGATATCAACTACCTGATTATGCGACTAGCTGATGAGAAAATGGGTTATACATTATGAATACTCACACATCATAAAGCAAAAAGGCAACAACATAGTTAATGCCATTTTTTTTTTTTATTAGCAACAACATATTTCATCGTTCCAGGTAATTAAAGATCATTACTGGACAATAATCAGAAAATAAAACTAAGGAAAGCAAATCAAAACTGAGGAAAACAATGAAGTTCATTTTGCAGGGACTGCCATTCTAAACCACCTAGGCATTTAGCATTTATACATTTAATTTTAGTATACATTTTAAAGGCTAAGTATATATATAGGCTTGATATAAAACATATAGTTTCAATACAAACCCAGTACAACATGAACATATTTTCTAACAGTGGCACTTTAAAGGTTGCCTACCATTTATAGTGAAAAAGGACTTTATCAAATCAATATTCTAAAAACAACTCATACTGTGAACTTTGATTTAAACTACGGTTTTGTATCATTTCACTTAGGGGTGTAAATTTGGTCTGACCCAACCTGCCTCACTTGGGTTCGAGGTGTGGCCAGCCCATGTTGGGCTGCGCGGGCTTCCGCCAAAATTTGGGCTGGGCCCAGCCAAGTCATGGGCCAGAAAATTAAACCTAGGCCCAGGAAATATTTGGGCCTTGAGCAAACTGGCGGATCAAGATACAACACTTTAATTAAAATTCACAGATTTTATTAGTCAAGTTTAAGAGGTTTTCCATCAAGATCTTTTAATCATAAAATTGCTAAAAAATACTCTTATTGGTTACTATTCTGAAACAGAAACACAATAGGGAATAAGATTCATATATATATATATATATATATTTTATAAAGGATGACATTAGATGATGTCAGCCCAGTTGCTTTTTGTAACAAACATCACCTAATTTTCTCTCTCTCATATACCACTACTCCTCCTCCTCCTCCTCCACCACCACCACCACCACCACCACCACCACCATCACAATAAAAAAATTAAAATATATAATTTAATAATAAATTTTAAATTTTATCTTATATATATCAAATAATTTATTTTTAATTCAGTAGTTAAATTTTTATCAAACATCTTTTCAACTTAAAAAATTTAGGATTCAGTTTTTAATACTTAATTTTCAGTTTTCAACTTTATTAAACACCACCATAGAGAGGAGGTTAATCTTTTTTCAATGTATAGTTTAGATGCTTCCTGTTGCAATATATATTAATCTATAGGGGACCTTCCGAATGCGCTGCATAAAATTCTTTGAAAATTTCGTATTTGCTAGACATCATTTGTAAATATTTGAAGATTCAAGCAACCCCACAATGTTGGAGATTCTTTGTTATTCCAGCATAGACATAATAGAACACAGTAAGGAACCAATTAATGCAAGTGAGATATAATATCAAAGAAAGTAAGACACAAGAAAAGGAAGAACTGTTACCTCTTTCTTGAGTATGTGAGGAACACTCTCAATTGATACAAGGCTGTTAAACTCTGCAGATAGGTTTGGTTCCTTAATTCCAGACCACATATGAGAGGGCAGGGCCAACAACAACATTGTTAGAGCATCATTGACAATTAAATGGCCATTGTTTACACTGCAGCCACTCGTACTTGGATCAATAGTTTGGATCATTTTACCAGGCCCTTGCTCCCTGCTACAGGTAACTGGCTCACTCATTTCAACAGAGACACTTTCATAATTGCCTTTTGAAGAACCCGCTGAATCTGTAGAGTATAATCGACCAGAAGAACCAGGGTTCAATGTTGAATGCTTGCCCCCATAAGAAGCCACATTTGCTGCAATCTCAAGCTAAGCATGCTGATTGCCAGAACTTGTCACAAATCCGCTATCAGAATTCATAGAATCCATCCATTTGCTGACTCGCTTATGCAATTCTGTCTCCCGTAATTGCATTAATAACTGGTCCTGAAACCCAAAAACAAGAAGCTAAATTATAAGATAATCTTCAGATAAAATGGGAGAGGTTAGAGAGAACAAGGGAGAAGGGAAAGAGGTTTCAATTTCAACAGGAAAGTAACACGAAGCATATGTAGCAGAAGATAAATGACACCTGGGTAGTAAGCCTTTTCCTCTTCCTTTCGCTTGAATGAACATGCCCGTCCTTCCCTTGGGCTTCAGCAACTTGCTTTATAAACACACTGAAATTGGTACAGACTGACATAAATAGGACGGATAGAATTTGATTAACATCTTTTACATCCTCTGACTCTACTAGAAGGGGTATTTGTGAAAGATGATTTGCAGTCCTGATCCAACTCTCATCACGACAGCTCTGCACAAAGTCCACAACAATTTATGTCCAATGTTTATTCACAAAACCACAAAAGCAATGCAAATGCCAAAACTGAAAGCTAACCACTATCATAACAATCCCAAGAAGATCTCATTAGGAAAAATCAAATGTCCACTAAACATATATTTTCAATAAATTTCATATATTTCAAATGCACCTTTCACTTGGTATAGGTGGGACTCGGTAGTCTATGGCTATGGGCCGGTCATGCCTTAATCCAACTACGATGGGATTTTGGTTGTGAACTGCTATAACACTCAACCCACTAAATGTGTCTATGTAAATGCATGAGTGCATTTTATACCTATAATGCTCATAACTGAAGTGCACATAATAGAAATGCAAAGCCTGTGTGCATTATCTCCGAAGTGCGACATTGTAGAACACAAAGGTTGTGCAAGATAGAATGTGGTTCCTTGAGCATTCGAACACAAATTATAAGCATTCGATTGGAACAGTTTATTTAAGTCAATAGAATGCTTGTCCAATCACAAGTTTGATTTGTTCGAATGCACTATTCAATGGAAAAGTAAAGTTGGATTATAGTAGGATCTATGTTAGAATGTGCGGCTTCTTCATTGGAATGTGCTGTCAGTATGACCTAGTATTAATGTATCTGAATCAAAATCTTGTGATTTTGGTTTTCTATATCCTTTTGGTTCTGTTTTCTGACATATAGATGCTTCGTCTTCTATGTTAGAACATACATGCATAAGAGAGAGAGGGAGAGAGAGAGAGAGAGAGAGAGAGAGAGAGAGAGCTTAAGTGAGTTTTGGCTTATAATCCGCATACATACATATCTTGAGCTTCTTGGTGATTCTTTTAAGGTTTACAAATCCCTTGGTGATCTTTGTGGTGAGTGTGAGTATTGGGATTGGCTCCTAAGCTAAGCCACATACTCATATAGATTTAAGGCAAGTGCATGATCGGTTTGTACTGTTGATCTTATCCATGTGGAGGATTGACGCCAATACTGTTGAGAAATTATTTGAACACCTCAAGTTGTCCCTGAAGGTTTGGAATGGTCTCCATTTGAGAATAGCAATAAAACTAATTGGTTGGAAAGAACTTTTGACAAGATGGAATTTAGAGTGGCAGCCTTTGAGTGTGAAAGATACAAGTCTTTGAAGCCAGATGGACTTTCTATGGCAGTTTTTTGAGATTGTTGAGATGTTAAATCTGATTTGACGAAAGTCTTTGCGGAATTTTTTGAGAAAAGAATCGTTAATGCTTGTAGAAGTACTTCATTTATATGGGCATTCTTAAGAAGAATTCTTTGAAAATTGGTAGTTCCACTGGGATCAAAATTTTCCTCAATCCTAAAAACAGCAACCAATAAACTAAATAACAAAATCAACGAACATGATTCTAAGCCAATCCCAGTAAGTGGAAACCAATTCCTGACTATTGTCAGTTCAAAATAAAACAGCACGTGGAAAACAAGTGCAACAAGAAAAGGCATAAATAATGACTATTTTATAAATGAAAGACAAATAATGAATTCATGTAATTAAAACCGAAAGATCTTGCAGCAAGCATCATACCAGTGTATAAAGCACGCAAGGATCATAGGGAAGCCATGTTAGAACCATAAACCTATAAAAACAGAAATACAAGAATTAAAATTGCAGAAAACAAGTGTATTGATTCCATACAAGTAGTGCAGTAGTGCAAGTTTATAAAGTGGATGAAACATATGAACTTCATCTTTATAACCAATAGGCTCTCTGAATCTGAAACAGGATGTAAATAATGTTACTTACCCATTAAAAGGAATGTAAATAATAGTGTACAAAAAGATGACAAGCCCCACAAGTTATTGAAGTGGAAAAACATATGAAATTTTTCTACATACCAACTGGCTTTCTGTGAAAGAAATTGAGATGTATATTATTGATTGATGTATTACAAGATTGTTGTGTATATTGATTTTGTATATTACAAGCTATTATATAGGAGAGGTGTGAGGTAGGTGAGTGGTGGTAGTGGATGGTAGTGGAGGTGGTGGGTGGTAGTGGAGATGGTAAGTGTGTTAGGTTTAGTGGAGTGGATGTAGTGGGTTAGGTTAGTGGGTTAGGTTTAGTGTACATTAACAGCCCCCCTCAAACTCAAGGAGGATAGGTACTAGCCAACTTGAGTTTGGAGAGAGTAACAAAACAGAAAAATAAGCTGACAATTAAAAATGGGATAGGAGACACTGTATGGTCGTGTCGGACCGTTGTAGCAGACAGTTTACGGGGTCATGTCGGACCGTTGTAGCAGACACTGTGTGGTCGTGTCAGACCGTTGTTGTAGAAGACAGTTTATGGGGTCATGTCGGACCGTTGTAGAAGCTGACCGGAATCAATGTCGGGACAGTTTACGGGGTCATGTCGGACCGATGTAGAAGACAGTTTATGGGGTCATGTCGGACCGATGTAGAAGACAGTTTATGGGGTCATGTCGGACCGTTGTAGAAGACAGTTTACGGGGTCATGTCGGACCGATGTAGCAGGACAGTTTACGGGGTCATGTCGGACCGTTGTAGAAGACAGTTTACGGGGTCATGTCGGACCGATGTAGCAGACACTGTGTGGTCGTGTCAGACCGTTGTAGAAGACAGTTTATGGGGTCATGTCGGACCGTTGTAGAAGACAGTTTACGGGGTCATGTCGGACCGATGTAGCAGCTGTGGTGGTGCACCGAGGAGGCGACTTAGGGAGTGCGCCATGAGCGACTTATACATGATACTGTGTATAACCCCCCCTCAAACTCAAATAGGTGTGAAGATAAAAACCTATTTGAGGTTGAAAAGGGATGGATAAAGCTGACCGGTGTAGAAGACACTGTATGAGTGTGTATATAGGCTGCCCAAAAGATATACATGGATGTAGATATCGAGCCCTCAAAAGTCGTGCCCTCAAAAGGTGTGCCCAATCTGTCAAAAGGCGTGCCATCAAAAGGCGTGCCCGATGCATCAAAAGGCGTGCCAGATATAATGGCGAAGCACGTGAGTGCTTTGGCTGGCGTGCCCGTTTGTCTGGCATCAAGAGGCGCGCGATGCGCGTGGCTGCCTCTGTGTCATGGTCTTTATAAACTGAAGCGGATGAGACAGAAACTGAGACGGAAAAACTGAGAGAAACCTCTGAAAAATTCTTCGTTTTGCTGAGAAAGAGAGGCTGTAACACTGTTGTGCTGAGAGAGAGAGTCTGTAACACTCTGTTGTGAGAGAAAATGGCTTCGTCGTCCCGTGGTCTGCTGACTCTCTTTCCCGACCTCAACGAGTCAACAAGAGAGAGAACGGGTGCGGTGGCCAGTGAACCTCAACCAAACACTACTGGGTTTGCTCCGTTGAACTTTCCGATGCAGTCGGTGGAGCAAAAAATGACAGTGCAAACGGATGTGGAGGCGAATCAGTATACTTTGAAGGCATGTGTGGAGTCCATGACGGCGGTCACAAACCTGTCGCACCGGCTGCAGAGTAGGACAAATGAGGTGCAGCAATTAAACGCCCAACTGGCTCTGCTCCAACGCATGTATAAGGATGCGCGAGCAGAGATAAGCGTGCTAAGGGCAGAAAACAAGGAGCTGAAGCGGAAGGCCACCGTGATGTTCCGATTTGGAGGTCCGCCATATGCTGCAGTAGAGGAGTATGGTGGAGTGACCGTGCCCAGTGGAGTGGGAAACACAGATGCAACACCGTCAAGGACCGCCTAGGACGGGGGCAAAAAGAAGAGACCGGCGGAATAGGCGAAGAAGTGAGGTCGGTTGGTGGCCGGCTGCAGAAAAGAAAACAAAGCTGCTGTTGTTGTTGTTGTTGTTTTTTTTTTTTTTTTTTTTTTTTGTTATTGTTGTGTTTTTTTTTTTTTTTTTTTTTGTGTAAAATTATGATCGGGGTTGATCCCGGAGATGAAGAAAATAGGGGTGTTGTGCAAATTTGGAAATTGTTTGATGTTTTGTTTTGTTTGTTTGTTTGTTTGTTTTTTTTTATTTTTTTATTTTTTTTAATAAAAAAAAAAGAGATATATATATATATATATATAAAAAGTGGGGAACAACATGATGTCTGAGAGCATCAATGAAGGTTTAGAATAAAAAATAAAGTTTGATTAAAAAAATAAAATGGGCAGTGGATGGGTGTGATTAAACAATGAAAAGTGAATTGAGCGTGCGTGCCCTACTAAATGTGAGAGATAATCGAGCTCCAAGGGTCTACATCAGAAACAGAGAGAGGAAGACAGATTAATAAAATATGAGAGAGAAAGAGATTGAGTTGGTGCCCCCATGTGCTGGTTGTGTGGTGTGTGCCGTGTGTGTGCTTGTGTATGCATGTGCTGTGTGTGTGGTGTTTTTTTTTTTTTTTTTTTTTTTTTGTCAAAACTGCCGAGAGAGAGAGGTGCCGAGAGAGAGAGAGCTCTGTTTAGAGAGAGAGAGAGAGAGGGCTGGTGCAGCTTTGAGCATCTAAGCGTTTCCCGACGAGCTCCGTGGATAAAACGAGAGCGCAGGTTCCAATGGTGGAACGGCCAAAGCCGCTAACAAATCTGAGGGCTGATATTATTGATTCGGTTCAGGTTCTGGTTCTGATTGAATCTGGGTTTGTAATTGACCATTCGATTGATCGGTTTTTACACGATGCTTCAGCGATCAATCGAGCAGATTTAATGAAGTTATTGTTTCTGGGTTTTGGACATATCGATGTGAATTCAATTGATTCGCAGGGGCGAACTGCTCTTCACGTTACGGCAATTCATGGGCATGCTGAGGTTCTTCGATTTCTTGTTTCCATGGGGGGTAATCCTGATGCTGTGGCCTATAATCGTTGGACTCTGCTTTATTGTGCTGCCTCCGAAGGGCACCATGAGGCGGTTGAGGAAGCTGCCGTGCTTGTGCCAGCACTCGCCGGCACCGACGGAGCGGAGGACGGCGAGGAGGGAGGGGAGGTTGGTGTCGATGGATTCGAGCTCGCCGCGGAGGAAGGGACGAGCTGATTCGAGAAGCTCTTGGAGGTATTGGGGGGTCTGAGATGAGGATGGTGAAAGTGAAGAAGAAGGCATGGTTGATGGAATTGAATTGACTCTGTGGTTGTGATCAGTGGTGTATGAGACACCAAACCAAGTGCAAGGGAGGTGAATGAGGAGGTGGTTGGGATTTTGTGCAAGAAGCATCATCCGGGAAGGGGATTCAGAGGATTGATCTTTCAGGGCGTCTAGGACAGTGACTGAGATAGAGGAAGCTAGGGAATGTGTAGAGGTCCGGCGGGCGGCCAAGGCGAGGCTGCCGCCCGCCGGTGAAGCAGAATGACCAGGTTCTTAACCTCGCTCTGATACCATGTGAAAAAAATTGAGATGTATATTATTGATTGATGTATTACAAGATTGTTGTGTATATTGATTTTGTATATTACAAGCTATTATATAGGAGAGGTGTGAGGTAGGTGAGTGGTGGTAGTGGATGGTAGTGGAGGTGGTGGGTGGTAGTGGAGATGGTAAGTGTGTTAGGTTTAGTGGAGTGGATGTAGTGGGTTAGGTTAGTGGGTTAGGTTTAGTGTACATTAACACTTTCTCAATAAGAAATAGCAGTTAAATAAAGTGACGTACAAAAATGACCAGTGCCTACATGGAAGATAATGAGAAAGCTAACATTTTACCATCAACCACTCGTGACAGAGAAAGAGAGAGAAAGGGAGGTAGGTCCCTTCATGTATACTCCCACTTCTTTTCTCTTAAATATATTTCCACAAGAACATGTGGGTTTTAAGGGTTTGGGTCCTTAAATTGCAATGGTGAAATTAAAGTGATGATGCTTTTAGGTTTGGTAGATCAGTAATTGTTGGTTGCATCCTTCATCTAAAAAAATGAAACCCTTAAGCATGTAAATGCAATCAGTTACGGAATTATAGTCTATGGTGGGATTCATAACTGGTGGTTTTTGGTTTTTAGGTTGATTTCTACAAGTAGATTTTGCTCTTTCTTCATCAATTCATCTTGCTTGAAAGATGTTTTCCCTATTGGATTGGGAATGGGTCTTTGTAGTTGAATGTATGTATGTATGTATGAATACACATAGCTTGCACTGTGCTTCAAATAATTTCTATGTTTGGAAGATTGGGCATGACAGGTCGTAGTTAGTGGTTATGGGGGTTTGTAGTGGGGGTAATGGTGATAGATTGCAGTGATGATGGAATATGGTGGTTTGGTTATTGGGTGGTAGCAATAGCGAGTTGCAGTGTGTTCCAGTGGGTAGCCAATAGGGATGTTTCTCTTTCTCAATCTGCCCTTCTCTCCCTCTGTTTTCCCCTCACTAGTGGGTTGACCTCTACAATTGGGTTCAGGGCACAACCTTGTAATTGCCAGAAACCTCAAGCAAGGTGTGTGTAATTAACCCTTTTAATATAAATACAAGTGTAAATGAGAGGCAACCCTACTTTTTGGGTCTCTCTCAATAGCCATACATTCTATCTTCTCATTCTCTTATTCTGCTCTTTACTGTATCAGTTTTTGTTAAAAATGATGTATTATTGATTGAGATATTGATTTGTGTTATTGATTTCTATTACAATGATTCATGATTCCTATATATAGAAGAGGGTGAGTGTGTAGTAGGTAAGGAGTAGGTGAAGTGGAGGTGGTAGTGGTGTAGTGGGTTAGGTTTAGTGGAGTAGGTGAGGTGGTAGTGGTGTAGTGGGTTAGGTTTAAGTGGGTGAAGTAGGTGGAGAGTAGGTGGATTTTAACAGCCCCCCGCAAACTCAAGGGGGATAGGAACTAACCAACTTGAGTTTGGAGAGAGTAACAAAACATAAAAATAAAAGAGGATAAGAGACACTGTATGGTCGTGTCAGACCATTGGTGAAGACACTGGATGGTGGTGTCATAACGTTGTAGAGGACACTGTATGGGGGTGTCATAACCATGTAGAGGACACTGTATGGTGGTGTCATAACGGTGTAGAGGACACTGGATGGCGGTGTCAGACCGATGTAGAAGACAGTTTATGGGGTCATGTCGGACCGTTGTAGCAGGCACTGTATGGTCGTGTCAGACCGATGTAGAAGACAGTTTATGGGGTCATGTCGGACCGATGTAGAAGACAGTTTACGGGGTCATGTCGGACCGTTGTAGAAACTAACCGGAATCAATGTCCGGACAGTTGACAGAGTCTTGTCGGACCCTTGTAGAAACTAACCGGAATCTATGTCGGGACAGTTTACAGAGTCTTGTCGGACCCATAAAGGAGCTAACCGGAATCAATGTCGGGACAGTTTACAGAGTCTTGTCGGACCCTTGTAGAAGTTGCACCCTCAAAAGGTGTGCCCAATTTTTCAAAAGGCGTGCCATCAAAAGGCGTGCCCAATTCATCAAAAGGTGTGCCGGACATGATGGCGAGGCACGTGAGCGCCTTGGCTTGCGCGCCCGGTTGTCGGCTGGTGGCAAGAGGTGCGCGATGCGCGTGGCTGCCTCGGCTATAAGACGGAGGCTGAGGCTGAGGCAAAAAACCTGCGAGAGATATTCTGAGAGAGATTTCTGAGAGAGATTCTGTAACACTCTGTTTTCGGAGAGAGATTTCTGAGAGAGATACTGTGTAACATTCTGTTGCCCAGAAAAATGGCTTCGTCCTCGTCTTCCCGTGGACTGCTCACCTTCTTTCCTGACCTCAACGAGTCAACAAGAGAGAGAACTGGTGCGGTGGCACTGGAACCTCAACCAAGCGCCCCGGAGTTTACTCCGTTGAACTTTCTGATGCGGTCTGTGGAGCAAAGAATGGCAGTGCAGTCGGATGTGGAGGCCAATCAGTATACTTTGAAGGCATGTGTGGAAAGCATGACGGCGGTCACAAACTTGTCGAACCGGCTGCAGAGTAGGACAAATGAGGTGCAGCAATTAAACGCCCAGCTGGCTCTGCTCCAACGCATGTATAGGGATGCGCGAGCAGAGATAAGCGTGCTGAAAGCGGAAAACAAAGAGCTGAAGCGGAAGGCCACCGTGATGTTCCGATTTGGAGGGCCGCCATATGCTGCAGTGGAGGAGCAGGGAGTAGTGATCGTGCCCAGTGGAGTGGGAAACACGGAGGCAGCACCATCAAGGGCCGTCCAGGACGGAGGCAAGAAGAAGAGACCGGCGGCAGAGTAGAGAAGAAAAATCCCGCTGTGGGTGTGAGTGGTTTGTTTGTGGGATTTTTTGTTTTTTTTTTTTTTGTTTTTGTTTTTTTTTTTTTTGGTTGTAAAATGGTGATCGGGGTGAGCCCCGACATGAATAAAATGAAATGAGTTTGAGGGTGTGCAGTTCATCTTCTTCTGCTGGCTTTTTTTTTTTTTTTTTTTTTTAATAATAATAATAAGAATATATATGTATAGATAGAAAAGAAAAGAAAAGAGAAAAAAAGAAAAGAAATTGAATTCAATGTATATACATGTATATGTTTATATATTAAAATATAGATAGAATATATAATGACGAGGGTTTGAGTGGAAAAAATGATAAATTATTATAAGAGATAGTGGGTGGTTCATGTGAGTGGTCTTGTGAGTGATAAGAAAAAGAGAAAAGAAAAGAAAAGAAAAGAAAGTGGAAGAGAGTGTGATATTAATGATGAAAAGGGCAAACCAACCCATGTGCGTTGCAGAGAGAGAAGAGAGAGATTCTTCTTGTTCTTGTTATTTTTTATTTTATTATTATTATTTTTTATTTGTCATCTCACAGATCATCATATGCAGATCTGAGATGCTTCGGTGAGATTAGTGAGAGAAAAGCCATGTTCAACACAATCGCCAGCAGCGGCCGAGGAGGGACTGAAGCAGAAGCAGGTACATCTGATGGCAATCCAGGTCAATGGTGGGACTATTGCTCAGAAAGTGGATTATGCTTATGGCTTCTTTGAGAAACAAGTTCCTGTGGATGCTTACAAGCTTGGAAAGTCTGGGCAGGAGTCCCACACTGCTGTCACCGAGTTCGACAGGACTGAGAAGGACATTACTCCCATGGGTGGCTTCCCTCGCAATCGCCAGCGGTGATTTTCTTGACTGGATCGAAGAACAACGACAATGTTTTCTTGGGGATTTTTTGATACGAGGATCGGAAGTCAGATTCCGGCGATGTATGCCGACTGGTCTCCGCGGAGGGGGACGGTGAGTAGTAGGCCGGCGAGTAGAGAACCAACGCCGGAAAGTCTAACGGCGGTGACAGCAAGGCAAGTAGCGCGGTGGCGCCGATCGGCAAGGTAAGGAAGAAGGCCAACAGGGTACGAAACAGATGAATGAAATGAGATGTTTTGGGAGGTGTGAATCAGGTCTGTTTGAGATTTGATTATGTAACAGGTTAGGGGATCGGCGGGCGGTGAAGGCAAGGTTGCCGCCCGCCGGAAGGTGAAGCTCACCAAGAGCTAACCTATAGCTCTGATACCATGTTAAAAATGATGTATTATTGATTGAGATATTGATTTGTGTTATTGATTTCTATTACAATGATTCATGATTCCTATATATAGAAAAGGGTGAGTGTGTAGTAGGTAAGGAGTAGGTGAAGTGGAGGTGGTAGTGGTGTAGTGGGTTAGGTTTAGTGGAGTAGGTGAGGTGGTAGTGGTGTAGTGGGTTAGGTTTAGTGGAGTAGGTTTAAGTGGGTGAAGTAGGTGGAGAGTAGGTGGATTTTAACAGTTTTAATTGGTGGTGAAATCAAAATATGGAAGTATGAGGGGGATTGGTCTTCGATGGAGATTTCTATGTCCCAAAAAACCATGGACATTCTAAGAAGATAATGTGTCAGGTCCAACACCGGGTCTCACATTGACACGACACTCATTGGACACTTCCCAACACTTCACACATTTACAAGTTTGAATAAACTAACTTGGTATCAAATGAGAAAAGAAAAATAATTTAAATTTATACCTATTTTCCTCCTTCAAATTTTAAAATTTATTATCTTTGAATTAAATATTCATATTTGACATATAATAATCATCTATCCCTATATATGACATATAAGTAATATATAAAATTATATATTTTGTACGCATTGCTCATGTGTCATCTCTGACACTTTTTGAAAATTTCCATGTTGGTGTGTTTGTGTCAGGTCACATGTCCATGTTTGTGTCCATACTTTTTGGCTATGTCATATGGAACGACACTTCAAAAAGATTTTCCAAGTCATATTTGTTGTTGGGAATGGTGAAGAGTTTGCTTTTGGAGTCATCTTTGGCGTGAAGAGGACAAGCTGGAAGAGCATTTCTCTATTCTTGCTCATATTTTCGTTAATAGGGGAGTAGTTAGAGAATATCTTTAAGAGGAAGGCACTCAAGTTTTTGAGGATATTGCTTTTCATTGAGAGTTGAATGATTGGGAGGCGAAGGAGTTTGGGAATCTTCCAGGTATTTTTTATGCTATTCCACATATAGGAGAGGGAGAGGATGTCCTGTGGTGAACAAGATTTAACTCCGAAGGCTTTGAGTTCATAAAGGTTTGTCCTTTCCTTAGAAAGGAGTTTGGGTTTCCAAAGCTCTGTCTTGTATGGATGGAAGTGCGTATAAAAATAGTTGCCATTCATAACTTGATTAGGAGGCGGCCAATTCATGTTGAGTGATGTTATATGTGCAAGCAAGATGGGGAATTTTCAGTTGTCTCCTTATTTATTGGCTATGGTTTAGTGTGGGAATTCCCTAGGAATGTGTTGGATTTTATCGAATTTGGGAAGGGGGGCTAGAGTGGGGAAGAGAAGGAAAAAAAGATTGGTTTTTGGTGCATTTAGCTTTGATATGAATTATTAGGGGAGAGTGCAATCAGAGGACTTTTGATAGGGTGGATGAACCTAATTTTATATTGAAGGGTAGAATTTTGTCTGTTTTGTATAGTTGGTATGCAGGTAGAGGTGATCCATCCTTGAAATAAGTTTTGGAATATTAGAGTCTTTTGAGTAAGGATATGATGTTATAGATGTTTTAACACCATAAGCAAGGATATTTAACACCTCAAGATAGACAATATTTCACTCTACTTCGAGACTGACGTAGAACAGATGTGGGTACAGGTAGCTAGATTCCCAAAACTGATGTAATCAGATCTTATGGACTGCATCCAGAATTATCTCATCAAAATATTGTTGAATAGACATAACTAAGATATTTATCCAAAAAAAAAAAAACAAATAGACATAACTAAGATATCTAAAACCGCCTATCCAAACCAGAAAGAAATTACAAACCAAAATTTGGCCCCATAGTTATTCTTCCACCTCCTCTTTAAGTGACTCATACTTAAAAGGTATGCTAGACTTCACAGGATGCCAACTTCCAGGAGCATGTTTGTTATCATTTGTATTCACACCGATGTCTGTTAATTAATAATTAGCAGGAATAACCCCAAAAATAATCCTCACAAAAGCTCCTTCTTTCATACAACACATTATTTTCATTAAAAACAATAAAAATAAGACCGACAATTCCCATCAAAGTTGCTCCTCAACTTAGCATAGTTTCTGCCAAGCAAACTAGTCATAGTTTCTTTAACTGTATCAGTTCATCAAATGTAAATTTGGAAGTTGACCACCGTTTTAACAATACCTTAAATTATTTGAACAATATGATCATCGGTACCTTATTTTCAATAAATTGTAGGTCATCTTTAACACATTTCACAATTGGTGGCTATTGCCCAGGTAACTTATTGATCTACATCAATGCTTGTGCTTTAAGCTATGAATAACGGGGATCATGCAGAAAGTAATTGCTATGTTGGTTCACTCTGTCTATACTCCATACTCTTAACATCAATATTTCACTTTTTTTTTTTTATCAAATATAGAAGATAAATGGAACAATGAGATTAATGTTTAACATCAATAGGGTTTGGTAAACATTATCCATACCCCATGTGATTTCCAGTTGCTTTGTGAATTGAAGTCATGGCTTGCCAAAGAATTGTCAGTGGAATCCAGAAAGGAGGATACTCGAATCGAGAAACATCCATGACAAGTACCAAATCCCGTCCATCATGATATAAGCCAATTGGAGAAACATGACTGCCACCAATCTGCCATTATAAGACATAATTTTCACGTGAAACACTTTTCACTTATCAAAAGCAGAAGAAAAAGAAACAGGTAAACAAACATGATTTTAAATTAGTGTCATACTATGGGATAACTCCGTGACCAGCAAGACATTCAACGTGTGTACATTGAATATTGTTAGTCATGAAGAAACTCAGCCCAAAAGTATTTGAAGCAGATTTTTAAATCTTATTGTAAGTTGCAATTTGGGTAGTGAAAAAAAAAAAAATGAACGAAAAGAAAACTGTTCAAAATTAAAAATAGATTTTTAACAAATTAAAGATGATGATTTTAGAGAATACCAAGATTAGGGAATGACTGTGATATCATTCCCTTTTTATATTAATGAAGATTAATAATTACAAGGGAGCCCTAAGACATAGAATAATTACACTTAAATAATAACCCAACTAATAATATACTAATCTAACACTCCCTCTCAAGCTGGTGTGAAGATATCTCTCATGCCTAACTTGCTTAGGATGTCATGCAATGGATTACTCCCAACGGCCTCGGTGAAGATGTCAGCGAGTTGTTCGCTAGTCTGCACAAATGGAGTACATATTGTGTCACTAGTAAGTTTTTCCTTAATGAAGTGACAATCAATCTCAACATGCTCTGTCCTGTTACGTTGAACCGGATTGTGAGCAGTGTTGATGGCGGCCTTATTATCATAGTATAACCGCATGGAGTCCGCTTGATCAATACCTAGACCACTCAACAATAACTTGATCCATAAGAGCTCACACACTTCTTGTGCCATAGCTCTAAACTCAACTTCTGCACTTGACTTGGCAACCACATTCTATTTCTTACTCCTCCAAGTAACTAGGTTGCCTCCAACAAAGGTGCAATACCCTGAAGTCGATCTCTTATCAGTTACTGATCCAGCCTAGTGAGCATCAGTATAAGCTTCCACACGAAAATGATCATTCTTTAAAAAATAAAGACCATTACCAGGAGCAGACTTTAAGTACTTCAAAATTTTCATAACAACCTCAAAGTGAATCTGATGAGAAGCATGCATAAACTGGTTAACCACAATGACAGCAACAACAATATCAGGACGGGAGTGAAATAGGTAGATGAGCTTACCCACTAATCGCTGATAGCTCCCCCTATTAACAGCTGCTCTTCCTTCATCATCCCGCAGTTTCTGATTGGGTTCCAGTGGAGTGTCATAGACCTTGCAGCCAAGCATCCCAATTTCCTTCAACAGGTCAAGCACATACTTTCTTTGTGAGATAAATATCTCATCCTTGGAGTGAGCAATTTCAATTCCCAAAAAATACTTCAAGCTCCCCATGTCTTCGATTTCAAACTCACTTACTAAATATTTCTTCAATAGAGGTATTTCCTCACTATCATTGCCTGTAAGAACCATGTCATCCACATAAACAATAAGCACTGTAGTCTTACCACGTGAGGAATGTTTCACAAACAAGGTGTGATCTGTTTGAATCTGTTTGAAGCCATATTTAAGCATAGCCTGAGTGAATCTCTCAAACCAAGCCCTTGGAGACTATTTGAGACCATATAATGACTTCCGAAGCTGGCATACTTTACCCTCTGTCTGATGATCCTCAAAATCATGAGGAATGTCCATATATACCTTTTCTTCTAGGTCACCATGGAAAAAGGCATTCTTTACATCTAACTGATGAAGTGGCCAATCTAAATTAGCTGCTAGAGAGAGAAGTACTCTGGCTGAATTCATCTTAGCCACGGGTGCAAAGGTCTCCTGATAGTCAACGCCTTATGTCCGAGTGAACTCTTTTGCCACAAGTCTAGCCTTGTAATGCTCAATAGAACCATCCGCTTTATGTTTCACCGTATACACCCATTTGCATCCCACATGTCGTTTGCCCTTGGGTAACTCAGTCAATTCCCAAGTGTCATTCTTCCTAAGTGCTTACATTTCCCTAATCATGGCAAGTTTCTACTCAGAGGTAGCAAGAGCATTCTGAAAATGGTTAGGAATGCGAATAGAGGAAATATTTGACACAAAAGCTCTATATGAGAACGGCAAATGAGAGTAGGACACAAAATTAGAGATAGGATGTTGAGTACAAGATCTCACACCACTTCTTTTAGCAATAGGAACATCAAGATCAATAGGAGTATCAAGATCAGCGGACTCAAGAGATTCAAAGTTATCTAGACTCTTATCAGAAGCAAGAGATGGCAGTGGGTGAGCAGAAGTGGTTAACCTTCTATCTGTCTTTGTCCCTAACATAAACTTGTCCTTCCCTATCCTTGGTGACATTCGGTTCTGTAGTCCCCGTAAGAGGCGGTGGTGCAAGAACAACAGGTTCCACCATAGGAATCACAAGAATCACTTCACACTAACGCTCTCCCTGAAGGGAGGACTGTGACATCGGAGATGACAAGAAATAGAACTGAGACTCAAAGAAGGTGACATCCATGGATACAAACCACTTACGAGAAGGAGAGTGATAACTCTTATACCCTTTTTGAGTAGGAAAGTACCCAAGGAAAATACATTTGAGGGAGTGAGGGTCCAACTTACCATGAGTAAGAGAGTGATTGTGGACAAAACAGACACAACCAAATATTTTTAGAGGAATAGAAAATAAGGACTCCGAACTTAGGAGGACTTGAAGGGGAGCTTGTTTTTGCAAGACCTGGGTAGGAAGACGACTAATAAGATGGGCAGGGGTGAGAACAACGTCGCCCCAGTAGGACCGAGGTACACTCATAGAAAAATACATGCACCGAGCCATGTCAAGAAGATGACGATTCTTGCGTTCCGTCACCTCATTTTGTTGAGGGGTATTGGTGCAAGAGGTCTGATGGATAATGCCATGAGCAAAAAAATATTGCCCTAACCCAAAATCCATGTATTCCCCAACATTATCAGAACGAAAGATTTTGATAGTGGCCCCAAACTGAGTACAAACCATCTTATGAAAATTGAGGAACACAGAAAAAACCTCACTCTTGTCTTTCATAAGATACACCCAAGTAGTACGAGAAAAATCATCAATAAATGTAACAAACCATCGATGACCTGTCACAGATATAACATAAGATGGACCCCACACATCATAATGTATTAATGAAAAAGGAACTAAACTTTTATTAAAACTAGGAGCAAAAGAAGCTCTGTGTTTTTTCTAAGTTGACAAGACTCACAAAGAAACTCAGACACATTATTGTTTGCAAAAACAGATGGAAATAAATGCTTAAGTAAATAAAAAAAAGGATGCCCAAGACGCCGATGCCATAGCCATAAACCATCTTGGGTAGTAGGACTCGTGGTGGAAGAATGAACAAACTTGTCCAATTGATCCAAGAAGTAGAGACCATTTTCTGCACTACTACTGCCAATCGTCCTCCTTGTGAAGTCCTGAAAAAGACAATGATCTGGAAAAAACGTCACACTACAATTCAAATCTTGTGTAATATGACTCAAGGATAACAGGTTAACAGAAAAATTGGGAACATGGAGAACAGAAGATAGAGGTATGGTAGGAGTGACATGGACTAAACCTTTCCCAGAAATAGAAGAAACAGTACCATCTGCAATCCTAACTTTGCTTTGACCTGAAGAGGGTTAATAGGCAGAGAAAGGGTCAGAGGATCCAGACATATGATCGGAGCCACCAGAATCAATAATCCAGGACAAAGACTTATGAGAAAGGAAAACATGAGGAGAATAGGCTAAGTTACCTGAGTGGCAAACGATGAGGAAGATGTATTGAGAGCAGTAGAAGACCGGCGGTCCAGCAAGTGACGCAAAACATCCACAAGCTCATGAGTAGTCATGCTAGAAAGACCATCAGAAGCCTGGTCAACAGAAGCAGAAGTAGAATCAAGTGTATCAACGATACTAGACTGATGAGCCCGTGGATGAGAACCCTGTCCTCTAGACTGGCCTAACCGACCTCCTCTAGAACCAGACCGATCATCTCGACCCCCGGGATGGAGTCCCATGAAGCTTCCAACACGTCTCACGAGTGTGCCACGACTTGCGAAAGTAATCATATAAGATAAACTCCTTGACAGTAGACGGAGGGATGGGAGTCAGACTAAGGCCATCTCTAGGGGTAGACAGTAACGTTGAGCGGTCAGTAGAGACAGGTGACATCATAGCAGACCGACAACTCTCCTCATTTTGTACATAGGCGAATGCCTCCTGAAGTGAAGGAAGAGTGTCCATACCCAGAACTCGACTCTGAACCGGATCATACTCCATATTGAGACATGCTAGAAACTTAAAGACCCTTTCCTATGCAATGAACTTCCTGTACCTGACTGAATCAACAGTGCAAATAGGTTTATAGTCTTGTAGGTGATCAAGGCATTTCGACCAACAAGGGTGAGCCGAAACCCTAGACAGACATCAACCCACCTGAAACCACTTGGGTCCTTCTCGGCTTGAGCCGAAGCCCCTCAAAGTGGGTCGGCTTGAGCCGACAGAGAGAACTTGTCTCTGGTTAGCGGCTAGTGGCTCCGGCGGTGGCTGGTGGCTCTGGTGGGTAACAGGGACTATATAGGTAGATGGGTTTAGGTTTTAGGATTTGGCTCTTATACCATGATGATTTTAGAGAATACCAAAATTAAGGAATGATTGTGATATCATCCCCTTTTTATATTAATGAAGATTAATAATTACAACAGAGCCCTAAGGCATAGAATAATTACACTTGAATAATAATACAACTAATAATATACTAATCTAACAAAAGATGCATACCTAGTTGAAATGGGATCTATCAAAGTATGAGACCATATAATAATCCGTTGAAGTTGCACATTTCAAGACATAATTGCGAAAGTCATCAATAGTGCATAGATTCATTTGAAAAACTTCAACTTTAGCTCCATTGCAATGAGCCAAAAAAGCAAGTTTACTGAATCCAAGTCCTTCAGCTATGACCTTTTGTTAGAATTTACCATCACCTACCACCACTACCACCTCACCTACTCCACTAAACCTAACCCACTACACCATTACCACCTCACCTACTCCACTAAACCTAACCCACTACACCACCATCCACTACACCTACATCTATATAAGGAACCATTTGTAATAGACATAATATGAAGATCAATATCAATCAATAATACATCAATTTTGACATGGTATCAGAGCAAGGTTGAGAAGCTACTAATTCTGCTTCACCGGCGGGCGGCAGCCTCGCCTTGGCCGCCCGTCGGACCTCTACACATACCTTCCCATCGTTGCCCTTGACCTCTCATTTTCATAGCCAAATCTCCTACAAATACAGAAAGATCTGAACCAGTATCCACACGCCTATCACCTGTGCTGAAGCCTGCCCAATTTAGGCGGAAGAGAAAACCTCGCTGGTGTGAGCGAAGCAGCTGTTGACGTAGCATTCGTGCATCCATTGTTGCAGGACAATAGCGTCTCTCTCCTCCCTCAGGTTTTCTTTTGGTGTCTCTCGCTTCGGTGTTTCTCTCTCCTCCTACATCCTAGCTCGGAGGATCAATTGCTTTCATCTTGGCAGCGCGGTTCCACAGTCGCAGTTTTTCAGCACAAAAGTTTCTAAGTTGCTAAGAACAGACGGAAACAAACTAGCAGTTCGCACAGCTGGAAATATGGCACAAGCCAGCACTGCTATCACACAAGAAGATACCCTAGACTGGGTCAAAAAAGGACAAGAGAAGAATGCTCCATGTTGTATAATCAAAAGAATGGTCCATGAACTGTGCTGGTGGGCCCTACCACTAGCAAAAGCAATTTATAATCATGAATTTTGCTCCATGAAAATCGGCAGAGAGAGCACATGCATATGTGTCTTGCTTTTCTCTCTCCCATGTGACTCCACTGTAAAAGGTCACCCAATACACACACCCACGGGATTGACAGACCCACATGCACTTTCTGATGCCAACATTTTTTAATCAACCCCACTCCATTTTCTCTTATTTTAATATATCTCTATATATATATATCTATGTTTATTTTATTCCACTACCAAATATTATACTAGCCTTCATGGATTTCACTGGCTTCCACCACTTCATTTTATTTATTATGATTATTCTTATTTTCAAAAAAAAAAAAAAAAAAAAAAAAAATCCATTCACACCCACCTCAGTTTTCATTCCAGAAACTTGTCATTTTTTTTTCATGCCGGGATCAACCCCGATCAGCATTTTACATCCAAAAAAAAAAAAAAAAAAAAAAAAAAACAAACACACAAAACAACCACATCCACAAGCAGGATTTTTCTTCTCTACTCTGCCGCCGGTCTCTTCTTCTTGCCTCCGTCCTGAGCGGCCCTTGACGGTGTTGCCTCCGTGCTTCCTAGACCACCAAGCAAGTTGCCTCCTCCCTGCTCCTCCACTACAGCATATGGTGGACCTCCAAATCGGAACATCACGGTGGCCTTCCGCTTCAGCTCCTTGTTTTCAGCCCTTAGCACGCTTATCTCTGCTCGCGCATCCTTATACATGCGTTGGAGCAGAGCCAGCTGGGAGTTTAACTGCTGCACCTCATTTGCCCTACTCTGCAGCCGGTTCGACAAGTTTGTCACCGCAGTCATGGTTTCCACACATGACTTCAATGTATACTGATTGGCTTCCACATCCGACTGCACTGCCATTCTTTGCTCCACAGACCGCATCGGAAAATTCAACGGAGCAAACTCCGGGGCGCTTGGTTGAGGTTCCAGTGCCACCGCACCAGTTTTCTCTCTTGTTGACTCGTTGAGGTCTGGAAAAAGAGTGAGCAGACTCCGGGAAGACGAGGCCATTTTCTGGGCAACAGAGTGTTACAGAATATCACTCGCAACAGAGTGTTACAGACTCTCTCTCTCAGCACAACGAAGAATTTTTCAGAGGATTTCGCAGGTTTTGTTTTTGCCTCTGCCTCGACCTCGGGCTCCGTCTTGGTTAAATAGCCGAGGCAGCCACGCGCATCGCGCGCCTCTTGACGCCCGACAAACTGGCACGCCTTTTCATGGCACATCTTTTGATAAAGTGGGCGCGCCTTTTGAGGGCGCGACTTTTGAGGGCTCACTATATATATCCATATATATATATATTTGGGCAGCCTATATACACCATCATACAGTGTATTTTTTTGGGGTCCGACAAGACTCTGTAAACTGTCCCGACATTGATTCCGGTTAGCTCCTTTATGGGTCCGACAAGACTCTGTAAACTGTCCCGACATAGATTCCGGTTAGTTTCTACAAGGGTCCGACAAGACTCTGTAAACTGTCCCGACATAGATTCCGGTTAGTTTCTACAAGGGTCCGACAAGACTCTGTAAACTGTCCCGACATTGATTCCGGTTAGTTTCTACAAGGGTCCAGCAAGACTCTGTAAACTGTCACAACAACTGTCACAACATTGTCTGCTACAACGGTCCGACATGACCCCATAAACTGTTCTCTACACCGTTATGACACCACCATACAGTGTCCTCTACAACGTTATGACACCCCCATACAGTGTCTTCTACAACGTTATGACACCACCATACAGTGTCCTCTACAACGTTATGACACCCTCATACAGTGTCCTCTACAACGTTATGACACCACCATTCAGTGTCTTCACCAATGGTCTGACACGACCATACAGTGTCTCCTATCCTTTTTTATTTTTATGTATTTTCTTGTTTTGTTCCTCTCTTCAAACTCAAGTTGGTTAGTTTCTATCCTCCTTGAGTTTGCGGGGGGCTGTTAGAATTTACCATCACCTACCACCACTACCACCTCACCTACTCCACTAAACCTAACCCACTACACCATTACCACCTCACCTACTCCACTAAACCTAACCCACTACACCACCATCCACTACACCTACATCTATATAAGGAACCATTTGTAATAGACATAATATGAAGATCAATATCAATCAATAATACATCAATTTTGACACCTTTTCAAAAGTGTCACTAGAATCCAACAAAAATTCAAAACAACATCTCCAACTGCCTGCACCACCACCCAACCCCAACAAGAGAGAGAGAGAGTTAGTCACATAGGCAAAAGGATATGTGAGCTTAAAACCTAGTGAATAACGCATGATAAATCAGAGAAGGGATTAATCTTCTAAAAATTCAATTAATGCTAACAAGAGTGTGGATTTGTAAATAGCAATTGCAACATGTGAAAGATAGCAATGTTTACATAAAGCATACAGCCAGCTGATGGATCTACACATAAAAATTATGGGAAAATTTGTTCAAATTTGAGTGGTTTATGTACTCAACGTCCATAATCAGGCCAAAAGACAACAATGTTGAAGGATTGAGTGCGAAACACATTAGTAGATCCTAGTATATTCAATGGAAAATGCATTGGACCCCCAGTGAGGGTGACCCCCACCACCCCCACTGATTTTTGATTGGCTGAAAACTGTCTTTTTTTTTTTTTTTTGACCCTGCTCTCACAGCCCCCCACGTGGAGGTGGGGGTGCTGGGGGTCACCCCCACTGGGGTCCCAGCAGTGCTCTATATTCAATACAGGTGAGACCAAGTATGCATGAATAAAGACACAAAAAACAGCAATAATCTGGCAATGAAAATAAAATAATATATATATATATATATATATATCAATTAAGACCTTGGCAAGTGCTAACCCCTCATACTAAAATGCAAAAAATAGAATAGAGAGGTAGTACACTTATTACTACAGGGAAAGGTACAACTTTTAGTACTCCAAGTTGACAACTCAAACAAGGAGATAAAATAGACCAAACACAGCCAAGCAAAAAGTGGAAATCTGAATAAGGTGGTATCCAAAAGAGGGAGGAGCACACTTGCAAAAGTGGAAGCAGTTGATTTAGGAAGGGGAGGAAGAGTCCATAAATTATGATCTGTTTATTCTGTGGCTAGGCCAAACAAAATCTTTATCCAATCATCCTAAGGAGAACAAGACATGGGAGTGATGCAGGATAAGTGTGATGAAACACTCTCCTACAAGAATTAATGCCAAAATTTACATATGGTAGCTACGGAGGGGCTTTATTAGGGCTGACTATAACAAGTTTATAGTTAAATCACGGGTAAAAGCACATGGGATTCAGTGTTTGTTGCATAGTTGCATGAAGCGGGAGTGGAGACGGAGAGTGAGGGCCCTATAGAAGAGTTTAAGATTGGGAGCGGGAGCGGAAGCGGGGGTGGGGGTGGGGGAAGGGGCGAGGTTCTGGAGCGAGGAGCAAGGCCCCAATAGCAGTTTCCTACTACTATGGTTTGTAGAGAATAACAATAAGAAAAGTTGTGTGGTTATATTGAAGCAAGAAAGAAAATATGAAGCTGTTCAGGGTGCTGTAAACAGCCCCTGTAAACAGTTGACAGTGCCAGTTCCAGTACAGTTTAACGACATGAAATTCAGGTAAAACAGTGATGGAAACAGCAACATTTTTTAGGATATGGAGTGGCAGTATTAATCCTTTTGGCATATACTAAAAAGCGCACATTTTTATCTTTTTATCTATTTTGAGTCACATCACCTCTCTACTTTTTTGCATATCTTTTCGTAAAAAGTCAAAAAGTACACTTATTTAGCACTTCCCAAACAACCTCGAATTGGGTTAGGTTACGAAGGTATGCCTCTGGGTCAGAGAATTAAGATAGTGATTAAACTGGATCTGCAGCAAAGAACTTAAGGGGTAGAAGAACAACGAAAAGAAATTGGAAAAAAGATACAACAAAAAAATACAGCAAAAAACTAGCATTAGCGTACCAAATGCAATGTCACAAGTACAAAAGATGTATAATTGACCTCCTCATATTCGAACTAGCTGGAGCACCTGTAAAAAATTTGAAAGCATTGGTCACAAAACAGAGATACTGTATACACCCTCTTAACAAGTAGCAAAGAAGACATAGAACAATGCAATATTAACTAAAAGCAAATTATCACCAATGCCCATAAGGGTGTGAGTTCTCTTTCAAAAGCCAATGCCTGCTCAAAAGACATAAACACAAGAATTAAGCCTGAAAGAATAACAACAGTTCAACAAGTAAAAAAAAAATCTTATTATGCAAAATCGTGGTAAAAAAGGTGTAATAAGATTAAGAATGAGAACATTATAGTATGACTCATCACCTATGAAGTACAAACATGTCAACTAAGTTTTTGTAGCCATATCCGACATGTGTGAGACACCTTGGACACAATGGGATACGTATCAGTCACGCCACGATGTCACATTTTTTTTATTATTTTTGTCCCAAAATAATTATTTTCATTATTTTAGTTGTTTGTATGTAGATGTAACTAAAACTACTAGAAAAATCGTGGAAAAAAAAGTGTAATAAGATTAAGAATGAGAACATTGTAGTATGACTCATCACCTATGCAGTACGGATATGTCAACTTAGTTTTTGTAGCCATATCCGACACGTGTGAGACACCTTGGACACGGTGGGATACATATCAGTCATGCCACGATGTCACATTTTTTAATTATTTTTGTCCCAAAATAATTATTTTCATTATTTTAGTTGTTTCTATGTAGATGCAACTACTAGAAAAGAGGAATAATATTTTGCATTAATCTAATAAGATTACAAGCACTAGTATATACACCAAAAGCCAAATCCTAATAAGGAAACTATAACGAAACAAACACTAAATTACCCTTATATATAAACTAATATTACAACTCTCTCACACACACCCCCCCAATCAAACTCATGATGAGAGCCCCAAGGGCCTCGAGAGTTTGTCCAATAAGGACCGAAAGCGAGTAGAAGTGTGAGTTTTGGAGAAGAAGTAGCTGCAAGGTAGAGGGAACAAAGGGAAGAGCAATCGTTCCCAACTGAAAGTGTTCATGAACAAAGTGACAATCAATGTACTTAGTCCACTCGGTGCTCATGGAAAACTGAATTGTACGCTATCTGAATGGCAATCCTGTAGTCACAGTAGAGGGGAGTAGGAGAAGCTATGAAGCTCAGGTACTCCACAAATGTTGCCGTACAAGTACCGGGTGCGGGTACGCATACCGATACAGCTACATGCATACCGGGTATGCCATGGGTATGCGGTGGGTACTCAATGAGTGTGGGGTGGATGCTCCATGGGTACTCCACAACAATTTATTTATTTATTTATTTTTTCTTTCCAAAAGTGGGAATTTGATGCAAGTCTATAGCCTTATATCTCCTTAATCATCTTCAAAAAATTTATGTAATTTAGAACCACCAACTCTTTACACGGTTATTGAGTAACTTTGCCCTCTTCCATTTATTGTTGTATAGTATTGTATTTGTATTGTTGAATATTGATTTATTTTGGGTTTTATAATTTCTCTTTATAGCTATTGTTTTGAACTTTGATTTGTAGGTGAGATGTTTAGCTATAAATTTAAAAAATATATATATATATATTTGACGTACCCTAACCGTACCCGTACCTTACGTTTTTTAGATTTTAGCATATCGGCATACCCATATCGTACCTGTACCCATATCCATACTGGCACCCATGCTTCATAGAGGAGAAGTAGTGATAACACCTAAATCAAAAAGACGTCAATGAAGCCAGACTATCTCAACAATGGTATGCGCCACAGCACGATATTTGGCCTTGGCTGGGCCACAACAAACTGTTTCTTTCTACACTAAGAGATGAGGGAGTCACCAAGAAAGACACATAACAATAAGTAATTAGGAACCTGACCGTATAATTTTTCTAGGGGGATACACCGGAAAGAAGAGAAACAATATTCTGTATTAATCTAATAAGATTACAAACACTAGTATATATAACAAAAGCTAAATCCCAATTAGGAAACTATAACGAAACAAACGCTAAATTACCCTTACATATAAACTAATATTACGACTCTCATAGTAACAACCCTAAACCCTAATAATTATTTTCATTATTTTAGTTGTTTGTAGATCACATGTTGGTCTCCAACTACCAGACTATACATAATGCTGCTCATAAAAACCAGCACTAGCCCTTATAATATCCTCCTCCAACACGTATACTAACTTTTATTCTTGATCTCTCAACAATTTTTTTTTAGAAACAAAGCAACTGATTAGAATAACATATAGCTTGAGCCTAACAATTATGTGTGGAACCAGAAAGGTAACAAGTGACAACATCTTGTCCAAAGGCTGTTATACTGAAAATGAAGCCATGATTCAATTACCTACTTACAACATAGGAATTGCATGCGGACGAGGGGCATCAAGAATTGAGAAAGAAATGTATTTGGGGAATCAAAATTAAATTTATTTCCTTCAGTAACTAAGGCTTTGTTGACTCTAACAAATATGTAAGAAAAAAACAAAAAAACGAAAAAGCAAAAATATATAAAACACATGTTTCTAAATGATCTTCTTGGGAAGAGAACTTCATAACAGTACTTCTCTTGCTGGTTTGGGCAAGGTTCTTTCCCTCTCTCTTCTCTTGTAGGGGGAATAGAGAGCTGGTTTTCAACAATTCTTCATCCATTATCTCAAAAAGAAAAGACATTAGGGTGACATATATTATATATAATAATAATAATAATAATAATAATAGAGAGAGAAGAGAGAAGAGAGAAGAGAGAAAAGAGAAGTGAAAGTTGATTCTCAATTTACAATTGATAAAAGCAAGCTCAATCGCATCGCACAACTTATCACACTAAATCCACCTCAAACTGATAAACGAAGCTGACATATACGTCATAAAAAAAAAAGAAAAAAAAAAAAGAAAGGACAAAGTTCTCAAATTTCTAAGCATCTATGTATATATGTGTAATTAAACTAGTAAGTAGCTCCAGTCAATTAAAATCCTACTTTATTTTATATAGTTTTTATCAATATTGTAATAATAGTATAACAATCTAGGGTAGTTTTTGTTATTCAAATTTACTGTTCTTACTACCAACTAACATTAACTCCCACTCGTATGCCTTGCACATTTTACTTACATCAGGACACCACTCTTAAAAGAACTTGTCCTCAAGTGAGGGACGAAACAAAGAAGCAACTACTAGAAACAATCAATAAAAGCAGTGTTAAAACCTACCACCTACTTCACCCACTTCACCTACTCCATTACACCTACTCCACCCACTTCACCTACTCCACCACCTACTACACCTACTCCACCCACTTCACCTACTACATCTCCTATATAAGGAACCCCCTCACCATTTGTAATTTATAACATACATCAATCAATAATACAATTCTCTATTTCTTTTTATACATTAAATTTTACATGGTATCAGAGCTATAAGATTTAGGCCTATATTTCTTTCTCACCGGCGGGCAGTCGGCCGGCAACCTTGCCTTCACTGCCCGCTGGAGTTTTCTACACATACCTTCACTCCGCTGCATCTTCAACTCTCTCTCTCTGTATTGAAATTCAGGGAGAAAGACAGACACACACACATGGGCTAGTCTCTCAGTCCTCTCTTGGTGTTCGAACTCGCCCCAATCCCTCGCTTTGCAGAGACTCCGACCAGCACCACCTCGCCAAAACCACCGATCCTCACTACCACCCATAGAAGCCATAGCAGCAAGCAACTCACACCAGTCCTCTTCTCGGCCATCACACACACAGACGGAGAACCACTGTTGCTCCACCGTCGTCGACCGCTGTGAACCACCGTGGACCACCAAGGGACCTGAGATTCGAACTGGTTTCCTAAAGGATGCAAAGCCTGTTCAACTCAAGGAGGGTCAGGAAATTACTATTTCCACTGATTACAGCATAAAAGGGGATGCAGAGATGATCTCCATCAGCTACAAAAAGCTGCCTGTCGACGTGAAGCCTGGGAATACCATCTTATGTGCAGATGGCACTACCAGTCTTACGGTCTTGTCTTGTGATCCAGCTGCTGGAACAGTGAGATGCTGTTGCCAGAACACTGCTGTCTTAGGTGAGAGGAAGAATGTGAATCTTCCTGGTGTTGTGGTGGATCTTCCTACACTTACAGAGAATGACAAGGAAGACATCCTGGAATGGGGTGTTCCTAACAACATTGATATGATTGCTCTCTCTTTTGTGCGCAAGGGCTCGGATCTTGTTAATGTCCGAAAGGTTCTTGGGATTCATGCCAAGCATATACAATTGATGTCCAAGGTTGAGAACCAGGAGGGAGTTATCAACTTTGATGAAATCTAGCTGGGTCTCTCTCTGCAACGCACATAGGGGGCACCCACTCAATCTCTCTCTCTGTCTCGGGCATTGTTTCTCTCTCTCTCCCTTTAAACCCTCTCTTTTCCTTTCTTTTTCTTTTAATATTTACCTCCACTACCTTTTGTCTTTCAAATACAGCCACCACCTTACACCACACCAATTTTTTTATTCGTTTTATTCTTATTATCATCCTCCTCATCATGTAGCCCACTTTCTCTCTCTCATTTTTTTCACTTTCCAATCCCCCGAGGCACATGCTTTCGCCATTAATCTATTCTTATTATTAAAAAAAAAAAAAAAAAAAATACAAAAACAAATACCAAACCCATTGCAGGTTTTCACAAAACCGTGGGCCACGAAACCTTTTTTCATTATTATTTCTTAAACACAAAAAAAAAAAAACAAAACAAAACAAAAAAAACAAAAAAACAAAAAACAACCCACACACAACAACCTCATCCACAGGCGGGATTTTTCTTCTCTACTCTGCCGCCGGTCTTTTCTTCTTGCCTCCGTCCTGGGTGGCCCTTGCCGGTGTTGCCTCCGTGTTTCCCACTCCACTGGGCACGATCACTACTCCCTGCTCCTCCACTACAGTATATGGTGGACCTCCAAATCGGAACATAACGGTGGCCTTCCGCTTCAGCTCCTTATTTTCCGCCTTTAGCACACTTATCTCTGCTCGCGCATCCTTATACATGCGTTGGAGCAGAGCCAGCTGGGAGTTTAACTGCTGCACCTCATTTCCTACTCTGCAGTCGGTGCGACAAGTTTGTGACCGCAGTCATGGTTTCCACACATGACTTCAAAGTATACTGATTGGCCTCAATATCAGTTTGCACCGCCATTTTTTGCTCCACAGACCGCATCGGAAAGTTCAACGGAGCAAAACCAGAGGTGTTTGGTTGAGGTTCAAGGGCCACCGCACCAGTTATTTCTCTTGTGGACTCGTTCAGGTCTGGAAAGAGCGTGAGCAGACCACGGGAAGAGGAGGCCATGTTCTGGGTAGCTGGACGGGAAGAAGAGGCCATGTTATGGGTTGCTGAGTGTTTCAGAGACGGGTTGGTTACAGGTTGTTTTAGAATGCCAATGTTCAGCGGTTTCAGACTGGTTTGCACAGCCTCCGCCTCAACCTTGGTTTAAATAGCCAGGGTAGATACGCGCCTCGTGCGCCACTTGACACCAGACGACAAAACGGGCGCGCCAGCCAAGGTAGTCACGCGCCTCACCATAATGTCCGGCACACCTTTTTATGGATTGGGCGCGCCTTTTGATGGCTCGCCGCTCGATGATTTCTGTCGGGCACGACTTTTGATGAAGTGGGCGCGCCTTTTGAGGGCGCGACTTTTGAGGGCTCGATATCTATATATCCATGTATATATATTTGGGCAGCCTATATACACCATCATCCAGTGTATTTTACAACGGTCCGGCATGACCACATAAAACTGTCCCGACATTGATTCCGGTTAGTTTTTACAACGGTCCGACATGACCCATAAACTGTCCCGACATTTGATTCCGGTTAGCTTTTCCAACGGTCTGACATGACCCATAAACTGTCCCGACATTTGATTCCGGTTAGCTTTTACAACGGTCCGGCATGACCACATAAAACTGTCCCGACATTGATTCCAGTTAGTTTTTACAACGGTCCGGCATGACCACATAAAACTGTCCCGACATTGATTCCGGTTAGCTTCTCCATCGGTCCGGTGTGACCTCGTCAACTGTCCAGACTTTATCTGCTCCAACGGTCTGACACAACCATACAGTGTCCTCTACAACGTTATGACACCACCATACAGTGTCCTCTACAACGTTATGACACAACCATCCAGTGTCTTCACCAACGGTCTGACACGACCATACAGTGTCTCCTATCCTCTTTTATTTTATGTATTAGTCTTTTTTCTTGTTTTGTTACTCTCTCCAAACTCAAGTTGGTTAGTTCCTATCCCCCTTGAGTTTGCGGGGGGCTGTTAAAACCTACCACCTACTTCACCCACTTCACCTACTCCATTACACCTACTCCACCCACTTCACCTACTCCACCACCTACTACACCTACTCCACCCACTTCACCTACTACATCTCCTATATAAGGAACCCCCTCACCATTTGTAATTTATAACATACATCAATCAATAATACAATTCTCTATTTCTTTTTATACATTAAATTTTACAAGCAGCAACACCACCAACTAATCTATTACATGGGGAACTCAATGTTTGAACGTTTAAGGTATTGGAAGTATTCATATGAGGCAAGTGCACTTGATAGGCATTATAGTTGATCTTACTCAAGATCTCACAATGATCCACTTTCTGGTCATTGAGCTTCATATAGAAACCATGGGGTTGACCATCCTTCGTCAAAACCACCCAAACACAATGGAATTTCACTTGTTATCGTGATTAGGTACCCTGTTAAGATTTCTTAATGTGAAAGAGATTGTATCCAACGTGAATTCTCCACTCATATTAAAATATCCATGCATTAGGTGGACATGTGCCAAAGCTTAAAATAACTTAGCTATCTGAAACATATATGATTAGAAAAACAATAAATTTAAATATCTTAACAACTCATAAACCATAATATATTAGGAATTCTGCATTGCATATATCCAGAAATGAAGTACCATGAGGGAGAATAAAAATTTAGAATGATATAGCACCTTAACTGTTAGAATTTCTCCACACCTACCACCTCCACTATCTTTCTCCACACCTACCACCTCCACTATCACACACTCCACTACCATCTTCTCCTCTATATATAGGAATTGTAATATACAGAAATTAAATCAATCAATCAATAATATACATCAATTTATTTTTACATGGTATCAGAGCAAGGTTAAGAACCTATTCATTCTGCTTCACTGGCGGGCGGCAGCCTTGCCTTGGCCGCCCGCCGGACCTCTACACATACCCAGACTGTAACTTCATCTTCCTCTCTCTTACCTCTCGGCTCTCTCAGACCATGACTGTCTGAAGGTGGGTTCCAGGAATTCAAGTTGCTCGAGCGACTCGGGGAAGGGAAGAAGCCAACAGCCATCATTGCTTTGTCGTCTTCTAGTCCAACTCCACCTCCTCTCACTCCATCCACTGGTGTTCTCTCTCCTGTTCTGTCCATTCAAAGCTCAGAAGCGCCGGAAAACCCCTCCGGAATACCACCGCCACAACCGGTGTCGGCCAACTTAACCATCGCTCAGAAAAGATGCCATGATCATGAACATGGAAGTTGCACAGCTCACATCTTTTCAGAAACTGCAATGGCGAGAGGATGTATGTGATCTCTATGTTTGACGATCAGTGGTAATGTTGGAAGACAATGGACATGGATGTCGAAACTATTGCAGTCTATACAGCAAAGAAAGGGGTACTCGATCTGTCGACCACAAATGCTGCAATCAATAACTTGAGTAGGTGCCTTATTACGGAATGTAAGAGGGTGTTTATGGATTTCAGACGCCACTAGTATTTGCAAAGGACATTTCAGGTCCATCCTCAACAAGCAGTCCTTATCCTCTTTCACATGAATGAAAATCCTCGGTGCGAATAACAATGTCCCGCCAAATACTCCAAAAGACTCAAATATATTTCCACTTGGCCCTTCCTGGTCCAGTCCTCTGATGCTTCCCTTACCTTTCTTTTCTTTTACTCTCTCTCTCTTTGTATATGTTTATTCTATTCTCCCCCATACCTCTCTTTTTTTATTTTTCTTCTGCAGCCACTTCCCCTTTTGCACCCACTTTTCCCCTTACTTTACAACTCATGTGCACCTTTTTGACATCCCTGTAGGTCCAGGAGCTATTCCACATACCAACCCATGTGCAACTTTTTTTTTTGTTTTCTTTTATTCTACTTTTTGACCCATCATTCCACCACCTCCTTTTTTTTTTTTTTTTTTTTTTCTAACTCATATTTTTCCCACCGTCCACTCCATGATACCTATTTTTTTATTTTTATTATTATTATTATTATTATTATTATTATTATTATTATTCTTATTAAAAAAAAAAAAAAAAAAAAAAACCACAAACAAAAAATACCAAACCCCATTACAACCAATTTACAAATTTGCACATCCAACCATATTTTATTCATCCATCTCATCCATTATCTTTTATTTTCTATATATCTCTATATATATGTCCATTCCAACCACTTCTCATTTCAAAAAAAAAAAAAAAAAAAAAAAAAAATCGGAAGCAGAAGAACTGCACATCAAACTTCTTTTATTCATGTCGGGGTTCACCCCGATCACCATTTTACACCACAAAAAAAAAAAATAAAAATAAAAATAAAAACAAAAAAAAACAAAAAAAAAACACAACAAAACAAAACCAACACATATCGGAACAGTGGGATTTTTCTTCGCCTATTCCGCCGGTCTTTTCTTCTTGCCTCCGTCCTGGGCGGCCCTTGCCGGTGCTGCCTCCGTGTTTCCCAAACCACCAAGCAAGTTTCCTCCTCCCTGCTCCTCCACTACAGCATATGGTGGACCTCCAAATCAGAACATCACGGTGGCCTTCCGCTTCAGCTCCTTGTTTTCTGTCTTTAGCACACTTATCTCTGCTCGCGCATCCTTATACATGCGTTGGAGCAGAGCCAGCTGGGAGTTTAACTGTTGCAGCTCATTTGTCCTGCTCTGCAGCCGGTGCGACAAGTTTGTGACCGCAGTCATGGTTTCCACACATGACTTCAGAGTATACTGATTGGCCTCAATATCAGTTTGCACCGCCATTTTTTGCTCCACCGACCGCATCGGAAAGTTCAATGGAGCAAAACCAGAGGTGTTTGGTTGAGGTTCACTGGCCACCGCACCAGTTATTTCTCCTGTGGGCTCGTTCAGTTCTGGAAAGAGCGTGAGCAGGTTCTGGGTAGCTGGACGGGAAGAAGAGGCCATATTTTGGGTTGCTAAGTGTTTCAGAGCAGGGTTTACAGAGTGTTTCAGACTGCCAAAATTCAGAGGTTTCAAACTGGTTTGCACAGCCTCTGCCTCACCCTTGGTTAAATAGCCAGGGCCGATCCGCGCATCGCGCGCCACTTGCTGACAGCCGACAAACGGGCACGCACGCCAAGGCGCCCACGTGCCTCGCCATCATGTCCGGCACCCCTTTTGATGAATTGGGCACGCCTTTTGATGGCACGCCTTTTGAAAAATTGGGCACATCTTTTGAGGGTGCAACTTTTACAACGGTCCGACATGACCCCATAAACTGTCCCGACATTGATTCCGGTTAGCTCCTTTATGGGTCCGACAAGACTCTGTAAACTGTCCCGACATTAATTCCGGTTAGCTCCTTTATGGGTCCGACAAGACTCTGTAAACTGTCCCGACACAGATTCCGGTTAGTTTCTACAAGGGTCCGCCAAGACTCTGTAAACTGTCCCGACATTGATTCCGGTTAGTTTCTACAAGGGTCCGACAAGACTCTGTAAACTGTTCCGACATTGATTCCGGTTAGTTTCTACAAGGGTCCAGCAAGACTCTGTAAACTGTCACAACAACTGTCACAACATTGTCTGCTACAACGGTCCAACATGACCCCATAAACTGTCTTCTACATTGGTATGACACCACCATACAGTGTCCTCTACAACGTTATGACACCCCCATACAGTGTCCTCTACACCATTATGACACCACCATCCAGTGTCTTCACCAATGGTCTGACACGACCATACAGTGTCACCTCTCCTTTTTTATTTTTATGTATTTTCTTGTTTTGTTACTCTCTCCAAACTCAAGTTGGTTAGTTTCTATCCTCCTTGAGTTTGCGGGGGGCTGTTAGAATTTCTCCACACCTACCACCTCCACTATCTTTCTCCACACCTACCACCTCCACTATCACACACTCCACTACCATCCACCTCCACTATCACACACTCCACTACCATCTTCTCCTCTATATATAGGAATTGTAATATACAGAAATTAAATCAATCAATCAATAATATACATCAATTTATTTTTACATTAACCACTAACATAAATGCCCGCAATTTTAAACTACACGATCAAAGAATTATATGAAGGGTTCTCTTTTTCATCGCTGAAAGGATAAGGAAAAAAACAAAATACATAGTGACAAGATTAAGATCACACCCTTTATATATCCACATCATTCGCATCACATCCTTTGTTAACTTCTAATAACAAAGTACGCTACAGTCCACACTTGCTAAATTCCTATACACAGCTTAGGTTGCTCCAAATTTGGTGAAACATTGTCTTATGATTATCCCCTAATGCAATCAGAAAAATGAAGAACTTAAATTACGTAGCATGTTATTCTTATCCAACTACTTATCCCATCACAGTCTCCTAAATTATAGTACCATGTCCATACATAATACTAAGGGGTGGTTTGGAATGATCTAAATAAGTGCATTTTTTGACTTTGTACGAAAAGATGTGCAGAAAAATAGAAAGGTGATATGATGGAAAAAAGATAAAAAGTGTATACTTATTAGTACACCCCAAACAAGGCTTAAGGTTCTTTAATCTAGCCTATAGGTCTCCCCCTCCGTAGTGGTTTGCTTTGACACCAAATGATACAACCCATGGATAGAACTCACCCTTGAAAATCAGCTTTGCTAGCAGTAGCAACTCAAGGGCTAAGCAGCTTTGGTGCTTGCCTAAGGCCCCAAGTAAAGGAGACCTTACGTATTATATCTTCACTTTACAATGTGTATATACACAAAAAGAAATTGAATGTGTATATACACAAAAGAAATGGAATTATTATTCACACTCAACTATTTTGTTGCATACACTCCATTTTTTCAAAGACACAATGTGCAGTACAAATAACAAAAAGTGAAGTGCGAATAACAACTCCCAAAAAGAAACCATCAATCAAAATAATTATTAAAAACCAAAGAAGTAGTGAAAAAACTTTTTGTAAATAAATGAAAATGGTCAAATCTTAAATTATCAAAACAGAATACCACACTTCATCAGGTATACTAGTCTCTTCATCAAATAAAAAATAAAGCAAAACAACCTATCATCAGATACAAAAAGGGTCTCATCATTATATTTACACTTATTTCGTTCTCTTCGTCAAGACAAAACAAGCCCTCTTTATACCACTCTCTTAGCAGGTTCTCTCTCTACATTACAAAATAAATAAAAACTCTCTCATTATATAACTCTCTTTCCATCTCTCTATGTTGTACTCATAAAGTGTCTCTACCATTAAATAAAAGCTCATCAAAACTGTCTTAGTCATATCAACAAAAAAAAAAAAAAAAAAATTCTCTTTATATAACTCTTTTTTTTCTCTTTCGCGTCAAAATAAATCAAAAGCAATGTGCACTTCACTTTGTCAGTATATCAAGCAGATCAAAACAAAACAACTCATTTGATTGCATCCCTCTCCCTTTTCTTCCTTTGCAGTAAAAATATCATCTCGTCTACAAAGAAATCGTCCTTGGTTATCAAATTATAACAAGTACATTTATTTCATTTTCTAGTATATTGTGTTTTTGTTTTCTACAAAAGTATGAAATCTTATATAATTTGATTTATTGATTATCAAAATTGTTTTGATTGCAAAGGTTAGGGATATTAGATGATTTGGGTCAAGCAAAGAAATAAAAATTAGAATAAATAAAATTGTTTTAATTGTTAAGGTTGTTATGTATTTTAAATTAAGGCACAATCACAACATAAAATGTGTGTGTATATATATTACCTGGTGACATGGGATGCGTGTGTAATTCAAAAAGTATAAAAATAAATAATAAAAAAATTAATATTATAATATATATATGGGCCGTGCTACATCTCCTAATTTGGGGAGCCCTAATCCCCCGAAAATTGAGACCAAGGCAAAAAAAAAATAATAATAATAAATAAAATATCCCCAAAATGACGTCGTTTTGGGAATTAAGGGGAGCTTTTTTAGGGCTCCAAATCATTTCCCTATATATATATATAGTGTAAATGGTAGAAGTGTTTAATGAAATCTAAGGATTGGGTTCAAATTCTGCTCACACTTTCGAATATAGGATAGAAAAATTTGTCACGTCATCTCAGTCGCTCACATATATATAGACAGATAGATATAGGCATCAATCACAACATGTGCAAGAAGATGCAGAAATACATTTCCCTGATTCTAGACGGTGTTTATTCAGAAATAAATCATATAATATAATTGAAAAGTTCGCTTCTTTTCTTTTGGTTTTCTAGGCAACCAAACGGAGGGTGAAAACAAAAATTACCAGCAGCAGCACTCGCTTATTACCAGACCGGAGAATCACAGTCGCAAGAGCGTCACCCCTCTGGTTTTTTTTTGACGTCTTAATCCTGTGTTCGGTGAAAGGATTTATGAAATAATTTGAAAAAAAAAATATATATATATATATATGAAATTAAGTAAAATATAAATAAAATAATTTACTTATATTTTTACTTTTCCTTTTTAATTCCCTTTTCAAATTCCCTCACCTCCTCGTCATTATTTAAAGGGTTTCAAATTAGGGGAAAAGCCAAAATTATGGAAAATGTAAAAATTATTATCTGTTTGATAGGTGACTTTTTTTAAGTACTTTTTCTTTTTTTAAAAAAAAAAATTATAAATACACTTTTGGAGTTTTACTTAAAATATGAATTATCTTTTGTGATTTGAAAAATTACAAATATTTTCTTGTCAGAATTTTTTATTTAACAGAATTAATTGAAAAAGTAAAAATTTTAACTGTTCACCTATGCAATAATAAAATTATCTGAATTATTAATTGAAATAAAATTTTAACATTATTAAAAACTGTTAATTAATTTGATAATTTATTAATAAAATGACATATTTGTTATGAAATTAGAAATTTTAGGGAGCATAATATAATTTCTAAAACCACAAGGATAATTTATAATTTAAATAAATTTCAGGGGTATATTTGTAATTTATTCTTTTTTTTAAAAAAATATGGAGTGAAAAAAATTAGGATTGATTCTCCAAGTTAGTCATTCCATTTAAAGGAATGTTTATATTTAGTGCGCCTATTTTGGGACTAATTTTCATATTATAAAATATTTATTTTTTAGAACTCATTAAGTATAATATAAATGTAAAAAATCAAAATATTGGATATATGTTGGAATCATATTTATTTTTTTAAAAAATAGATGATAAATATAATTTTAAGAATATTTATTTATTTTTTATAATATAAATATGATTTAAACATATAGTTATTAACGTTCGATCATCTTGCTTTTTTTAGGAATATTCTACTCACTGAATTTTAAAAATTGAAATGGTTAAGATCACCTGAGATTGGTTTCAAAATAGGCCAATAAGTTCAAACGGTCACTGAAGTTAAGATAGTCAAATTGAGAGAATTCAAATTTTAAAAATTAGGTTTAACTTATTTTTAAAAAAAATTGAATTTTTATTTTTTGTATTTTTTTAGGATAAATTACAAATACACCCTGTTAATGTTTACTTAAAATACGAATTGCCTTCTATAATTTTAAAAATTACATCATGTCCCTTAAAGTTTCTAATTTTATAACAAATAGTCCATTTTTATTAATAAATCATTAAATCAATTAACAGTTTTTAATAATATCAAAAATTTATTTCAATTAATTCAAATAATTTTATTATTGTATAAGAGAACAGTTAGAAGATTTATTTTTCGGCTAATTATATTAAATAAAAAATTCTCGAAAAGCCTCTGAAGTTTGAATTTATTACTTGAATTACTTTTTTAATTGCTAAATAGTAAGTGCTTCTATGTTTTGACATCACATTACAAATGATTAATCACTTCACATACTGAGATTTATTAATCTTTTCGATGCTTTAAAAATTATTAAAAATATATAAATACTAACTAAAAATTTAGTAAACTATTTTTGAAAATTCCAAACTAAACAAGATATTTGAAAATAATTTTTTTACCTTTTACAAAAATTGCACAAAAAGTAAAGTGAATAGAAAAAAATCTTATACTTTTTTTTTTTGTATGAACTAAATCTTTTTGACATTTTTAATAATTTTTTAACTTTTAATTAAAATAATCCATGGGTTGTTTGTTTCCTAAAAATAAAATGGAGGTGTCTTGATGTCACTTAAATTAACTTTATAATTCAAACTTTTCGAATTATTAGTTCAAAAAAATTTAAATAAGTTTTAAACCTGTTTGATGTAATTTTTCGTAATTTCTAAAAAAAGTTGAACTTGTTTAACTAAAGAGTGATTCTATTTACATTACTACTTTATCTTTTTACACCCTTATATGAGGTTTTCTTTTTTTTTTTTTCCAATTTTATCCATGTGTGAAATTACCTTTAAGACAAAACACTAAAATTAAATATATTTTATTATCTCTTTACACCCCTTAGTTTTTAATCCCTACTCCTCTTTTTTCTTTCTCAATTTTTCTTCTCTCTTACAAATCTCTTTTCAAAAAGTGAGAATATAATATTTTAATCATAGAAAAAGGAATGAATGAAAAAATGGTAGTGAAAAACCATAAAAAAAGAAGAAGTGAAATTATGTGGTTTTTTATTTGTTTGATAGGTTTTTGTTTCGTTTTTCTAAATTGTTCTTCGACTTTTGTTTGATGTTTCGAAATCGAACAAAATAAAATAGTCTAATATTACATTGTCGAGTAAAATATATATATTTGTAACCAACTGTCGACTAAAAGATATATTTCTAGTAACCCTAGGCCGGATGTTTTTAATTTGTTCGGTTACTCATTACCATATATTTTTAGTTTCATTTTTTTATATTTTATATATATTTTTGCTTGGAAGGATTATGCGTCTACTCATTGCAACAATGCAAGTATTGCATTATTAGTGGACTCCCATGAATTCATTACAAACGAGATTTGTTAAGTTTTTTTTTGAATCCGATTTTTTCTTATTTTTAATTTGTATTGAGTTTTATTAATTTGATGTATAAATGTATTTATTATCTTTAGATTTTTAGTAGTCGTCAAGCATTAATTAAATGCGCTTCTGACGTTAAGAAGAAGACTGAATTTTTCATTGTTATAAAGACATCATATGGCAAATAATTGGATTTATTTTCATTACCCGTGTACTAATGGATAGGAGAAAACATATACTACCCGTATTCATCAATTTCGTACGCTTGTCAACCCCGATGTAGTAACTATCGAAACTATCAATATAGACAAATTGTGATAACATGTTTGATTGATGGATGTAAATAATGGCAGATTTTATTAATATTTTTATGAATGTTCGTATACTTGATATTTTTATGAATATTTTTATGGATACTTTTTCATATATGATTTTATGGATGCGTATTGATTTATGGATTTTTTATGGATGTTTGAAGGAAAAAATAAATCTTTTAACGTTCAGCGACAGGTGGCTAGATAAATTTACTATAATTTGGCAACATAACACTAAAATAATTTAATTTGTACAGCAATGTATCACTGAACAGGCACTTCACAAGTGGCTCCGAATTAAATTCTTGTTATCATCCAATTGAACGGCAACATATTGCTGGAAAAAAAAAAAGTTTGTCTGGTAACATGGTACTTGGTTAATTTAAATTCATTAGCATTATATTACCGAACAAGCCTGGTACAAATTTAAAAATCATTGTTTGGAAGAAAGTGACTTGTAAATGTATAGCAACAAAAAGTTAGAGAAATATATTTTTTCCGACAACATAACACCGGAGGAATGTAATTGTTTGGCACTATGTGAGAACAGACACTTCGTTGTGGGTTTCACTCACTGTATTCCCTGCATCTTTCTCTATTCTCTTATTCCCTCAAAAAACTATTGGTGTAAAGAGATAAAAATGTCTTAAGGAATCTACTTTAGGATTAATTTTGGTAATATAATAAGTGTAATAAGAATCACATATTTTTTTTTAATGGTATAATGAGATTGAGAGTGTAAAGATGAAAAATAATGGTGTAAGTAGAATCACTCTAATTGAATAAGTTGCCACATAATACAAATATCCAATATGCCCTAAAAAATTATGTGTTAGTCAATTTGATATCACTTAAATTGGCTTTATGATTGAAACTTTTCGAATTATTAGCTCAAAAAAATTTAAATAAGTTTTAAATCTATTTGATGTAATTTTTCATAATTTCTAAAAAAGTTGAACTTGTTTAATTAAATAAGTTGTCACATAATACAAATATCCAATATGTCCTCAAAAATTATAATTAAGACAAAAAAAAAAAATGAGATTCTTGATGGGTTATTTCACACACCAAAAATAAACACTAAACTGTACCAAATTCCTTAGAATAATGGTAAGTCTAGGTATCGATCCACAGAGACAAATAGGAAATTAAACTAATTTAATTGTTAAATTCCTAATTCAATTTGATTAAAAAGATGATGATTCATAAACTAGTAATAACTAAAATAAACTAAGAGATTAAACTAAGCAATTAAAAGTAAAATTGGAATTTACTGATTTTGAAAAAAACCTAGAGTAATGCATTCACCACCAGTTACATAAATAAGGCTTCAATTTGAGACTTAATTATGTTACGGTTCGAACTAAATAATACTTCACAACTACAAGCTCGAAGCATTATCAAGAGAATCAACACGTTCAGTGTATAGGCATGAACCATCTCAAGTAGTACGAGTCATTCGCTCTAAATTAGGGTAGTAACACGACTTGTCCCTTGTAGTATGGCTCGTCTCATATCTTGAACATGAAACAATAGAACACCATTGTATGGAAAGTATTCAACAATCACAGAAAGCAAAATACTTGAAGAAATAATGGAAAATATATTAAAAAACTTTTTGAGAACGATACAACTATTCAAACCATTACATAAAAGAAAACCAAAAAGAAAACCTATTTACTTGGCTAGAGTTTCATTAAAACCCTAGAAATAGGAGCCTAGCCACTTATGAAGGAGTGTGAAGAAGTAAAAGAAGAAGAACCCTCCATGAAAATTACCTTGAAGTTTGAGAATCCTTTTTTTCCAAACTCTAGCTTCTTATCTCTTTTGAAATTTTCAAAACCCTAATCCAGCCTTTTCTTTGTCTTTTTATACCTCTGCTATTTTTCTCACATTCAAAACATCGGGCATGCTTTTCGAGATATGCCTGCACATGTGGAAAATTCCACTACACGTGTAGAGAGGGTTCCGCACGTGTAGGAATGGGCCTCTACACGTACAATTTTTTCAGGCTCTGTTTAGTTGTGATGAAAAGACCGCACGTGTGAGAAACATTTTTCTCTCCAATTTCTCTATTTTTGCTCATTTTATGCTTCCATGGTGTCTAGTCTGATTGACATCAAATATGCATAAAATATATAATTTGGCAGGCACGTAGGATTAAGAGATCTTAATTATCAGCCTCAGTGTTACACAATTCGGCCTCAATCAATTATTTTGTCTATATTTATTTAGGGGTTTTAAATAAGTTAAAAATTTTACAAATTATAATTTAAGAAAATTTTAGAAAAAATTAGGGGAAAATCCACTCTAACAATTGTCTAAGGCATTACGTCCAGTGGTTTTTTTTTTTTTTTTTTGTCCATCATTTGTGAAATAGTTTGGTGAGAAGTTTTAGAAGACATTTTATTTTTAATTATATCCCTTGACCTTTTTTTTATTTGTTTGGCTTTTCGTTAACTATTTGTTCAAATTTATACTTATCTATTCAAATTTTTTGTCTATCTGTTCATTTTTTGTGTATTTATTCAATTTTTTTCTATGTAAATTTTCTATCTGTTCATGTTTTTATCTATACAAATTTTCTATCCAAATTTTTCTAGACCAATTTTTATATTTGTGCAATTTTTATTTGTACAAATTTATTTGTATAATTTTCTCAGCAAACAGACAAAAAGAATATATAACTAAATTAGATCGTTGTAGAAACCAAATTTTCAGCAAATGCAGTACATCTGAAACCAAAACCTCAACAAGTTTCCATGACCATCAATGTGTGTGAATTAATTGGTGCATATATAAAGGTAATACATGTATCTATAAAAATACATGTTTTACTTATGATTTTTTGATAAGATTGATTCCAAAAGATTGATTCCCAAGAGAGTTCATGAATTCAGATATGTATCATCATCATCATAAAAATCAAAATGAGCAGCAGAATCAACAAAACTCTAGCCTCATGCAGTAAGGTTTGGCGCTAAGCTCGTTCTTCACGAGCCTCATCGATGGCAATGCCGAGGATTTTGTGAATCCTCATCAATCTCCGGTTCCTGAATCGAAATGCATGGTCGCGAGGTTCATGTTCCTTAGAGTTGAGATTTGTAGGCTGAAAATCATGCTTGTTCGGAAAACCATCAGTAACCGCAGGCTTGACCTGCCGGACTTGGTTCGGAGTCGTCGACGTCTTGTTTGACAAAGTCAACATTGCAAAAATCCTCATCATACCTCCTGATGAATCGACAGATATAGCCGTAACAGCAAAAAAAAGGTTCGAAGGCACGATGAACCTGTAGGAACTGATATTGAAGGTCTTCACAGTCATCGCACTGTTCGAGTCTTTGAAGGCGATGAGAGCCTGACAGCCAACCATTCCAGTGGCAGTAGGGTTTATGGCCCATGAAATCCAGCCATTAGATTTTATCAGAGGAGCGACGAAGGCTATGGAGAGTCAAATTGGAAGTGGGTCTGGACGACAAAGCTTGCGCACACTGACGAAGTGAGAGTGGCTGTGGATCAGCAACGTATCTAGAACAGAGAGAGAGAAGCCGACCGATCAGATCTGGAGAGGAGGTGAAGAGGCGACGGCGCGACATTCGTGATCAGATGTGCGGTGGCAGCGTTGGTGGTCTCCAAAACCGCCGTTGAATCGGCGGCAGTTGTTTGAATGAGATTGATGCTTTTCTTCATCGCATCAATGGTCTTCTCTACAAAAGTTTCTACTCTTAAGCTCGGAGGAGAGGCGTCTCCTGTGGTGAACGGAGGAGAGGCGTCGCCGACGATAGACGGAGGAGATTTTTGAACTCGGAGAAGTGCACGAAAAGTTGGCCACGAACAGTGAGGTAGAGAGAGAATAGAGGGAAAAGAGAGAGGAATTGGGATCCTCCCCTTCATCTCTCTCCTTTATTCCCTCCTTACAGGGTTTTCGAGCCCACTTTGAGGCTCAATTTTGATAATCTGAACCGTTCATATTTTAAGATTTATTCAGTATATCATACCTGTAAAAAATCAAGTTGATCGGATATCAGAAAGTATGTGTTCGGAAAACTGTTTATTAAAAAATAGTTTGTAGTCCCAATTTTCTGAACGCATACTTTCTAATATCCGATCAACTTGATTTTTTACAGGTATGATATACTGAATAAATATTAAAATATGAACGGTTCAGATTATCAAAATTGGGTCTCAAAGTGGACCCGAAGGCCCCTGCAAGGAGGGAACGAAGGAGAGAGATGAAGGGGAAGATCCTTGCTCGAGAGAGAGAGGCGTGTGGATCTTCTAGAGTAATACCCTTTAGAGTCATCTCTCTATTGCATCCAATGGCTGAGATTAAAAATAGAAAAACAACATCGTTTTTAAAAAAAAATCAAAAACCAAACCAGCCAAACGGACGAACAAATTGCACTTCCATCACAGACCCTGTCCCTCCATTCCACCGTCATAGTCTCGGACGGCACCCCCACGTCGTCAGCCCTCCATCCGCAATCCAAAACCACCATCCTCGCCTGTTTCCCAACCACCATCCTTCACCTTACCTACAAAGCTATCAAAAAAAGTTTCAGAATTTTTATTTTGGGTGTAGAGGTTTTGGGTGTAGAGGTTTTGAGTGTTTCAGGATCTGTCAAATTTTTGTTTCTTGGATACTCACTGAGAAAATAGTTTCTATTTGACAAATTTTATTTTCTTTTGTTTTTCTGGATTTGTGAATGATATACGTGGAATGTTCAGAAATTTGATTTGGGTATTTCACAAAGTTTTTCATTTTCGGTGTTTGAAAAGAGTCAGAAATCAATGTTTTAAAAGGATTGAACCAAACTGGTGGTGTGTAATTAAGAGATGGTTTGAAGTTGAAGATTTTTTGGTGGAGGAAGGTGGGGCGACAGTTAGTGGAAGAAGGAGAAGGAGAAGAAGAAGCTGGAGATGGCTTCGGCGTCTGAGAGGGAGGAATCCGGCGATGCTGGCAGAGAATCCAAGTCCCTTCCTTCTTTCTGCTATACCGCAAAAGGCACCATTGCTCTAAGGGGAGGAGAACGAAAATGAGGAAGAGAGAAACAATGTGGGTGGCAAACTGTTAAAATTAATGCCATATTTACATTAGATACATTGGATACATTACATGTATTGAATACATTGAGTTCATACATTCTTTGTATTCATGTATTTTTATATTCATGTATTTTATATTTATTAAGTACATTGTCTAGATCATATTCATGTACCTAGTTAATTACAAGGTTGTTTAGGTTCATGGATCTTATTCATTGAACTTATGTATAACCTTCTCTATATAAAAGGCTGTAAGCCTTTGGGCAAAAGATATGAATCAATAAGTGAGAAAAATTCAATACAAAATATAGTTCATTCTAAAGAGAGTTTTATCAAAAGCTAACATATGTGGTATCAGAGCTTTGGTTGGGTCAAGAGCAAGCGAGGCGTAGAGATCGGATACGGGAAAACAAGCCTCGAAGAAGAACAAACCGACGTCCATAGCGAATCCTCACAACCAAAATGTATCTACTCCTATCTTTAATGATGAAAATTTTGATTTTTGGTATGTGAAAATGAGAACTATTTTTGTCTATACAGAGCTTTGGGATCTTGTTGAGAATGGGTTCGAGGAACCTGAAGATGAAGGAAGTTTGACAAATCCCCAAAAGAACCAATTAAAATAGCAAAGGAAGAAAGATTCAAAGGCTCTCTCTTTGATTCAACAAGGAGTTTCAGAAGCAATCTTTCCAAGAATTATCAATGCGACAAAAGCGAAGAAGGCATGAGATATTCTTCAGAAAGAGTATAGAGGCAACTTGAAGGTAAGAACCATCAAACTTCAATCATTGAAAAGAGATTTTGAAAATTTAAAGATGAAGGAAATGGAATTGTTGAAGGATTATTTTTCTAGGGTTACGGAACTTGTAAACCAAATGAAAATTTATGGGGATAATATTACTAATCAAAGAGTTATTGAGAAAATTTTGATAAGTTTACCGGAGAAATACAATCCCATTGTTGCTATCATTGAAGAAACTAAAGATCTTGCTGATTTGAGTATTGAAGAATTGATGGGTTCAATTAAAGCATTTGAGCAAAGGTTGAGTAGGCAATCTGAAAAGTCAATTGAAAGTGCCTTTCAATCCAAGCTTAATGTTAGTACCTCTAATTCCTAAGGAAGAGAAAGAGGAGGAGGAAGAAATGCAACCGGAAGAGCAAGAAATGCAAGAGGAAAATGAAGGTCAAATTTTCAAAGAAAGGAAAATGAAGAGTCCACTCAACAAAAGTGTGGAATTTGCAACCGAAGCAATCATGCTGATAAAGATTGTTGGTTTCGAGGAAAGCTAAAATGTGACAATTGCAACAAATTTGGGCATGTCAAGAAGGATTGCCTGGTCAAGAGCACTCAACAAGCTAATTTTTCCAAGGAGCAAGAAAGTGAAGGGCACATGTTCTATGCTTGTCACAAGGCATCGGATCAAACCAAGGATGTATGGTTTCTCAGTAGCGGATGTAGCAATCACATGGCAGGAGATGAAAGCATTTTTGTGAAAATGGATGCTTCCTCCAGTTCTCAAGTAAAAATGGGGAATGGTGCCTTAGTCCAAACAAAAGGAAAATGTATTATTGCTATAGAAATCAAGATGGGTACAAGATTCATTTCTGATGTTCTCTTAGTTCTAGACTTGGAGCAAAATTTGCTATGTGTTGGACAACTTATGGAGCATGGATATCTTGTTCACTTTGAAGACGATTTTTGCAAAATTTTTGACAAATGGGGGAAAAGCCAAGTTGTAGCAAAAATCAAGATGGAGAAAAATAGAAGTTTTCCTTTCATTTTCCGGTATAGCAAAAATGCGGCTTTGAAGATGGATGTGATTGATAATTTATGGCTTTGGCATAGAAGATTTGGGCACTTGAATTTTCAAAGCTTGAAGCATCTACAACAAAACAATATGGTTTTTGGGTTGCCAACCATTCATGAAGTGCAACATATTTGTGAAGGTTGTGCACTTGGAAAGCATCACCGGGAATCATTTCCAAAAGAGAAAGCATGGAGAGCTAAAGCACCATTGGAGCTTGTCCATACCGATGTGTGCGGACCTATAGATATACCAATTCATGGGGGTAACAAGTACTTCATTATCTTTGTTAATGATTTTACTAGAATGACTTGGGTGTATTTCATGAGACAAAAGAGTGAAGTTTTTTCTATCTTTAAGAAATTTCAAAATCTTGTTGAAAGACAAAGTGGTTGTTTGATGAGAAGTGATAGAGGCGGAGAATACAACTCAAATGAGTTTATGAAATTTTGTGAAGATATTGAAATGGAAAGGCAATTGACTGTTGAGTACACTCCACAACAAAATGGTGTGGCGGAAAGAAAGAATAGAACCATAGAGGAGATGTCCAAGTCTATGCTACATGAGAAGGGGCTACCCAAAAGAGTGAGGCCGTGTATACAGCAGTTTACTTGATGAATAGATGTCCTACAAAAGCTCTTAAGGACAAAACTCCAGTTGAAGCTTGGAGTGGAAGGAAACCATCGGTGAATCACTTGAAGGTGTTTGGTTGCATTTGTTATGCTCATGTTCCAAAAGAAGTGAGGCACAAGCTTGATGAAAATAGTAAGAAGTGCATCTTTGTGGGTTATAGCTCAAAATCCAAAGGCTATAGACTCTTCAGTTTGGATCAAAAAAAGGTGATTATTTGTAGAGATGTTCTCTTTGATGAGAAGGCGTCTTTTGATTGGAAGGAAAAGAAAGTCCAAGATCAAAGCATTTCTTTCAATGAAGAATCAGAAAGTCTACAGGTTGAAGATGTTGCAACTCTTGAATCTCCACAAAGATTGTCACCAATTGCTAGTTCACAATTTTCTCCAAATTCAAGTTCAAGTTCAAGTTCAAGTTCTTCATCTCCAAGTTCAACTCCAAGAAATATAAGGAGTCTTAGTGATATGTATGCAAGATGCAATTTATGCATTGTTGAACCTGAAAATTTTGAAGCGGCAATTAAAGATGAAGCATGGAAGATGAAATTCATGTGATTGAGAAGAACAAGACTTGGGAGTTAGTGGAGAAATCGAAAGAAAAAGAAATAATTGGTGTGAAGTGGATTTTCAAATAATTGGTGTGAAGTGGATTTTTTTTATGTCTTATTCACCCAAAAAAAGTGAAGTGGATTTTCAAAACAAAGTTCAATTCGGATGGCTCTATTTAAAAGAACAAAGCAAGACTTGTGGCAAAAGGGTATTCACAAGAACTTGGAATTGATTTCCAAGAAACTTTTGCTCTTGTGGCTCGACTTGATACAATTAGAGCTATCATTGCTTTGGCAGCTCAAAAGGGTTGGTTCTTGCACCAACTTGATGTAAATCAGCATTTTTAAATGGAAAATTAGAAGAAGAGGTGTATGTTGATCAACCTCAAGGATTTGTTGTCAAAGGCAAAGAAGATAAAGTATACAAGTTGAAGTAGGCTTTATATGGCCTAAAGTAAGCACCCCGGGCATGGTATAGTGAAATTGATGCTTACTTCAATGAAAAGGGTTTTCAAAGAAGCAAAAGTGAGCCAACTTTGTACATCAAGAGGCAAGGTACAACCGGTATTGTCATTGTTTCACTTTATGTTGATGATTTGGTTTTTACCGGAAGTGATGAAAAATTGATTGAAGATTTTAAAAGGGAGATGATGAAGAAATATGAAATGAGTGATTTGGGACTATTGCATCATTTTTTAGGCATTAAAATTTTCCAAAACAATGGTGGTGTTTTTCTTTGCTAAAAGAAGTATGCTCAAACACTTCTTGAGAAATTTAAAATGAAGAATTGCAAAGCATTTGCTACTCCCTTGATTGTGAATGAAAAGTTGTCAAAGGAAGTTGGAAGCAAAGAAGCTGAAGCATCTTGTTATAGAAGTTTGGTTGGAAGTTTGTTGTATTTAACTGCTACAAGACCGGACATCATATATGCTACAAGTTTATTGTCTCGGTTCATGCACAGTCCAAGCCAAATTCATTTTGGGGTTGCAAAAAGAGTGTTAAGATACATTCAAGGTGCACTTGATTATGGATTTTTTTATGAGAAATTGCTTGATGCAAAGTTAATTGGATTTTGTGATAGTGATTGGGCCGGATGTGTTGATGATATGAGAAGCACTTCTTGGTATGCATTTTTTCTTGGATCGGGCATAATTTCATGGTCATCCAAGAAACAACAAATTGTGGCACAATCATCTGCTGAAACCGAATATATTTCAACATCATTGGCAACTGCACAAGCAATTTGGCTAAGAAGAATTTTGGATGATTTTGGTGAGAAGCAAGGTGAAGCTACTCCAATTATGTGTGATAATAAATCTACTATTGCTATGACAAAGAATCCTGTCTACCATTCTCGTACCAAACACATTGCTATCAAACATTATTTCATTAGAGAAGCTGTGGAAGATGATGAGATTCAAATCAAGCATTGCAAGACTGAAGATCAAGTTGCAGACATCTTCACCAAAGCTCTACCAAGGGACAAATTTGAATTTTTAAGAGAAATGTTGGGTGTCACACAGTATGGCATTAACGGGGAGTGTTAAAATTAATGCCATATTTACATTAGATACATTGGATACATTGCATGCATTGGATACATTGAGTTCATACATTCTTTGTATTCATGTATTTTTATATTCATGTATTTTATATTTATTAAGTACATTGTCTAGATTATATTCATGTACCTAGTTAATTACAATGTTGTTTAGGTTCATGGATCTTATTCATTGAACTTATGTATAACCTTCTTTATATAAAAAGATGTAAGCCTTTGGGCAAAAGATATGAATCAATAAGTTAGAAAAAATCAATACAAAATATAGTTCATTCTAAAGAGAGTTTTATCAAAAGCTAACACAGACAACGAGGACGAAAGAGGCGACAGATCGTTGAAGATGGACGGGTGATAACGGAAAGATTGCCAGCGAGGAAGGCTGTGCCGGAGTGGGGTTAGGTTTAGAGAGGGGGTCGGTGATAAAAGTAAAACCCAGAACAAAAGAAATTTGAAATTTTTTTTTTCAATTTACTCACCAAAACGACATTGTTTTGGTGATTTTAAATCTCAGCCCATGGTTGGTGAGTGGGCCATGTGTCGACTGTCTCTCTTTCACTAAGGAAATCATTGTAGGGTATTACTCTAGAGGATCTTAACTCGAGAGATAGGGGCATCAGTGTATACGTATATGGCATATATATATATATATATGGGTAGTTTAGTCATTTTATACGGGTTTATCCTTATGAATAAATGAGTAATTCTATTTCCATACACTAGTTCCATTCAATTCACACACTTAATGAAAATTTTCATTAATATAATTTTGTCCTAGAATAAAAATACCATAATACCCTCATTTTCTTCTACTCAAACCCTATTTCTAAAATGCCACAACCATCCTCTATCACCAATGCCACCTCTCTCATCTATCATTCCCTCTCGTTGCCTCTTTTTTTATCTACTGTAATCATTTTCCGCCATGAACCATACACTCCCACAAGTCTCTCACCATGAATCACTCAATGTTAATTGTGAAGGTCTAGGATAGGGAACAGGGGTCTCTGCTATGCTTAAAGCACAGCAGTGACCGTGGTGCTTCCGTTTGAAGTGTATTATGGCCTTATTTTTATGATCTAAACCGTTCATTTTGTAGGGTTTGTTGAGTACTTTATGCCTACAAAAAATCATATTAATCGGATATCAATAACTATATGATCGAATAGCATATTGTTTATGCTATTTCTCAAAAGAAAAATTTATTATTTATATTTTTGGTTATTGATCATATAGTTGTTGATATCCGATTAATATGATTTTTGGTAGGTGTAGACACCCCATTTTTGACCGACCTTAAGACTCAGACGTCACCGATTGAGCGCTTGGTGATGTTGCATAATGTGCTCGTTCAGAAGTTTTAGAGTCGCGGCCGTAAGCCCTGCCTCCGGACTTCCGAACCCTCTTCTGTGCCTTGTCTCGGTTTGCGAACCAGACTCAGTTTTCTCTGTTTCTTTTCCTGAGGGGAGGGAGAGGTCCCGTAGACCATCTCTCAATGTCCGTAGGCTACATTTTGTGGCCGTAGGCCATTTTGCCCATTTCGGAGTCCGGTTCCCGGTTTTCGGGACCGTAGGCCGTGTGCCTCGGTTCGGGACCGCTTAACCATCTCCTATTGCTCTGGTTTTTGGCATACTTCCTATTTTCTCCCTTTTGAGGGACACTGGGGTCTGAGAAACCCACTTCGTGGCCGAATGCCACTTTCAGTGCTTAACAGCCCATTTTCGGGACCCCGAACTGCGCGTTTTGGCCCCCGAGCGTTCGTTTTGCAACGGTTTTCGTTCATTTTTGGCAGGTACCTCTGTTTTATCACCGGGGAGGTCACTGAAGGGTGGGAGGCCACCAATTGTTGCAGCAACCAGTTATACATCCTCCGACGCCCTCCGGCGCCCGTTTTTCACACTTCCGGGCTAATGTTGAACCCCTTGGACCCTTTTTCTCGAACTTTGAACCACATATTTGTGATGTACACACATGAGAGGACCCTAAAAGTTCATGGCCGGCCATTAATTCAACTTGACCCTTTTGACCCCCTCCTTCCGGGCTAATGTTGAACCCCTTGGACCCTTTTTCTCGAACTTTGAACCACATATTTGTGATGTACACACATGAGAGGACCCTAAAAGTTGGTGGCCGGCCAGTAATTCCACCTGACCCTTTTGAACCCCTCTTTCCGAGCTAATGTTGAACCCCTTGGACCCACTTTCTTGGACTTTTAACCACAAGGTTGTGTTGTACACAGATAGGAGGATCCCACCAGTTGGTGGCCGGCCAGAAAATATGATTGACCTTTTTGACCCCTAGCCGGCCGGCTAGGGGGTGTGGCCGGCCGGCCACCTGCAGCAAAAGTACCAGGCCGGCCGAGCTCCTTACACTGTTCCCTTTACAGCTGTGAGGCTTTATCCCCCAGAAAAGATCTTTATCCGGGGGATATTTTGTGGGGGAAAGTTTGTCTCCTTTTCCCCCACCTTTACACCCCCTTGTTGGCCTATATAGCAAGCAAGATATATCCTTTGTTGGGGTTAGAAATTTTCACCTTCAAGCCTCCATACACAACTCCATTTCTATACCTCTCATTTCCTTGAAAAACCTTAAGTCCCTAACTACCATTTCTTCTACACCACCAAGCTCTACCACCACCACCTCATTTCCAGCAACAAGGAAGGTTTCTCAATGGCTAAAGGAGCTGCAAATTGGTCCAAGAAGCAACAAAAGTCTTAGTCTTCAAGGGTGAGTAACATTTCTTCACTTTGACCTTTTTTTCTTGATCCATTTGTAAGCCTCCTATGCTTTTTGTTTCAAGCTCCGGCCCTAACTGAAAGGGGCCCTCTTTTGAGCTCATCTTCACTTTTCATTAAGGGCTCAACCCTGTTTGAGCCCTCCATGATACACTTGCTTCATTGATCCTCTTATATGTCATAATCTTGCATGCTATTTTTAGCCCATGAGCAATCTGTTTTTGAGTATGTTGTAAACTGATATTAGGCTTATTTTGAGCCCCTCTTCAACATTGAAGAAGGGCTCAACATTGTTTGGTGCCTCCTTGTGTCACTTGTAGTTATATCCCTTATTTGGCCCCATTTTTGCATAAATTGGCAGCCCCCTTTGCTTCTGTTTTTGGACCTTGGTCCGAACTGAAAGTGGCCTTATTTTGGCCTATACTTCATTTTTCATTAACATGTCTTTTCTGTTTGGTGATTATTTCGTATACTTCATGTTATAGCACCTTTTGAGCCTCAATCTTGTGCCTTTTTTTTAGCATATTTGTATATTGATTTGAGGCTTGCCATATACTGTAAATATTCATATTTTTGGTCCCTCTTCAATGTTGTAGAAGGAAATGTTTCAGTTTGGGTTTTGCTTATATCACTTGCTTCATTACCCCTCTTTTGGCCCCTATTCTTGCATGCCATTTTTGCCATACCTATGCTTGCTGTTTGGCCATATTTACAACTGTGAAAGTGCCTTTTTTGGGACTGTCTAGCTTCTGTCTTTGCATTTCATGTCCATGTTGTGCATATTTGGCATAGCTATAGGCCATTTCGGGTGCCTTAATTCACATTTCGGGACAATTCCATGCATTTCATGTCATTTCGCCTCATTTCGGGACTGTTTTCCCCCATATTTTAGTGCTGAAATTCCTTTAGAATGATTGCTATCAATTTCATGTCATTTACATCGCATTCTGCCATCGCCTCGGTTTGCGTGCCCGAGTGCACACATTTCGAGGCACTTCATTTTTATCCGCCGGCATCCTATGTGAGTGTGGCTGAGGCTCACTCATGTTGGTATAAGCCCATATCATGTTTCCATGACATTTACATCGCATTCTGCCATTGCCTCGGTTTGCGTGCCCGAGTACACGCATTTCGAGGCACTTCATTTTCATCAACCAGCTTCTTATGTGAGTGTAGCTGAGGCTCACTCATGTTGGTATAAGCCCATATCATGTTTCCATGACATTTACATCACATTCTGCCATTGCCTCGGTTTGCATGCCCGTGTGCACGCATTTCGAGGCACTTCATTTTTATCAACTGGCTTCTTATGTGAGTGTAGCTGAGGCTCTCTCATGTTAGTATAAGTCCATGTTGCCTTTTCCATGCCATTTTAGCCATTTGCATTGCGTATTCCATCAACTCGGTTTGCGTGCCCGTGTGCACGCATTTCGAGGTACTGTAGACGTCCCCCGAACGCCCCGGGAGGGTTAGCTCCCGTTCTGTTCATTTGGGGTCACTACAGCTCGGACTCTTAAAATGTCACGGTTCCTAATCCGAACCAAAGAGTCCAAATCCGGCAAATCGTTTTGAGAAACTGATTTTTGAAAAAGTAGTGCCAAACATGGATTGCTTTGCTAGATACAGAGTCGCCACCTAAATATTTTATTTTGGAAAATTTAGGAAACCCTGACTCGGTGCCAAAAGGCCACGTGTCCGTCATCACCAAAGTTGCCTCGGCTCGGGAACTTGGGTACGATTGGGGAAGGTCACTTCGTGAGCACCCCCGCTCGCCCGGTCATGGACCGGCCTCTACTAACCATGATATCAATTTTTGAAAACTTTGTATGTCCTTAAACCGGTTATTAGCCTAGATTACTATGTGATGCTCACAACATATAAGTATAGACCGGGTCGCCCAAATTGGAACAAAACATTTCATGCTTGTTTTTTAAAATGGTTTGCTACCCGCAGGTAGGCTTTAAAACATCTGATGATTTATTCCAATTCAAATAACTCAACCTTCACCCACAGGCATTCAGGCAGTTATATCAGATAAGCACATAGCCTCATGGTAAGCATGCTATTCATGGCATTCACTTACACGCATGCAAGGATGCTAAAGCATAAAACTCACCGAGTACTCCAAGCCAAAATGGAAATCACATTAGAAATCATGCATGATCCTAATTGTACAGAAATGCCTAATGCAACACATGCAAAATGCAACTATAGCAGGCTCGGCTATTCTAAGATGGCATATGGAATGCTACAGCTAACATGTATTCAACTTTGAGATTGAAAGTACAATGCAGTTAGTATGATGCGCCGAGCCCGGTGCATGCAAAACTGATGAATGAATGCAAACATGCTGTCATACTGTATGCTAATTGAAATATGCCCTAATCTAACCATCAAAAGCGGATAAATAAAAGGGAGAAAGACGTGGGGTTGGGAGACATACATCACACTCACGCACACTTATTACGGTTGTGCCCTCACTCGGAGGGTCCGAATAAATAATACAGTCCAAATATTACAGTCCCGAATAAAAGAATATTACAGTCCAAAATATTACAGAATCCTAATTAATTAATGAATTAACTAAGAAAGCAAATAAAACTGGCGTACAAGCCAGGGACTGCCTTGCTTCTGATGGATGATGCATGTCCGGATTGTCTTGCGCGGAAATCCACCGGAATGCCCCAATTAGCCTCTGTTTACACCTGTTCTTGAAATGCGTGCCAAGCCCCAAAAAGTTGCTGATTCTGCGTTTTGCTGCAACAGAGAGCAGGAAAGGGGCATAGCAATGTATTTGCACAGATATATGCATGTCTCGATCCTCGTGCCACCAATCACGCATACCGAGGCATGATGGCCGAGGAGTCTAAATGCACAACTCAATATAGGATGAATGCACATGAAACTACAGCTAAAACCTAACTCCATCATGGATAATCCGGAGCGTCGGTGACTGGGGAATTGAGACACATTCCGTCACTCGGAGTACGAAATGTACCTCGTTTCCCGTGCCCGGGCTAACTCCTATTCCAGACATGATGCAATATGCATGATATGGATGAAATGCGACTAAGATACAATCCTAACATACACAATGCTATGGAATGACATGCCTCGAAATACGTGCACACGGGCGCGCAAACCGAGAAAATGGCAGGATGCTATCTAAGATACAACCTAGTGTGCACTATGCTGTAAAAATGAGATGCCTCGAAATGCGTGCACACGGGCGCGCAAACCGAGGCGATGATGTGTGTCTCGAAATGCGTGCACGCGGGCACGCAAACCGAGGCAATGATGGAATGTGATGAAATGATACGGAAACATGATATGGACTTATACCAACATGAGTGAGCCTCAGCCACACTCACATAGGATGCCGGCGGATAAAAATGAAGTGCCTCGAAATGCGTGCACACGGGCACGCAAACCGAGGCGATGATATGATGAAATGATATGAAAACATGATATGGGCTTATACCAATCATGAGTGAGCCTCAGCCACACTCACATAGGATGCCGGCGGATAAAAATGAAGTGCCTCGAAATGCGTGCACACAGGCACGCAAACCGAGGCGATGACAAAATGCGATGAAATGACATGAAAACATGATATGGACTTATACCAACATGAGTGAGCCTCAGCCACACTCACATAGGATGCCGGCGGATAAAAATGAAGTGCCTCGAAATGCGTGCACACGGGCACGCAAACCGAGGCGATGGCAAAATGCGATGAAATGACATGGAATGGATGGCAAACATTCTAACAGAATTTCAGCAACAAAATATGGGGGAAAACAGTCCCGAAATGAGGCGAAATGACATGAAATGCAAGGAATTATCCCGAAATGCGAATTTAGGCACCCGAAATGGCCTATAGCTATGCTAAACATGCACAACATGGACATGCAATGCAAAGACAGAAGCTAGACAGTCCCAAAAAAGGCACTTTCACAGTTATAAACATGGCCAAACAGCAAGCATAGGTAGGGGAAAAATAGCATGCAAGAATAGGGGCCAAGATAGGGGTAATGAAGCAAGTGGTATAAGCAAAACCCAAACTGAAAAAATTCCTTCTACAACACTGAAGAGGGACCAAAAATATGAATATTTACAGTATATGGAAGCCTCAAAATCAGTATACAAACATGCTAAAAATATGATGCAGAATGAGGCTTAAAAGGTGCTATAACATGAAGTATATAAAATAATCACCAAACAGAAAAAAAGTGTTAATGAAACATGAAGTATAGGCCAAAATAAGGCCACTTTCAGTTCGGACCAAGGTCCAAAAACAGAAGCAAAGGGGGCTGCCAATTTATGCAAAAATGGGGCCAAATAAGGGATATAACTACAAGTGACACATGGAGACACCAAACAATGTTGAGCCCTTCTCCAATGTTGAATAGGGGCTCAAAATAAGCCTAATATCAGTTTACAACATGCTCGAAAACAAATTTCTCATGGGCCAAAAATAGCATGCAAAATTATGGCATATAAGAGGATCAATGAAGCAAGTGTGTCATGGAGGGCTCAAACAGGGTTGAGCCCTTAATGAAAAGTGAAGTTGAGCTCAAAAGAGGCCCCTTTTCAGTTAGGGCCGGAGCTTGAAACAAAAAGGAAGTGGGGCTTACAAATAGATCAAGAAAAAGGGTCAAAAGGGTAAAAGTATTACTTACCCTTGAAGACTCAAACTTTTGTTGCTTCTTGGATGAATTTGCAGCTTCTTTGGCCTTTGAGAAACCTTCCTTGTTGCTGGAAATGAGGTGGTGGTGGTAGAGCTTGGTGGTGTAGAAGGAATGAAGGTTAGGGACTTAGGGTTTTTCAAAGAATTGAGAAGGAAGAAGATGGAGTTGAGTATGGAGACTTGAAGAACAATTTTTCTAACCCCAAAATACTACAAGGCTTGCTTGCTATATAGGCCAAATAAGGGGTGTAAAGGTGGGGAAAAAGGAGAGTAAAATTCCCCCACGAAATATCCCCCAGATAAAGATCTTGTCTGGGGGAAACAGCTCCACAGCTGTAAAGTGTACAGTGCAAGGAAGCAGGCCGGCCCGGTACTATTGTTGCAGGTGGCCGGCCGGCCACACACCCTAGCCGGCCGGCTAGGGGTCAAAAGGTTCAATCATATTTTCTGGCCGGCCAGCAACTGGTGAGGTACTCCTATGTGTGTACAACACAACCATGTGGTTAAAAGTCCAAGAAAGTGGGTCCAAGGGGTTCAACATTAGCTCGGAAGGAGGGGGTCAAAAGGGTCAATTTGAATTACTGGCCGGCCATGAACTTTTAGGGTCCTTTCATGTGTGTACATCACAGATATGTGGTTCAAAGTTCAAGAAAAAAGGTCCAAGGAGTTCAACATTAGCCCGGAAGGAGGGGGTCAAAAGGGTCAAGTTGAATTAATGGCCGGCCATGAACTTTTAGGGTCCTCTCATGTGTATACATCACAAATATGTGGTTGAAAGTTGGCAACACTAACCCTAGGGTGTTCAACATTAGCCCGGAAGTTGGAAAAACGGGCGCCGGGAGGCTCCGGAGGAGAGATAACTGGTTGCTGCAGCAATTGCTGGCCTCCCACCCTTCAGTGACCTCCCCGGTGATAAAACAGAGGTACCTGCCAAAAATGAACGAAAACCGTTGCAAAACGAATGCTCGGGGACCAAAACACGCAGTTCGAGGTCCCGAAAATGGGCTGTTAAGCACCGAAAGTGGCATTCGGCCACGAAGTGGGTTTCTCAGACCCCAGTGTCCCTCAAAAGGGAGCAAATAGGAAGTATGCCAAAAATTAGAGCAATAGGAGACAGTTAAGCGGTCCCGAATCGAGGCACACGGCCTACGGTCCCGAAAAACCGGAAACCGGACTCCGAAATGGGCAAAATGGCCTACGACCACAAAATGTAGCCTACGGACATTGAGAGATGGTCTACGGGACCTCTCCCTTCCCTCAGGAAAATAAACAGAGAAAACCGAGTCTGGTTCGCAAACCGAGACAAGGCATAAAAGAGGGTTCGGAAGTCCGGAGGCAGGGCTCACGGCCGTGACTCTGAAACTTCTGAACAAGCACATTATGCAACATCACCAAGCGCTCAACTAGTGACGTCTAAGTCTTAAGGTCGGTCAAAAATGGGGTGTCTACAGGTACCTCATTTTCATAGCATTGTACATGCTAGGCTGTATCTTAGTTGCATTTCATGCATATCATGCATATTGCATCGTGTCCGGAATAGGAGTTAGCCCGGGCACGGGAAACGAGGTACATTTCGTGCTCCGAGTGACGGAATGTGTCTCAATTCCCCAGTCACCGACACTCCGGATTATCCATGATGGAGTTAGGTCTTAGCTGTAGTTTCATGTGCATTCATCCCATATTGAGTTGTGCATTTCGACTCCTCGGCCATCATGCCTCGATATGCGTGATTGGTGGCGCGAGGATCGAGACATGCATATATCTGTGCAAATACATTGCTATGCCCCTTTCCTGCTCTCTGTTGCAGCAAAACGAAGAATCAACAACTTTTTGGGGCTTGGCACGCATTTCAAGGACAGGTGTAAACAGAGGCTAATTGGGGCATTCCGGTGGATTTCCGCACAAGACAACCCGGACATGCATCATCCATCAGAAGCAAGGCAGTCCCTGGCTTGCATGCCAGTTTTATTTATTTTCTTAGTTAATTAGTTAATTAATTAGAAATTTGTACATTATTCGGACTGTAATATTCTTTTATTCGGGACTGTAATATTCGGACTGTATATTTATTCGGACCCTCCGAGTGAGGGCATAACTGTAATAAGTGTGGGTGAGTGTGATGTATGTCTTCCAACCCCACGTCTTTCTTCCCTTTTATTTATCCGCTTATGATGGTTAGATTAGGGCATATTTCAATTAGCATACAGTATGACAGCATGTTTGCATCATTCATCTGTTTTTGCATGCACCGGGCTCGGCGCATCATACTAACTGCATTGTATTTTCAATTTCAAAGTTGAATACATGATAGTTGTAGCATTTCATATGCCATCTTAGAATAGCCGAGCCTGCTATAGTTGCATTTTGCATGTGTTGCATTAGACATTTCTGTATAATTAGGATCATGCATGATTTCTAATGAAGTTTCTATTTTGGCTTGGAGTACCCGGTAAGTTTTATGCTTTAGCATCCTTGCATGAGTGTGAGTGACTGCCATGAATAACATGCTTACCATGAGGCTAGCTGCTTATCTGATATAATTGCCTGAATGCCTGTGGGTGAAGGTTGGGTTATCTGAATTGGAATAAATCATCAAACGTTTCAAGCCTACCTGCGGGTAGCAAACCATTTTCAAAAGCAAACATGAAATGTTTTGTTCCAATTCAGACGACCCAGTCTATACTTGTATGCTGTGCGCATCACATAGTAACCTAGGCTAATAACCGGAATAAGAACTCACAATGTTTTCAAAAATAGATATCATGGTTAGTAGAGGCCGATCTTTGATCGGGCGAGCGGGGGTGCTCACGAAGTGACCTTCCCCAATCGTACCCAAGTTCCCGAGCCGAGGCAACTTTGGTGATGACGGACACGTGGCCTTTGGCACCGAGTCAGGGTTTCCTAAATTTCCCATTAAAAAACATTTAGGTGGCGACTCTGTATCTGGCAAAGCAGTCCATGTTTGGCACTTCTTTCAAAAATCTGTTTTTTTCTCAAAACGATTTGCCGGATTTGGACTCTTTGGTTCAGACTTAGAACCGTGACAAATTTGAGAGTCCTGAGCTGTAGTGACCCCAATATGAACGGAACGGGAGCTCGTTCCTCCCGGGGCGTTCGGGGACGTCTACAGTAGGCATGAAGTACTTAACAAACCCTACAAAATAACGGTTTGGATCATAAAAATAAGGCCATAATATACCTCAAACGGAGACACCACAGTGACTGCTGTGCTTTGAGCACAACAGTCATCCCTTATCTCTAGGATAGAGGGGGATGAGCTAGAAGTGGCGATGGTGGTGGCAATAAAGGGTTGAAAGTGACGGCAACAACAGTAAAAAATGAGTGGATGAATGAAAAAAAGAAAAAAAAAATAAAAATAAATTAGACTCTATTTGATATAGGTTTATAATATGTTTTCAAAAATAAATAATGATAAAAAAAACTTCTTATTTCAATATGGTTTCATCTTTTTAGGGGTAAAAAAATTAAAAAATATTTTTTTGGTATTTATTTTTGTCAAATTAATTTATATTTTTCTCATAAAAATTTCAAAAAATTGATTAAAAATTTGAAAATGAGGGTAATTGTCACGACCCAAACTCGCCCCTAAAGGTTTAGCGTCGTAACCGGCCAGTGATCCTTGAATTACCAAAGGTCTCTGAACAGAATAATATATAATTAGAGGCTACAGAAGCAAATATATAAATATACGTAGTCTATTGAGCTATACCGACATATATGGGACATAAATTTAAATCTTGTATAAAATATACATATATATGACGTCATATCCACATAAGTCTTGCAACACCGTACAAGGTGTGCGGATGAACAAAAACAAAACAAAGCGCTCTTCACAAGACAAACTCTAACATAGTCCACAAAACTTGACTTCTTAAACGGGAACCTCCTCGGAAGGCACGGTGGCTAGCTGACCCAAAACTCTCCAGGCAGCAGTTTTGGCCTAGTTATGCGCCTGCTCATCTACATACATAATATAAATAGTGAGCGAAAACCCAGTGAATAATAACAAAGCAAAGAGGTTTAATGAATGATGTCCCATGTCAAATTCAAAAATCAGAATTTAGAGTAGCAACAGGTTCATGTTCTTGAAACAGATTCAAATTCTTGTTCATATCATAAACAGAAATCTGAATTCGTGCCTGATTATACGTGGTATATCCAATAGCATTAACAGATCAAATACAGAGCATTCAGAGTCATACTTGTCAGTTCCATAGAGGAACCTCCGGTACCGGAAACTTGTAACATACTTAAGCCACGGTATTGTTACCCCTAGGGCAAAGGCCATGAGACCACAGTATTATTACCACCGGCCAAGGGCCATCATACTTGTCAATTCCATAAAGCAACCTCCGATACCGGGTAACAGCTAACAGATATCACATGACGTTAGGGATACCACAAATACACGTCAGAAATTAGGTAATAATTCATTCATACAAAATATAGCATTTCAGAATGTAACAACCCCGATCCGCGATTAGCTGCTAACCCGTAATTGAGGATGTTAATTAAGTGGATAAAATAAATTATGTGTTTATCTTGTATTTTATATATTATTTTGTTTTCTATCTGTCACTTGTAGTAACATCTATTGTGAAATCTGCTTTAATATGAAAATTAAAAGCCTTATCGGCATCTGGAATCGGAATTGGTTACATGAATGTATTATTTGGAATTTTTAGAACACTATGGCAATTTTTGTTAAAAATTGATTCAGTCTAATTCATTAAGTTGCGTTTGGCAAGCCTTATGTTCTAATTATTGTATTATTGGCATCATAACTATATATATGAGCCTTAAGCTCATTTTTGAGCTCAAGTCTTTTACCTCTTAGTGCCAAAATCTAAGAATTTATTTTAGAGAGAGAGAGAGTGCAATTCTAGAGAGAGGGAAGAAGAAATTCAAGGTAGAGTTAAACATTTTGCTTGAGTCACCAATATTGTGCAAGAATCTAGTGAATTCAAGACTATAGGTATGAATTCAATCCCTAATTTATGAATCTAAGTTATTAACATGAAGATTATGAGTTTAAATGTGTACTTTGAGCTTAGGATAAAGGATTGGGTTACAATTCATACATACATGCTCATGTAGGTGTTAAATCACCAAGTTAGCTATGAGTTTCACCAATTGTGTTGAATTTGGAGGTTGAATTGTACATGCATGCATATTTCATCAAGTTTTGTAAGTCAATCCTATGTTTTTGAAGTCTTGAAAGAGAATTTGGAAGAGAAATCCACATGCATGCATGAATATATGGAGTTTTGACATGTTAAGTTTGATTTTGAGCATCTAAGTTATTATGGTAAGTTATTTGGTACATGCATGTTAGAATTACTATGTTAATCACTTGAACTCATGTTTTGAGAAGGAATTTCTTACATGCATGGAGCTTATGAGCTCAATTTTGTTAACTTCATAAGCTTTGGGGAAAAGAGTTTGAAGGATTTTACATGCATGCTTTGTTTCTTAAATTTCAAGATGAATTGTGAGCTTTTAGCAAACTCTTGGGCCATGATTTTGTGAAATGATCCTTAATTCTTCACATTTTACAAGTTTACTATGTCATCTCAAGTTTTGGGGCCCAAGAGATGTATTTTGAAGAGTTGAATTCGAGTTTTGAGCTTGGTGATCAAATCTGGAAATTCCAGAATTTGCATCTACGCTCTAGCGTAGGAGTTTACGCTCGAGCGACCACTCTGAGTTCATATACTTCCGCTCGAGCGACTAGAAGTCCACTCGAGCATGAAATGCAAGCTCCTAAAAGTTTCATATCTTTGCAGACCGCTCGAGCGAAGGAAGCTGCGCTTGAGCGACCATTCATATTTTGCATGTCCGCTTGAGCGAGGAAAGCTACGCTCGAGCGAGGACCCTGTTTTCAGAAATTTGACTAAGTGTTCCAACTCACATTTTGGTATCCTTATGGCATCTTAGGCATCCATAAGCCTTAATTAAGCCATAGTAATGAGGTTATGGATTAGAAACACACTACGAAAGGAATGTACTAAGTTGAGAAACTGCAAGTGTGTGTGTGTGTGTGTGTGTTTAAGCATTGTGATAAGAAAGAACGAGAACCAATGTAACAAAAGCTAAGCCGTGATGGACACATGAATGCGTAATGATAAGAAATGTTGGTATTATGTACTTTGTGTTTGTAGGTCAATGTCTGGAGATTGATTGACCGTTTGCGAGAACCACTGTGAGTAACATTTCTGTAAAGATATGTTGATATGAACTATGTTTCAACTGTTATGCGATAAGTTATAATTTCTGAAATGTTATTTTAATTATGTGAACGAATGTCCTATTTGTGAATCTATTATGGCATCCATAGATAGTCCCAAGTCATGGAGGATGACATGTAAATGCGGGTCCATGACACATATGTGATACGAGATCTCGTCAGCCACTTCATTGTAGTGATATGTGTTTAATCGGTATTCGGAACCGATTACTCTAGTCGGAAGACGATATGTGATGTGTTCTATGGGATGTACCGTTATTATATTCAGATACGAGAATATTTATGCTATGATCTGTTTATGCTTATGATATGTTCGAATTTCGTTCACTAATCTCTTTACATTGATGTTATTCACTGAGCTTTAGCTCACTGTGTGTATATATATGTATAGGTGGACATTCTGGAGGTCGAGCCTGAAGGCTTTTGTCGGGTTTGGGTTGTGACACAGAATACTGATCATTTCATATCATCGAAAAATAATTAAAGTTAAACATAACTTTACAGAGTTATTACTCACTGATGGCTCCAGAGTTGGCAGACAAAGCAGGCAAATGAAATAGCTCACAGCGCGTGACCTACACAAACATAATAGATACATACTTGAAACACACACCCGGATAATCCTTAACTCATTTCGTTTCTTTCTTAGTGTGTTTCTAGCCTTTATCCTCATTATTATGTCTTAATCTTAGCCTAGGAATGCCTAGAATGCAATCAGGATGCAAAAAGGTACTTGATAACATTTAGGCAAATATGCTGAAAATAGGAGCCTTGCTCGAGCGGAGGTTCAAAGATGTGAGCGGTCGCTCGAGCACAACTTCCTTTGCTTGAGCGGTCTGTAAACTCTACAAAAGTACTGGTTGTGTGATTTTTTCGTTTGATGGTCACTTGAGCGTGAGAGGGAGGTCTTCGCTCGAGCGTAACTCTTGTCGCTCGAGAGGTCTGCAAAACATATGAACTTCTAGGAGCATGTATTTTACGCTTGAGCCAACTTTTGGTCGCTCGAGCGGGGGTGCAAAAACAAAGGTGGTCGCTCGAGCGTAGGATCAGTCGCTCGAGCGGAGAGGTTAAATTCTGGAATTTTCAGATTGCACTCCCAAGTCCAAAATGCAAATTCAAAGCTACAATTCACATCCTTTTGGGCCCAAAACTTAAGGAAACTTGTTTAAACTTGGGAAACATCATTAATTCAAACCCATTTCGCAAAACTAAGCCCAAAAGCTTCGTCAATTATTCAAAACTCATACTTGAAATTGTGAAAACATTTAATGCATGTAAAGATGTACGTTCAAAGCTTCCAAAAGATGATCAAATGTGATGGAAAACATGATGAATTCTCAAAACTATGGAAGACTTGGTGCATGCATGTGAGAATTCTCAACAATTAAACTCAAAATGCAAGAAAATGTGCAGGCATGCATGAATCTTGCTTAATTCTCACATCTAAGTTTCATTCTTGTATTTAAACTTCTAATTCTCTTGAATTCATGTTCTTTTTGTCACAATCCTATCGCTTAGAGGTTGGATTCATACCTAGGCTTTCCAATTTAGGCTCAATGGGCTTGATTCAAGTTTAATCCTTTAATTCTTAGCAACTCCCTTAGCTTTAGCTTAATTCTCCTCTAACTTGACTCTAATTTCACTCTTCTCACCCTCACTTTCGTTTGATACAACAAAATGAAGAAAAGAGGTAAATTGAGGCTCATATGGGAGCCTTATATAGGCTCAATTAAAAGTTGGCTAATTAACTTTAATTAAGCTAAGCAATGGCTATTAATTATTCTAATTAATTCGTTTCGAATTGAATTCCAATTAAACCTATCATAAAATTATAAAAATCCTAAATAACATATAACTTGAGTCAATTCTGTGTTCGGATGCCGATAAGGCCTTCAATTCGCAGAATCAACAGAAAATCAAACAGATATTTCTACGATAGACAAAGATAAGCACAAATAATGTAACACACATGCAATTAATTCACAATTTCATCTTAATCACCTATTAAGCATTCTTAATCATGGTTTAACGGGTAGTTATAGGTCGGGGTTGTTACAGTAATATTGGAATATAGAGATGTGTACTCAGAATTTATATTTTTATAATGTGTGTATTCAGAAAGTGTTCATTAAGTGTGTGTACTGAGGGGAATTAGCATGTAGAAATAGAATTACCCATGAATAAAGGGTTTTAGCACCTGAGCCTATGGATAAAGAAAATTTAAAATTGAATTTTTCACCCCAGCATCCTAAAATTTTACCTTCTCTACCAAATAAGACCATCTCCAATGGTTACTCAAAACTTTTATCAAATTTGAATTTGATGAAAAATAGTGTCTTTTTCTGCTCCAATGGTTTCATCAAATAGGTATCAAATCTAGAATTTCACTTTTCTTTCATCAAATCACTATTCATAGTCGTTTGATTTTCACCACCAGCCGACCCCTTGGATGACCACCTCAAGGTAAAAATTTATGAAAATTTTACACGAGTCGGTCAACTGGTCAGACATCCGCCCAGTCGTCCGCCCAATCAACCGATGTTTTGATGAAGTTTCAAAAACCTTCATTAGAGCACTTGATATCAAATAGATTTTTTACTCAAATTTAATAAAAAATTTGATACACCATTGAAGATGCTCGAAGCTCATACAATCAAATAAATTATAAAACACCACTAAGCAACAAATCTCAATTTGGTACTTGTAGAGTAAATCCGAATACTGTCTATAATCGAATTTCAATTATCACCACACACAAAAGAAAAAAGAAAAAAGAAAAAGGGCCATCTAAGAATATGATGGTCAATTTGTGTTTGTGTTTGTTGTAAGAGCTCTTGTACATACACTTCGAGTACTATGTATAACACTAGGGGTGCAACTCAGGCAGGTTCGCTCAGGCTGAAGGGTTGCCCAAGCCTAGCCCAAATTGTGTTTGGCAGTGCCCAAGCCCGACCATCAACTCGAGCTTGGCTGCTTGTAGACGTCCCCAAATGCCCCGGGAGGGATGAGTCCCGTTCTGTTCATTTGGGGTTCACTACAGTTCGGACTCTCAAATTGTCACGGTTCTAAATCTGAACCAAAGAGTCCAAATTCGGCAAATCGTTTTAAGAAAACAGATTTTGAAAGAAGTGCCAAACATGGAATACTTTGCCAGATACAGAGTCGCCACCTAAATATTTTATTTTGGGGGAAATTTAGGAAACCCTAACTCGTTGCCTAAGGCCACGTGTCCGTCATCACCAAAGTTGCATCGGCTCAGGAACTTGGGCACGATTGGGGAAGGTCACTTCGTGAGCACCCCCGCTCGCCCGATCAAAGATCGGCCTCTACTAACCATGATATCTATTTCTGAAAACATTATGTGTTCTTATTCCGATTATTAGCCTAGATTTACTATGTGATGCGCACAGCATACAAGTATAGACTGGATCGCCTGAATTGGAACAAAACATTTCATGTTTGTTTGTTTGAAAATGGTTTGATGGTGCTACTCGCAAGTAGGCTAAGACGTGGATTTGCCACCCTCGGGTGGGCTTAGAAAAACATGATTTTGCCACTATCTAGTGGGCTTAAAACACACATTTGATGAATTGTTCCAATTCAAATAACCCAACCTTCACCCACAGGCATTCAGGCAGTTATATCACATAAACATATAGCCTCATGGTAAGTATGCTATTCATGGCAGTCACTCACACGCATGCAAGGATGCTAAAGCATAAAACTTACCGAGTACTCTAAGCCAAAACAGAAGCTGATTGGAAATCCATGCATGATCCTAACTATACAGAAGTGCCTAATGCAACACATGCAAAAATGCAACTATAGCAGGCTCGGCTATTCTAAACATGACATATGAAATGCTACAGCTAACATGTATTCAACTTGGAATTGAAAATACAATGCAGCTAGTATGATGCGCCGAGCCCGGTACATGCAAAACAGATGAATGAATGCAAACATGTTATCATACTGTATGCTAATTGAAACATGCCCTAATCTAACCATCATAAGCGGGTAAATAAAAGGGAGAAAGACGTGGGGTTGGAAGACATACATCACACACACGCACACTTTATTACAACATTGCCCTCGCGCAGAGGGTCCGAATAAATAATATACAGTCCCAAATGAATAATTACAGTTCAAATATGTACAAAACCCTAATTAATTAACAAATTAAATTAGGAAAGCAATAAATTGGCATGCAAGCCAGGGACTGCCTCAAATCTGCTCCGGGTGATGAATGATGCATGCTCGGGTTGCCTTTGTCAGAAAATCCCTTGTGACGCCCCAGTTTGCCTCTATTTGCAATTGTTCTTAGAATGCGTGCCAAGCTCCGAAAGGCTATCAATTTCTGATTTGCTGCAACAGAGAGCAACAAAGGGGCATGGCAAAGTATTTTCACATATGTATGCATGACTACTCTTCAGGGAGTGTAGTCCTCGGTCCTCGTGCCACCAATCACGTATATCGATGCATGATGGCCGAGGAGTCGAATTGCATGACTCAATATGAAATGAATGCACATATAAACACAACAAAACCTAAACTCCCATCATGGATAATCCGAAGTGTCGGTGACTGGGAATTGAGATATGTTTCGTCACTCGAAGTACGAAACGTCCCTCGTTTCCCGTGCTCGGGCTAACTCCTATCCCAAGCACAATGCAATATGCATGACATGCATGACATGCAACTAATATACAACCTAGCATGCACAATACTATGAGATGGCATACACAATGCACGATGTAACAAGGCATACGCAATGCTCTAATATACAACCTAGCATACGCAATGCTATAAAATGAAATGGCATACTCAATGTACAATGGACTTACACCAACATGAGTGGACCTCAGCCACACTCACATTAGTAGCCATTGGATGAAAAATGAGACACTCGAGATGCGTGCACACGTGCACGCAAACCGAGGACTGAACCTAAGACACAAATGCCACTCTAACAAAACATGGCAGGGCATGGAATATGGCATACAAGAATGCAAATTTCAGTACCAAAATATGATGCAAAACAGCCCCGAAACATGGCAATATGGTACCCAATGCATGAAATGAGACCCGAAACGCAAAACTAGGCACACACAATGGCCTATAGCTATACAAAGCATGCATTATTTGAAAATGAAGTGTAAGGACAGAATCAAGGCAGTCTCAAAACATGAATATTTCCAGTTTTAAGCAAGGCCAAAAAGTGAACACAAATAGGGCTAAGTTAGCATGCAAAAATGGCCCCGTAAGAGAGATAATGAAGCAAGTAGCATCTTCTGGCCCTAAATGGCCAAGATCCCTTCAACAAAGTTGAAGAGGGGATCAAAATGAAGCATTTTACAGTTTACAACAAGCCACGAAAACAAACACAAGTATGGCTAAACTATTGTGCAAGAAATGGGCCAAAAGGGAGACAAAGAAGCAAGTGATGGTTGCTGGCATCAAACAGAGGAGGGCCCTTCAACAAAGTTGAAGAGGGGCCCAAAACATGGTATTTTAAAGTTAGTGACCAAACCCAAAACAGTGTACATGCAAGTTTAAAATACTATGCAAAATAAGGCCTAAAAAGAGGTTTAAACACAAAGAGCAAAAAAGGAGCTTCAAAAAGCAAAAGTCCCTTGATAAAACATGAAGAGGGGGTCAAAATAAGGCTATTTACAGTTCAGAATAGAGCCCAAAAACACAAGCACAAGGGGCTAACAAAACATGCAAAAGTAAGGCCAAAAGAGGGATGAAGAGGCAAGTGACAAAAGGAAACCTCAAACAGTGAAGATCCCTTCAACAATGTTGAAGAATGGCTCAAAATAAGCCACTTTTTAGTTTATGACCAAGCTCAAAACAGTTTACGAATGAGCCTAAAATACTATGCAAGAAAGAGGCATACAAGAGAGGTAAAGAAGCAAGTGGTAGCTAGAGACCTTAAACATGGAAGGACCCTCAATCAATCATGAAAAAGACATCAAAACATGAATATTTTCAGTTAGGTTCGGAGCCCAAAAATGTAAGCAAGTATGGCTTAGATATAGAACAAAATAAAGCACAAAAGAGAGAGAATGAAGACTCACCCTTGTAGACTAAGCTTCAGCAACTCTTGGCTTGAGAAAAGGTGCTCCTAAGCTCTGGAAAACCAGCTCCAAGTGTTGGAAAGGATGGTGGTGGTGTGGTGCTATGTGGTGGTGTAGAAAGGGGTATGGGATTTGAGGGGTTTTGAGGGTTGGAGTGTAGAGAGAGAGAGATACAATGTAGGAAGCTTAGACAAGATTTTCTAACCCCTCAAATGGGAGCTGGAGGGCCTGGATATATAGGCAAGAGTGTGGGAAAAAAGGGGGGGAAATGGATTTCAAATTTCCCCCAAAAGTGCAGCCCCCCGGATACACAATCTGGGGAGAAACAAAATACAGATTTGTAATGTACCAGAGGAGGGGAGCAAGGCCGGCCTGGTATTTAAGTTGCAGGTGGCCGGCCGGCCCTCCCCATGGCCGGTCGGCCAAGGGTCAAAAGGCTCAAGAAGTATTAGTGGTCGGCCACCCCAGATTGGTGGCCTCCCATGTGTGCACAACACAACCATGTGGTCAAAAACTGGAGAAAGTAAACTAGGAGAGAGAAAATGTCACTTTTATGAGGGGTTCAAAAGGGTCACACACAATTACTGGCCGATCATATGATATTGGTGGCCTCCCAGGTGTGTACAACACAAATATGTGGTTTGGGGCAAGAAAAAGTGGCCTTAGGGTGGTCAACATTGGCTTTCAAGTGAGAAAAAAGGGCGACGGGGGGCGATTGGAGGAATAAAACTGGTTGTCAGAACAATTGCTGGCCTCCCACCCTTCTACGACCTTCCTAACAATGAAACAGAGGTCCCTGCCAAAAATGAACTCAAACCGATGCAAAATGGAGGTTCGGGGGCCGAAACGCGCAGCCCGAGGCCCCGAAAACTGACTGTTAGGCACCGGAAGTGGTGTTCGATCACGAAGTTGGTCTCTCAAGCCACAGTGTCCCTCAAAAGGGAGCAAATAAGATGCATGCCAAAAACCGGAGCAAACGGAGGTGGTTAAGCGATCCCGAACCGAGGCACACGGCCGTCGGCTCCGAAAAACCGGAAACCGGGCTCCAAACGGGAAAAATGGCCTACGACCACGAAACGTAGCCTACGGTCACTGAGAGATGGTCTTCGAGACCTCTCCCTCTCCTCGGGAAGAGAAAACAGAGAAACAGAACCTGGTTCGCAAACCGAGGCAAAGCACAAAAGAGCCCCGAAGTCTGGAGGCAAGGCTCGCGGCCGAGACTCTGCAACCTCAGAACGAGCATAATATGCACCATCACCGAGCGCTCAATCGGTGACGTCTGAGTCTTAAGGTCGGTCAAAAATGGGGTGTCTACACTGCTCAACACCAGACTGAGCTTCATAATCAATACTCGGGTTAGCCCGAATTGCCCAAATTTCACAAGAAATATGATGATATTACAACAAGAAGCCCTTTTTTATCCTTTCATATTGACAGAAGAAACTAGGAAAAAACTTAAGTTAAACGTGATCTGTATAGATGCATACCCTAACTAAGTATTGACCACCACAATCCAATAAGCAATTAATTTCATCATTATTCAAACTTCCGCAAATGTAGCAGCAGAATGCATCCAAATCTGAAATAAAGGACTGGCAATGGTGCATTTCAGTGGATCTAAACCATAGCCCAAAATGATCAGCATCTTCATAATTAAATTATTGTAATTCATAAATGAAGGCTAGGATAAACATTCTGCTATCAGTATACAAGCTAGACTAGTAAAATATTAATCAAGATACAAGAGTATAACTGGATTGTTTACATGGAATCCTTAAGAGCAAGAACATCTACACAGATGGAATCCTTCCCTGATTAAATTTCGTGGTCCTTGTGCCTCTCTCCATTATTCTTCAACTCTTTGAGGAAGAAATGAGAGTCTGAGACACATAGAGGAAAGAAAAGAATAGGTATAAAATTCAAGGCTACTTATTTAGTCTTTATGGTATAAATTTAGTCTTTATTTTTAATTTAATGGTCCAAATGCAAGATTCTAATTTAAGGGCTAAAGCCCAACTATAAAATAAAATAAAATAAAATAAAATTCAAGGCTACTTATTTATACATATATTATATAATTTTTATAATATATAAAATGCAACTCGGGTTCGGGTTGTTCAGGTTACACACAACCTCTGCCTAGGCCCCACCCAAATTGCAATTCGAGCGTAAAAAATTTGTCTAGGCTTGCCCAGATTACAATATATTGTTGCCCAAGCCCTAAAAAAACTCGTAGTAGGCACGGATTGTTTAGGTTGAGCCCGTCCGAGTTGCACCTCTGTATAGCACTGGCTAGAAGAGTAGTGGCCCTAAAACAATAATAATTCTCTTATGAAAATAATTCCGATGTACCAAAAAAAATTCTCTTATGAAAATTTAGTTACTCACAACAAATTATAATTACTCACAAAATTTATTTGTGTACAATAATGACAGTGTCTCTAAAACAATAACTTTAGTTACTTATAAACTTTAATCAAAATTTTATTTAGACGGTAGAGTATATGGTATAGATTTCAAGTTACTACATTGTGAATCATATTTAAAATGAATATAGTTTACACATTTCAATTCTGGATAATTTTTGTAGGGAGGCTCTAAATGCACCCTAAAAGTTCAGTTAGGCATTCCATTTTGTCACTTTTTCCAAATACAACTTTGTCCATTAAATAAATGATCAAATGGCCAAAACCCTACCTTCTGCAAACCACCCAACTCCGACCATCCCATCTCTAGCTTTATTAACCCCTTTTGGACCCTTTCCTCTCTCCCTAATCCTTCTTCATCCTTTAGCACCACCACCAAATCTACTCCACCTATTGTTGTGCTGCTGCAATCACTGCCCCCATCATCTGCAATTTTCTATTTTTTTTCTTCTCCTTCACACCTAACTCATTGCTATCACCACCAATGCTTTCTCCTATTTCTTCTTTGTCATCCCCTTCCTCACCGCAACCTTCCGTGACGTAAACTCCTCCTTTTAGCCCTTTTTCTTCTTTCTCTTCCTTCTAAAACCCTAGATCTAGGGTTTCGGGTGAAAAAGAAAAAGATAAATTCAAAGCTAGGGTTTTGGAAGGATGACAAGAAGAAGAAAAAGATGATGATGATGAATAAGATAAAGAAAATAAAAAGAATAAGAATAAGAAAATAAGATGAGGGTAACAAACGACGGTGGAAAAAGGGAATGGAACGGTGGATAGCTGAGAGGGAGTGGTGGTTGTCCAAAGGTAACAGAGGAGGCTCGGCAGCGATGATGATTACAACAACAAGTGGGTGCGGGGGTGAAAATAGAATTAATTAAAGTGTTTGGGCTCCCCCCCAAAAAAAAAGTCAAAATTCAAAATTAGGATTAGTGTGTCCAAAGAAATAGGGTACCTAACCCAACTTTTTTGATGCATTTAGAGCCATCAATTTTTCTATGTATGTAACAAAGGCCCATTTTGGGAAGTGTTCTTTTTTTAAAAAAAAATTTTTTTTTTTGGTTGCAAAAATATAAAAAAAAAAATTAGAAAGGTGATGTAACCCAAATAAACTAACAAATTGACTTTTTTCTAAGTTTGCAAAATTGACCCTAAAATGCTCTTCAATGGATCAATGCTTCTTTTAGAAGAAATAAAATTTCTTCTATTATCATTATTTATTTATTTATTTTTTTTAATGTCAACTGGGCTTGAATTCTGGCAGCTCCTCTTATTATTGAGTGATGACACCGGTTGAGATCTCATCCCTATTCATTTATTGTTTGGTTGCGATGCAATATTGAGTTATACCACATTGGCCCATTTTGGCAACCAAACAAAAAAAACTCTGTTTTTTTTTTGAATTTTTTGTCTTTAGTGATTGTTTTAAAAATTATGTCAATTTTTTTTTACTTTTTCGATCCATCTTGTCGAGACAAATCTAAAATCTATATTTTTTTTAAATTTTTTTTTTAAAAAAATCACTAAAGATGAAAATAAGTCAAAAAAGATAATTTATTGACTTATTTTTCTCTTTTCTAGATTTTTTTTTGAATGTTTTTAAAAAAATTATAATTTTTCAACTTGTCTTGTTGAATTGAATCTAAAAGCCTAAAATTTTTTGAAATTTTTTTAAAAAAAATCATTAAAGGAAAAAAAAAAAATCCATTTCCAAAACACCCCACTGTAGTGATAAGTTGCGATGGTTGTGGTGGAAATGAATTTGATTTACTCTGTTGTAGATTTGAATTGTGTATAGGTGTTGCTGACACTTTTGGAACAAAACAAAACATCGTATAAAATTCAAGAAAAATTTAATCACCTGGCTAATTGTTATAAAGCTGCCAGACATTCAGAGAAAATTCAACATTCGGCAAAATAATTACACGTGTGGTATTTGAGTCTCAAGGGTTCTAGATTACTAGCACACAATTAGCATTTGGCATTTAGGAACAGATTATTTTAATATTTTTTTAATCTTTTGTAAATTTTTTTATAAAAAAATAAAACTTTTTAACTAAAACTTTTGATAACTTATAATTATTTTTTGATTTTTTAATTTTTTTAACTAAAATTTTAAGTTAACAAACGAAATCTTATAATTTAAAGAGCAAATTACACTAACAGTTTCTATAGTTTGGGATTCGTATCACTTTGGTTCCTGACTTTTCAATTGTAACACATTTGATCCTGAATTTTGAATCTTATTTCAAATAAGGATAATTGAAGATATTATTGTTTAATTTTAAGGATAAAATCGTCAATTTAATAAAATATAAACTAATTTGACAAAAATAAATGTCAAAAAAATATTTTTATTTTTTAAAAAAATTACTTTTATCCACCAATGATAAAATTATGTAAAATTGATAAAAATTAATAAAAAGTACATGATTAATTTTTAAAAATTAATTTTACATGATCATCATCCAAATATATAATAAAAATTAACTTGGTAAAAAAAATAAATAAATGTCTAAAAAATTTATCAATTTTACATAATTTTATTTTTAGTGAGTAGAAATAATTTTTAAAAATTTAAAAATATTTGTTTGATATTTATTTTTGTCAAATTAGTTTATATTTTATCAAATTGACGATTTTACCCTTAAAAAATCTAATGATACCTTCAATTGTCTTTATTTGGAACAAGATTAAAAATTCTAGGTCAAATGTATCACAATTAAAAAATTAGGAACCAAAGTGACACAAGTCCCAAACTATAGACACTATTAATATAATTCACTCTAATTTAAAATATTTGGCCCACCGACATTTGTATCTTACATTTGATAGTTAACATATGAATAATTCAAAATTTTATTTTCAAGATATCCAAGCCACTCAACATTCAGAAACTGACTTATTTTGACATCCAAATTATGAGCCTAATAGCCCAACTAACTTTTTAAAAGGCAAATTAATAAGAAGCCCTAATATAAACACTTGTTTTCCATTTAGTTTTATAACTTTTTATGTAGATATGAAAATCCTAAGCGTCCTTCCTTCTTCTCTTTATCTTTTTGATATATTCTTTCTTCACTAGTGACTGCAGCCTAAAGTTTCTTCTTTTCTTTCTCTTTCTTATATATACTCATCGGTAACCACCATTAATTGTTTCATCGACAATTACTAACTCTTTACTTCGTCCTTACCAATGGTGAATGGGATGAGTTTTCGGTGATATTTTTTTACATAAATCTAATCAGATTTGAGTTAAATCTACATTAGATCCAAGTAGATTTACATCAAATCCGGCTAGATTTAAATAAAAGATGGTTGTCAGAGTTCAATCATCTCTCTGTCTGTCTGTCTCTCTCCTTTAATCTCTCAGTTTTTTTTTTCCCCCCTCTAGTACACACTTCTCTTTTCGTGTTTTAATGGATAAAATTTTGAAGTTGTGAACAAATATTTTCGAGTTTTAGTTACAAACAATAAGAATTGTAAAACGTTGCAATTCTGAAGATACGTTTATACGTTTTTTTTTTCTCTTTATTAAAATAACAAAAAAATAGCAAATATTGACAAACTGAAAAGTTACAAATCTTTAGAAACTATTTATCAAAGATCTCCACCATCGCCACGACATGAAATTGTGTTTTGATAAATTACAAACGAGCAAAATGATAATTTTTGTAGTTTTTAAATTGTAAATTTATGCAGTTTGATGAGTAATAAATTTAAACTCTAAATTTTTATAATTTTGTGAACTGAAAATTATGGTTTTTGTATGATCAATTGTATTTTTGTGGTGTTTGTGAGGATGTGGTTAGATTTTGCTATATTTTTGCTCTAATTTCTCCATTTCTTCTTCTCTCTTTTCTCCGATGATGTTCTGGACATTTCAGTGAGTCTTAGATGATATTCTTGACGTCCAGCGACATTTAGGACATTCCGACGACTTTTGGTGATGTTCAAAATATTCTGACGAATTTTCGGCGATACTCTGGCGACTTTCTAATGTTGTGAACATTCTAGCAAATTTTTGATAACTGTCAGACGAAAATCCGGTAATAGTCCGATGGTGGTGGGATATGATAATGCCTTTAAATTTTTTATAATAATATTTTTTTATAATAATTAAAAATATATAAAACTAATTGGTATAAAATTTTTGTTTTGACGGTAAAGGAATTTTAAACTATTGAAATAGGACCTCCGGTCAATAGCCTTTTGAAAACCCATTATCAAGGTCTTGACTAAGTGAGAAATTCAGTAATAAAAAAAGTCCAAGATCATATAAGGTTTGGCCCATCCAGCAAAAGAGATTCTTATGTGACTTTACACATACAGATTCGACAAACTTGGCCCTAATGATCTATTTTACGGACTTTAGCCCTCAAAACAGAATATAAAATCAGCAAATAGCCCGCAAATTATTTGGGCTTAGTTAATAGGAGGAGGATTCTTTTCAAACCAAAATTTATATTGGAGAGGCTGTTTGGGCGCGTGAGATTCATTACGAGTCTTGTTTCGATAATCTAAATTATTCAATTTATTGGATACTTTATCTATTTCTTTTTTTTTTTGAACGGAGGGCATTCCGCCTATTTCATCCATAAAAAAAAAAATTGGGTTGATTCGATAACTATAATTTATTATTTTTTCACTAAAAAAATATATGACAATTGTGTTTTTAAAAAATAAACCATACATTTTTTTAATGACAAAAAAATAAATTGAACAAGTTACAGTTGTTGGATCGATATAATTTTTTGTATGGATGAAATACATGAAATATTTGACAAAATGAACAGTTTGAATCATCAAAACGGGGCTCCTAAGCCCCACGGGACTCAAATAACCCACTTCAGCCTAGATTTGGAACGGAGGGAATCCTCCTCCTAGTCAATATATGAAACATGCTAGAGACTCCAAGAAAATTATTAAATTTTGTCTTTTTACGAAAAGATGTGCAGAAAAGTAGAGAGGTGATATGATAGAAAAAAGATAAAAAAATAAAAAGATGGATTATTTGAAGTATGCCAAACTTGGCCTTAGTAATTTTCGGATTCCTAACATTTCTCATAATACAAATCTCAAAACCTTTGAAGTGGCCTGGCAAAATGTAACAGTTTATCAATTTTGCTGTTCTTGTCATACCCACACAAGTTTAATAAGATCATTACAAAATATACAATAAGTTCATAAGATTAAATCATATGGCAATGCGCAATGAACAATGAATTAAATTAAAGTAATTTCAAATTAAATTAATGAATTAAAATTGTTAAATATTAATTATTGCAGTACAAGTTTTAATTAAGAGCATAATTGAAAAGGGAAATTGCAAATCAGTACATGACTACAAAAAAAAATTACATCACTAGAATATACTATAAGATGGATTCACATGAACATACAAAAAAACAATATACAAGAAATAGATTGAATCTAAAAGCTTAAAGAACAAAAGATAAGGGATGTAAACTGAGACCCGTATATCACACAGTGTCCGTAAAATAGATTCGCCGCCTCGTCGATATAATACTAGAGGTCTTCCGGCATCTATCTCCTAGAATACAATGGTAGAACGTTTATTATAGTAGCACTCACTGGAGCAGCTTCGGCAAACTTGAACATTGGTAGTACCTCTCCATAACAAAACCAAAGAAAATGACTAACAAAAAGAAGATATGAAAAATTCTAACAAATTTTAATGTAAAAATCATCTCCATCTTTTCATCTAAAAAAAAAAACCGTTCTTTATTTTTCATCTCTAAAACCTCTTATCAAAATAGGAGGGAAAATGCATCCATTTATACTTGTAGGAGAGTCTCAAGCCTTTAAGGCCAATAAGGTCATAGGTTGAAAACCTCATTTGCATTATATATGAAAATAAATATATATAATGTTATTTGAATAATTCAACCAGATGGATAACAAAATATTAATCCACAACCCAATCCAAACCTAATCCCAAATCCATGCACATTAGGGGTGTTTGCAATTTGAATTTGGACGGTTTGCGGATCGATTTGGACCTGCCCGCATTTATGCGGTTTGGGAAGAAAACAACCCGCAACCGCTCGCAATGCGATTTGCGGTTTGTGTGGATAGGATTCGCGGATGTGCGGGCAGTTGTGGGCAGCTTGCGGATTGAACTTTTTTCTTCAAAAATTTATTTTTGAGCCTTATTTTTTTTCCCATTTTGTAACTATTTATTTTGGGCCCTTTTCTCCCCATTTTCTAAAATGCTCCAACATTATTGATTAGTGAGTTAGAACTCATAAAATTAAAAACACAACAAAATCAATTCGTAACACAAATAAATCATTCAAAATCTTAAATCAAATCATAAACTAACACAAGCACATATTTCAAAATTCTAAACTAGAACTCTATATTCATTAATGAATTTAAAATTCCAAATCACACTTCACACTACAAGAATTTGCACTTTTGCCAACTAAAATTTAGGTCGGCAAAAGTCCATTTTTAGTCGGCAAAAGTTATCCGCGACTAATTTTTTTGGTCGCCACTTTAGTCGCCAATTGAGAGTCACGGAAAGTAATTAGCGACTAAAAAATTTTTTAGTCACGAAAAAGTTATATTTGCCGACTAAATTTTTGATCGCTAAATATATAATTACTGCGACTAATCCATTTAGTAGCTAAAATACTTTAGTCGCGAAAAATCATATTTTCCCGACCAAACATGTTAGTAGCCAATTCGCACATTCAACGACCAAATAATTCGGTCGGCATTTGTCGCCCATTTCCACGACCAACTAATTTGATCGCAAATTGCCACATTCCACGAGCAAAAAATTTGGTTGGCAATACATTCCATGACCAAAGATTGGTCGACAATATTCACTACAAAAAATATTTCACTTTTGCCGACTAAAAATTTGGTCAACAAAAGTCCATTTTTAGTCGGCAAAAGTCATTCGCAACCAATATTTTTCATCGCCACTTTGGTCGCCAATTGAGGGTTGGCAAAAGTAATTGGCGACCAAAACTTTTGTTAGTCGGGAAAAAGTTAGATTTGCCGACTAAATTTTTGGTCGCTAAATATATCATTACCGCGACTAATTCATTTAGTCGCTAAAACACTTTAATCGCGAAAAGTGATATTTTCCTGACCAAATATGTTTGTCGCCGAAAGCAAAAAATCAGCGACCAACTATTTTCGTCTCCAAAAATTGAGGAATCGTCAACTAATAATTTAGTCGCCAAAAGGTAAGAAATTGCCGACCAATAATTTTAGTCGCAAAAGTGTAAAATTTGGCAACTAATTATTTAGTCACCAAAACTTTTCTCAACCAAATATTTTGTCACCAAAAGACATTAAACAATCAACGACTAATTAGTTAGTCACCGAATCTCTTTTTTTTTTTTTTTTGCACAATCAATTTTTGTTTATAAACATTCAATCCAATATTGAACAAAATTCATTCAACCCAACCTAAATATAACATTAAAATTCATCATATTTTCCTGCTCAATCCCAAACTTTACAACCATTCCATTCAAAACATTAATTGAGACAAGTTTTAAACATCCATCCATTGAAAACCAATAAGTAATTGAACAAAAATTAAAAGGAAAATCAATGAAGGAATCCAAAATATTTTTCTACAACAGGAAGGAATATATATGATTTTGAAACATCAGCCTTGTGCTTGATCGTTTTTGGAAGTTACCTACAAATAAAATATCATCTTGTATTAACAAGCTGTTTCAAGAGCAACCTATGACAGAACAGAAGGGCAAGCATCCAATAGTGTTAACAGAACAAAACTATGCTCTCTGTTTTTTTTTTTTAGGTCATTTACTATTGGTTTCAGATTAATTGGATAGACATACCTAAAAAGTAATATCCACTCACTTCCAATTTTCCCTTGGAGCCTCCTATAGCTAGCAAAAGCATGAAGCATAAAAAGTTATATCCACTCACAAACTTAACTTAACAAGATATCATAACATTAAAAATAAAACTTAACTTACATCACATGTGCCTAAAGAATCTTATGGTTATGGTCTCTTTTTATATAAATTATTGCTTTATTACCAATCATGATGTTCCACATAACCATCTAATCATTATTTATGCACAGCAAATGAAAGTGAATTTACATAAAAGAAAAAAATATTCATTGTAATTTCCATCGGCTAGGAATATGGCTATTCATGACATGAGTGATACTAAGCAAGAAAACAAAATTTACATGTGGCTTCCTAATCAACTTCTTGAGAACAGAATGAAGTGTTAACCGGAGTTCTTTGAAGAGGACAACAATTAGGGCAGGTGCTACCAATTTGGACAGTACGTGTATTTTTAAAAATAAGCCATCCATTTTTTATTGAGCAAATTACGTTCATTGAATCGATTTAATTTTTTTATGGAATATATAAATGAAGAATCCTACAAAATAAACGTTCGAATTATCAAAATAGAACCCGTAATAAATTTCACGAGCCTAAATAATATCCTCCAATTCAGATATAAATTAGAGGCAATTCAAATCCTATATATAAAATAAATGCACAGCATGACCCTTCACCATATTGTTCCCTTAATGCTGTGGACACTGAACATTGATTTGTTTGGTGAGATAACCAACATTACACACAACTTAAAACAATATCATCACTTTACTATTATAACCTCCAACAAAGACATAACACCTAATAAAATTAGGAAAAAAGAAGTGGGAATAAAAAGAAAGCTAAAGCTGAAATGAACAAATTCAAATCATCATAGTTAATTAGGTGATTGCCTTCAAATTCAGAAACACATTGAAAACATAATGAGAAACATATATAGTTTTCAAGATCTTGTTTCTCATTATGTTTTCAATGTGTTTCTTCTTAACAATATATGTTTACTACCATCTAATTAACTGTGATGATTCGTTACTCTGTCCTTTTAGTTCCTTCTCAAACAATATATTGCATATTTACCAACAAAAAACAAGCCGTAATATGTTACTCTGTCCTTTTAGTTCCTTCTCAACAATATATTGCATATTTACCAACAAAAAACAAGTGGACAACAACCCAAGCTCATTTGTCTTCCAGCAACCAGTAAACAAAACCATGAAAGGACAAACTGTACCTTCGCCATTGTCATTGGCTGATATCACAATGAAGATGTATTTGAAGAGAGCCATGAGAGTGAATGTCCAGAAAATAAAAGAAAGCACCCCATATATCTCTTCATCATCCTCATGAAGGCTCAGCTTCCCTGAGAAGGTGGTCTTGTAAACATACAGAGGGGAGGTATACCTATATATAGAGAGTGACAGACAAGGGGACAGAGCATTTCATGAATGTCAAATTGTAATAAATGAAATTCTTCTTCTGTTTTTTCTTTTTTTTTGCCCCAAGTGAATTTCTCATGTCCAAATTTATGGTTTAAAAAAAATCCCTCACTACAAGATAGTTTTTAATTCAGACAACCCAAAATTATAGAACGAAACCAATTCAGACAACCCAAAATAGTTTTTAATTCAACATCAACAGAAAGAACTTAATTCAGACAACCCTAAAATATGTTATACGTGCCATTAATGTGAAAACTCAATTAAAAATTACACTCTTTAGTCCCTCAAATATACCATATATATCACTTTAAAATATGCCATATATGCTGATGCTTTACTGTTAAGAACATAAATTTAGGAAGAGTTGGCCATGTTTTGAAGGAAGTGAACACTGGAAATTCAAGAAAATTCTTGCTATACTTTTGGGACTACAGTTGGGTATTTAGAATTACGCAGATTGTGAATAAAGTAGGGATTTTATGGCTGTTTGGGTACTGTGTTCCATACATGTGGACAGTAGCTAGGCTGAGTTTTTAGTTTTTTTGGTATTAGGCTAAGACGTTTGAGGAGAGTAGGATTTAGGCTTATCAAATAGTATTTTAAGTGTAGGAGAAGGTTAACAATGTCTAATTTTAAGTTCAGAAGGACCTGATATTGTATAAATTAAAAGAAAAATGAAGAGAAGTAGAAGAAGAAGATAGGCATCGCATTCAAATTCCCCAAGGCATCAAGCCTGGGGATCAAAGTATAGCACACAGTTTGCCTCTCCATATCAAACTACAATTAATTTTTTGTTTTTAATTGTACTCTAAAGACCTTACCAAATTCCACAGCTATCAAATACAATAGGCACATGGGAATATGGAGAGACATGAAGTCCACTACTATGTGTTATAAAAAGAACAGGTCAACTCAATAAAGCATGATGATTCATGATTGCAATTTGATATTTTTGGTTGCAATTTGCAATTTAATATTTTCAATTAACAGAGATCCATTGTCCATATGATAAGTAGAATCGTAAGACATTGCGCTATATTGGTTGCCACCACTTAAATCAGTCACTATCCAATAACTCACACCAATAGAATTCTCAAATATATGTAACACAGATTATTTTAGGCTTTCCAGTTTGAGAAATCCACCAAGTGGATTAGAGAGCTATTGTGAAATCTACCTAATCAGACTAGTAGGATCTAGGAAAATTCAAGTAAAAAATTATAGTTTTCCCATGATCCATGTTTGTCACTGCAACCAAACCCATCAATCCTTCAAACAACTCTCCAAACTATATGACTCTTAGTAACTTTTAAGCCATCAAATTAATCGTAGCATGTTAAGGAACAATTAAAACTAATTCAAATTCCTATAATGAAGGATACAGTAACAAGAGTTGGGAAACAGAGTCCAAATTCCTATAATGAAGGATACAGTAACAATGATATAATAGTTAAGTATACAACTTAATCATTTATGTATATCCTTAATTCCTTAAAAAAATTTCAAACGAAAAGAATCTCAAATTCAGAAAAGTATAGTTCTGCTAACATGTTATAGTTTTCCTGATGCATAAAATAATAAGAACACCATCAAATGTGCATACCGATATATCTTCGTTTGGAGCAAAACTGAGACAACGAACATGTCTTGATCACCATTCACCTATACAAGGGCAACAACTAGAAGTTCATCTAAATATTCCAAGCAGAAATCTAAACAAGAAATATACTTATTTAAGATACACTCTCATACAATTATAAGTTCTCCGTCCCACAAACAGCATACTGCATTCTCAGAAACTGAATTTAGCTTTGGAGTAGATAATGAGAGACCCCTAATTGAAGTTTCCTTCAAAAGGTACAGTTCTGGTAGGGACCTATAATTTCAGAAAAGCAGCGTTCGGGTGGATATGCACCAAATCAATTATGTGATGCAATACTGAAAATGAAAATTCTGCAGGACTAGTTCCATTATTTGCTTTGATCATTGAATTAGGGAGGACACTTGTCCTAAATTTCCTTATTTTTCTCATTGAATATTGGGAACAATCTTGCACAAGGCTGAATGACTGCAACACTGATTCAACTTGAGATTAAAACAGTTATTCTTATCTATTTAGGGCTATACAGAGTCCTTCACTTATGTCTGCTACAGGTTCATTTGGATGAAAAATGCCTAATGAATTAACAAATTCTCCTAACCCCATTGCATTTCACATCAAACAAATCAAATATCTACAAAAACAAAATCGAATCAACATATTTTTTTTTTGTGGATCAATAAGCACACAATCACATGAAATCAATTCTTAGAAGCCAAATCGTCTATATAACTTGTAACTTGAAAGGGTATATATAAAGTATAGTATTAAAAAAAAAGAAACCATTTTTTACTTTTCAAATTCTTGACCAGGGAGATAAAGTGATTGATGCATCACATGATAAGACCACAACACCAAAAGACATGATAAGGGAGGATGAGAAAAAGTTACATGGAACCATGTCATTACTAGGCTTTATAGTCATTACTAGGATACATGTCATTACTAGGCCAAGTGCTTAAAGTCAATAGGGTTTACAGTCCCATTTTTTACTGCTGATGGTCTAAACATAAAGCTTGTCAATATTTCATGTCAATGGTTACACATAAATTACAGTAGCTGTAGGCCTACAATGCATGAAGTTAACATGTCATACTACTGAATATGCTTCAGAAGCCTTACGGACATAGCAGTTGTCAAATAGAGATTTAAAACTTTAACCATTCAAGGCAGTTTAATGTACTATTTGCATCACCAGAATATACCAGAAAGAGGATAGTTAATATACCAAGCACTGTCTGGATCATCATCTGAATCACACAGCGGAGGTCGCGTTCCTGCCTCACGACTTAAGTAGCAATGGTTGTTCAAGGGCTTCTGCCAAATTGCAATATACCCCTCCACAAGATTCCAACAAAGGCGGCTTGTAAGATTAATCATCTCTGAAGATGAAGGAAGACAAACAATCAGTAAACTGAACTTCTTGTCTGATGTGCTGCACATGTTACTCCTATTTAGACCACCAATAAAATGCAATGGAAACACTTCATTTGGGTGCACTGGAAGATTGACCTTCATTAAACAAATTATGGGGCACCCAGATGAACTAACATATTATATGCTTTAGGACCTTTCCCTGCCATTTTATCTAAGTACCATAACCAGTTTGCAAATTTTTTGTTCTCCAAGCTGAGGTAGTTACCAAATTCAGATTCCTTAATTTTTTCTAAGTTATAAACAATTGCAGAAGTCACTCTGTAAGCAATTGGGATTCAACAGGGAGATCAAATGCAAACTAAGGTGCACAATTTTTCATATAAGGGTATAACAGAAAGCTGTGCAAACATTTGAAACTCAAACTCAAAAATGCTTATCGACTCACTAAAGTGAAAATAACTGTTCATCTTATTTTATAAACAAATTCTTCTTAGTCATACCTTCCCACTGCTTTTCAAGGGCTAATTCATGCTTATAAACAGGTTGTGCTGCCCAAGCAAAGTATCCTCCTGCACATAGCATCCTGTTGACCTTGAGCAGCAAAATTCCATCTTTGCCACAATGAAAGAAACAAACAGAGGCATGATATTTTTTATGTCCCACAAATGAACATCAACAATTTTCCCATATAATATCTACTACTCTTTCCAGATAACAAATTTCCACAATGATAATGATATGCCACATGGAAAATAGTGAGGATAGACGACATGGAACAACTAGATTATAAATTATAATGCATAAACAAGAATGATTACACATTGGCCTCATAAACTTGCAGATATGAATCATATGGTAAATAAAAATGCTTAATTGCCTTTTAAACTACTTTATCTCTTATCAATTGGAAGTGTGAAATGAGGAATTAGGCTACAACACAATACATATACACACATACATATACTAAGTGATTGTCGAGGCAAAGCTCTTCACATGTCAAAACAAAACCTGGTGGAACTTTCATTACAGTCAACAACTAACAAATACACGGAATCAGAGTGTCGACAATAAATGAAAAATTGTTATAAACTACATTTCTTAGCATAAAAACCTATTCGATGGTTATAATTTTTTCAACTAAAAGTCTGAAGGTATGCAAATCCCACGGTGATCAATGATCCACTTCAGGGAAGAACTGATGGAACATAGAGAATTGGGATCTCACATCAGACATTCACTTGCCAGTTTGAAACTGACAAAGTCATCAATCTTTATGCAGGTGGTGGCTCCATTACCCATATCAACAATACAAGAAGTTAATGAGAAACATATTTGGCATGAAAATTTTATTTAACCTTCGAGAGAAATTCTGCAAGGAAGCAATAGGAGGTGCAACACTTCCAATATATACTCTGATGCCTAATTAGTTATTCACTAAATCATTTTCTACCCAACAAAGATAATAAATTAAATTATGAGAGAGAATAGCATACCATCACGAGTCCAATTAATTCTACATCTTGAACAATGTATCAAGTCAAAAGCTTGATAGGGTTTAAGATCTGTTCGGATTATAAAACTACATCATTGTTGTTCCAAGGATACACAGTCACATAGGGATATAGAGGAACCATTTCAACCCAGTCGATAGAGGAACCGACTGGAATGTGAGAGTCGAAAGAAGAGTCAAAAGAAGCGTACCGTCTCGCCGCCGAACTAGTCTCGCCGCTGCTGAACTAGTCTCGCCGCTGACTGAAACCCTTCCCCTTCAACCCCAGTCTCTCTTCAAACCCTCTATCTTCTCTCTCTCAGATTAAGGTTTGCTCACTGTTTTGAAACATTGTGAAATTAAGGGTTCTACAAACCTTTTTTTTGAAATTAAGGGCTCTACAAACCCCGTGTGTGTGTGTGTGTGTGTGTGTGTGTGTGTGTGTGTGTGTGTGTGTGTGTGTGTGTGTGTGTGTGTGTGTGTGTGGGGGGGGGGGGGGGGGTGGTTGTGAAATTAAGGGCTCTACAAAGGCTCTACAAACCTTGTGTGTGTGTGTGTGTGTGTGTGTGTGTGTGTGTGTGTGTGTGTGTGTGTGTGTGTGTGTGTGTGTGTGTGTGGGGGGGGGGGGGGGTGGTTGTGAAATTAAGGGCTCTACAAAGGCTCTACAAACCTTGTGTGTGTGTGTGTGTGTGTGTGTGTGTGTGTGGGGTGGGGGGGGTGATTGTCAAATTAAGGGCTCTACAAAGGCTCTACAAAGGCTCTACAAACCTTTTGTGTGTGTGTGTGTGTGTGTGTGTGTGTGTGTGGGGTTGTGAAATTAAGGGCTCTACAAACCGTGTGTGTGTGTGTGTGTGTGTGTGTGTGTGTGTGTGTGGGGGGGGGGGTGGTTGTGAAATTAAGGGCTCTACAAACCTTTTTTTTGGTGGGGTGGGGTGGGGTGGGGTGGGGGGAGGGGGGTTTGATAGAAGTAGGGGTAATATTTTAATGAAAAATATTTTTCGTTAAAATAAAGTTAATTTTTTTATGATCAATAAAAAAATATTTTTTGTGACTTTTTTTTTTTGTGGTAGAAGAGAGGGAGCGGCAGTAGTGGTGAAAAGGTGGTGGATAAGAGGTGAGGTGGTGGTGGTGGCGGCGAAGAAGATTAGTGGTGAAGTTGTGGTCATGGTAGAAGAGACGGAGTAGCGGTGGTGAAGGAAAGATAATAGTAGTAGTAGCAGTGGTGGTAGTGGAGTGGTAGCGATGGTGGTAGTAATGGTAGTCGTAGAGATGGAGTGGCAACAGTGGTAATAATGGTGGTAGTGGAATGACATTTGCAGTAGTGGTGAAGGTGGTAGAGGAGATGGGTGGTGAGAGAGAGATGAGTGAGAGACAGATAGAGAAGAGAGATAGAGAGACAGATTGATGAACGAGAGAGAGAGAAACAAAATGGTCGCTAAAAGTGTATTTTCTTGTAGTGGAGAGCTCGATAAATAGAGAAGAGTGGAGAGAGAGAATGAGCAAGATGAACACAATGGGGGAGAGAGACAGACAGAGAAAGAGAAAGAAAGAGAGAAGAGTGAGAGACAGACGGACAGACACAGAGAGAGAAAGAGAGAGAGGAGAGTGATGAGTGAGAGAGTGACAGAGAGAGAAAGAGGTATATATATATAGAGAGAGATAGAGAGACATACAGAAAAAGAGAAAGAAACAAGAGATGAGCGAGAGATAGACAAAGAGAGAGAGAGAGAGAAAGAGAGCAAAAAGAGATAATCGAGAGAAAGACATAGAAAAAAAGAGAGAGAGGGAGAGAAAAAAAGAGAAAAAAGATGAGCGAGAGAGACATAGACAGAGACAGAGAGATGAGCAAGAGAGATAGAGATAGAGGAAGAAGAGAGATAGAGAAAGATAGAGAGAGATAGAGAGAAGAGAGATGAGCAAGAGACAAATAGAGAAAGAGACAGAGACAGAGACAAAGGCAGATAGACAGACAGAAAAGAGTGATGAATGAGAGAGAGAAAGAGAAGAGAGAGAGAGAGACAAAGAGAGAAAGAGATAGAGAGTGAGAGACCAAAAAAAATTAAACATGAACTCAAATTGGGTAGTATGTGTTCCCACAAAAAAAAAAAAGAGTTTTATTGCCGACTAAATGTGTTTTAGTCACCAAAAATGTATATTTGCCGACCAAATGAGGTAGTTGCCAAAGATTAAAAATAAAATTATACTAGATATTTGGCGACTAAATTTCTTTTAGTCGGCAAAAGTTGGTATATGACAACTAAAATTTATTTAGTTGCCGAAAATAAATTTTTGCCAACCAAACTTTTAGTCGCCAAAAATAAAAGTAAATTTTTGTTTTCCATTTAGCGACTAAATAAATTTAGTAGCCAAAAGTAACTATACAACGACTAAAATATTTATTAGTCGCTGAAAATAAATTTTTGGCGACCAAACTTCTGGTCGCCAAAGATAAAAAGTAAATTTTTATTTTTCAATCAGCGACTAAATTATTTTAGTTGCCAAAACTATCTACACAGCGACTAAAATATTAAGATAAAAAGATAATAATAATAAAAAATATAATTAAAAAAAAAGTGCGGGCGAGTTTTTGCGGGTGCGGGTTAAACCTGCAACCCGCCCGCAACCTGTAAACATGTCATATTTCAAACCGCATCCGTCCGCATTATATTTGCGAAACCGTCCATTTGTATGCGGGTTGGGTGGTTTTTACGGATCGGATAAACCATTGCCCACCCCTAATGCACATGCACAAACCTAGGCCTAAGCCCAACCCATACCAAGACTAAGTCCAGCACATGCACATGCACATGCACAAGCCTAAGCCTGTTCATACCAAGACTAAGTCCAAGTCCAAACCTAAGCTTTAAGCTCCACTAGGTCCAGCCAAAAACTAAGTCCAAATTCAAGCCCAACTTTTATTGAAACACATTTTATAAGACAATTTCTCATTCAAAAGTTAATAATTTCAACTCATTCTTTTTGAGTTGTATCCTTCTCACTTAAGAAAATATAAAACTACTTGGACTCGCCCAAATCAGCGGTTGGATCCTATTTTAATTTAGTATTAAAGTTGTCAAAAAACACTATTATTTCCAACAAAGGGAAACACAAAGGCATGAACAACAAACTAAACATGTTAGCTCATCACGCGGTCGACGGTACATCCCACATGATAGAGTTTCTGGTGATGAGAGGTTAATTAGAGATTACTCTGTGAATGATCTATCCACCCAACCGACATTTTTCTAAGACAGTTTCAAATGAATCGATGGTTATTTCTTCGTATCTTAAATGTAATCCAACAAGTCTCACGGCTTGCTCTCACCTAGCCTTTAGGTCGATCAAACCCCACTTAAACCAACATTTCATAGTCAAACAACCATACTTCCAAAACCTATGATATATAAAAAAATTATTTGATAACCCATATTTTCCTTACTTTCATATGACTCTATATGATTTATCCACTTGGTTTTAGGATTAAAGAACTCGCATCTTCAATTTGACTCTATAATAACTTGGTCCCTACCATCGTAAGGTCAGCTTCTATTAATCACGTAAGTAGTTCAATAATTAGGACTAGAGAGCCCAATATGCAATAATGATAGTTTGTTTAATTAATTAAAAAAATTATAGTTAGATTAAATAATTTTGATTTGAGAATTATTCGTGATTGAATTATTTTATCTATTGTGGGATTGCCATCATTTCATTATCTTATTTATTACAGTGTGATTATAGATGCTTGTCGTTTGTTTGTTTCCACTTATGTCAGCCTAACCTTAAGATGAGAGCTTGAGAGAAGCAAGCACACAAAAGAGTTTAATGCTGTGTTTGGTTGAGGGATTTGAGAAGGGATTTGGAAAGGGAAATGGAAAAGTTAGGTGAAATGTGAAAAAAAAATACCTACATTTCACATAGTTTCACACACCTTTTCCCTTTCCCTTTCAAATCCCTCTCCAAATCCCCTAACCAAACACAGCGTAAAGAAAACTTGATAGCTTACAAAATGCTCGAATTGTTGAGAAAGTTTGAATAAATGAAACTATTACCTTTATATAGGCAACTAGAAATACAACTAGAGGCTTAGATCTATCCAAGTATCATAATCCAATGGCCGGATGTATTCTAGACACTTCTCTCATCTCTTCAAATGGCACATTCTAGAATATATAATAGAAATGAAAAATGTTTGGTACCTCAAAATTTTGTGGTTCAAATGGCTCAAATCTGTCAAAATGACGTCATTTTACACTCAAAACGACGTTGTTTTGAGTGATTTGAGTCACAAAATTTTAAATTACCTAACATTGCTCAATAGAAATATCTACAAGTGTACAACTCTACATTTCCCTATGAGACTCTAGGATAATTCCAGGAACTTCAAAAGCTTAATGAGGATAGCATTCATAATTTCATGTAATTTCATAAATTATTAGTTGTTGAACAATGTTAAAATTATCTAGATTTTAGATCATAAATATATATCATGTACACAAACAAAACAACATAAAGTTCTACCATTTTTTTTTTTTCCGCTCAGAAATGGATAAAACTACCGTAATGGTATATTGATTTCTCAATCATCATCTCTACTCTTTATATGTCTTTCATCATATAAATTATTCATTTAAGTTTATTACATTTTCTACTCTTAAACTATAGTGAAATTGCCTACTTAGTCCCTAAATTATCAATTGAATTTATTAATTCCCTAAATTATATAAATCAGAGTTTATTTAGTCCTTAAACTATCGATTGAATCTATCAACTCCCTAAAATATTTAATTTAAACCTATTTAGTCTCTAAAAAGATTATAAAAATAAAATATATTCCCATAAGTATTATGAATTAGTAAAAGACCTGCCCAATTAAGATTTTATTATAGAAAAAATCTTAAATTTTTATTTTGTCTGTAAAATGTATTTTTATTTCGTTCTGTGTTTAAATCAGAGTCTGGTTTCCCAATCTTGTCAATAAATTATATGAATATTAAATATATTGAAAAATAGAATTAGATACTTTAAATAATGACACTTCATTACAAATAATAATAGAACAAAATAATACAATTAATTAAGTAATAAAAAAAAACTTAGTGAAAAACTTAAAAATAAAATTAGAAATTATAAACGAAATCTAACCTGTAATATTAGATAAAGGCAAGCGCGTAGCCATTGTAGAAGATAGGTAAGAAAATACTATAGATAATTTCTCTTACTGCTATAAAGGAAATTCACCATAAGGACAGATGCCACTTTTCAAAGACAAAATAAAAATTTAAGGTTTTTTAAAATAAAATTTTAACTAGATTCGGTATTTTACTAATTTATAATACTTATGAGCTTATATTTTATTTTTGTAATCTTTTTAGGGACTAAATAAATTTGACTTAAATACTTTAGGAATTTAATCAATTGTTTAGGAACTAAATAGACTTTAATTTATATACTTTATGGACCTAGTAGACACAATTGATAGCTCATAGACTAAATAGGTAATTTGATGATACTTTAAAGGTATAAAGTGTAATAAACCCAATTTACTTTGATATTATTAATGATTTTACTAAAAAATGATAATAATGTTTAACTTTACCAAATTAATGAGTCTAGCTGGAGGGGGGAAAAATCACTTTTGTAGGCAATTCAGTATTAGCCCAAGTTTAATTTATTGTGCTTGGATTTGGGTAGACAACTTTGATTTACAAATTGGGCTTGAGTAATTATCATTAGGGCAAATTACATATATCCTCTCGAGATTTAGTAAAATTACAGATATCTCCTTGAGATTTGAGAAATTACAAATACCTCCCTGAAGGTACTATTTACATAACAAATTAGGGGACAAATTGTTATGAAAATATAACTCTCAGGGGGCAATTTGTTATGAAAATATAAACTTCAGGAGTATCTGTAATTTCCGAAGCCTCAGAGAGTATCTGTAATTTAACTAAATCTTGAGAGAGGTATACGTAATTTACCCTTATCATTACAATTCATACTAGACTTAAACAGTCACTTAACCTGACCAAACTTGCTTGATTTGCACTCCCTTAACCCACTCTCATTTTTTTTGTTTCTTTATTAACCAAAAGCCAATTGATAGCTCATGCCCTTATTTCTCTCTCTTTTCACTACTTATTTTCTCTACGTTCTTTCTTTGTCTCTGCTTCGACTCTCCTTCCACCATCTTCACCATTCTCTCCGATTAAACACAACATTACTTGATTTGTGTATGAGTTGTTCATGACACTTTTGAAACAAGAAGACACATCTTAAAAAAATCAATCACATGGCTAATTATTGCAAAGTTGCCCGGCATTCAAAGAAAATTCAACATTTGGCAAAATAATTACTCATGTTGATATTTAGGTCTCAAGGGTATGGGCTACTAGTCCTATTTGTATTCAATATTTGATTTTTATTATCCATAATATAAACTAGGCTCAACGTCATTTGATATCTGGCATTCGATGTTTGGGATCATCTTTTCATCTCGTTACTACAATTATTGTAAATAACCATCTGGGCATCCAAAGACTCTACAAAAATATTTTTTTAATGGAATTAATCATAAAAAGTTTAGTATTTTTTGACTATAGTGTTATAATCCTATTTAATTTCAAGATGTCCAATCCACTCAACATTTATGCTGTGTTTGGTTGGGGGTTTTTGGGATGGGATTTAGAAAAGGAATGAGAAATGTAATCCTATTTATGTTTGGTTATAATAAAAAATATATGGGAAAAGAAAGGGGGTGAGAAATAAATAAAGAAATAGGAGACCTTTTAGGACATCAATTCTATTTTATAACCAACACAACCAAACATAGTTGGGATTTGGAATTCTATTAATTCTTTCTCCTTTTCCTTTCATTTCCATTTCCCTTTCCATTTCCCTTCCCAAATCCCCAAACCAAACACAGCGTTAGGAAAAAACTTATTTTGACAATCAGATTATGAGCCTAATAGCCCAACTAGTTTTTTAAAACCTATCAAGGGCTTGACTAAATGGGACAAGTTCTGTAAAACAGTCCAATCTGTAAAACAGTCCAAGATCTTATGAAACTCGGCTCATCTAGCAAAAGAGATTGAATGGGAAAGTGCAATGTATTATAAAATTGTGTTATGAAATTTATTCCAAAAATAAGGTGGAGGGTATAGATTTAAAATTAATTAGCGGAATATAGGTCACACTTAGAATAATTTTGATTCATAGATGCATTTTTCTAACTAATTTTTTGAGTATTTTTTCTGAGTATGTAATTTTTTTGAGATTAAATAATAACCTATTTTAGGCACTTTAGCCCTCAAATTAGAATACAAAAGCAGAAAATAGCCCTAAAACTATTTGGGCTTTGTCAACAATACAAAGCTCAAAACCGTTAAAGTGACTTTGCAAAATATACAAGTTTGTCAACCTTACCCTTCTTGTCGTGCCAATACAAGTTTAATATGATCATCATGAATTATATGATAGAGCTTGTAGAATTAAGGACGAATTAAGCTAATAGTTCTATAATTTGGGATTCATGTTATTTTGGCTTCTGATTTTTTAATTGGGACATATTTGATCTTAAATTTTAAATTTTGTTCTAAATAAGGATAATTGAAGATCTTATTACTCAATTTTAAGGACAAAATCATTAATTTGATAAAATATAAATTAATTTGACAAAAATAAATATCAAAAAAATATTTTAAAATAATTTCTACTCACCAAGGATAAAATTATGAAAAATTGATAAATCTTTTCGACATTTATTTATTTATTTTTTTACCAAATTAATTTTTATTATGTGTTTGAATGATGATCATGTAATGGGTGGTTGTTAGGCTTGTAATGTGCAATCGATATATTTAATATATGAAATATTTTAGTTTTGAATTTTTTGATTTAATGGATTGGTTTAATAATAATATTAAAATTGTCGTCATATTTGACTTTTGAAAAAATAAAAGCTAATTTAATGAAAATAAAAACAACCACCCATTACATGATCATAATCCAAACACATAATAAAAATTAATTTGGTAAAAAAAATAAATGTATAAAAATTTATTAATTTTACATAATTTTATCTTTAGTGGGTAGAAATAATTTTTAAAAATTTTAAAATATTTTTTGACATTTATTTTGCCAAATTAGTTTATATTTTATCAAATTGATAACTTTGCTCTTAAAATTGAGTAATAATATCTTTAATTGTCCTTATTTGGAACAAGATTCAAAATTCAAGGTCAAATATATCACAATTGAAAAGTCAGAGACTAAAGTGACCCAAAGCCCAAACTATAGGATCGGTAGTGTAATTCGCCCTAGAATCAAATTATATGGGATGAATAACGAATTAAATTTTTGGGCAAATTACATATACACCCCTCCAGGTTTGACAAAATTACAGATACCCCCCTGAGGTTTGAGAAATTACGAATTCCCCCCTGAATGCTATATTTGCATAAGAAATTAGGGGGTAATTTGTTATGAAATATAAACCTCAGGGGGTAAATTGTTATGAAAATACAAACCTCAGGGGGCGGGATGTAATTTCCGAAACCTCAGGGGGGTATCTGTAATTTAACCAAACCTGGAGGGGTGTATATGTAATTTGCCCAAAATTTTTTAACATTAATTATTACGTTACAATTTTTTTGATTAATATCATAATTTAAAGGCATTATAAATATGTATAATTAAGAAAAATTATAAATATATATAAAATTCATATAAAAAACTTTATAAAAATGATATGGTAATGTCATTATTATAAAGAAACATATCTTCAATGGTGTTTTGTTTTGAAATGAAATGCCCATAATAAACCACATCATTATGTATGAACTTTTTGTTTGTATAACATTACTCATTAATTAATTATATAGTAAGATGAAAATTCAATCATCATATGATCATACTAAGAAAAAAATAGATCTATCAAAAATATCTATCTATCTATTTATGCTCTATAAAATGAACAACTCACTTAGGTGTTTGGTTCATCAAAATGAAGTGGAATTGAATGGTTATTTCATCAAAATATTCATTCATATATTTGGTTTGACTAAAAGAATAATAAAAATTACATTTCAAATGGAATCGTATTCGTCATTCGGGGAGCCTAAGGAACCATTCCATTGAACCAAATAGAGCATTAGTGGCCTCCTTAAATCTACTTTCTCCTTTTAAGTGGATTTTTTTTTCTCCATAAAAAAACTCTCATTTTGCCAAGTGAATTTTTTTCTCTATAAAAAAAACATTACATGATACAATGAAGAAGACTTGAACCTAAGAAATTAGGTTTGGTAAACAATATCCTTATAATTCAAAATTAAAATTTATATTTTATAAATTTAACATCACATCTGTTGGCTATATATTTTGTACAAGCCAATTACAATTCGACGCGTGGCAGAATAAGGGTAATACAGGAAAACTATTCAAGTCTTCGATCTTGATCGCACACGTGGCAGTTAGTATTGGTTGTTACGAGATCTGAGTAGCAGTGAATCAACAAAGAAATGCACGGTGATGTGGCTTCAACGGTTACTCATATTTAAATTCAAATTTAGGAGGGAAGCCCAACTGCAAGTGATGGCATAGTGGAGCTAATTACAAGGCAACATGATCAGCGATCATGGAGGAACAGTTCGACGGTTGGAAATGCAGTTCAATGGTCATCCTTGAGAAGTATAAATAGCAGAGAAGGCCCCAGAAAAAGCCCCAGACTCAGATCTAAAAACCAGTCTTATTCTACTTATTTTACATTTCCAATTCTACATTTCTAGTCTTACATTTCCTGTACTTTAAATTCCTGCACTGTACTTCGTTTATAGGAGTAGTTTCAAGTAGATTGTTGCTGTAAACCTCTGCGAGGCTGAGTTTGGATTATTGCAAGTTTTTCATTTTAATGAAGTACTTCAACTGTTCTTCATTTAATTGTTATTTTTCTTAATTCTCCTAAATCAAGCCACCAGTAAAAGTCCTTTTCATTGAGGCTGAAAGAACTAAAATACAATCGTCTGATAGTTGGTTGGAAATTAATTTTCTGTAAGGACTGATTGATCCTTGCTGGCACGTTCGTAATTACAATAATAACCTTCGAAAGCCAAAAAGCCAACATATATTTTTGGCACGCCCAGTGGGACTAATTGAAATGGCTAGATGTAGGAGACAAGGAGAAAATGAACGCTTGGAAGAAGGCGTGAAATGAGAGGTAGAGATGCCTAATCCGGAGGATAATGTGATAACATATCCTGTAGAAACTCCCATTTTATCAGAACCTATGGTCGAACAGACCAGCACTTCAGAACAAGTACCACATGTTCATAATATTAGATGAAACCAAGGAATTGGACCATCCACTGTTCCATCTACTTAGCCAATAAATCCATGGGGTGGCCTAGTAGATACTATGAGACAGCAATTAATGAACACAATGGAAAGGTGGGCAACATCCTTTTTGGATCGAATGAATAAACACCAACTAACAAACATAAGACACATGGAGGAAGTTTCGAATGTCCCTCAGCAAAGATTGGCTAGAGATAAACAGTCTATACAAGTTAATGGACATTCTAATGGTCAAACTAATAATCAGAACTATGAAAGACCATCACCTCAGTCTTGGTACAAACCTATTCCGAGGCCTATAGCAGGTCAAAATGCTTCGGTACTTAACAGTGAAGCCATGCAATTTGGTGGATCTGGCCCGGTACAAGAAAATGGCATAAGAATGGTTCCAAATCCCATGTTCGAAGCCATACCTGGCACAAGGGGGTTCACTAATCTCTTATTCGAATTTATACCCGGGGGGTTGAAAGGTTTTCCTACAAATGGAAGAGACACAACACCAGTTCCAGCACCTTTCGCAGGTCCTTTCACAGGACAAGCTCAAAGGGGTTACCTACACTTCCAACAGCAACCTGCACCATAGGGACAACCAGTCCCAAATATACCACCTTATAGACCAAGAGAACCACAGGCACAAGTTTGCCCCACCAAATCTTGTGTTTGCCCCTCTAGTAGTGGTTCAGCAAGCACAAAATATAGTCCCTAGGGACCAAATTGATGACATTGTTAGAGAGATGTGCGGACCAATGGCTCGGGGGGTCCAGACTCCAGTGTACAGGAAACCATACCCAGAATGGGTAGACAGGGTACATGAATACCCAAGAGGTTTCAAGATATCAGATTTTGTCCTTTTTTATGGGAATGGAAACCAATCAACAGTGGAGCATATTGCTAGGTTTGCTGCTCAATACGGTGAATTTACTAGTAATGATTATATGAAGTTAAGGTTATTTCCAAATTCCCTAACTGGGGGAGCATTTGTATGGTATATTAACCTTACACCTGGCTCTATCCAAACTTGGCAACAAATGAAAGAGGCATTTCATGCCCAATTCTTCCAATCGGAGCTAGATGTTTCCATGGCAGGCTTGGCAAGATTGAGTCAAAGGCCTGACGAGAAGGCTACTCAGTTTATTGCCAGATTTAAAAGGGCTCAAAATAAATGTAGAGTCATCCTGCCAGAGCCAGAATTTGTGAGATTGACTCAAAATGGCTTAGAGTTTAGGCTTCGAAAGAAGTTTGACTCAAATGAGTTCAGAGACTTAGTGGAACTCACTTATAAGGTGTCTAGGTACGAAACATTACTAGAGGAGGAACAAGATCGAAATAATGCATCGTACAAGACATATTATAGAGATCCTAATTATGAGATCGATGCAGCAGAGATTGTGGGGAAAGAACCCGTGATCTGTGAAGCATTAATTCATAAAGATATAACAATTGACCAGCAATTTAAAAAGAAAAACCTTCACAGGAAATACTCTTTCGATTTAACTAAGGCAGATGACATTTTTGATCATTTGCTTGCGGCCAACTTCCTTAAGTTACCAAAATGAGTCAAAATTTCATCTCCAGATGAAGTATATTGTAAGTGGCATAGTTCTTGGTCTCACTCGACTAAAAACTGTATTGTTTTTCGAGACAGGATCCAAGAACAAATTCGGAAAGGAAGTTTAAAATTCCCAACCAAAGCAGAAAAGGCCATGGGGATCGACAGTAATCCATTTTCAGAAATTGGAGAAGTGGCAGCCAATGTCATTATACCAGACTTTTAGAACCTGTGTTTGAAAGAATTGGAAGAAGTCAATGTGCAGATCCATGTGGCCAACTAGACAACTATCAAGAAAGACACTGGAAATCTACCAGCTATTAGACAAGGTTTCCCACACCAGAGTGAAGACTCTGATGAAGAAGCACTGGATGACGATTCCTTAGAGGCAACTATAATGCAAAGGATGTGTCCCAGGTGCAGACTAAGCTACAAGTGGTTAAAAGGGCTTCCAATTGATGGGAAGCAATATTACAAAGATGTGCAGAGACGTCCTAAACCAATCAATGCTTACAATAAAAGGCCATATCCATCTGGTGTTAGGCAGCAACCATTAATGGTTGAACCAATAGCCGATGGAATGCATTCTAAAGGCAAGAGGCCCTTATATGAGTCCAGGTCATCTAATTATTACAGAATGGAGAGCAGTCATTCTAAAAGGGGACTGGAGAAAGGTTCAGTTTATGGGATCAAAGCCAGAGATTGGCCCCCTAGACCTGCCTCACGCAGGACAGAAAGTGGACACCTTCATCGAAGGCCTGACTTAGACCGAAAGCATGAAATCAGGGCCAAGCAGTGGCCTTCACAGCTAGCTTCGAAGGTGGTTTCGAAGGAAGAAAGAAGCAGTTCAACAGTTGGGTCAGTAAGTTCATGGGTACCTAGAGTTCCAGATTGGTTTGTGATGCAGAACAAACCTAGGGAAGTGTTTACCTAAAGAGATGTAATTGGAAACCAAGGTAGGATGGTCAAACCTCCTTTGGTGGCTCCAAACAATTGGGTATTGCTTAAACACCCAATAACAAAGGAACCAAATATGGTCCCCGTAATTTCTAGATCACAAAGGAGGAAAATTCAGTATAGGTACACTCAGTACCAGCAAGACCTGAAAGAAAGTGGAGAGAGTTCTTCATTGGTCCAGACAAAAGGAAAGAAGAACCCAAAGTCAGACCATACTCCAAAACCAACTCTACAAGGCAAGATGGATTGCAGTAGAGAACAGTTGGCCAAAGTTCACTCTGAACTAAAAGCCAAAGAGAAGTCTAGTCTAGCAGGATTTGAGAAGGCGTTGATGGAGAGTGATGGCGAAGCAGAGAAAGAAGTTGGCCTAGGCCAAAAGAAAGAAATGGTTGAGGAAGAAATGTTCGAAGCCTTCATGGCTGAACAAACGTTTTTGGCTGAAAAGCCAGTCGGAAAAGACCATTCGAAGGAGTCCGTTAGTAATGCTGTACCAGAATGCAGCATGGAGGATGCTTCCGAAGTAACTGAACAAGGTAGCCAAGAGGAGAAACAGGCACAGCCAGCCATCCAATTTGGCTCGTTTCCTCCAGTATCAGTAAATATGGTTCATATACTACCGCATGAATTCCAGGCTAAAGATGAGAACCAAGAGGGTCAAGAAATTGACCCAATTCCAGTCTCTAGTGAAAACTCACAAGTAAGTATGGTGCAAGATGAATCTAGAATGGCTACCCCAATGGAAACTGAATACGAGAGTGAAGAAGAGGTGAGCATCAATCTCTCATATCCTTTTGAGTATCCCTCGAACTCTATGACACAACATGTCAAGCCTTTGTATATCAAGGCCTTCTTCGATGGGATACAATTGAATCGAGTCTTGGTAGATAATGGGGCAGCGGTGAACTTACTACCGAAATCTTCCTTGAAGAAACTAGGGAAAAGGGACCCAGGTTAATCCCAACTAACACAACCATTGCTGGTTTCGCTGGAGACAAACAGATGGCTCTGGGAATTCTGCCTATCAACCTGAGTGTGGGAACCAGGGACTACATGACAACATTCTTCGTTATCGACAGCAACGCTAAGTACAATGCTTTACTTAGTAGAGATTGGATTCGCACTAACAAGTGTGTGCCTTCCTCTTTGCATCAGAAAATAATGATGGCCTTGGGCAATGGGGAGACAGACGAAATTGATGTAGATCCTCAACCCTTCATAGCCTGTGCAGATTTCACAGAGGCCAAATTGTATATTGAGGGAGTGACACCACTCAGTATACTGAGGAAACCTGATAGCTCAGCCGAAGTGACGGCTGATGAGGAAGTAACACACATGAAGCACTTAGTCTAGGAGAGTGCTGATGAAGAGGTTACCGTTAAGGATGACAATGATGCCTGGTTGTAGGCGAAGAAATGAAGTCCAAGAAGCCAAGTCTTTGGCTCTAATTAAGTTCTCAATATTGGATGTAAAATCAATAGTTCAAAGAGTACGAGGGCAAGAGAAAGAAGCCATGATAATTGGCTACAATCAGGAGCAGCAACATGCCAGAGTTTTGGCCCTTGACAAATACTGTGCATTAGACATTGAAACAAAAGTCCAGGAGATACAGGAAGAAGAAGCCTTATGGACAGACTTTGTCTATAAGGAGGAGGGTAAAGATGGTGAATTAAAGAACCTGGGAGCAGAACAAAGCAAGAAGATTGCTTCGAAGGCAGAAGGGATCAAAGAAGAAGCTTCAGTAAGTTCTCAAGCACAAGACCCTTAGAAAAAGTAAATTTATGGGAGGGTTCTATACAACAGCCCACTTATATAAGTGCTTGTTTGAATGCTCTGGACAGGGACCAGTTGTTGGTTGTTCTGAGGAAATATAAAGATTGTTTTGCATGGTCTTATAATGAACTACCAGGATTGGATAGGTCATTAGTGGAACATAAGCTCCCTGTGAGGCCTAATTTCCAGCCATACAAGCAAAAGCCAAGTAGAATGAGTCCAGAAGTGATTCAGAATGTTAAGGAAGAAATTCTTAGACTACTCAAGGCAGGCTTTATTAGGACAACCAGGTATGTTGAGTGGCTATCCAATATTGTGCTTGTAGTTAAGAAGAATGGTAAAATGAAGGTATGCAGTGATTTCAGAAACATGAATCTGGCAACTCCAAAAGATGAGTATTCTATGTCTATAGTAGATTTGTTGGTAGACAGTTCAGCAGGGCATCAAATTTTATCAATAATGGATGGGCACTCTGGTTATAACCAAATCTGTATTACAGAGGAGGATGTTCACAAGACAGCATTCAGATGTCCTGGGAATATTGGCACCTTCGAATGGGTTAAAATGTCATTTGACCTGAAGAATGCTGGGGCTACATATCAGAGGGCTATGAACACTATCTTTCATGACCTCATTGGAGGGTATTTAGAGTATTATATTGACGACATTGTAGTTAAATCCCAATCCATGGAGGGGCCTCTGTTTCACTTAGAAGTAGCCTTTGAAGAATGAGAAAGTTCAAGCTGAAACTCAATCCTCTTAAGTGTGCTTTTGGCGTATCATCTGGAAACTTCTTGGGCTATGTAGTACACAAGAGAGGAATACAGATTGACCAGAATAAAGCCAAAGCCATCATTGAAGTCAGACCTCCATCAAGTAAGAAAGAATTACAAAAGTTCCTTGGACAAGTTAATTTTCTTCGAAGATTCATTTCTAACACTACAGGGAAAACTAAAGTATTTTCTTCCTTATTAAGGCTAAAAGATGAAGAGGAATTTGTGTGGACAGCAGAGCATCAAATTGCTTTCGAAGGTATCAAAGCCTACTTGGCCAACCCTCCAGTGCTGATGCCACTAAAGGGTGATAAGCCCTTGAAGTTGTACATAGCTGCAGCAGAAGATTCATGGGGAGCTTTCTTAGCCTAAGACAATGAAGAAGGCAAGGAGCAAGCTGTTTATTACCTTAGTAGGTTTTTAAATTCTTGTGAATGTAAATATTCAACTGTAGAAAAGCTGTGCCTTGCATTGTATTTTACTGCAATGAAATTAAGATACTATCTTTTGCCTACAACTGTCTTGGTAATTGCAACCACAGATTTGGTTAAGTATATGTTATCTAGACCTATGTTGAAGGGAAGAATTGGAAAATGGGTGTTAGCCTTATCAGAATTTCATTTAGAATATGCTCCCTAAAAGGCAGTGAAAGGACAAGTTTTAGTCAATTTTTTGGCAGACCATCCATCTCAAATAGAAAGCCAAGAGATAATGGAACTTGGTATGGCTAGTGTTGAGCCATGGCAAATGTGGTTCGATGGATCGAAAGCCAATGGCCTAACTGGAATTCGTATAGTGATTAAGTCACCACAAGAAATAGAAACCACACATGATTTCAGAGTGGATGAAATTACTTGTTCTAATAATCAAGCTGAATATGAAGCCTTAATAGTGGGATTGGAAATTCTTATTGGATTACAAGTTCATGCAGTTGACATATTTAGAGATTCTCAATTGGTGGTTAACCAAGTGAAAGGGATTTTCAAATGTCAGAGTATAAGCATGTTGTCATACTATGTTGTTGCATTACATCTGCTTTCTCAATTTCAAATAGCAAATGTAACTCATGTCCCAAGATTTTTGAATAATAGAGCTAATGATGTGGCTCAGAAAGTTTCGAATTTCAAGAGAAGGGATAATACTCAAAGGGACATAAGCCAAACAACATACCAGAAATCAAATAAAAGGAATGTGGTCCTGGAAGTCAATCATAATGACTTACAGGAGCAAGATTGGAGGCATCCAATAATACAGTACTTGGCTGGCCCATCTTCAAAGGCTAGTAGAAAAATTAAATTACAATCTATGCAATACATCATATACGGTAATGCTCTCTACAAAAGAGGAGAAGATGGTATATTGCTGGAATGTTTAGGCCTAAAAGAAGCTTTAACAACTATGGTTGAGGTTCATGAAAGTATCTGTGGTGCTCACTAGCCGGGTGTGAAGATGAGGTAGTTGCTTCGAAGGCATTCCTATTATTGGCCAACTATCCTTAAAGACTGCATAGAATATGCAAGGGGTTGCCAGGCATGTCAAAAGCATGGCACAATCAGGCATGTGCCCATAACTGACCTGCATGCGGTAGTAAAACCTTGGCCATTTAAAAGATGGGCCATGGATATGATGGAGAAAATACACCCACCTTCTTCGAAGCATCATTGTTTCATCTTAGTGGCCACTGATTACTTTACTAAATGGGTCGAAACTAAGCTATACAAGGCTGTAGACCAAACTGAGGTTATTGGATTCATTAAAAACTTAATCCACAGATTTGGTATCCCACAGACTATAACTGTTGATAATGGGACTGTGTTTGATAGGAAAATGGTAAAGTCTTTTGTGGCAGAGTTTGGAATTAACCTTGTGAATTCCACCCCTTATTATGCGCAAGCCAATGGTCAAGCTGAATCCTCCAACAAGTCCTTGAAAAAATGAATACAAAAAGTTGTGGAGGACAATCCTAGGGATTGGCATAACTTGTTGTTGGATGTATTGTGGGCTTATAGAACTTTCCAAAGGTCAAGCACACGAGTCACTCCTTATGCCTTAGTATATGGGCATGATGCAGTGTTACCTGTAGGAATTAATGTTAAGTCCTTGAGGGTAAAATGTCAAGACCAGTTAAATCTTGAGCAATACCATCAGAGTATGTGCTTGGAATTAGAAAGCATAGATGAAGCTAGAATTCTGGCATTAAATAGCATTCTTTTCCAAAAGAAAAAAGCAGCCAAAAACTATAATAAAAAAGTCAAACACATTGGCTTTGATGAAGGAGATTTGGTGTGGAAAACCATACTCCCAATAGAGATTAAAAGCCATAAGTTTGGCAAATGGTCACCTAACTGGGAGGGACCATACCAAGTCCATAGAGTCCTTCCTTTTGGAGCATACCATTTGAGAAATTTGAATGGATATGTACATCCCAAAAAGATTAATGGCAGGTATTTGAAGCCTTATTTTCCAACTATATGGGAAACACAAGGAGTAAAATAAATGCCAAGTACAAGAACACAAAAATACTCAAATGATAAATAAGAATTTGTCTTTCATAAAGAGTTGAATACATTATGCCATAAATTGGCCCAAAAGTCATTACAATGCCTCAGTTGTTCTTTTACAATGGATGCTCTATTATTAAAAGATGAAAACAACTGAATGGCTATGGTCATTTCCCGCTTTCGGTCAGCCAGTCCCTGGTTGGTGATCTGTAGTTTGGTGTCAGTTCGGATTAAGGCTTGGTTCACTGCAGATAGCTCCTCCTCAAGTTGAGCTTTCCTCTCCAGTAGTTGAGTTTGAAAATGGGAGACAGAGGAATGTTGTTCCTTTAGCCCGGAGACTTCAGCATGTACTGTGGAAACAAAGCTTTGGTCTCTCACTAATTTCTCCTCTGCAGCCTTGGCAGCATGACAAATGTTGATGTAAAAGTCAATAGTAGCTGCTGCTTGAGATAGATGATTTGAGACAGGTATATTGGATTGCTCAACATCTTTGCAGCACTGAAGGAAGCCATTTCTTATTATAGGCCTTTGTAAAGCCTCGAAAGGAATCCTTGAAAAAGATGTCAATAACTCCAGACAACTGTCTAAGTCCATCAGAGGTGCAGAAGGCTTACTACTTGAGGAAGAAGAGCTCTCAAGAATTTCTAATAAGGAATCAGCCAGAACTAATGGCTCAGCCTCATCATTAGCTATTGGAGAGGTAGAGGGCATGTCGAAAAGACTGGCTAGTCTTGCTTCGAAGATATCTACCTCATCCGTGGACATGAGGGGTGCAGAAAGAGCAGTGGTGGAAGGCACAGAGGACTACATAGGGATAAGAGAAATGGGTGGAGCATTTTCAGCAGTCTCTATGGTCCTAGCCACTAATAGGTCAATGGAAGAAGGGCTGGAAGTAGGTAAAGGTAATAAACCATGGGTTGGAGAGTTGCCAGCACCCTCTGTAGGGGAATCAGCTACCATCAGAGATGGAGCAGCAGTTGAAATTTCCTTAGGAGGAAGGGGAAGAGCAAGGCTCAAAAGAAAACTGAATTGAGGTAGATCCAAAGATAAGTAAGGAACATACAGATTTAATCCAAAGGAAAGAGATGCAGGAATGCTTGGCCTCAAGGAGGGTACATTGAATGTAGGCCTAGGAAGTGGGAGTATTATCTGAATAGCCCTCACATTTTGCATCTGATCAACTTCAACTGAAACGGAGGGAGTCCTTATTGGAAGAATAGGCTCAGTAGTTGTTGCTGCAAAAGAAGAGATGTAAAGTAATGTCAAGTTTCAATACCAAAAATTTGATAAGGGAGAAACAGTAGAAACATGAAAGAAATTACTTGTTTCAGAAGTGATAGCAGCAATAGGAGAGCTTCGAAGGGAATAGTGCTCAGCAATATGTCGCCTTCTTGCAGTTTCCCTTTGGATCGCATTAGTCGCAGCTGCTTCATCTCTTAAGAATTGCTACTACCGTCTCTTCTCAGCTCTCTCAAAGACAATTATGGCCTTAGAATGCTCTTGTTCTACTGCCTTAGCAGCTGCTTCATGAATAGGGTCTTCGACCAAATTAGAAGGAGAGACAGTCATCTTCTTTCTCTTTTTTCTTTGTATTGGTATTGCCTGTTCCTTCTCAATTTCTTTCTCTCTAATTTGGGATTCGGATTCTTCAGAAGTGAGTTCCTCTTCTACTACTCTGGCAGCTGTCTCATGAGTGGGATCTTCAAGCGAAAGAGAGACAGTCATCTGTTTCCTCTTTCTCCTCTGTAATGGCACTTTCTGTTCTTTCTCAATCTCTTCTTCTTTAATCTAGGATTCAGATTCCTCAGGAGTGAGTATCAGCTTTCTTTTCTTTTTCTACTTTTGTTTGTCCTTGAGAGTAGCTAGGATTTCAGTCCTCTTAGGAGATTTTTCTTGTGGAGACCTTGCACCAAAAGGTATGAATGTAAAGGAAACAAACAAAAGAGTCTAAGGGGAAACCTAAAAATACTTACCCTCTTTGAAGCAGCTCTGGTAACTCTAGCAGGAGAGAATGAGGCTATAGGAGCAGCTTTGGCAGCTGTGGAAAGAGAGGGGATGTTCTCAACTATTGTTGATTTGGCCTTAGAAGGCACTCCTAACCCTATCAATAAGTCATGAGGGAGTACGGATAGGCGCATTTCCATATTGGCTGTCCACCAGTTTTGAAATCTTTTCAGAGCCAAGCCAGAAGGAAGGAAGGGGACGAATTTGAACTCGCTCATTTCTTTCAACAGTTTGAATGTTGCTTCTTCCAGTTTTGATTTGGGTATTCTCAGGTCTCTGGCTGTAAGATAGACATTCGAGAGAGTGCAGAGTAGAATGGGAATCCCCTGAGTTAAGCCAAATTGCCTGGCAAATTGAGAAGGACAGTACACCTCAGCTATACACTTATAAGCTCGAGGGTTTAAAGTGCCAATGAGCAGCTCCCTCGGCAGCAAAATAGAAGCCTATATACATTTGTGGGGTGGGGTAGAGCACTCTTTATCAGCTAAGAATGTTCGTAGCCAAGCAGGTCCTTCGTTGGCATCAAAGGGGTAGAAGAAGGTAGCAGGTGGAGAAATAGGAAGTTGGCGAAAAAAGGTGAAGTAGTAGGCAAAGGAAGCATGATAAAGAACAACTCTGGCATATTTTTCCCCATAAGTGCTAGGGTCCTGAACAAGGAATTTTAAGCATTTGGGATGCAAATCAGTGATGTAAGCAAAGAGCCAGAGTTGGAGCACCCAAAGGGGACCCCCTTGGTTCACATCAAGAGGTTTCTCGCAAAATTGGGAACATGCTCTACAAACATGGCCTAAGAGATAAGGAGCCAGGGCTATGCGTTTTTTCAAAACAAGTGCCTTCACAAGTGGAGCGAACTCAGACATAATCCTCTGAGATGATGTACAAAAGAGAAATTTGCACAACCAGTACAAAATGAAGGAAAAAAGTTCTCTATCTCTCATGGGACTTATCCTTTTATTTTCGGCCTTTACAAAATCACTGTAAGAGGAGTTTAAGGGTGGAAGAGAGAACTTAACAGGAAGGTCTAGATAGCCGAGAGTGAAAGGAGAGCCAATGGGTGAAAGCCCTAAAAGATGGCAAATACCAAGAACGGTAGGAGCCATCATGCCACACCGAAATTGGAAAAAATTGAAAGCCATGTTCCAAAAACAAAGAGCAGCGAGAATCAAGAAAGGGTCTTCAGGAATGATAAACCTGGAAAGATGGAGGGCATCGAGAATACAGAGCTCTTGCAGGTCGTCTTCTTGCGCAGGTACAACTCTGTCATACCATTCTTCCCATTCAGCTTTCAATGTCGGCCAGCAGCGATGAGGTCGGGTCACCCTCCAATTTCCCCAGTCGAGCCCTCATTCGTAGAGAAGAAAATGGTCCTCCAGACGAGGGTATAAAACTGGAAGTTGAGCAGGAGCCTCTCGAAAGATGGAACCCAAGACGTATTCTTGTTTGTTGCTGTGACGAGGAACGAAGAGGTGGCTGTCTATGGCGCTTGACTCAGTAGATGTTAACTTGGTGATCTCTTCATCAATACATCTTTTCAAAGCCATGGTTAGGCTTATACGATCACCAGCAAGCACTTTCAAAGAAGAAGAGTCCATTGGTAGCAAGCAGCAAGGAAGAGGCAAGGAAGAGGGGGTTAACAGAGGAAAAGGGTTTGTGTTTTGAGCGAGCGAGTGATTTCAGAGCATGAAATAAAAAGGGTTTTGAAAAACCTTTGTGTCCGGAAGATATATCGCGTAATTCGTTAAGTACTAAAAGTACTAGTACGAAGAGCTTCCTTCAATATTGATACTTTTGGAGAGAAAAACACATCCCAGATGTTGAAACCAGCTTCGAAGTATAGTATTTGGCTTCAAAACCATATTTTGGCGCCAAAAGTCAAATAATAAACTGCTTCGAAGTACATTTCAAACTTATGGATGAAAGAATGCTCAAGTATTCGTTTACTTCGAAGGGATTAAAGACCTGTTTTAGGTTTCTCAATGAAAGTAATATCCTTCGAAGCAAGACTTGAGATCCCTTAAGGATGGGAATTACTGTTCGAAACATCAAAACCAATAATTGGTTTGTATATATTTAAGAAAGATTCTCTTTCAAGACTAAAACAGTGCAGCCCTAAAAAGGAGCTTTCATATTTTTGAAAGTATGGACTGTTATTCTAGGGAAAAATGGTCAATTTAAAACTGATTGATCATACTGACCATGACCATATGTTGGTTATGATCGAAATAAACTTTAAGGGGTAGGACTGTCGAATTCGAAGCACTGATTCTAAATGAAAAACAGCAAAAATTGTCAACTATTATTCCATAAATTGGAAAAGTTGATGTTGGTTTTTAGTATTTCATTTTAAACAATTGAGTCTAGATTCAAAGGATAAGATTGTTCAGTTCGAAGCCCTAAATTTGCTTTTAAAGACAAATGGAGACAAGATCAAACAATGCCAAATAAAGAGAAAAGTCTTAGTTGTATTAAAGCAAAAGCAATTACATTGAATGGCCCTCTTTGGGAATTCAAGTTCATAAAAGTAAGGAATAGAATTAATAACAAGATCATGAAATTTAGTCCAACTATGATCAATGAATTTCTGTTCTTTCTTTATTCTATCCTCTATTTCTTCTAACATTGGCTGCATGAGTTGATGTGCTCTCACTTCGTAAAAGAGCTCTTCCGCCTTTATTTCGAATGCTGTTTCTCTCAATCCTTGTTCCAATTCGTCTATATCCAAGTCATCCCAGTACGCAGAATCTTTATTCTTGAAATCATCGAATTCTTCAATGAAGTTCTCTGCTTCATACTGGGCATAAACTCGAAGGGACGAGAGTTGGTCTAAAGATTGTGTGGTGGCCATAGAGGTCCGATGCCAGTGGAGAAGCAATAGAAGTTGGTCCAAAACATGTGAAGCTCTGCTTGGGTGAGAGGATTGAGGACATGACCCCGAGTCAGAATATCACAAGCCCATCAAAGGTTCTTGAGAGGGACTTCGTCCTCAAGAACATTGAAGGGCAAGTGGGAGAAAGCCGCGAGCAGAAGTTGAGCTTGCTTCCGCTCAGCTGGAGTAGGGGAATGTGAAGGTTTGTAAGGTGGAAAAACCTTATCCGCGGAGAGGGCAAGCCTCAGTCTCTCTGTCCAGCAAGGATTTGGCGGAAGAGAAGGTGTGGATGCTTCTATTTTAGGAGATGGAGCAAGGGCAGAAGGAACAAAGGCATTAATATAATCGAGCCAGTCAGAAGAACAAATCTTCACCTTCTAGGCTAAGAATGATGGATTGTACCCTTGTGCCTCTTTGAGGCATCGGGCAGCATGCACTATCCTTGTAGGCATGGAGGATGTATACCATGCTACAAGCAGATTTTCCTCCAAACTGCGTTGATGATCGATGGGCACGTAAAGATAGACCACAGAGCTTCGCGTATAGGAAGGGAACTCTAAAGGGTCAGTAAACTCGACAAAGTGATGGTTGATCCGCTCCCTTAAATCACAGGCCTCAGGTTTTGACCAGTGTGTCCAGTTAGAAGTCCCAGAAGAAGAAGAAGCTGCAGCCTTATCCCATGCAGAGGGTTGTGAAGAAGAACTTCTCATGTTCATATTTGCAACTTTATGAATCAAAGGATTGAGAGCAGTTCGTTCGTAGTCCAAGGGTGAGTCAAAAGAAGAATTTCCCATGTCCATATTTGTAAGTTTCTGAATCAAAGGATTAAGGGCAATGTGTTCGTAGTCCAAGGGTTGATAATTGGCAAAGGCATCTATGACCTGAATATAGAAAGGTGGGTAAAGGTGGCTAATTAATGCATGAAGGTTCTTTCGAGGAGGGATAGCATCATCAGATGACTCTTCGTGTGCTCGATCAATGGAGGAGGAAATTGATTCGGCCATAAAAATGTATCAGTCTGTTCGAATACTAAGGTGGTAGGGGTGTTCAAAAGATTGAAGGGGAGTTAATACAGATGATGAATGACAGTTGCATTTCTAGAAGAATGCAAAGCCCATGCATGTTTTAAGACGTGGGTAAAAGATCTTGATCCACTAATATCACCAAGTATTGGGTATATTAGTGCGGGGGGTAATGTTGGCTACATATTTTGTACAAGCCAATTACAATTCGACGCGTGGCAGAATAAGGGTAATACAGGAAAACTATTCAAGTCTTCGATCCTGATCGTACACGTGGCAGTTAGTATTGGTTGTTACGAGATCTGAGTAGCAGTGGATCAACAAAAAATGCATGGTGATATGGCTTCAACGGTTACTCATATTTAAATTCAAATTTAGGAGGGAAGCCCAACTGCAAGTGATGGCAGCAACATGATCAGCGATCATGAAGGAGCAGTTCGATGGTTGGAAATACAGTTCGATGGTCATCCTTGAGAAGTATAAATAGCAGAGAAGGTCCCAGAAAAAGCCCCAGACTCAGATCCAAAAAATCAGTTTTATTCTACTTATTTTACATTTCCAGTTCTACATTTCTAGTCTTACATTTCCTGTACTTTAAATTCCTGCACTGTACTTCATTCATAGGAGTAGTTTCAAGTAGATTGTTGCTGTAAACCTCTGCGAGACTGAGTTTGGATCATTGTAAGTTTTTCATTTTAATGAAATACTTCAACTGTTCTTCATTTAATTGTTATTTTTCTTAATTCTCCTAAATCAAGCCACCAGTAAAAGTCCTCTTTATTGAGGCTGAAAAAACTAAAATACAATCGTCTGATAATTGGTTGGCAATTAATTTTCTGTAAGGACTGATTAATCCTTACTGGCACGCTCGCAATTACAATAATAACCTTCGAAAGCCAAAAAGCCAACAACATCTATTGGATGATGAGCAAACAATCTCTAGCGATCTGCACACACAATGTGTGTACAACTTGAAAAAAAAGAAGTAATTCTATAAGAAGGTATATATAGTTTGTGTTACTCAAGTCATAAGGGTCTTTTTTGCCAAATTTATGATTTTGGTTTCAAGTCTTGTCCTCCACTTGATATAATTTTTACATTACATAAACACTAATTATAGGAGTATTTTGGAAAAATCCTTTTGAGACATTTTGTATCAACACCATCTCAAGGCTTCACATAGATAATAGTACAGATAGATATTACGATCCACTGAAAATAATGTCATAGGCGAAATAGTTTTTCATATTCGATTTCTTACGATTATACCAAGCAATGGTAAATTGTACAAGCTGTAGGGACCAAGGCTTATTTTCTTACAAGAAAAATTCAACGAGAATATTGAAATTATAAATCAGATATTTTTGAGACATTTTTTAGTCAATACCATCTCAAGATTTCACATAAATAATAATATAGATAGATATTATGATCCACTGAAAATAATGTCATAGTTGAAACAATTTTCACATTCTCATTGGCATCCCACAAACTGGGAGAAGGGAGGATGCTCCTCTTGAGAACACTCCATCAGAGCTTAAAACTCCTCAAAAGTTGGGCACAACTCGGGAGAACTGCACCAGAAGACATCTCAATAAATTCAACAATGATGAAATTCTAAGGAAATCCACAATTTCCAAAACTAATCTTAATTTGAATACATAACAAAAACTCTCAATTTCAACCTTCTAGGCTTATTGAATAAAATTTAGGCTTTTGCAATTTCAATGTCAAAAATCAAAACACTATTTATTAATTTGAGAGACAAATCTCTAAATTTTAAACCAATAGAGCAAGTCTTAGTTTTTATATTAGGGGTGACCATCGGTTCAATGGTTAAGACTTGGCCTACTAATCTTGAGGTTATGAGTTCAAGTCTTGGGGCCACCACTTTTTGCATATGCCAAAGGTTAGGTGTGTACTCAATCTTTCTCCTTTCAAACACACATTGATATGTATTAATTAGGGTTTATATATATATATATATATATACCACATAAATATGGTAAAACAAATATATAAGGATAAGGAATTCTTACCTCAAATTTGAGAGAGAGGAGAGAAAAGTCAAATTATAAATCATAATAAAAGGTATTTTAATTGAAAATAAAGGAGGACAAAGAGTCATATTTTCTTTTGTATGAAAATTATGTACAGAGTTTTTGTTTGTATCTCATTATCCTTTGAAAAGATTATGAAATATTCTCGAATTATAATGTGATATGTATTTTGATTAATGAGAAACTGCAATATATATTAAGTGGAGCATTTTTTTTTTGGTCTCTTAATTAATTAACAAAGGTGAGTAAAGATGCCCTACTCATAAAATTCTTGTCTACATGGTTAGTTTGTGTCAAGACCTGAACCCCGCCCCGTAAGGGTCGGCGAGGTGACCGGCCAGTAATTCGAGATTATCAAAGGACTTCTTGTACAAACCAAAATAATTAGGCTTAGCAGAACCTTAATATAAAAACACTAACAAATAGTCCATTGAGCGGTGTAACTATATGCACAAATTCAAATGTATATATAAACGTTAATTTACCCACTGTATAATACATACATAATATCAGATATAAAAATATCATTCATGTACATATATACATATAACAAATGCCCGACAATATGATCATAACTATACAACGGCCTTCTCGACCTAGCCCCAACTTGGAGGCGCTAAAAACTCAGTAGGGCTTCAAGGGGTGGCTCAGCTAAAGAAACCCATCTCGGCTTGATCTCTAGGACGCTTACCTATATATATAGATACAAACAGTGAGCTATAGCCTAGTGAATAACATTAAAGTAAAGAGGTTAGTGAACGAATTCCATACATGTCATAAACATAACACAAATCATATCAGAATCATTCTCATATCAAAACATAATAGTGGTACATCCAACAGAACAGAACATATTGTCTTCCGACTAGAGTAATCGGTTCCGGATACCGATTAAACACATCACCACGTTATCACGTGGATAATCTTATTTGTCATGGACCTGCATTAACATACTGTCCCTCATGACTTGGGACCATTTCTTGGATGCCACAATAAATTCAAAAATAGGATATTTGTTCACATTCAAATAACATTTCAGAAAACATAATATATTAAATAGCATTGCAAATATCTTCCACATGAAAATATCTTTCAATAATGTTACTCACAGTGCTTTGTTGGATGGTCCACCTTAACGGCTCAACCTGCAGAAACATATCCAAGCATAACATTTCATAACATATTCAATTTATACAATCGATTCTTAAACTAATTCGTTTCATTCGTTACGTATTCATTAAATTGTTTCTATTTATTCTTTACTTTCATTCGTGTTCATGCTATGCATATGGATGTATATTACACGTGAAAACCATGTAAATAAAGGTCTGGAGGTCAAAAAAATGAAAAGAAAACAAAATCGAAAAACTGCCCTGTTGGCTGTACGTGCGGTGGTCTTGGCCGCACGAGCGGTGGTTAAGCAGAATATATTTTGTGCCAAAATAAGCTTGGCCACTCGTGCAGTGGCCCAAGCCGCTCAAGCGATCTAGGTGAAAAACCAGTTCAAAAATCTTCTTTTTAATGGAAACTTATCTTTTTCCAATCCAACTCTAATTTTATGTAAAGCAAGACCCAAAACCCTTAAAAACATGTTGAATTAACCATGTTTAACTTCAAACTCAAACCATAACTTCAATACAAAACTCAAATCTTGATCTAAGAGTGCAAACCATCAAAATATGCATCTATGGGTTCAAACTCAAAATCCATGAGGTTTTCCCCTGTTAGTGTATATGTATAGTTATATATTGTTGATTGGTAGTGATTATTGTACCTGCCATATTTAGTGTGTGTGATTGATACACCTTCCTACTTAGTGTAACCTTCATATTTAGTGTACATTCTCTCCTCCTATAAATATAAGAGTCATTGTACTTGATTATTCACAATACAAAATACAGAGTTTTACTGTTCTCTCTGCATTGTTTCATCATGGTATCAGAGCTATAAAGTTTTTTATTTTTTTCCCTATTCATTACCAGAAGTTCCATCACACTTTCTGGTGTTTTTTTCTTTTTATCTTCACCGTTTCAATTTGTTTTGGGTACTGATTTCTCATTATCAGTTTTCCTAGATCATTTTTTTAAACACCCATAGCATCATTTGGCTCGAAATTTTTTCCTGATTCCAACGCCACCAAAATCTTTATCAAACGGGCCCGCACGCTCCCTCACGCGCTGCCTGACACTCTGCACGTCACCCACTTCCGCTGCCACTCGCTCACGCGCTCTCACGCGCGCCTTCTGTGTCGCTGAAATCAGCTATTCCACGTTGACGTCAGCCCTCAGCTGTTTTCATTCAGCCGCTCCGTTAAGCCGCTTTGTCAAGCCGCGGCTCAAAGCCCAGCTGTTTCTAGCGCCTCTGCTAACCTGCTCCGCACTGCTTCTACTATCTTGTGCCGCGCCTCCTCCACGCTAACGTGAGCCACGCCTGCTGACATCAGCCTTCCTCTTCTGATATCAACCCTACGCCCTGTTTGGCCAAAATTTAATTTTTGGCTTGTTTCTGTCTATTTTCTGCACCTTTTTTGCTCAGTTTGGCCTGGTTTCCACCTATTTGCAGTCTTCTGAATTCACTGGTACACTCTGTTTTTCCTAAATTTGCCTCTATGGATCACTCAGATGTTGCTCATCTTATTTCTGTTATCTTTGATGGCTCAAATTATAATTTGTGGGCCCAACCCATAATTGGCTTTCTCAAGGGCAAGAAATTATAGCATGTTATTACTGGTGATGTGCCTAAACCAACCCAAGAGACTGAGGAATCTGCAGGCAAATATGTTGACCATTTGGAGGAATGAGACAGTAAAAATTATTAGATCATCACTTAGTTCAGGAATACCTCTGTTACATCTATTAGTCTTCAGTTCGGCCACTTTCAACATGACTCGATCTCCACACCTCCTAAAGATATTTGGGAATTTCTCAAAGAACGATATCAGACTACTAGTCTTGCTTATCACTATCAACTTCAGAGCCACCTCTATCGCTTGCGCCAACAACCTGGTTAGTTGATTAATGACTTTCTGTCTCAAATCTATTATGTTTGGGATCAACTTGCTCTGTCCGAACTTGTCTGGCCTCATCCTGAGGATGCTTTTATTTTTCTCACTTATCGCAATCAGTAGAGGTTAGTTCAGTTTCTCATGGCTCTGACTCCTCACTTTGAGCCAATCTGGGCCACCCCACTACATCGTACGCCTTTACCCTCTCTTGAGCAGGCTATATCCAAGCTTTTCTCTGAAGAAACTCGTCTTTGTCCCTCCTCCACTCCCCATGTGGACTCAATTCTGGCCACTCCTTAGTCAAGGGTGTAGACTCGACTTTTTCGTGCGCCCTTTTTCGAAGAACTCGAATTAGTCCTACAATTCGGACTCCTGTCACGGTTCTAAATCTAGTCTCACAAAGTGCAATGTGAAAACTGATAATCACCAAAGAGTCCAAATTCGACAAATCTTTTGAAAAATCAATTTTAAATCAAATAATGCCAAAAATGGACTGCTTTTCCAGATACAGAGTCGCCACCTAAATGTTTTATTTTGAAAAAATTTAGGAAACCCTGACTCGTGCCAAAGGCCACGTGCCCGTCATCACCAAAGTTGTTTCGGCTCGGGAACTTGAGTACGAAGGGGGAAGGTCCTGAAATGTGCACCCCCTCTCGCCTGATCAAAGATTGGACTCTACTAATCATGATATGCTTTTTATAAACATTATGTGTTCTTATTCCGATTTATTAATCTAACTTTACTATGTGACGCACACAAGCAAGTATAGACTAGTTTGCTTAAGTTGGAACAATTCAACTCGTGTTTGTCTTCGAAAATAGTTTGAATTTGCCACTCGCAATTGGGCTTGAAAACGCAGATTTGCCACCAAACATAGTGGGCTTAAAACATGATTTTGCCACAACAGAGTGGGCTTTAAAACTCACATTCGTCGAATCGTTCCAATTCAAACAACAAGCCTTCACCCATAGGCATTCATGCAATTTAGCATTCAAGCGCATAGCCTCATGGCAAGCATGCGAAACATGGCAACATGGCAATCACACTCATGCAAGTATGCTAAAGTATAAAACTCGCCGAGTACTCCAAGCTAAAACAAAAACTAGTTAGAAAGATGCCTGATCCTAACTATGTTAGATGCCTAATGCAACACATGCAATGATGCAACTAAATAGGCTTGGTTACTTAATCATGGCATTTGCAATACTTTGATAGCATGCTTTGAAACACGTATTCAAAGAAGTATTGAAATTGCAATATAGTTTGAATGATGCGCCGAGCCTCGGTGCATGCAAGACAAATGAATGAATGCAAATATGCGATATGCTAATTGAAAATGTCCTAAACTAACCATCGAAAGCGGTTAAGTAAAGGGGAGAAATATGTGGGGTTAGAAGACATACACACACGCACACACACTTATTACAACATTATGCCCTCGCGAAGGAGGGTCAGAATGGATAAGCTAAGCTAAGCTAAGCTAATCTAAGCTAAGCTAAATTTTTACAACACAACAAATAACTAGCTAAATCAATTAACTAATTATTACAACATTTGATTTAACTAGCTATTCTAAGCTAACTAAAACAATTAAACAATTAACTATCTAAGCTAATTAAGAAGTTACAACACTAGCATAAATTATTTACAACTAATCTAAGCAAAGTAGTTTAAATGGCCTCGAGGGCGAGGGACGCATGCATGCTTGGTTGGCTTCCTCTCGAAAATCCATCGCCTTGCCATCGGATACCTCTGTTTGCACTTGTTTGAACACCGAAGATTCTACCAACTTCCAGAATACCTCTGATCCTTTTTAAGAGCACACTGAGCAACTTTCATTGATGGCCGGTCGGCTACCAATGATGGCCGGCGGCTACCAATGGTGGCTGTCGGCTACCATTGGTCGCCAGTCGGCTACTTTTGGTGGCCGGTCAGCCACCCCTTCCCTGAATTTCTCTTTTTGCTGCAACAAAGAGCAAACAGAGGCAAAACAATGTATTCTCAATGAGTGTATGTACTGTTACCCTCCTTATCATCACACAAGCTCAAAGGAGTATAACTCTTGGCCCTCAAGCCATCAACCAAGCATTTTCCATGCATGATGGCTAAGGAACCAAGCTTGTACAAACTTAATGAGTGAAAAACAAGACCCAACAAAACTACTACCCTATCATGCATGATCAAGGGTGATGGTGACCAAGGAAAGTGGCACATTTCATCACCTTGAGCATAAACGTTCCATTTTCCTCGTGTTCGAATTAATGTACGATCCGAACACATGCAATGCAACATAAAGATGCTTTATCTTGCCTCTTTTACTTGTTCATTTTTGTTTGCTCATTTTAACTTACCAATCCATTCTTTAATTGATTAGTCCAAAAGTGAGTGTCCTCTAATGAAAAGTGGAGTTAAACCACGAGTGCCTTGGGCATGAAAGAGACCTCATGCCGTTGATAATGAACCCCCGAAGGGGTTAAACCTTTAAGCATGAATGCCTCAATTTCACACTTAAGCGAACAAGTGGTTTAAAACCACTTTCAAAGCAAACGAAAAAGTGAAAAACAGAGAGAGGTTGCAAAGATTTTAATGCTGAAATGAAGTGTAAAAAGACACCAAAACATGCAAGCAACTTACGTAATTCATGTTTAAGAGCCTAAAACATCAAGCTAGTGAAGTCCATTACACTACAACCACACAATACAAGCCTCAAAGGACCAAACCAGCTCAAAATAGAGCTGAAACCAGTCAAAACAGTAGCAAAAACATGCTGAAATGAAGGTACAAAATGCTTGAAAAACATGCTCACATGTTAAGCTATCTAGGCTTACAAACAAGACTCAAGAGCAACTCTCAAAAGCAATGAAAGAATGAAACAAATGAGCATGTGACAGAGCTATATATGCTGAAATTACATGTAAAAAAGACACTATAACATGCAACCAACTCAAGCAAATCATGTTTAAAGGCCTAAAACACCAAACTAGTGAAGCCATTTGTATTACACCTATGCAAAACAAGACTCATATGACCAAAGCAGCCTAAAATAGAGCTAAAATAGTCCAAATTAGAGGCAAAAATATGCTGGAAATAAGCAAAGTTAAGCTACAAAAACATGTTACCATGTGAAGCTAACTAGGCATGCAAGTAAGACACAAGGAGGGGAGGCTAACCCCTCCAATTTTGGACTTTAAAACATTTTTTCCACCACTGAAATAACTCTGAATTTCAGTGGTTTAAAGGCCCAAAAAGTTTGATTTGAGCATGCTTAAAGATGGCACAAAAGCTCACATAATTAAGCAACAAGAAGGGTGGACTATCCCTTAACACAAAATGACCTCAAACCATCATGTTAAGCCTAAAAAAAAGGAGTTCTTTGTCATTGAAAAGCAGGCCAAAAATAGTACAAAAAGATGGAAAAACAAGTAGTCAAAACAAAGCTTACAAGGTGAGTCTTATACCTCTTGAAGCACAGCACAAAACAGCCATAATTTCAGGCTCAAGCCTCCTTCCAAAGCTCAAACTAGACCCCAAACAACCTCAGCTCAAAGGTGAGAGTGTTTGATCAAGGGTCTATGTGCAAAAGTGTAGAGAAAACCAACTACAAGGCACAAAATAAAAAGAGAGAGAGAGAATTCTAGAGAGAGAGAGAATTTTTGTCCAAATTGTCTAACCCCTCCAAAAGGGGGAGAACACTCCCTATATATAGAAAATCAAGGTTTAGGCTTGAAATCATCTTACCATACACGTGTATGGAGATGCACTTCAGTGAACAACAGCTGGCACAACTGGCAAACAAATATCTGAAAAAGGAGAAAAATGGTCGTCGGCCACCAATGTGGCTGATCGGCCATCAACATTGCCGACCGGCCAGCACTGATGGCCAATAGGCACAAGCCATGGCCGATAGGCTGTGGAGCCAGTCGGCAGGCTGCCCTCTCCTCCAGATTTGAAACAACAAGCTCTTGGTGCACAACCAAGCACAAAATAGATAGGTTTAGAGGTTCAAAGACAAGGCGCTAAGCCAAGACCTTCAGGCACTCAAAATGAACAAAAGCATACAGGATCATCAAGTGTTCAAACAATGATGTCAAAGTCTTGAGAACGGTCAAAAATGGGGTGTCTATTAAAGGGCTCTTCCTCCACACAATCAACTCCGCAGTGTACTTATTGTTAGAATTGTGGGCTTTCTTTAGCTTATCTTCTGGTTCACTATTCAGTCAGGTCTTATCGCTACTGCAACAAAACTTGCCCCAGAAATCTCCAGCAAGATTATTTTCGCAATCCATCTCGCCCATCCTCTACTAGGTCTTCTTCTCGTGGCTTTCACTCACGGAGATGTTCCCATCATTCTAGGCCTTAGTCTCGGTTTATGCCTGCTCGTCGTCTTGCTGTTGCTGTCTTTGAGGACTTCTCTCAGTCTTAACCTTTTGATCCTTCCACCCCTGTCTTCTCCCAGACCGATGTTGAAACTTTGATCAAACAGTTTCTCTCCACCTCCGGTACTCCTCCTACTATTGCCTTGTTTGTCACCTCAAGTACATCTTCTTGTATTTTGACTCTGCTAGTTGTAATTATATGACTTCTGACTCTATCATATTTTCCTCCACATCCCCTTCTCTTCATATTCCTTCTATTTATACTGCTGATGGATCTCTCATGTCAGTGAGTCATATTGGTTCTATTTCTATATCTCATTTGTCTTTATCTCATGTTTATCTTATTCCTACTCTTACTTTAAAACTTATTTCCATTAGTCAGTTATGTGAACATGGTCTTAATGTTACCTTTTCTACTAATGGTTATTTGGTGCAGGACCCTTGGACGGGACAAACACTTGGGATCGGCCATAAGCATGGATGTCTCTATGAACTCATCCATTTTCATGTTCCAGCTCTCTCTCAAATGGCTGCCTCTACAGTTACCTTATTCCCGTTTCATCTTTGGCATTGTCAGTTAGGACAACTATCAGTTAGTCGTTTAAAATTTTTAATTGCTAGTGGTCAGTTAGGATCTGTCTCTTTAGATACTTTGGATTGTTTATCTTGTCAACTTGCCAAACAACCGGCTTTATCTTTTAATAAAAGTAATTCTGTTTCTAGTGCTCCTTTGGATCTTGTGCATTCTGATATTTGAGGCCCATCTCCTACACCTACCATGGGGGGATCACGTTACTTTGCTATTTTTGTTGATGATTTTTCACGCTATACTTGAATATTTCTTATAAAAAATTGTTCTGAACTTAAACAACTTTATTATAATTTTTCACAAATGGTTCAAACCCAATTTTCCAAAACCATCAAAAATTTTCGTTATGATAATGCTATGGAATATCGGGATTCTGATTTTTTGGCTTTTCTTCAGAGTCATGGTATTCAGCCTCATCGTATTTGTGCCGGCACATCCCAACAAAATGGATGTGCTGAACGAAAACATAGGCATATTCTCGACACTACTCGAGCTCTCCTCGTTTCTTCTTCTTGTCCTGAAATTTTTTTGGGGGAAGCTGCCGTTACTACTGTTTACACTACCAATTATGTCCCTACTCTAGTCCTTCATAATCAAACACCCTACGAGCATTTGTATGGTTATTCCCTCTCTTACACCGCCCTTAGGGTTTTTGGGTCTGCATGTTTTGTTCTTCTTCAGCCTCACGAACATTCCAAGCTAGAACCTCGTTCTCGTCTTTGTTGTTTTCTTGGGTATGGCATTGAACATAAAGGGTATCGGTGTTGGGATCCAATTTCTAAACATCTTCGTATCTCTCGCCACATTATTTTTTGGGAACATAAAATGTTTTCCTCCTTATCCTCTTTTCCCTTATCTTCTCAAACTCTCATTCTTCACTTTACTGATTGCTTTATAGATCTTTTTCCTAATGATCCACCTCTACAGACACTATTGCTTACTCCTGCTCTCGCCGAGTCTGGTCTCTTTGATGGTCCTGATGGTCTTACTGAGTCTTCCTCATTTGACTCATTCCCTCTTGAGTATGTCCCTTTCGGTCATCTACAACGAGTCACCCAACCTAATATTCGTCTTCGTGATTATATTGTTGGTTCAACTGCTTTTTCCACTTATGAGCCTACTACCTATAATGAGGCCAGTTCTAACCCTCTTTGGCAGCAAGCTATGATTGATGACTTGCAGGCATTAGTCAAAACTCATACCTGAACTGTTGTTGATCTTTCTCCTAGTAAGACTGTGATTGGTTGTAAATGGGTTTATAAAATCAAGACTCATTCTAATGGATCCATTGAGTGATACAAAGCTCGTCTGGTTGCTCGGGGCTTCACTTACGAATATGGTATTGATTATGAAGAGACTTTTGCTTCTATTGCTCGCCTCACTTATATCCGTAGTTTGATTACTGCTGTTGCTGCTACTCGTCATTGGGGCCTTTTTCAGATAGATGTGAAAAATGCTTTCCTCAATGGGGATCTTCTTGAGAAAGTTTATATGAAACCCCTTCCTGGGTCTCCTGTTCCGGAACATAAAGTTTGCAAACTGCAACGTGCCTTATATGGCCTCAAGCAAGCTCCCCATGCTTGGTTTGCCAAGTTCAGTGTCACTACTCATGATTTTGGTTTCACCTCTAACTTCTATGACTCTGCCTTATTTATTCGGACGATTGCTCAGGGCACCACTCTTCTTCTTCTTTATGTAGATGATATGATTATTACAGGTGATGATGAGGCTGGTATTCTTAGCCTCAAACAGTTCCTTAGCCGCCATTTCGAGATGAAGGATCTTGGTTCTCTCAATTATTTCTTGGGTCTTGAAATCTTTCATGACTCAACTGGTTATTATCTCTCTTAGGCCAAATATGCCTCCGATCTTCTTGCTCGTGTTACACTTACAGATTGCAAGATAGCCTCTACTCTGATTGATCCTCAGGCTCACCTTACTTCACTAGATAGTACTCTTCTCTCTGATGCTACTCTCTATCGGCAATTGGTCGGTAGCCTTATCTATCTTACAGTTACTCATCCTGATATTGTACATGCTATCCACATTGTCAGTCAATATATGATAGCTCCTCACACGCCACATTACGATGCTCTGTTTCGCATTCTTCGCTATCTCAAAGGCATTTTGTTTCATGGTCTTCACTGTTCCACTGTCTCCTCGCTTACGCTTTATGTCTATTTTGATGCTAATTGGGCTGGGGATCCCACTAATCATCCCTCCACTACTGGTTTCTGCTTCTGTTTCTTCCTAGGGGATTCACTTATTTCTTGGCGCAGTAAGAAATAGACTCTCACTGCTCGCTCTAGTACTAAGGCCGAATATCAAGCTCTTGCAGATACTACCCAGGAACTTCTATGGCTCCGATGGCTCCTTACCGACATGGGTGTCACTTCCTCTAATGCTGCCTCTCTCTACTGTGACAACCAAAGTGCCATTCAAATTGCTCATAATGATGTCTTCCATGATCGCATTAAACATATTGAGATCGACTGTTGTTTTATCCGCTAGCATGTTGTTCGTGGCACAGTCCATCTCCATTCTATTGCCTCTGTTGATCAGCCTGCTGATATTTTCACCAAGGCTCATCCCCCTGGTCATTTTAGTGCCTTAGTTTCCAAACTTATGTTGGTTGATGTCTATCCACCTTGAGTTTGCGGGGAGCTATTAGTGTATATATATAGTTATATATTGTTGATTGGTAGTGATTATCGTACTTGCCATATTTTATGTGTGTGATTGATGCACCTTCCTACTTAGTGTACATTCTCTCCTTCTAGAAATATAAGAGTCATTGTACTTGATTATTTACAATACAAAAAAACAGAGTTTTACTATTCTCTCTACATTATTTCATCATCCCCCAAAATGGAAGAATCAAGCAAGAAGTTTAAAATATGAACAAGAATTTCATGAAATCATGCCATGTATGATAAAATCTTAAGCTATTTCTTATAATACCTCTCTTTAGGGTTCTTAACATCAACCCAAATCCTAAATTCCACTTAGCTTCTAAGATTCCATGGAGGATACAACTTAGATTCAAGAGATTAGAAGAAAATTCTCACCTTAAGTTGCTGATTTTGGAGATCAATCTTCCTTCTCCCTTGATCTCTTTTTCTTTTCTTTCTTTCTTCTTGTAGTCTCTAGAAGTCTCTCTCTCTCTCTCTCTCTCTCTCTCTCTCTCTCTCAGATTTTTCTTTCTTCTTTTTGTTGAGTCTAAACAAGCCTCTCATATATTATATACTATTCAATTAAATCCAATTTATTCATTCTGAATCAGATTTTTATAAAACTTCATATTAGGCACTAAAAATCATACTGATCACAAATCTTTAATCAATTTTGGTTTTTGGTGCCTCTAAGACCTTCAATTTTCTGTTTAAAGTTGTAATGTTAACAAAATTTTCTACATTCAACAGATATAGGCAAATCTTCTAATTCACATACAATTTCTCATCAAACACATAATCAATTAGCACATAACAAAGTAATTAGATGACTAATTAATCAGATGCAAGTTCGGGTCATTACATTATCCCCACCTTAGAAGTTTGGTCCTTCAAACTTGTCTTATTACGTCACAAATTGAATTAGGACCCATTTGCCATTTCATTTTCCCGTTGCACCACGAATTCCTCTTTTTATACGGTAATACAAAATATCAATCTAATTTCTCATAGTCAAACCAATGAGCACAATGACCTGGCAATTGAACAAGTAACATTTCTCGGTCCTTCTCAAAATTTTAATAACATGAGGCCGCACACTTTGATAAAGTTTCATGAAATTCACATATGTCATACATGCAAGTTATTCAAACTTCTAAAGCAAATCCATATATCCATTCCAAGACAGGGAAGGCAATACCATCGTAGTCCATCACATGATGTACGTATGTCACATATCCCAAGAATCAATTGTAAAATAAGGTAAAACTAATACATTCAATCATAGGACGTATAAAAGTCATGTATTTTTCGAGTAGTTGAGGTTTTAATCCCAAGGCTGCTGTTAACGATTCTCGTAGCATTGAATTCAGAGTTGGTAACGTAGATGTAACCATGCCCTCAACAATCAAATTCATGGTAGCAAAAGTAATACAGAGGCATTCCATCTTTAGCATAATACATGTGCTCCAATTCCAAATGTACACAATAACTCCATGTCACAGTCAATTACAGTAAGTTCCATATCCATTCGTTTTCAGCATACAACATAGTTTCAACGTATTAGCATAGTTCAAATTATTATGCATCGCAGTTCGTGTTACATTAACTAAATTCAGTATGAAGGATCAACCTAGCAAATGCGCCAAAATTCACGTGTCCAAATATTTTCCATAGCAAGGGTAATTTGTCAAGTCCATATTCATTAGCTACCATTCAACCCTGTCATGTTGCATTGCATACTCATAACCCTTCAAAGATTTTATGTTCAAAATCAACAAGGCAAATGTAACACGTCAATTCTAATCATATTTCACATATCACTAGCAATCAAAGTATATGAGTCAATGAGTTCAGTCAACAGTCTCACAAGTCATACCAAATCAAGAAATGTATGACTCTCACACTAATTCCCACATAAATATTTTGCATATAATGAAGATAATACCTACATCAGTTGTCTCAGTATTTTGGGTCTTTTCTGACACTAGGGTGTAAACCCTTTCTTGCCTCAAACTGCTCTTCTCAAGAGTAAATGTTGCAGTTGTTCTTGGTGTCATTATTGATCCAACCCCACTAGTAACGGGTCTCTCATTGTTTGGGTGAGCATGTGGACAAGATTTAGCTAAGTGTCTTTTCTTTCCACATATAAAGTAAGCGCCGGATAGGTGGCGACAAACACCCCAATGTTGTTTCCCACACTCTCTACATGTAGGTATATCTTTGCTCCCTTTACATTCTCGACTTGTATTGTCAAAAGTTCTCGAATTTGATTTTTCATTCACACAGGTCATTGATTCACTTATCATTTCAATTTTCTGTTTCTTTTGTTTCTTACTTTCCTCTTCAGTTGATGATGTTGACTTGGACATCTTTAAAGTCGTTATGTTTGCCTTGGACATCAAAGCCCTATCAAGTACATCCACATACTTTGGCAATTTTAAAATATTTACACGGTCAAGCACATCAACATTTAGTCTGCCCTCAAATTTCCTTGCCTTTTTGTAATTCGCATCAACCATATGGGGAGCGTATCAGGCTTGTTCCGTAAACCTTGTTTCATATTCGACTACAGTCATTTCGCCCTATTTAAGTTGTTCAAATTCAAATGCCATTCTATCTCGAATACATTGCGGAAAGTATTTTTCATAAAAAATCTCTTAAACTGATCCCATGTCAAGTCTCTATTCCCGTCCTGAACAAGCATCCACTATCTCCTTGCTTCTTCTTTCAAGATAAATGTTGCCACCAAAACTTTATGTGTTTCAGTACACGGAAATACTTCAAAGATCTTTTCAGTTTCCAGTATCTAAGCCTCTTCTTTTAATGGTTCAATACACCTCAAAAATTCTGGGGCTTCATTTTCTTGTATTTCTGTGTAAGAGCAATGATATCATTATTATTTAGCACAATCTGGACCGGAAGCGGCAGAGGAGGTATGGGTTGTTGCCTTTGCTCTTATTATTGCCTCACTAGTTCAGTTAACACTTCCACTATTCTTTCTAAGCGATCTATTCTAGCATTCGAAGATTTTGACTCATCTACATGTCTTCCGTTCTCCATTGGTCTATATAAGCATGAGAAGGATTTCATGTTCATGTAAGTCACATATTCCATATAGAAGTCAAGTCACACATAACTTCTTTGCTTATGTTATCACATAGTCACATACTTGTATCTTCATACTGAAACAGTAATCATGCTCATTAAAATCAAACATGCATGTTAGTTCATCAAATTTCTTTGTTCATGCTCCTAGTTTTCATTTTCATTTCCTTATCAGACATGTACAGAAAAATGCACACATACTCACACAAGACAATGTAATGTCCCTATGTCTTTTCTAGGACGTTCTATAGCTCAATTGGACACGTGTGTGGGTAAATAAACTCATGCTCTAATACCACTCCGTCAAGACCCGAACCCTTCCTCATAAGGATCGGTGAAGTGACCGGCCAGTAATCTGAGATTACCAAAGGCCTTCCTGTACAAACCAAAATAATCGAGGCCAACAGAAGCTTAATATAAAAACACTAACAAATAGTCCATTGAGCTGTATAACTATATGCACAAATTCAGATGTATATATAAACATTAATTTACCCACTGTATAATACATACATAATATCAGATACAAAAATATCATTCATGTACATATATACATTAACAAAAGCCTGACAATATGATCACAACTATACAACGGTCTTCTCGACCTAGCCCCAACTTAGAGGCGCTAAAAACTCAATAGGGCTTTAACGGGTGGCTCAGCTAAAGGAACCTATCTAGGATTGATCTCCAAGATGCTCACCTACACATAGAGATACAAATAGTGAGCTATAGCCTAGTGAATAACATTAAAGTAAAGAGGTTAGTGAATGAATTCCATACATGTCATAAACATAACACAAATCATATCAAAATGATTCTTATATCAGAACATAATAGTGGTACATCCAACAAAACAGAACATATCGTCTTTCAACTAAAGTAATCGGTTCCGGATATCGATTAAACACATCACCAAGTTATCACGTGGCTAACAAGATCTCGTAATCACTTATTTGTCATGGACTCACATTAACATGCTGTCTCCCATGACTTGGGACCATTCCTTGGATGCTACAATAGATTCAAAAATAGGACATTCGTTCACATTCAAATAACATTTTCAGAAAACATAATATATCAAATAGCATTGCAAATATCTTTCATATGAACATATCTTTACAGTAATGTTACTCACAGTGCTTGGTCGGATGGTCAACCTTAACGGCTCAACCTGTAGAAACATATCCAAGTATAACATTTCATAACATATTCAATTTATGCAATCGGTTCTTAAACTAATTCATTTCATCCGTTACTTATTCGTTAAATTGTTTCTTTTTATTCTTTACTTTCCTTCGTGTTCATGCTATGCATATGGATGTATATTACACATGAAAACCATGTAAATAAAGGCCTCAAAGTCAAAAAAATGGAAAAAAAACAAAATCGGAAAAACTGCCCCGTTGGCCGCATGTGCGGTGGTCTTGGCCGCATGTACGGTGGCCTGGCCGCTCGTGCAGTTGCCTTGGCCGCACAAGCGATGGTTAAGCAAAATGTATTTTTTGCCAAAATAAGCTTGGCCGCTCGAGCGGTTTGGGTGAAAAACCAGTTCGAAAATCTGCTTTTTAATGGAAACTCATTTTTTCCCAATCCAACTCCAATTTTATGCAAAGCAAGAACCAAACCCCTTAAAAACATGTTGAATTAACCTTGTTTAACTTCAAACTCAATCCATAACTTCAATACAAAACTCAAATCTTGATCTAAGAGTGCAAACCATCAAAATATTCATATATGGGTTCAAACTCAAAATCCATGGGGTTTTCCCCAAAGCGGAAGAATCAAGCAAGAAGTTTAATATATAAACAAGAATTTCATGAAATCATGTCATGTACGATCAAATCTTAAGCTAATTCTTATAATACCACTCTTTAGGGTTCTTAACATCAACCAAATTCTCACCTTAAGTTCTTGATTTTGGAGGATAAAACTTAGATTCAAGATATTAGAAGAAAATTCTCACCTTAAGTTGTTGATTTTGGAGATCAATCTTCCTTCTCCCTTGATCTCTTCTTTTTTTCCTTCTTTCTTCTCTTAGTCTCTAGAAGTCTCTCTCTCTCAGATTTTTCTTTCTTCTTTTTGTTGAGTCTAAACAAGCCTCTCATATATTATATAATATTCAGTTAAATCCAATTAATTCATTTTGAATCAGATTTTTATAAAACTTCATATTAGGCACTAAAAATCATGCTGATCACAAATCTTTAATCGGTTTTGGTTTCTGGTGCCTCTAAGACCTTTAATTTCCTGTCTAAAGTTGTAATGTTAGCAGATTTTTTTGCATTCAACAGACATAGGCAAATCTTTATAATTCACAAACAATTTCTCATCAAAGGCATAATCAATTAGCACATAACAATGTAATTAGATGACTAATTAATCGGATGCAAGTCTGGATCATTACAGTTTGGAATACCATGCAGGCGATATCATAAAACACTTCGAGACTACTGAATAATTAGCCATTGGAGATATCTTCTCTCCAATAGGGATAAGCCACGTCAGTGATCCGAAATTCATCTTGTTGAACACATTGAAAAGATCATTCATACAAAAATTAAGTTAATTAAATATAGTAGTTTACGTTTATATTAAATTTGTCTTTAAAAATAGACTACAATTATAATTTTTAGAATAGACCATCCAATCGGGTTAACTATACTTTATACTCCTGAACTATTACCAAGTTATCAATTTAATCCCTGAATTATCAATTGAGTCTAGTAAGTCCGTAAAGTATATAAATAAAAATCTATTTCGTTCCTAAACTATAAATTGAATTTTATATAGTCACTAAAGTATTTAATTTAAACCTATTTAGTTTATGAAATAATTATAAAAATAAAAGTCTATAAGTATTATAAATTAGTAAAAGACTCTGGCTAATTAAAATTTTATTCTACAAAAATTTTAATTTTATTCTACAAAACTTTTAATTTTATTCTAGAACACCTTAAATTTCTACTATGTTTACATTTTTTAGGTGGAATTAATTCGAAAGATTCTTCTGGTAAATTTTTTTATTATTATTACAAAAATAAGGATAGTTATTTAGGTTTTCATACTTATCTTCTATAATTGCTACTTGCCTATCTTTATTTAATATTATATGCCGAATTTCGTTGATTTTTTTAATTGATTATCTTTAAATTTTTGTTAAGTTCTTTTAATAATATGATTATAGTATTATTTTGTTCGATTATTATTTGTAACACAGTGCTATTATTTAAATTATATAATTCTTCTTGTTTAGTAAATTTAATACTTATATAATTTTATTAGTAAGCCTAAGAAATCAAGCTTTGATTTCAATTAAAACACAACAAAACAATTTTTAAAGACAAAATAGAAAATTAAATTTTTTAAAAAAATAAAATCTTAACTAGGTAGGATCTTTTACTAATTTATAAGAAAAAAATTATTCACACATAAAATTCATGAAAAACTTAACAAGAATAATGTAGCATTGTTATTATTGTAAATAAATTCATTTTCAATGGTATTTTGTTTTGAAGTGTAAGGTTCACAGTGAGACATATCATTATCTATGAAGTACGAATACTTCCAAAAGGGCAACGCATTCGTATCGTATCCGTATCGGATACCAATACTCCTTGAATACTCACAAACATGTATTGGATACTTATTAAAAGTATCAGATACTTTTCAATTAATTTTTCATTAATTTTAAAGTATCAAATATTTAATTTTCAAGTATTAAATACTTCAAGTGTAAATCAAAGTATAAAACATGCAGCGGAATAAAATGTTTAGATCATACCTTTATTGATCTAAAACCTCGTGGATAAATCACGTGCTTCCTGAATCAGTCAATTAACCCAGCAGTGAAGTGATATTACAATATTGAATATCACCCACACAAACCACAGTGCAAATGGCTTTGATCGTTATTTTGGGAGAGAGTCAGTATCTTGGAAAAAAAAACAAACGTACGTTGTTTTTCCACTTAATCACCCATATCCCATATATCAGATATATAATCTATTTATCTCATTTATCCATTTGTTAAATGAGATAATATCTGATATCTATATCATCTATCCATATCATGATATGATAGATATATATCCTGAGTGGCTATCCAAATAGGTTTGAATTCAAATTCAAAACCCATTTGGATGAGGTTCAAAAGGTTCTAAGGGTCATGCCACATGGGCGCCCAATTTCTAACATCTTCCACTCGGACATGAGTTGGCATGACACTGCCACGTCTCAATCTCAATCTCCCCAAAAATAAACAATCTCATACTAGCCACTGCACCGTGCGACTGCTGAGAACACCTGCATGTGGGAGCTCTATACTAGAAACTCAAAATGAGCCAGCATAGAGACATCAACCCAAAAAGAAAAGAAATAGTGTCTCATATACCCCAGACCCATCTAATTACACCGGTCCAAAAAATATCTCTAATCCCTCAAAAAAGAGCATGTTTGACCCTCTCAATTCTTGCAATATATTCACACTCAATTCGCCTCTCATACAGAGCGATGTGAGTTGCCGGTAGGGAATATACAACAGTGGTGTAATACTAGATGATCTTCCCTTTGCACTCATGCCATTTAGTTTAGGATTGACCGCTTTCCCAGTGATGTCCCTTAAGGCCGAATCATGCATGACCGCAGGCAACATACCAAAGTAGCAGAACATCAACCCCTTACCTTATGACATAGTCAAAAGTCACAAAATGGTACATAAATGAAAGTCATATCAATAATGACACGTAAGACTCACACGGTGAGGAAGCAAGGATCCATTCTCTCACCTCATTACTCGGTCGCCAAGCACATATAGTATGAATACATGCTACGGTGGAGTAACTCTTCCATAAAGAGTGATGTCATACTCGATACACCGTACAGATATTAGTCTAGTCGCTTTCTAGTGCCTAACCCGAATTCTCTATTTGCTCGCCTTCTAAGCGCCAAATGAGATCTCGTATCTGGCTAATCATAACAGGCACAACATGGAAAGTGGGTACTAACATCCATGTTTGGTCCTTAACACGACCTCATCTTGGTTATAACCAAGGCGATATACATAGTGGATGATTTAAGCCTCTCTTGGCTCCAAATAAAAATAAACCACCAGTCTCATCCTTGCTCGCTCCCAAGCGCCAAGGACGATTGCTCGTGTGAGTGAGCCAATCTTGCCTGCTGACATCATCATTTGCTAATCATTATGACACAAACCGTAATAGTGTCAACATCCCATCATCTCAAAATAAGTGATCGATTTTAAAAAAAATTGACCACAGCTTGCGCAATTATAGATTCCAAACATAAGCCTTATCAGCACCTCTTGCGATAAGTATATACAACGGAATCCACCATGTGCGCCTCACATGAAATGATTTAAGATCACTACCTCTTGCGCAATAACCTCTCTAAAGATATTTTTGGTGACCAATTTGCGTTCATTCTTAATGCGCCCAACTAGCGCAGATGCGCCCAACTAGCGCAGATGCGCCCAACTAGCGCATTGAATTTTACAAGGAGCAAATTAATATGCTTCTAATAAAGCATTTTATCCACAGTCTAATGAGCAAGGTCAATGTCTAAACAACTCAGTTGACCATTTACCAAAGATAACATTTATCATGCCGAATACGCCCACATAGCGTACTTTAGGCTCCCACAACAAAGAAAATCAAGGAATATAGGTCCTCCCAAAGACAATCCGAGGATTCACTCAATAGCTAAGGCTCTGGCTTTTACCGATAGGTAAGTCAATGGATTTGCAATTTTGCATCTAGAATCATTCTAGGATATTCTCTATGCAAGTTATCGAAGACAAACCGAGAATTTTCCTAAAATAATCCCTAAAGATCGTACATCCGAGCATATAAATTACATCACCCATGTCCATCATATCTAAAATAGAGGACTGCCCACCCTAGGTGGCGACAACCTTATAAATTCCTGGCTCATAATGACTAAGTAAGGAAAAACTTCTTTTTGGACCATTGATCATGCCTCAGTGGTCTTCATCGATCATCATTGCCCTATCATGGCTTGACGAAAATCTAAGAACTACTGTTTGGATAACTGCTTTAGGCTGTAAAAGATTTATTGGAACTAGCAACCTTTTTGTGCTCCTAACTTTTCATCATAAAAGCAGAAGGTAAATCCCTACGGATATACTTATCCAATTCTCTAAAGAGAAATTGGGTCACAATGTCCACAAATCAATGTTCCGAACTTATGTCAATCATAGCCTAAGTCAAAATAACCTCACTCCCCAGGAGGAAGTCTTCTCATGGTCTACACTTTCCTCAATGGTGCGACTTTTCGGTATCTAGCGAGCCTTATGCCTCAACAATGACTATCCAAATTATGCATAACTTTATAACAGTTTTGCGTCATAATGGAAAGTCAACCAAATTATAAAAAATGGTTAATCCTCAAAGACTTTGTCTTAAACTGCGCAACATTGATCCACTTTCTAAAAATAGGGGACTAGAGCCTTAGGCATTATCCTAGGCTCTTTATTATCTTACGGAGCAATCATGAATGTTTCCCTCTCAATCACCCAGTGATGACGTGGAAAATTTTCACATTCGCTACTACGCAACTAAGAATGTAGAGTATTCTTCTCTAATGGAGTAATCCATTAGTAGGCACATCGTTCCCACTGTCCCTAGGATATTGGAAATTTCTTTCCATTCTCAACTAAGCTACATAGAGCGCTATGCTTGGAATTCTCCATCTTATAGAGTTCCGAAAACTTTATTCACGTCACCTTTACTAATAAAACTTTATGTGACTTAGTTACACTACCACAAAGCTGCTTACCTATATGTACATGACCCGGAGGGTTTGCATGACCACATACAATAATGCGCCACACGACCCTTTGTGTTTACAAGACAGCATACAATAATGCGCTATAGAACCCTAGGTCTTAACTTCACAATCTTATGAGAAGTAACATAAAGATAAGCTGCTTAACGGTTATAGATCGCTCATAGATGGCTCTCCACTAACCTATTACTCAAAATTGGAGTGTAAAATCTGATATGGAGGGCTCTTTGTTAGGGATATAGGCAACAAACTAGTGCAATTTCCAATTGGGAAACATTTTGCGCCATTATCCACCTAACATTAACAATATTTAATTCCTTATTCTCTACTACACCATTGTGTTGTTGAGTACTAGGAATAATCAATTTTCTAAGCATCCATCTCTCTTCACAGAGTTTTCTAAAAATAACTCAAATAGATACTCGCCACCTTGGTCAAAAGCACAAAAGCTCTTATCTAATTGATCTCAACCTCATATGTGCAATGTCAAAAATCATCTCAAAACCTTTGACTTATGGGAGATCAAATAGTCTTGACTCAGATGCGTATCGTGATCTATAAATATGTCGAGATTGAGACTTAGCTATCATACCCTTACACATATCTAGTCACAAATATCATAGTGGACTAAATGCGCCAAAACAAATGACCTTCAACGGCTTTCCTACTCACTTGTGCGCACCCATTGCGAACAAAGTTACACATTCACATGAGAGCAGGATGTCATAAGCGAGTGGGCTCGAGAAGGCCTACTCAAACCATCGTGTCATCATCTCATTAATGTGATTAAGTATAATAAGCCACTGGTTCATGACCAATGCCATAAACTAATTCCAATCATCTTAATGTATGAGTTCTCGAAGATAAGTTTAAAAGGTTTAGGCCCAACTAGGTAATGACTCAGGACTAATTCATATTCACTAGATCATAAAAGGATGTCATGGAGATATCAACTGCGCCTAAGTCGCAAATTTAACTAGTAAGTGCTAATCCCCTGCACCTTCAAGTCAATTTTATTCTCCATACACTTTAATACATCTAGTTGAAAGATGACGATACTCCTCTTGCCATATCTATTTCTCGCTTCATAGTTACTTGCAATTAGTTCTACTATCCACAAGAAGGAGAGAATAAGCTATCACCTATGGCAGCTCCTGAAGTAACTTAAGCGCGAATGAGGCTAAAGTGTCTAATTTCAACACAATGCTCTCACAAGCGATGCGTCAAATTCTTAGAGTCATAACAACGTTGTCAGCCTTGACCTTTTCATTACTATGCTGCAACGTTTGCGCTTAGTGGTAAATGCTATTCAAAACGTTAGCCTAGTAAAGGAATCACACAAAGAAGCACCTCATCCATGTCTCACACTTAAATGTGGAAACAAAGTGTCCAGACTTAGACAAGTTAGCAATACTAATAGATTTTGCAGCCACTAAGCGCTAATCTTTTCACTTAGTGTTAATAGATTTTGCAGCTTCTAAGCGCTAATCTTTTCACTTCACGTGATATTTCTACGCACACTATTATAGTGCATGAAATTTCGCTCAATCCACTCCCAATAATTGGGTAGAGAGCAAAACACTGCACATACTGGCTACTCGTCTTACACTTAATGACTAATTTATTTAAGCTCGCATTTCTTGAATGACGTGACTCTTGAATGTTACTTCATCCAATAATGTAACATTATTTACAAGTCAAATTACAAAGTCAATCCGCGCAGCTCATTAGTCAAGATCATATACAGATCTATTGAGGGCTTACTAATTTCATAACTCCAAAACTCGCCAATCAAAACTATGTAACGTGCCGCTAACTATAACGCACACATTAGTTTTTATTGTGCCAAACAAGGTAACAAAACCACGGCGACTTTGAGTCATATTTCCTTACTTTGGCTCAATTAAGGTTTGACCTAAAGTCTCCAAGACTTTTGCTCATCTAAAGAATGGGATTAGTTTGTTCACATTTGAACATCTCTACTAAGTCTAGGTCAACCAAATTAACTTCCATAAGCTAAATCAATTTAGAGAGAAATTCGCATTGGGATTAATTTGATTAGCATAATATAATTTTGCCGCAAAAATCTAAATTAAATAGTGACAATATTACACAAGTCGCAAGATCGAAAATCCGCTATGCTTGTAATCATCTCTTGCGCCACAAGTGACAATTATCCAAAATTTAGTTTAATTTATGCGCAAAATATTGGTTTTCGGGAGTTAATCTACAAAGATTTCTCTCAACCAAATAACCTCCCACTGACTATGGTATATACAAAGCATGATAAATTCCATACAATAGCATTTTAATGTAAATCTACAAATAACTCATGCTATATTTATTTAATAATGGAATTCTAATAAATAAATAAATAATCATGCTCTTCTAATTACAACATATTACAAACCCAAAAAAAATATGCTGTATTCAATATTCAGATTATGCCATAATTAAAGTGTACATCATTTTGAAATTTTCTGAAATTTTTCTGAAATATTCTGGAATTTTAAATAACTAATAAACACATATAAAATTAGAAATAAAAAATCCAGAAACTGATAAACTGAGACAATATTACCAGTAGATAGTAAAACATTTCAGAAGTCCACAATAAAAATTTCAACCCCAGAAAATTATTTATGCAATACTAGAATCATTTTAAAGCATAAAAAATGAATTATTAACACAGAAAAATATTTTTTATTTTCGTAAAATTTTCAAAATTTTACAGAAGATATAAAATTTAATTCTGAGTGTAACGGTACCAACCATGCTTAAAACAAAGCTATAACGAATAAATTATGGCCAATTAACGCAATTCAGAATTAAAAACAAACAAACAGAGCCTTAGAGCCAAGCCAGGCGGGAAAAATGGCTCGGCTCGGCTCGCCGCCGCTCAGCCCAACTCGGCGCGAGTCGGCTCAAGGAGCGGCTCGGTGCGCGGCTCAGCCACGGCTCGGCGCTCGGCTCCAGCACGCGGCGTGCGTGCGAGGCGCGGACGGCGCCGCCGTCGCGCGCGTGATGGCGCGTGCAGGCGCGTCAGCAGGGCATCCGGTGCGTGGGAGCGCGTGGCTGCGCGTGGTGGCGCGTGGCGCTGCTGGGAGGCGTCATACAGCGCGTGAATCACACGCGCCGCTTTCCCGGGTGTTTTCTGGTCCGATTTTTGTACTGCCGGACTCCTTTTTTCAAAATATAACCGTTTATGGTATGAAAAAAAGACATTAATGAACATTAAAAAAATATTTATGCTCTTAATCTAATCAAAGTAGATTTTTTTCCTCCTTTACAAACATTCATGTATATAATGTAAACATACACATGTAAAAATATACACATGATTAAAGGAAACACGAAAATATCCATCAATGGCTCTGATACCAATGTAAATCAAAGTATAAAACATGCAGCGAAATAAAATGTTTAGATCATACCTTTATTGATCTAAAACCTCGTGGATAAATCACGTGCTTCCTGACTCTAGTCAATTAACCCAGCAGTGAAGTGATATTACAATATTGAATATCACCCACACAAACCACAGTGCAAATGGCTTTGATCGTTATTTTGGGAGAGAGTCAGTATCTTGGAAAAAAAAAAAAAACAAACATACGTTGTTTTTCCACTTAATCACCCATATCCCATATATCAGATATATAATCTATTTATCTCATTTATCCATTTGTTAAATGAGATAATATCTGATATCTATATCATCTATCCATATCATGATATGATAGATATATATCCTGAGTGGCTATTCAAATAGGTTTGAATTCAAATTCAAAACCCATTTGGATGAGGTTCAAAAGGTTCTAAGGGTCATGCCACATGGGCGCCCAATTTCTAACATCAAGTCATGTATTACTTTATGAAATTAGAATTGTAACATTTCTTGCATAGTATTATAATATAATATAATTGTGAGGATAATAAAAGAATATTTTACTTAGTTTTTTTATAAGAAGAACATAGTGAATTAAAATAATATAATTTGTCAACTTGACTTATTCTTATTGTATCATGCATGTCCCTTATAACTTAGTGGTGCTACATCCTCCAAAACATCACCTTTATTTGACCTCTAATGAGGTAGAAGAGAGAGAATAGAGAGATGAGAGATGAGGAATGTGGGGCCATGGGTGATTATTCAGTAGTCCGAGAGTATGGTCACGTGGTACTCCATGGTAACATGATTGGTGGAGAAGGTAAAGAATTGACTGTTTGTGTTGGGTGATTGATGAACGCGAGGGGTATAATGAATGGTGATTAGCGAGTAAGTATGGCCACGTGGTACTCCAGGATTATTGTTTAATTTTTCGTGAGGCTACCCCTTCACATGGTCCATTCCATGTCATTGAGATAGATTAGGGATGCTCAATTAAAACTTTCAAATATTTTCTCTCATAATTACTCAAAAAGTAAGAATCAGAAACAAAAATTAAATTAAAATTTTGGCAACTCAATATTTTAATATTTTAGCTTAAAAGTCAAAAAGTTAATAAAAAAATTAAAAAGTTAACAACCTATATTAAAAAGTCAAAGATTTCATTTCCTCTATACTTTTTGCATATCTTGTTGTAAAAAACCAAAAAATCATTTCAAATATATTAATTTTTTACCTCATATTTTAGTAAAAAATTATTAAAATAGTATGTTTCTAAACAAGACGTAAATTAAAGGGGTACTTATGTGTAGGTCCTGATAAGTGGACTTATTGTCTAAAGGGTCCTATGAGAAAAATTGTCATAAAAAAATGTCACTAATTGTAAGTTTTAGCGATAATTTATAAAAATCATGATAAAAAAAAGTCACTAATTGTCAATTTTTAGCAATGTATGTAAAAAATTGTCACAAAAAAATTATTTTTAGCGACAATTTTACCAAGACTTATTTTTAATAGGACTTGATGGAAATTAAGTCTAACTATTAGGATCTATTAGTAATTTATCCTAAATTAAATACCCTTTTTCTATTATTATGATATACACATAATAAGTCACTAAAAATATTTGTTATCTACATTATTTGCAAAATTGCAATAAGTCAAAGGGAAGGCTTGAAACGGAAATATTTGTTAGACCTATTAAAAATTAGGAGATTTACGTATAGATTTTAATAAGTAATTTTATTATTTAATAGATCTTATGATAATTAATGATATTTTTTTATTAAATATTATTAAAAAAATGTCACTAATTATTAATTTTTCGTCACAAGTTAAAATTTTTGTTACAAAAAATGTTACTAATTATAAGTTTCAGCGACAGTTTGACAAAAAAAATTACTAATTTTCAACTTTCAGCAAAGTTTAAAAAATTTGTCACAGAAAAATGTCACTAATTGTAAGTTTTATCGACAATTTATAAAAATCGTAATAAAAAAAAAGTCACCAATTGTTAATTTTTAACAACATATACAAAAAATCATCACAAAAATTTATTTTTAGCAACGATTTTACTGGAACTTATTTTAAATAGGACTTGATGAAAATTAAATCCAACTATTAAGACTAAAAGCAAAGTTTTATAGAATGGTTATTAGACCAGCGATGTTGTATGAGACGAAATGTTAGGCAACTAAGAAACAACATGTAAATAAGATGAGTGTTGTTGAAATGAGAATGTTAAGATGGATGTATGGTAAAATTAAAAAAGACAGAGTTAGGAATGAGTATATTAAAAAATAGGTAGGGGTTGTTGGAATAATCTTCTTTGTAAAATAAATAACTTGAAACCAAATCAAACAAATAAAATAAATTACTTACATAATTTTTTTACCAAAATGTATAAGTACAAAAATAGATCAAGTCGAGTGTGTGACACTCTATCTTTAAGATAGATTCGCTCAACTTCGATACATACGGATAAATGGCGTCTATCTTCCAGAATACAATGATCTTTACACAAATTATAGTAGTACTCCAAACAATCTGTATAGTGAACAAAACCTGTGCTTTATACTCTTTGAATTTTCCCTAAAACTAATATGAAGAAAATCAATGCACAAGAGCAAAAATGGGAAACAAGATAAATTTTCTAGATGTTAGAAATGTTGGAAATAGTCTGCTTTTATAGGCAGATTGGTAACCAAGCAGATCTGTCCGAACAAGTAAGAATTTCAAATGAACAGATCTGTTTTTGAAATGAACAGGTGCAGTTCAGATTTGAATGGATAACTGTTGGGCAGTTTTGACCTGTTGGAAACTGCTGGCAGTTTTAAATCTGTTATGGGAAGAACTGAATCTGTCCGATGCAAAAAAAGGTTAAAAACTGTTTGGACTGGTTTTGGAAAAAATGCACTGGTTGGGAGCAAAAAATTTGAATTTTCCTGTAAGAATTTTTGAAAAAATTCAAATAAAATTTTTTCAAAAAATTAAAGTTATGATAGACTTGACCCACCACTTACACCCGGCACAGCTCGGCTGGACGGACAGTGGCGGCGGTGCGCGTGTGTGTGTGGTGGTTTGAACCAAGGTTCACTTTGTTCATAACTCCTCCCTTCTACAAACTTGGGGTGCCCTTTGGGACCTAACCCAAGTGTTGCCACCTAGAACTTATATACACACATAAGTTCTCTTAAGTTTCCAATGTGGGACAAGCCTTACAAGGAAATCCACATTTTATTATTTATTTATCTATTCCACGAACCCGAAAAACAACGTCAACTTCCCATTCATTCTTAAATGATTTTGACGAATTGTTTGCACCATGTGACTTGTCACGCAGCAAGGAACACGTCACCTCTTTGGACCCACCCAAAAGACGTTTGGGACCCACTCAAATTTGAATTTAAAGTTGGCCCAAAATAAGCCTATAAAACCATATTTTTCCAACAATCCCCCACATGAATGGAATTTGACGGAGAGAAAATGCAACAACATGATCTAATTACAGAGAGTATAGAAATTGAAAATATTCTGCAAAGGATAAGTAGTTTTTGGCTTTGAACCTTTCCTTGTGAGACACTATCAGATTTACTAGCTAACTAGTGAACATGATGTCTTGAACTGTTCAGCCATTTGTGTAAATCAAGACAATAGAACTCACACAGCATATTACCAGACATAGTTTAGTTCTCACTATTGTGTTCATTTTGGCCCTCAACAACATAGTCTTTCATGAGTGCTCTAGAGAATTGTAGCCCTTTACAAATCTAATAGAACTGACCCAGTTCACACTCATATACGTGATTCTTATAAAGAGTATCCTGCCATACTCCACTAGGTATTCCTAGATATAAGAATCATTAAAAGTTTTACTTAACCTAAAATGCTGCAGACATCACTATTTCATCATAGAAATAGGTAGGAGTTTTGACTTCCTAGTGATCCTTATAAGCCATACACAACTCGGTTGTCCCTTTAAACCTAGATCTTGGGATCTCCAGTCAACTAGGTTAGGATCTGTTGTGGTAACTCTTATTTAATAGGCTTAAGTCCCATTCCTCTCGATGAATTCTCAACTAACTCTCTTACTAACCCTTTGGTTAGTGGATCCGCAATGTTGTCTTTAGACTTCACATATTCAATGGAAATAATTCCATTAGAGAATAGTTGTCTCACGGTGTTATGTCGATGACAAATGTGTCGTGACTTACCGTTATACATATGACTCTGTGCTCTACCTATTGTTGATTGGCTATCACAATGTATGCATATAACAGGCACCGATTTTGGCCACATTGGAATATCTTCAAGGAAGTGGCGAAGCCATTCTGCTTCTTTCCCAGCTTTATCTAAAGCTATAAATTCTGATTCCATAGTAGACCTAGCAATACAAGTCTGTTTGGAAGATTTCCAAGATACAGCTGCACAACCAAGAGTAAAAACATACCCACTGGTGGATTTCGAGTCTCTAGTATCTGATATCTAATTTGCATCACAGTATCTTTCAAGTACTGCTAGATATTTAGTATAATTTAGCTCAATATTACGAGTAAATTGGAGATATCTTAGAACCCTAATAATTGCTTTCCAATGTTCTACTCCTAGATTACTCGTATATCTACTTAATTTACTTACTGCATAGGCTATATCTAGGCGAGTGCAGTTCATCAAGTACATTAAGCTTCCAATAATTTGGGCATACTCTAATTGAGAAATACTTTCCTGTACATTTTTAGAAAGGAACAAATTAACATCTACAAGTGTTCTAGCAAGATGATCATCTTATTTGCTAAATTTGTCAAGTATTTTCTCAATATAATGTGATTATGACAAAGCATAACTTTCTGATGTTTTGATAAATTTTATACCAAGTATTACATCAGCAATCCCCATGTCCTTTATGTCAAAATGTTTATTCAACATTTTCTTGGTAGTTTTAATCATTTCATTATTACTACATATGATGAGCATATCATCTACATAAAGACATACTATAACATAACCCTTGTGTTTTTAATATAAACACATTTGTCATATTCATTAATTTTGAATCCATTTGACATCATTGCTTTGTCAAATTTCTCATGCCATTGCTTTGGCGCTTATTTTAAACCATATAATGATTTAATTAATTTACACATTTTCTTTTCTTTCCTGGAATAGAAAATCCTTCTGGTTGTTCCATGTAAATTTCTTCATCTAACTCACCATTTAAGAAAGCGATTTTTACATCCATTTGACAAATTTCTAGATTGTACAACGATGCAAAAACAATTAGCATTTTAATGGATGTTATTCTAGTAACCAGTGAGTATGTGTCAAATTAATCAAGGCCTTCATTTTGTCTGAAACCTTTGACCACAAGGCTTGCCTTGTATTTGTCAATTGATCCATCCGCTTTCATTTTTCTCTTGAAAATCCACTTGTACCCAAGAGGTTTACATCCTGGTGGCAAATCCACCAATTCCCAAGTGTGATTTTGTAGGATGGATTCAAGTTTGCTACTTACAGCTTCTTTCCATAAAGGAGCTTCATGACTGGACATAGCTTCTTTGAAAGTTAAAGGCTCATTTTCTAACAAAAAAGTTAGAAAATCTGGACCAAAAGATTTTGAAGTTCTAGCACGTTTACTACGCCTAGACTTCTCTTCTTCATTTTGATCTATCTCTTGCTCTTATTCTTGATCTTGTTCTTGATCATAACTAGTAATAGTATCAAAAGATCTTTTATTTGTACTAGTCTTGTTCAGTTTTATTCGGAAATACATGTTCAAAAAACCATGCATTCCGAGATTCAATAATAATATTTACATGCATTTCGGAATGTTCTGACTTATGAATCAAAAACCGATATGCACTACTATTCTTGGCTTAACCAATGAAAATGCAATCAATAGTTTTAGGACCTATCTTACTCTTTTTAGGACTAGGAATAGCCACTTTAGCCAAACACCACCACACTTTTAAGTATTTGTAGGATGATACTCTCCCATGCCACATTTCATAATGTGTTTGATTCACTTTCTTTCTGGGTACTTTATTAAGTATATAATTAGCAGAAAGTATTGCTTCCCTCTACAAGTTCTGAGGTAATCCAGAACTTATTAACATGGCATTCATCATTTCTTTTAAAGTCCTATTTTTCCTTTCAGCAATTCCATTTTGCTGGGGTGAGTAAGGAGCGGTGGTTTGATGAATTATTCCATGTTCTTTACAAAACTCACCAAAAGGTGATTTATATTCACCACCTCTATCACTTCTAAGTTTTTTTAATTTTCTTACCAAGTTGATTTTCAACTTCATTCTTATATTGAATGAAAGTTTCCAAAGCTTAATCCTTGGTTTAGATTAAATAAACATAACTATATCTAGTATAGTCATCTCTGAAAGTGATAAAATGTTTTTTTCCACCACTAGTTTGAATTGATTTAAAATCACAAATGTCACTGTGAATTAATTCAAGTGGTTCCGTACTTCTTTCAATTGAATGAAAATGAGATTTGGATAATTTTTCTTCAACACAAATTTCACATTTATGATTTAAATCAATGTCAGATTTAGGTAAACATTCCATATTAATTAATGTACGCAAAGATCCATAATTAACATGTCCTGATTTACCATGCCACAAATTTGAAGACTCAAGCAAGTAAGAAGAAGATGTATTATTATTAATAACAGAGGGTACAACAGTCATTACATTCATTTTGAAAAGACCATTAGACATGTAACATTTTTCTACATATATCTCGTTTTTGGTAAGTACAAATTTGTCACTTTCAAAAACTAGCCTAAACCCATTTTTACTCAACAGAGATCTGGAGACTAAATTCTTGCGAATGTTCAATACATGTAGTACATTGTTGAGGGTGAGTTCCTTTTCAGATGTGATCTTCAGAATAATCTTTCCTTGTCCTCCAACTTTAGAAGTCGAGAAGTTGCCCATAAAAAGTTGTTCACCGTTGTCCACTACAGAATAAGATGTGAACATCTTTTTGTCGGTACAGATATGGCGAGTAGCACCAGTGTCCACCCACTATTCTTTAGGATTTCCGACAAGGTTTACCTCGGAAACAACTGCAGAAAGATTTATGTCATCTACACCATTGAAAATTTTGTCCACTTCAGTCATATTGGCTTGAGCAGGCTTCTTACTGGATCTTCATTTGCTTTTGTGCTTGCTACGGTAATCTTTGGCCGATGTCCCTCATTGTCACAGATGTAACATTTGCTATTAAACTTGTACTTCTTAGTTTCCCCTTATTTGGAGCCTTGCGGAACTTTCTCCAAAATACTTCCGTTTCTTTGCTTTTGGAGCATGTTCCATCACATTTGCCTTAAACTCCATTGGATGCTTACCAGCCTGTTTTTTCTGAATTGCGGTTGTCCTCCTCAAACGCATAATCAATTTCTCTAAATTCATTTCTTTGCGCTTGTGTTTGAGGTATTTCTTGAATTCCTTCCAGCCTTGTGGTAATTTTTCAATTAAGGCATCAACTTGGAAGGATTCACTAAGAGACATGACTTCTGCATAAATGTCATGCAGAATGAGTTGGAGATCTTGAACTTGGCTGATCACAGTCTTTGAATCAACCATCACAAAATCCAGAAATTTGCCAACCACAAATTTCTTTGAGCCAGGATCTTCTGTTTTGTACTTTTTCTCTAGAGACTCCCAAAGTTTCTTTGCCGGTTTGATAGGACTGTAGACGTTATATAATGTATTGTCAAGTTCGTTCAAGATGTAATTCCGACAAAGGAAATCAGTATGTTTCTAGGCATCGACTGTAGCAACCACATCCCGGTCGGTTTCATCCTCGTTCAAAGTAGGAGCATTTTCACGAAGGAAATGCGCCAGGTTTAGAGTAGTAAGATAGAACAGCATTTTCTGCTGCCATCTTTTAAAATTAGTTCCTGAGAACTTCTCTGCCTTCTCACTGTGATTGACTGGCAGAGTCACAACAGGAGGAGGGGTTGGAGCAATTACAACCACCATACCAGTACTTGTTTGAGCATTAGTTTGACCAGCTTCAGTAGCCATGAATTCTAAATTATAAAACAAAATTATAATTAGAATTTTGTACTACACAGAAAATTTAAACCAAAACCACATAATTAAATTTTGTAAAAATAAAAGATACAAGAATTGTAACTTATATTTTCAATTAATTTGAAAATGAAATAAAATTTTATTTAAACAAATTAATTCCACACAGAAAAATATTTCTGTAATATTTCAAAAATTAAAATACTGAAAACAAAATTTTAATTAATGAACACTCAGAAATTATTTCTGAAAACCAAAATTATTTTCTGACCAACTTCACAAATAAATATTCTGAATTGTGAATAACTACCAGTGTATTACTACTATTTGTCAAAGAAAATAAACAGTATATTACTACTATTTTTCAAACAGTATTTTACTACTATTTGCTTTTCCAACCAGAATATTATTTGTAAAATCACAAAAAATAATTTCTGTAAGAACAAGAAAAGAAGAAAGGAAACAAATGAAAAATTCTATTTAAACAGAATAATTCGAATCTGTCTTAAGATTGTTGGAACAATTTTCTGTGTAAAATAAATAACTTGAAACCAAATCAAACAAATAAAATAAATTGCTCACAGAATTTATTTACCAAAATGTACAAGTACAAAAATAGATCAAGTTGAGTGTGTGACACTCTGTTCTTAAGACAGATTCTCCCCGCTTCGGTTTTTACGAATAAATGACATCTATCTCTCAAGATACAATGATCTTTACACAAATTGTAGTAGCACTCCAAACAATCTGTACGGCGAACAAAACATGTGTTCTATACTTTCTGAATTTTCCCTAAAACAAATATGAAGAAAATCAATACACAAGTGCAAAAACAGGAAGCAAGATAATTTTTCTTGATGTTAGAAATATTGAAAATGGTCTGTTTTTATAGGTATATTGGTGACCAAACAGATCTATCCGAACAGGTAAGAATTTCAAATGAACAGATCTGTTTTTGAAATGAATAAGTGCAGTCCAGATTTGAACAGATAACTGCTGGCAGTTTTAAATCTGTTATGGGAAGAACTGAATCTGTCCAGTGCAAAAACAGGCTAAAACTGTTTGGACTGGTTTTGGAAAAGACATACTGGTTGGGAGCAAAAAATTTGAATTCAAATTGGTGCAAAATTCAAAATTTCCTGTAAGAATTTTTGAAAAAATTCAAATAAAATTTTTTCAAAAAATTAAAGTTAGGATAGACTTGACCTACCACCCATACCCGGCACGGCTGGACGGACGACAGCGGCGACGCGCGCATGTATATGGTGATTTGAACCAAGGTTCACTTTGTCCATAACTCCTCCCTTCTATAAACTTGGGGTGCCCCTTGAGACCTAACCTAAGTGTTGCCACCTAGAACTTATATACACACATAAGTTCTCTTAAGTTTCAATGTGGGACAAGCCTTACAAGGAAACCCACATTTTATTCTTTATTTGTCCATTCCACGAACTCGAAAACGACGTCAACTTCTCATTCACTCATAAATGGTTTTGATGAACCGTTTGCACCATGTGACTTGTAACGCGGTAAGGAACACGTCACCTTTTTGGACCCACTCCACAAGACGTTTAGGACCCACTCAAATTTGGGCTCAAAGTTGACCCAAAATAAGCGTATAAAACCATATTTTTCCAACAAGGGTACTACCAATAAAAGACAAGTTGATAGAGAATAGATTGAGATGGTTTGGTCATATACAAAGGAAGTCCAACAGAGACAGTAATGCAGAGATGCGATATAGTGTCGGTAAATGATAGTGTTAGGGGAATGGAGAGACCTAGATTAACGTGGACTAGTGTAATAAATAAAGATATGAATCTCCTTAATTTAACTAACGAAATGGCCTTGAATAAAGTCGAGTAAAGAAGAAGGATTTATACAAACGACCACATTTCATGGGACATGAGGCTTGGTTTGGTTTAGTATCAAGACCTATCGATAGTTTACCTAAAAATTAAAAGAAGTAATTAGATACCTTAATATCTAACTCTTAAAGATTAATATTTTGTATTATAAAATTATAGTATAGTTTCTCAATAGTCTGGAGTTGATGTGTATGACTACTAAATAATATTTTAAAATATATATATATATATATTTACAAATGTATCCTAACTATATCCGTATTCTATTTTTTTAATTTTTTTTTTTTGTTGTATCGCCTTATCTATATCCTATTATATCTGTATCTATACTTCTTACATCATTATGTATGAAAATTATATATGAATTTTTTGTTTATATAATATTACTCAAATTATAATACATATATTTTATTTTTGTAATCATTTCAGAGACTAAATATAGTTAAATTAAATAATTTAATAACTTAATAGATTCAAGTGATGCTTCGAAGGCTAATAGTGAACTTTAATTTATATATATTTGAGGGATTTAATAGATTAGATTGGTAGTTTACGAACTATAATAGTTGAAGAATAAAAAGTGAAATTAACCCTCTCATATAATACTTCCTTGGCTTCTCTCCAATTGGGGTGGGCCCACATTAGTGATACCCATTGAAAAGATTATTCATGCAAAAAAAAATTAAGCTAATTGAATATAGTAATTGTATGTTTAGATTATATTTATCTTAAAAAAATAAATTGCAATTATAATTTTTAAAATAGACAACCTATTTTTTTAAATAAAAATATAATATGATTATTATCCGTTTATTTTAACCATTTGTATGAATGTTTTAAAAATAAACTATTTATATCACCGAAGCGGGCAGAAACTAATCTCTCCATTTAGATCTCGTTTGGAAATATATTTTTTTAATAATTTTTTAGTTTTTTAGCTAAAATATAATGTAAAAAAATTAGTATGTTTGGAATGATTTTTTGATTTTTTACAAAAAATATATAAAAATTTTAATTTTTTATTTTTATTTTTTAATATAAGTTGTTAACTTTTTAATTTTTTTAATAATTTTTTAATTTTTAAATTAAAAAATGATGTTATCAACGAAAGTTTAGTGGAAGAATCTAGGGGTTGGTCAATCATTGCATATGAGGACATGCTCCGCCTTAACGACGCTAATGCAAAATTCATGAAAATGGGAGGCAATAACCAACCACCAATCACCAATCACCAATCACCACCATTCTTATAAAAAGATTCACAGCCAGATAATCAAACCCCAATAGTTCAATACCTGCCCAAGACTTGCAAATAATTTATTGGGCAAATTATAAACACCGCTCGAGTTTTGGTAAAAATATAGATTTCTCTTAAGGTTTGAGAAATTACATCCTGCCCCTGAGGTTTATATTTTCAAAATAAATTGTCCCTTGAGGTTTTTATTTTCATACAGATTCCCTCCTAATTTCTCCTAATTTGTTATGGAAATTTGACCATCAGGAGGCAATTTGTAATTTTTCAAATCTCAAGAAAGAATTTATATTTTTACCAAATCTCGAGGGGGTGTTTGTAATAATTTGCCCTAATTTATTAAACATACATAGATTCCCAATTACACCTAGACAATTTTTAGTGCATACACTGCATCCGTGTCGGATCTAGCATAAACTTTTTTCATTTTTATTTTTATTTTTTTTCACTTTAAAATCTCATTTAGCAACTACATATTTTAATTAAAAAATTAAAAAGTCACTATAAATTATCACATCATTTTCTCTATTTTTTTTACATTTTTTTTTTGTAAAAAATTAAAAAATTACTAAAATAACCTGTCTCCAAACGAGATTTTAATTTCAATGAATATAGAATAAACTCCAATAACGAATGAGGTGGTGGGTTTGTGTTGGTTTTTGTTGCAAGAGTGTCCTTGTGCATGCACTTTAGGGCTCAAGAACTGCTTACAAGAAGCCCAGCATGTTCTTCTACCTAAAGTGTTGCTTCTTCTGTACAACAACTAGAAGATCAAGAGAGTAGTGACCCTAAAACAATAATTCTTTAGTTATTCAAAAAATTTAATCAAAATTAATATTGTCCACGCATTTCAATTCTATATAATTTTTCGAGTTAGGTAGCAAAACCGACCCTAGAATGACCTTGGATGATGGATCAATGGTTTTTTTAAGTAAAAACAAAAAAATTTCGTCCAGCTTAACTTTTTTGTAAAACTCATATGGGTTTGAATTCTAGTATATGCTCGGTAATAACTTTCTTATTATCACTGAGTTAAGATATTGGTTGAGATCTCCCCCTTATAATTTAAGTGATCACAATAGGAATCACGATGACAATGATGGTGACATACAAATAATAATTATTTTTGTAATTGTTCCCTTGTAGTTTATCAACCCATACCAACAATTTATTCTTCCACCATATAAAATTTTAGGTTATGTTGGTCAAATAATTTCTTATTGAGCATTCTTTTTTTTTTTCTTTTTCTTTTGTGGTTCTTGTGCTCCAATTATATTTTAAATAATTCTTAATGGTCAATGGCCATTTCTTATTGAGCATTGTTATTGTTGATATTCATTAGTTTTTTTTTTTTTTTATGAATAAAGTTGTAGGACTGTGTAAGTCTTCTAAGCACATTTTTGTTTTGCCTTTAATGGTAGTTTTAAAAGTAGAAATTTTGATTATCTCCTTACACCCATTACACTTCAATCCCTACTTCTTTTTTTTCATTTCTCATTTCTTCTTCTCTACTATGCATCTACTTTCAAAAAGTAAGAATCATGGTATTTTAATTATAAAAGAAAGCAATGTACAAATAAATGGTGATGAAGGACTAACAAAAAAGTAAAATGGTAAGTTTTTTTCTTTATTTTTTATATTTTCGTTTTGTTTTTGAATAGAGTTGTTCAACTTTTGTTCGGTGTATCAAAACCGAACAAAATCAAATATCCCGAAATCACACTGCCGAACAAAAAATACATATATGTGTGTTAAGGAGCTCAGCCAAACAGCAGAAAACCAAAGCAGAGCCAAAGCAGAGGAGAGCCACGACTCAGCTCAAAATAGAATTAGTTAGGCAGTTATGAATTAATCAAAGTTAGGTAGATTGGTTATATTTTCGTTACATGTAAACTGTAGTTAAATAGTAGTTACACAGTTATTCTCTATAAATATGTATATGCACTATAATCAAAGTTTTATGAAATGAAACAGATTCAGTTTTCCTTTATGGTATCAGAGCCACATTCAAGCTCTTACGAGTACTGTTCTTGAAAGATAAATCAATGGCATCTTCACTGCCATCTATGAATCTCTCTTCTTCTGCGATTGCATCAACTCCATCTTCAACATCATCTTCCATTCCTCCAAACCTTGCTCTTCTTATCACAAATCTGAATTCATTCGTGAATGTCAAAATCGATTCTACAAATTTAATCATTTGGAAAAATCAAGTTCAAAATATCTTGAAAGCTACGCAGCTTTTCCAATTTGTTGATGGCACACAGGTATGTCCATCATCTACTGTCACTGATGAACACAACAATGTGATTTTGAATCCAGAGTATACACAATGGATGATTATTGACTCTCATCTGCTCAGTTGTTTGACTGCAACTCTCTCTCCACCTATCTTCACTTCTATTCTTCATTGTTCTACAAGTCATGAGGTGTGGAATGCTCTTATCAAACGTTTCACATCCTTATCAAGATCACATATTCACCAGATGAAGAACAAACTTAATCAAGTTGTCAAAAAAGGCCATACAATGGATGAATACTTGACTCAGATCAAATCCATTTCTGATCAACTAGCTTTAGCTGCCTCACCTGTAGATGATGAGGATCTGGTTTTACTGATTCTTAATGAATTGCCTGATGAGTACAATGCATTTAAAACTTCCATCCGAACTCGATCTGAATCCATTTCTATTAGAGAGTTATGCTCTTTGTTAAACTTTGAGTCTATTCATGTTGAATCCTCATCCAAGCAAGGCCATACTGCAGAGATTCCATTTGCTTATCATACTTCAAGAACTTCTTCTCGAGGTGTGTAGACGTCCCCCGAACGCCCCGGGAGGGTTAGCTCCCGTTCTGTTCATTTGGGGTCACTACAGCTCGGACTCTTAAAATGTCACGGTTCCTAATCTGAACCAAAGAGTCCAAATCCGGTAAATCGTTTTGAGAAACTGATTTTTGAAAAAGTATTGCCAAACATGGACTGCTTTGCCAGATACAGAGTCGCCACCTAAATATTTTATTTTGGGAAATTTAGGAAACCCTGACTCGGTGCCAAGAGGCCACGTGTCCGTCATCACCAAAGTTGCCTCGGCTCGGGAACTTGGGTACGATTGGGGAAGGTCACTTCGTGAGCACCCCCGCTCGCCCGGTCATAGACCGGCCTCTACTAACCATGATATCTATTTTTGAAAATATTGTATGTTCTTATTCCGGTTATTAGCCTAGGTTACTATGTGATGCTCACAGCATACAAGTATAGACTGGATCGCCTGAATTGGAACAAAACATTTCATGCTTGTTTTTGAAAATGGTTTGCTACCCGCAGGTAGGCTTGAAACATTTGATGATTTATTCCAATTCAGATAACCCAACCTTCACCCACAGGCATTCAGGCAGGTATATCAGATAAGCACATAGCCTCATGGTAAGCATGCTATTCATGGCAGCACTCACACGCATGCAAGGATGCTAAAGCATAAAGCTTACCGAGTACTCCAAGCCAAAATAGGAATTCATTAGAAATCATGCATGATCCTAACTATACAGAAATGCCTAATGCAACACATGCAAAATGCAATTTATAGCAGGCTCGGCTATTCTAAGATGGCATATGACATGTTACAACTATCATGTATTCATCTTTGAAATTGAAAGTACAATGCAGTTAGTATGATGCGCCGAGCCCGGTGCATGCAATATAGATGAATGAAGGCAAACATGCTGTCATGCTGTATGCTAATTTAAACATGCCCTAATCTAACCATCATAAGCGGATAAATAAAAGGGAAGAAAGACGTGGGGTTGGAAGACATACAACACACACACGCACACTTATTACAGTTGTGCCCCCGCGCAGAGGGTCCGAATAAATAATACAGTCCAAATATTACAGTCCCGAATAAAAGAATATTACAGTCCAAAATATTACAAAATTCTAATTAATTAAAGAATTGACTAAGAAAGCAAATAAAACTGGCGTGCAGGCCAGGGACTGCCTTGCTTCTGATGGATGATGCATGTCCGGATTGTCTTGCGCGGAAATCCACCGGAATGCCCCAATTAGCCTCTGTTTACACCTGTTCTTGAAATGCGTGCCAAGCCCCAAAAGTTTGCTGATTCCTGATTTTGCTGCAACAGAGAGCAGGAAAGGGGCATAGCAATGTATTTGCACAGATATATGCATGTCTCGACCCTCGTGCCACCAATCACGCGTACCGAGGCATGATGGTCGAGGAGTCGAAATGCACAACTCAATATAGGATGAATGCACATGAAACTACAGCTAAAACCTAACTCCATCATGGATAATCCGGAGTGTCGGTGACTGGGGAATTGAGACACATTCCGTCACTCGGAGTACGAAATGTACCTCGTTTCCCGTGCCCGGGCTAACTCTTATTCCGGACACGATGCAATATGCATGGTATGCATGAAATGCAACTAAGATATAATCCTAACATACACAGGATGCTATGAAAATGAGATGCCTCGAAATGCGTGCTCACGGGCACGCAAACCGAGAAAATGGCAGAATGCAACGAAAATGATATGTGTCTCGAAATGCGTGCACGCGGGCACGCAAAACGAGGCGATGATATGTGTCTCGAAATGCGTGCACGCGGGTACGCAAACCGATGCGATGATAGAATGCGATAAAATGGCATGGAAACATGATGTGGGCTTATACCAACATGAGTGAGCCTCAGCCACACTCACATAGGATGCTGTCGGATAAAAATGAAGTGCCTCGAAATGCGTGCACACGGGCACGCAAATCGAGGCGATGCAAAAGCGATGCGAATGACATGGAAAATGCAACATGGACTTATACTAACATGAGAGAGCCTCAGCCGCACTCACATGAGATGCCGATGGCAGAAAATGAAGTGCCTCGAAATGCGTGCACACGGGCACGCAAACCGAGGCGATGGCATACGCAATGCAATGACATGGAAATATGATATGGACTTATACCAACATGAGTGAGCCTCAGCCACACTCACATAGGATGTCGATTAATGAAAATGAAGTGCCTCGAAATGCGTGCACACGGGCACGCAAACCGAGGCAATGACATACGCAATGCAAATGACATGGAAACATGATATGGGCTTATACCAACATGAGTGAGCCTTAGCCACACTCACATAGGATGCCGGTTGATGAAAATGAAGTGCCTCGAAATGCGTGCACACGGGCACGCAAACCGAGGCAATGCAAAAATGCGATGTAATGACATGAAAATGATAGCAATCATTCTAATGGAATTTCAGCAGTAAAATATGGGGGAAAACAGCCCCGAAATGAGGCGAAATGACATGAAATGCACGGAATTGTCCCGAAATGCGAATTTAGGCACCCGAAATGGCCTATAGCTATGCCAAACATGCACAATATGGACATTCAATGCAAAGACAGAAGCTAAACAGAAATGTGATGCAAAATAAGGCTCAAAAGTGGCTATAACATGAGGTATACAAAATAATCACCAAACAGCCAAAGACCCTTAATAAAACATGTAGAATGGACCAAAATAAGCACTTTTCTAGAACTATAAAATGGCCAAAAACAAAAGCATGGTAGGCTAACTAAACATGCAAGAATGGGGAATAAAAGAGGGATATAACATGAAGTGACCTATGGAAGCCCCAAACCATGAAAGGACCTAAATGAAACATGAATTATGGACCAAAATAAGAACTTTTTCAGAACTGTAAAATGGCCAAAAACAAAAGTATGATAGGCTACCATTGCATGCAAGAATGGGGAAGAAAAGAGGAATATAAAGGTAGGTACAACATGGAAATCCCAAATGGTGTTGAGCCCTTCTTCAATGTTGAAGAGGGGCTCAAAATAAGCCTAATATCAGTTTACCACATGCTCGAAAATAAATTTCTCATGGGTCAAAAATAGCATGCAAAATTATGACATACAAGAGGATCAATGAAGCAAGTGTGTCATGGAGGGCTCAAACAGGGTTGAGCCCTTAATGAAAAGTGAAGATGAGATCAAAATAGGGCCCTTTTTAGTTAGGGCTGGAGCTTGAAACAAAAAGCAAGTGGGGCTTACAAATAGATCAAGAAAAAGGGTCAAAAGGGTAAAAGCATTACTTGCCCTTGAAGACTCAAACTTTTGTTGCTTCTTGGATGAATTTGCAGCTTCTTTGACCTTTGAAAAACCTTCCTTGTTGCTGGAAATGAGGTGGTGGTGGTAGAGCTTGGTGGTGTAGAAGGAATGATGGTTAGGGACTTAGGGTTTTTCAAGGAATTGAGAAGGATGGAGATGGAGTTGTGTATGGAGGCTTGAAGGAGAATTTTTCTAACCCTTGTAAGTGAGGCCACCAGCTGGTTATAAGGGTTCAAAAGAGGGTGTAAAGGTGGGGGAAAAGGAGAGCAAAATTCCCCCACAAAATATCCCCCGGATAAATATCTTGTCTGGGGGATATTGCCCCACAGCTGTAAAGTGCACAGTGCAAGGAACACGGCCGGCCTATCACTTTTGTTGCAGGTGGCCGGCCGGCCACACCCCCTAGCCGGCCGGCTAGGGGTCAAAAGGTTCAATGAGATTTTCTGGCCGGCCAGCTACTGGGGAGGTACTCCTATGTGTGTACAACACAACCATGTGGTTCAAAGTTCAAGAAAAAGGGTCCAAGGGGTTCAACATTAGCCCGGAAAGAGGGGTTCAAAAGGGTCAATTTGAATTACTGGCCGGCCATGAACTTTTAGTGGCCTCTCATGTGTGTAGATCACAGATATGTGGTTGAAAGTTCAAGAAAAATGGTCCAAGGGGTTCAACATTAGCCCGGAAGAAAGGGGTCAAAAGGGTCAGGTAACCTTAATGGCCGGCCACCAACTTTTAGGGGCCTCTCAGGTGTGTAGATCACAGATATGTGGTCGAAAGTTGGCAACACTAACTCCAAGGTGTTCAACATTAGCCCGGAAGTTGGAAAAACGGGCGCCGGGAGGCTCCGGAGGATGTATAACTGGTTGCTGCAACAATTACTAGCCTTCCACCCTTCCATGACCTTCCTAGTGATGAAACAGAGGTACCTGCCAAAAATGAACAAAAACCGATGCAAAACAAATGTTCGGGGGCCAAAACACGCAGTTCGGGATCCCGAAAAATGGGCTGTTAAGCACCGAAAATGGCGTTTAGCCACGAAGTGGGTTTCCGGGACCCCAGTGTCCCTCAAAAGGGAGCAAATAAGATGTATGCCAAAAATCAGAGCAAACGGAGATGGTTAGGCGGTCCCGAACCGAGGTACACGGCCTGACGGCTCCGAAAACCGGGAACCGGGCTCCGAAATGGGCAAAATGGCCTACGGCCACCAAATGTAGCCCACGGCCACTGAGAGATGGTCTACGGGACCTCTCCCTCCCCTCAGGAAAAGAAACAGAGAAAACCGAGTCTGGTTCGCAAACCGAGGCAAGGCACCGAAGAAGGTCCGGAAGTTCGGAGGCGGGGCTCGCAGCCGCGACTCTGAAACTTCTGAACGAGCACATTATGCAATATCACCAAGTGCTCAACTGGTGACGTCTGAGTCTCAAGGTCGGTCAAAAATGGGGTGTCTACAGTTGCCCCTCTTTGACAGAACTCGGAAGTCACAAGTGACGGGAGTGAATGTCAAAGCCCAGAGACGACCCATTTTTGACAAGGCCGAAGACTTAGACAAACATACAAGATAAACAGAGACGTGCTCGCAGGCAGGGGGCAAAATGCGAAATGATAATGCAAGAAGATTTTGAAGATTGGACTTATACGCTACGCGAAGCCGGTTTTTGAAAGTTGGACTTATACGCTACGCGAAGCCGATTTTGAAGAGTGGACTTATACGCTACGCGAAGCCGGTTTGAAGAGTGGACTTATACGCTACGCGAAGCCAGTTTGAAGAGTGGACTTATACGCTACGCGAAGCCGGTTTGAAGAGTGGACTTATACGCTACGCGAAGCCAGTTTGAAGAGTGGACTTATACGCTACGCGAAGCCGGTTTGAAGAGTGGACTTATACGCTACGCGAAGCCGGTTTGAAGAGTGGACTTATACGCTACGCGAAGCCAGTTTGAAGAGTGGACTTATACGCTACGCGAAGCCGGTTTGAAGAGTGGACTTATACGCTACGCGAAGCCAGTTTGAAGAGTGGACTTATACGCTACGCGAAGCCGGTTTGAAGAGTGGACTTATACGCTACGCGAAGCCAGTTTGAAGAGTGGACTTATACGCTACGCGAAGCCAGTTTGAAGAGTGGACTTATACGCTACGCGAAGCCGGTTTGAAGAGTGGACTTATACGCTACGCGAAGCCAGTTTGAAGAGTGGACTTATACGCTACGCGAAGCCGGTTTGACGAGTGGACTTATACGCTACGCGAAGTCGGTTTGAAAGTTGGGGATTCATGCAATGCACTGTAACGTAGTGGCTAAAATGCAATGTAATAGCTAAGAGGTAAAGGTACCTTACAGGGGCAATTGGCAATGACTTACCTCATGCTGCTGGGGATCTTTCGCTTCTTTTTGGTTGAACTGCAGGTACTACTTTTCTCCCTGACCATGGTCGCAGCTTTCCCTATTCTCCAACGGGGTGACAGACTAGGTTGGTTCAGTATCCAGAATTGAGGTGCATACACGCTATCTCAACCTATGGGGCTTCCATACAGATTTCAAGCCGAGGACACGCCTCTGGGTATTTAAACCAGACTTTAGTCACGGAAATCCCGAACCTTTGCGTTCTAGGCATGAGCCATCCGAACTCTAGTTTCCACCGTCGCAATTGGTCTCCTAGGAACTCACCGCGAACACAGGCAGGTGGCTATACCAGACCACCAGAAGTCGTTTGGGCACGACAAACACCAAAGGAATTACACCTTTAGAGGATTTAAGGTCTCCTAGACCAGGAGTGCACAAGATAGTGCGAATAAAGATGCAGGATTTAAGGTCTCCGCAGACCGGAGGATTTAAGGTCTCCTAGACCGGGGAGTGCACAAGACAGTGCGATGCAGAGTGAATGCACAAAACAGTGCTAAACAGATGCACAAAATAGTGCGATGCTAAAGGTGTACAAAACAGTACGAGCAAGGTGAATGCACAAAACAGTGTGATACCAATAAGGTGCGCAAGATAGCGCGATACAATGCACTAACAAGTACAGGTGAGATGCGCAAGATAGCGCAATGGAAAGCATGCAAAATGCAAGTAAGGTGCACAAAACAGTGCAATGCGCAAGAAAGCGCGAGTGATTTGAAATGCACAGGACAGTGCGATACGCTAAATAGCGCGATTGATTTTGAAATGCACAAGATAGTGCGATACGCTAAACAGCGCGATTGAAATGCACAAGACAGTGCGATACGCTAAACAGCGCGATTGATTTTGAAATGCACAAGATAGTGCGATACGCTAAACAGCGCGATTGAAATGCACAAGACAGTGCGATACGCTAAACAGCGCGATTGATTTTGAAATGCACAAGATAGTGCGATACGCTAAACAGCGCGATTGAAATGCACAAGACAGTGCGATACGCTAAACAGCGCGATTGATTTTGAAATGCACAAGACAGTGCGATACGCTAAACAGCGCGATTGATTTTGAAATGCACAAGATAGTGCGATACGCTAAACAGCGCGATTGATTTTGAAATGCACAAGACAATGCGATACGCTAAACAGCGCGATTGAAATGCAATGCACAAAATAGTGCGAGTGAAATACAACCACAAGATGCACAAGACAGTGCTAGTGAGATACAAAGTGTAAGTGCACAAGATAGTGCGAGTGAATGCATGTTCCATGCAAATGAGGTGCATTTTCTATGCGAGTATGGAAGAGTGCATTTTCTATGCAAAAGATATGAGCATTTTCTATGCAAGAAACAGGAGCATATTCTATGCAATATTGAAAGCAAATTCTATGCAGAATCGAGAGCAAGCATATTCTATGCATGAATCATAACGATGTGTGGCACGCATGCAACAATAGTGTATATGAAAATTCACATTCTATGTAGTTGAGGAGTATCAAATATGTACTCTGATGCCTCTGATTTACCTCTTAGAAGACTTTGCAACACACTTAGCTCAAAGGGGCACACCCTGTTCATACTGGCGAGAGGTAACATCTGCTGCCGCTGCTTTAATTGCCATTCTGACTTGAAGCATGCTTAAGCTTGGAGTAGAGGCACGCTCATTCTTCAGGGCACTGGCAAGGCCTGAAGAGGTACATATGGAATGCAATCTCAGAATTTTCCGAAGGTGAAACACACTCAGATGCTCAAAATTTTCCCTATTTTCTTTTGCTTCACAGTCCGGAACTTATATAGCTTCAGATAGGTCCTTGTTTTGCTGTTCTGACATGACTTGGGCTGAACCCTGCGGTTTTATGAAAGAATGAATCTTGTTTTGCACAGATGTGGAGAACGGCACGGCACTCGGAGCGCAAAACGATTTTATTTTGAAATTGATAAATGAGCTCTTGACCGGGTATCGAGCCTACGACTGAACACAGCAAGACAACTCAACACGGAAATAAAAGGCACACAACCTAGACACATCGGGTAACACTCGAAACGACTCAAAACAAGAATCGAGATAAAACAAAAAGACACGACACTCAAATGTGCACAGGGAGCCTGTTTCACCGGGTAGTGTTTTCCACCCTTTCTTATTTGTGGTTCTCACATCACTCGGCCCTCAAGCTCTGTTTTTTCTGAAAAAGCCCCTTTCTCACTTTTTCTCTCATCGTACATCTCTCTATTCTTCAATCTCTCGTTTTTCATCCCTCCCCTGGGTGGTTGATGGATGAACAGGAAGTCGCGGGCTCACGCCCAACATAATCAGCTCGCGGCTTTTTCCTTCGGTGACATCTGTCGATGCGCCGGATGAGGGAATGGAGCATCTTGATCCATTCCGAATTGTGCTTCGCACTCGGCTTGATACCTTGCTGCTTGGAGGATGAGAGAGCTTTCAGCCCTTTGTTGTTAACTTCGGTCATTCCCCCTTTTTTTTTTGGCGGGTAGAGTGGCCTTTCTGGAAAGTATGTTGGCAATGGGGAAAAGACAGGAAGCCTGACTCAACTGTGCCCGTAGTTCATCATTTTGACCATTTTTTAGTTTTAGTTTTCTCCTAAAAATTTTTTTTGACCAAAATGAGAGTTAGATTAACATACTTGTTCAATTTTCTGATTTAAAATCATGCAAGTTAGGCAGTGAGCACTGAGAGTTTTCCTTTTTTGGGTCCAAGAAATGGTCCAGTTTTGAAAATGGAATACTTTTCGAGAAGATTAGTCAACCTCAGTAAAAATTCTCAAAAACTATTTTTGCAAACGGCCACCGCTCAGCGAGCACGGAACCTACTCTCGAGATGCACAACCTCGGATTCAAAGGAAAATTGCCCCTTGCTTGAGGGGAACTGCATGGAAACGGAATGTTGCCCCTTGTTTGAAATGGCACCGCGGCGTTCTGAATGGCAACGGAAAGTTGCCCCTTGTTTGGATAGCACCGCAGCGCATTGAATGGCAACTGAAAGTTGCCCCTTGTTTGAATGACACCGCGGTGCATTGAATGGCAACGGAAAGTTGCCCCTTGTCTGAATGGCACCGTAGTGTATTGTAGTCAGTCCTCAGAGCGACGAACGCAACCAGACTCTCAGATATAGAGAAGGCAAAGATTATCAGAACCATTACATGGAAATGATTGAGTTTGAAGTGTTTTACGGCTGAACTTCAGAATGAAGTTGCCTACGTATTCCAAAGATGGGAATCAAGCCTCACGTAGTTCGGGGTTAAGGTACACTCGGGTATTAACCTCTCCTTTTTAGGCTCTAACTTTTGCCAAGGCGCCCGTTACGGGTTTTCGACCTTGCGAGCTTTGTTCTTCTTTTCTTTTCAATTCTTTTCATTTCTTTTTCCTTTTTTGATTTTTTCGTTCTTTTCTTTGCATCTTTCTTTTTTGTTCTCTTTTTTTCTTTTTGCATTTTTTGCTTCTTCTTTTTTTGTATTTTTTTTTTTTTTTGCTCTAACTTTTGCCTGGGTCACCCTTCCGGGTTTTCGGCCCAGCGAGCCTCTCAAGGGTAAAAGTATAACAAGTCCATGCCAAATGGTTTTGAGATCCTGGAGTCATCTGAATCCAGGAGAATGGCTGCTGCTTTGCTTTGTAAGCTTCTTCTGATGAGATCTGATCTTCTTGACCTGACTTTGGTGCCTCTTGTTCGATGGCTGCTTCAAATCTAGCCACACAGGCCTCACATCGTAGTTGACCATCGAACCTTCTGATTTCAAGTTCAAGGTTTGGAAGCGAAGGGGTTGAGTCTCGAGGCTGAGAGCGATCCTAGGCTGCACAATCTCAAGAGCGATTCCACACAGGTCTTCGCAAGACCGCGCAAAACATTTTGTTTTTGAAAGTTTTTAAGAAAGCAACAAATCGCTCGCGCTGAAGGTAGTGTGAAACCAGTCTGGATCAAGCCAGGGTCCTTTTCAGTACTCACGCTAACAAGCATGATTTCATTCATTAAGGGCTTAGCATGCCTCTCTTTCTCTCAAATGATCAGAGTTTTGCAAATCCCGAGGAATTCCTTCCTTTTCGTTTTCACCGCAGTGTTCAAAAAGTTTTGAAAAACTTAGGTTAAATGCAATGATTTTGGAGTGCAGAAGAGAGCAGGTGGAATGCACTGCCATTTCATTCAAATCCCGGCACAACTAGCACATGGCAGAAGCAAATGTGAGAGTGTGGAAATCACTGCTGTTTCATTCAAAATCTGTTGGTACAACTGGCTCCCTGGCAGAAACAGACTCAAAACAAAACGAAAAGACAAACACAAAACAAAATGGTGATGCCCGAGGTAACACCCCCCGGAATCACCCGACTCCTATACAACAGGACTGACTCGATACAACAAGACAGACCCAAAACAAAAGAGACTGACTCAAAACAAAACGACAGACTCAAAACAAAACGACAAGACTGACTCAATACCCAAGTCAGAATGTAGCATTCGCCAACTGCTCAAAATGGTGCGTGCCATACGTCATATCTGGAGTAAACTGAGTGCCGCCCGCAGGTGGTTCATCCCTCGATCACATCACGTTATCCCCCACAAATTCACTGATCAAGTGCCGATAGGCTTTGCAGGACTTGGTGCGGGGATGACCCCGTTGTCAAACAAATCTTGTACATCATGGCGCAGACGAAAGAAACTGTCGGTGTCATGACCAGCTCGCTGATGGAAGGCACAGTAGTCGGCTGAGTTGTGCGAGAGAGGGAGGTTCTTTGGTAATGGATGCGGCTCAAGGGGCTTCAAATGCCCTTTCTTGATCAAAACCTCTAGAGCCTTTGACAAAGGCATATAGAGGGCATGGAAGACCCTCCGACCTCGGGGTTGGTACTTCAAGGCATGTGGATTTTTACTGGGCGCACCAGCAAAGGGATTGGCAGGTGCTGGCCTGGTTTGCTGATCTTTTTCGAGTGCAGGATTATAGCCGAAAGGAACGTTTCTGATACAACGACCCTTCTCCTGGCTTGCCCCTTGATTCAAACTGCCCCCAACTTGAGTGGCGAAAATGTCGTCCACAGTTTTTGCAACGACCGTGTACACTTGCTCTTTGTTCAGTCCCTCGGCTTTCAAAGCCTCAACAGCCAACAGAAGATATTCATGAGGATCCATGTCCACCTCTACCTCGTTCTTTCCACTCGCCTCCACTTTACCAAGGGATTGACATTCCTCAAATATAGCTCGTTCCGAAATTGGGGAGCCTTTTGACATGAACTCCCTGGCATGTGATGTGGTTGATGACGGAGCCGATGTCCCGGAGGCCAAACCTATCACAGTTCTCTGAAGATCTTCGATCATTCTCTTCAGCTCAGAAGTCGTGGGCTCACGGGTTTGAGATGATTGGGGTCCAAATGCATCCATCGTGCTTAAGTCCATGCTTTCCGGGATAAACATCTCGGGTTTGAGTATATGGGTCGGGGTGTATATACTGGGGTTGTAGGTGGGTGGCAGTGTTTGGCTGAGGTTGAGATGTGGAGGAGGCACTTGGTCCTTGGGGTTTTGAGGTGGAACTATTGTCCGGTTATCAATGAGATTCTGGATCTCATGACGAAGGCGGTAGCAACCATCGGTGCCATGGCCGCGCTGCTGATGATATACACAGTATTTGCTGGGGTTATGTCTGGCAGGGAGTGGATTTGGCGAAGGTTGAGGATTAAGGGGTTTGAGGTGCCCTCTTTCCATCAGAACTTTGAATGCCCTGGTTAGGCTCATATGGAGGGGGTGAAAAATCTACCCTGAGCTCGGGCTGAGCTGGCTATTTGTAGGCTGACCTTGGCAAAAGGGTCGACTATGGCGACTGTGTTGACTTCAGCAGGTTTGGAAATAGTGCTACCACCAGCATTGGTACTCTTGACTGGGAGCTTTACGGCAACCTCGGTGGACCAATCCTCAATGTCGTGAATGGAGTTGAGGCCCTGTGCCCTCTGGAATTGCTTCTCAAGGTTCACAATTTTCACTGCAGTCGGATTGAATTCATTAACATCAGAAAAAGGAAGCCTCTCAGTAGGCTGCACCGGGGTTGTGGAAACTCGAGCTTGAGTCAACCTTTCTCGGGGATCTGGACCCTGCAAATCTTCAGCTAGTAGAAGTGGGTCAAAGTTCGGCTGGGGTCCCAAAGCCGGATACGAAACAGATGCCCTAGATGGGCGTTGCGTTTCAGCACTGGTCTTGTCCTGCATTGCAGTTCCCTGATTTAACGCTGCTATCATGGCCACAAATTCTTCCGAAACCTGTGCCATCACGGGTCTGCTGATGATGTGACTGGTGACTGTCGGATCAGATGAACAAAATGAACCCTATCTGGCCCTCTGTCTTACCTCAGCGAAGGAACACTGATTTGCCCTTGAACTGAATTCCTGACCTAACAAAGTCTATCAGCACTAGTCCAATGTACCCGGGGGATATCGAAGCCTTCTGAAGCTATGGTTCCCAGACTACCTAGCAAAAGAGAAAACAGACAGCACCTCAGCCTGATTCCACCAAAACAGATATGAGCACCAGGATGACTGTGCCCTCTACTGAATTCTGCCCCAAAATTCTGCCTGTAAACTGTTACCCTCAGGTAAAACTGATTCTTCCAAATATTGACGCCCGCAGGCCTGATGCCCAAACTACTAAACTGGTGCCCGCAGGCCTGATGCCCAAACTACTAAACTGGTGCCCGCAGGCCTGATGCCCAAACTTGTAGACTGATACATGCATTCTTGTAGAGACGCACTCTAAAGCACATAACAGATAAGTGAGAGCCAAAACACCCCTATGTTGGGGTAGGGTTTCCCTGTCCTATTTTGTCAGGAGCTAGGGTTTCAATACGCACGCAGCGGTTTCAAACAACCTATAAACGGGTAAGCAACCTGTCCTAGTTTGGAGTGGTCACTATGGATCCGAATATGCACTAGGTCGAATGGTCAAAGAGGGTGCCCCGGTGAAACCGGGGTTTCTGTTCCCATACTGGCAGAGCCCACAACCGGTCAGCCTTATGGTCATGCCTTGACAAGACAAGCCTCCGGCAAACCGTTCAGGAATAGTAGATGGCAAACACAGTGTCCTAGGCGCACCAATGCAAATGCAATGCAAAGAAACATACAAGTGTAGTCAAAAAAACAGATATCATGAGTTCGAGTCAAGTTCTCTAAATCCCCAGCAGAGTCGCCAGAAACTGTAGACGTCCCCCGAACGCCCCGGGAGGGTTAGCTCCCGTTCTGTTCATTTGGGGTCACTACAGCTCGGACTCTTAAAATGTCACGGTTCCTAATCTGGACCAAAGAGTCCAAATCCGGTAAATCGTTTTGAGAAACTGATTTTTGAAAAAGTAGTGCCAAACATGGACTGCTTTGCCAGATACAGAGTCGCCACCTAAATATTTTATTTTGGGAAATTTAGAAAACCCTGACTCGGTGCCAAGAGGCCACGTGTCCGTCATCACCAAAGTTGCCTCGGCTCGGGAACTTGGGTACGATTGGGGAAGGTCACTTCGTGAGCACCCCCGCTCGCCCGGTCATAGACCGGCCTCTACTAACCATGATATCTATTTTTGAAAATATTGTATGTTCTTATTCCGGTTATTAGCCTAGGTTACTATGTGATGCTCACAGCATACAAGTATAGACTGGATCGCCTGAATTGGAACAAAACATTTCATGCTTGTTTTTGAAAATGGTTTGCTACCCGCAGGTAGGCTTGAAACATTTGATGATTTATTCCAATTCAGATAACCCAACCTTCACCCACAGGCATTCAGGCAGGTATATCAGATAAGCACATAGCCTCATGGTAAGCATGCTATTCATGGCAGCACTCACACGCATGCAAGGATGCTAAAGCATAAAGCTTACCGAGTACTCCAAGCCAAAATAGGAATTCATTAGAAATCATGCATGATCCTAACTATACAGAAATGCCTAATGCAACACGTGCAAAATGCAATTTATAGCAGGCTCGGCTATTCTAAGATGGCATATGAAATGTTACAACTATCATGTATTCATCTTTGAAATTGAAAGTACAATGCAGTTAGTATGATGCGCCGAGCCCGGTGCATGCAATATAGATGAATGAAGGCAAACATGCTGTCATGCTGTATGCTAATTTAAACATGCCCTAATCTAACCATCATAAGCGGATAAATAAAAGGGAAGAAAGACGTGGGGTTGGAAGACATACAACACACACACGCACACTTATTACAGTTGTGCCCCCGCGCAGAGGGTCCGAATAAATAATACAGTCCAAATATTACAGTCCCGAATAAAAGAATATTACAGTCCAAAATATTACAAAATTCTAATTAATTAAAGAATTGACTAAGAAAGCAAATAAAACTGGCGTGCAGGCCAGGGACTGCCTTGCTTCTGATGGATGATGCATGTCCGGATTGTCTTGCGCGGAAATCCACCGGAATGCCCCAATTAGCCTCTGTTTACACCTGTTCTTGAAATGCGTGCCAAGCCCCAAAAGTTTGCTGATTCCTGATTTTGCTGCAACAGAGAGCAGGAAAGGGGCATAGCAATGTATTTGCACAGATATATGCATGTCTCGACCCTCGTGCCACCAATCACGCGTACCGAGGCATGATGGTCGAGGAGTCGAAATGCACAACTCAATATAGGATGAATGCACATGAAACTACAGCTAAAACCTAACTCCATCATGGATAATCCGGAGTGTCGGTGACTGGGGAATTGAGACACATTCTGTCACTCGGAGTACGAAATGTACCTCGTTTCCCGTGCCCGGGCTAACTCTTATTCCGGACACGATGCAATATGCATGGTATGCATGAAATGCAACTAAGATATAATCCTAACATACACAGGATGCTATGAAAATGAGATGCCTCGAAATGCGTGCTCACGGGCACACAAACTGAGAAAATGGCAGAATGCAACGAAAATGAAATGCCTCGAAGTGCGTGCACACGGGCGCGCAAACCGAGAAAATGATATGTGTCTCGAAATGCGTGCACATGGGCACGCAAACCGAGGCGATGATAGAATGCGATAAAATGGCATGGAAACATGATGTGGGCTTATACCAACATGAGTGAGCCTCAGCCACACTCACATAGGATGCCGTCGGATAAAAATGAAGTGCCTCGAAATGCGTGCACACGGGCACGCAAATCGAGGCGATGCAAAAGCGATGCGAATGACATGGAAAATGCAACATGGACTTATACTAACATGAGAGAGCCTCAGCCGCACTCACATGAGATGCCGATGGCAGAAAATGAAGTGCCTCGAAATGCGTGCACACGGGCACGCAAACCGAGGCGATGGCATACGCAATGCAATGACATGGAAATATGATATGGACTTATACCAACATGAGTGAGCCTCAGCCACACTCACATAGGATGTCGGTTGATGAAAATGAAGTGCCTCGAAATGCGTGCACACGGGCACGCAAACTGAGGCAATGACATACGCAATGCAAATGACATGGAAACATGATATGGGCTTATACCAACATGAGTGAGCCTCAGCCACACTCACATAGGATGCCGGTTGATGAAAATGAAGTGCCTCGAAATGCGTGCACACGGGCACGCAAACCGAGGCAATGCAAAAATGTGATGTAATGACATGAAAATGATAGCAATCATTCTAATAGAATTTCAGCAGTAAAATATGGGGGAAAACAGCCCCGAAATGAGGCGAAATGACATGAAATGCACGGAATTGTCCCGAAATGCGAATTTAGGCACCCGAAATGGCCTATAGCTATGCCAAACATGCACAATATGGACATGCAATGCAAATACAGAAGCTAGACAGTCCCAAAAAATGCACTTTCACAGTTATAGACATGGCCAAACAGCAAGCATAGGTATGGTAAAAATGGCATGCAAGAATAGGGGCCAAAAGAGGGGTAATGAAGCAAGTGATATAAACAAAACCCAAACTGAAAAATTTCCTTCTACAACATTGAAGAGGGACCAAAAATATGAATATTTACAGTATATGGCAGCCTCAAAATCAGTATACAAATATGATAGAAATGTGATGCAAAATAAGGCTCAAAAGTGGCTATAACATGAGGTATACAAAATAATCACCAAACAGCCAAAGACCCTTAATAAAACATTTAGAATGGACCAAAATAATCACTTTTCTAGAACTATAAAATGGCCAAAAACAAAAGCATGGTAGGCTAACTAAACATGCAAGAATGGGGAATAAAAGAGGGATATAACATGAAGTGACCTATGGAAGCCCCAAACGATGAAAGGACCTAAATGAAACATGAATTATGGACCAAAATAAGAACTTTTTCAGAACTGTAAAATGGCCAAAAACAAAAGTATGATAGGCTACCATTGCATGCAAGAATGGGGAAGAAAAGAGGAATATAAAGGTAGGTACAACATGGAAATCCCAAATGGTGTTGAGCCCTTCTTCAATGTTGAAGAGGGGCTCAAAATAAGCCTAATATCAGTTTACCACATGCTCGAAAATAAATTGCTCATGGGTCAAAAATAGCATGCAAAATTATGACATACAAGAGGATCAATGAAGCAAGTGTGTCATAGAGGGCTCAAACAGGGTTGAGCCCTTAATGAAAAGTGAAGATGAGATCAAAATAGGGCCCTTTTTAGTTAGGGCCGGAGCTTGAAACAAAAATCAAGTGGGGCTTACAAATAGATCAAGAAAAAGGGTCAAAAGGGTAAAAGCATTACTTACCCTTGAAGACTCAAACTTTTGTTGCTTCTTGGATGAATTTGCAGCTTCTTTGACTTTTGAAAAATCTTCCTTGTTGCTGGAAATGAGGTGGTGGTGGTAGAGCTTGGTGGTGTAGAAGGAATGATGGTTAGGGACTTAGGGTTTTTCAAGGAATTGAGAAGGATGGAGATGGAGTTGTGTATGGAGGCTTGAAGGAGAATTTTTCTAACCCTTGTAAGTGAGGCCACCAGCTGGTTATAAGGGTTCAAAAGAGGGTGTAAAGGTGGGGGAAAAGGAGAGCAAAATTCCCCCACAAAATATCCCCCGGATAAATATCTTGTCTGGGGGATATTGCCCCACAGCTGTAAAGTGCACAGTGCAAGGAACACGGCCGGCCTATCACTTTTGTTGCAGGTGGCCGGCCGGCCACACCCCCTAGCCGGCCGGCTAGGGGTCAAAAGGTTCAATGAGATTTTCTGGCCGGCCAGCTACTGGGGAGGTACTCCTATGTGTGTACAACACAACCATGTGGTTCAAAGTTCAAGAAAAAGGGTCCAAGGGGTTCAACATTAGCCCGGAAAGAGGGGTTCAAAAGGGTCAATTTGAATTACTGGCCGGCCATGAACTTTTAGTGGCCTCTCATGTGTGTAGATCACAGATATGTGGTTGAAAGTTCAAGAAAAATGGTCCAAGGGGTTCAACATTAGCCCGGAAGAAAGGGGTCAAAAGGGTCAGGTAACCTTAATGGCCGGCCACCAACTTTTAGGGGCCTCTCAGGTGTGTAGATCACAGATATGTGGTCGAAAGTTGGCAACACTAACTCCAAGGTGTTCAACATTAGCCCGGAAGTTGGAAAAACGGGCGCCGGGAGGCTCCGGAGGATGTATAACTGGTTGCTGCAACAATTACTAGCCTTCTACCCTTCCATGACCTTCCTAGTGATGAAACAGAGGTACCTGCCAAAAATGAGCAAAAACCGATGCAAAACAAATGTTCGGGGGCCAAAACACGCAGTTCGGGATCCCGAAAATGGGCTGTTAAGCACCGAAAATGGCGTTCAGCCACGAAGTGGGTTTCCGGGACCCCAGTGTCCCTCAAAAGGGATCAAATAAGATGTATGCCAAAAATCAGAGCAAACGGAGATGGTTAGGCGGTCCCGAACCGAGGCACACGGCCTGACGGCTCCGAAAATCGGGAACCGGGCTCCGAAATGGGCAAAATGGCCTACGGCCACCAAATGTAGCCCACGGCCACTGAGAGATGGTCTACGGGACCTCTCCCTCCCCTCAGGAAAAGAAACAAAGAAAACCGAGTCTGGTTCGCAAACCGAGGCAAGGCACCGAAGAAGGTCCGGAAGTCCGGAGGCGGGGCTCGCAGCCGCGACTCTGAAACTTCTGAACGAGCACATTATGCAATATCACCAAGTGCTCAACTGGTGACGTCTGAGTCTCAAGGTCGGTCAAAAATGGGGTGTCTACAAGGTGGTTATAAAGGAGGTTCTTGCAGAGGTCGAGGAAGAGATGGTAGCAGATTTTTCAGTGGCAATTCTTCTAGTTCTCGAGGCAGAGGAGGTAGATTTTATGGACAGAGTTCACATCAAGGTTTTTCTCAATGAGGATATCAAGGATATCACTCACCTCATTCTTCTACTGCTCAACATCCTCATTCTTCTACTGCTCAACATGTTTCTTCACAAGTACTTTGTCAGATTTGTGGCAAACCAAATCACTCAGCATTAGAGTGTTGGTATAGATTGGATACTTCCTTTCAGCCTGCCAGGTCTTCCACTTCTCAAGCATATGTTGCCTCCACATCCTCTCAGCCTGGTTTTGTCATTGGTGACAGTTCTCATATCAACACTAACACCAACTAGTTTTTGGACTCTGCTGCTACCAGCCATATTACAAATGATTTGAACAATCTGGCCTCATATCAACCATATCATGGTTCTGATCAGGTCACTGTTGGAAATGGTAATACATTACCTATACATCACACTAGTCAAGGTCTCCTCCCTACACCCTCTTTTCCTTTTCATCTATCCCAAATGCTTCATGTTCCTTCCATATCTTCCAATTTACTTTCAGTTCATCAGCTTATTTCTGATAATAATTGCACTATTACTTTTGATAAAGATGTGTTTCTCATACAGGACAAGAGTACCAAGAAGGTGCTCTATAAAGGCTTTCATTCCCATGGTCTCTATCACCTTCCTAGTAGTTTTGTCCCTGCATCTGCTGCTACATCTACTGCATCATATTCACCAGCAACATGTTTTCATTGTGCTGTTAATAGCTCTGCTTCTCTTAATTGGCATTTTAGATTAGGACATCCATCTTCTAGAAAACTTCAGTATCTTGTTAAACATCACATGGTGTCTTCTCCATCTATTGATATTAATAAAATGTGCTCCCATTGTTGTGTTTCCAAAAGTCATGGACTACCATTTAGTTTGTCAAATTCTACTGTCAATAAACCTTTGGCTCTCATTCACACTGATGTGTGGGGCCCATTCACTTCCACTATTGCTTCCTACAAGTATTATGTAATTTTCATTGATGATTATAGCAAATTTACCTGGTTATTTCCCATTTATTACAAAAGTGAGGTGTTCTCTATGTTCTTGGAGTACAAGGCTTTTGTTGAAAATCAATTTTCTACTCACTTACAAGTTTTAAGAAGTGATAATGGGGGTGAATATCTTAGTAACAAATTTCTTGATTTTTTAAAAAGTAAAGGTATTCAGCATCAATTAAATTGCCCCCATACTCCTGCTCAAAATGGTGTAGCTGAAAAGAAGCACAGACATCTCATAGAGACTACTATTGCACTTATGCATCACTTTTCTTTACCTCTTGCTTATTGGTTTGATGCCTTAGCCACATCTGTTTTTCTTATTAATAGGCTTCCTACTACTAAGCTTAATTTTCTCACACCTTTTAAAGTCTTGTTCCAGCAGCCTCCTGATTATACATTTCTTAAGACCTTTGGTTGCAGATGTTATCCCTGGCTCAAACCTTATACGACTCATAAACTACAACCTAGGTCTGTGCCTTGTGTGTTTCTTGGCTATGTTCCATCTACTAAGGGCTATAGGTGTCTTGATCCTTCCACTGGCAAGGTGTATATCTCCAGATAGGTTGTTTTTGATAAACATAATTTTCCTTTTGCTTCTTCCTCTGCAGTCCCATCTGTTTCCTCTTCTTTGTCCCAGTTCAACTCCTTTTTCTGGTCTTCACAACCTGCTTCTACTGTCATTTCCTCCACACTTACAGAATCTACACCTGCAGTTATACCTTCTAACAGTTCTATACCTGCAGCATCTATAACTATACCTTCTACAAGTTCTACACCTGTAGTTATACCTTCCAAAGGTTCTTTTCCATCTGTTCCTATTGTGTTTGGTCAATTTAATTATGTCCAACCTCAGACTGTTCAGTCACCTGCCCTACAGTCTGTCCAGCCTCAGTCTGTTCAGCCACCTGTACTATAGTCTATTCACCAGTCTGCCTCACAGTCTGTTTCTCCTCATCTGTCTTCTGCACCAATTCAGTCTCCTACTCTGCCTTATCTTTCTCAGGCTTCTTCTTCTATTTCCATTTCTTCTTCCTTCTCTTTATTCTACTAATACTCACTCTATGATTACTCGATCCAAATCTCTGCTACATTGTTTACTTACCACCACAGTCCTATCAAGAGGCTTCTCAATCAAGTGCCTAGACTGCTGCTATGAAGGATGAATATGATGCTTTAATTCGACAAGGAACTTGGACTTTAGTCTCTCTTCCACCCACCAAACAGGCTATTGGTTGCAAATGGGTATTTCGTCTCAAGAAAAATTCTGATGTCACTATTGCTCGGCATAAAGCCAGGTTGGTTGCCAAAGGTTTTCTTCAAACTGGAGGTATTTATTATTTTGAGACATTTAGTCCAGTAGCCAAGAAGCCTACTATTCGCATTCTTATCTGTTTAGCTCTTTCAATGGTCTATCAAACAACTGGACATTTCAAATGCCTTCCTTCATAGTGTATTGGAGGAGGAGGTCTACATACATCAGCCCATTGGTTTTGTTGACACCACACATCCTTCCATGGTTTGCAAACTCAATAAAGCCTTGTATGGCCGCAAACAAGCTCCTCGAGCTTGGTTTTTCACCTTTTCTTCCTTTCTTCGCACTCAAGGCTTTAAAGCTAGTCATTGTGATTCTTCTTTGTTTGTTAGGAAGACTTCTCACTCCATCACCATTCTTTTAATCTATGTTGATGACACAGGGAGTGACTCCTCTTATATTTCTTCTCTCATTACCCACATGCACTCTACTTTTTCAATGAAAGAATTGGGGTTTCTTAACTATTTTCTGGGCATTGCTGTTACCTCTTCCTCCTCAAGTTACTTCTTATCTCAAAAGAAATATGCTACTGAAATTTTAGTCAAGGCTGGTATGACAAACTGCAAGTCTTCTCCTTCATCTATGACCATTAAATCTTCTACTGATCAAGAAGACTTTCCTTTCTCTCAGCCTTCCATCTATCGAAGTCTTGTTAATGCCTTGTAATATCTGACTATAACCCGTCCTGACTTAGCTTTTACTGTCAACCATGCTTGTCAGTTTCTTTAAACCCCTCTCACCAATCATTTTGCTTTGGTTAAGAGACTACTGAGGTATCTTAAGGGCACTGTTTATCTTGGTCTTCAATTTAGTTCTGGCCCTCTCACTTTAAATGCCTTTTCTAACTCGGATTGGGCTGGTTGTTCTCTTGATCGCAGATCTACCACTGGTTATTGTGTATTTTTAGGTCCAAACCTCATCTCTTGGTCAGCAAAGAAACAGCCCATTGTCTCCAGGTCTTCTACTGAAGCTGAATACAGAGCCCTTGCTCAAACAGCTGCTGAACTTAGCTGGATTGGTATGCTGCTCTCTGATTTGTTTATCTGTGTGTCAGCTCCTACCCTTCGGTGTGACAACATGTCTGCTATCTCCTTGTCCAACAATCATGTCTTTCATGCAAGATCCAAGCATATTGAAGTGGATTATCATTATGTTCGTGAACGGGTTGCAGCTAAGAAGTTGCACATCAATCACATCTCCTCCATGGATCAGCTTGCTGATTTGTTTACTAAACCTCTTGCCTCCCCTTGTTTTCTTTATCTTTAGACCAAGCTTCTGGGCTATCCCTCTCCCATCAGCTTGCAGGGGCACGTTAAGGAGCTCAGCCAAACAGCAGAAAACCAAAGCAGAGCCAAAGCAGAGGAGAATCACGACTCAGCTCAAAACAGAATTAGTTAGGCAGTTATGAATTAATCATAGTTAGGTAGATTGGTTATATTTCCGTTACATGTAAACTGTAGTTAAATAGTAGTTACACAGTTATTCTCTATAAATATGTATATGCACTGTAATCAAAGTTTTATGAAATGAAACAGATTCAGTTTTCCTTTAATATGGTAACCCACTAGCGAACAAAAAATACTTGTTCAATAATTTATTGTCAAACAAAAAGTATATGCTTGGTAACTCACTGCTAAACATTTCCAGTTTCATTTTTCAGACTTTTTTTTTTATAATTATTATGTGAAGGCTTGGTGCATTGTTAATGGATTATAATCATGAATTTATTACAGACGAGGTTTATTAAATTTATCTACTTCCTGGTCATCTAGTGCCTCTAAAAGCAAATAGTTGGACTCATTTTCATCACCCGTATACTAATGGATGGAAGAAAACATATACTACCTATATTGATCAATTTCATATGTTTGTGAGTCCTGATGTAGTAACTACCGAAATATCAACCTAGATGGATTGTGATAACATCTCAGTGTGTTTTTATAGATGTTTATATTGAAAAATTTGAAGTTATTTGTATTGACAAATTTTATGAATATTTGTACACTTTATGTTTTTATGGATACTTAATATTTTAAGGAAAGTGAATTTGTAAACGTACGGCAACAGATGACACAAATTTTATGAATGCTTGTACACTTTATGTTTTTATGGATGCTTAATGTTTTAAGGAAAGTGAATTTGTAAACGTACGGCAATAGATGACTGGACAAATCTATTTTGTTCGGCAATATGACATCGGAATAATCCAAATTGGTTGGCAATGTATAACTGAACAGGTCCATCATAAATTTAGGGGAAAAAAAAGTGATGTTTTAAGAAAAATGAATATGTAAACGTGCGGCAACAAATGACTAGACAAATATAATTTGTTTGGTAATATTACACTGGATTATTTCATAAAAAAAAAAAAAAGATATAATGAGAAAAATCTATAGGGATTTTGTAAAAAGTTTAATTTAGAGTTAGTTTTGGTATTATAAAAGGTGTAATGAGAATTTTAATTATTTCTTAAAGGTGTAATGAGAAAATAGGTATAAAGAGGTAAAATTGTGGTATAAATAGAATTTCTCTTCGCTAAGGCTTATAATAAGGGTAAATTACACTCTCACCCATAACGTATGAGTCATTTCTCACTTTAGTCCTTAAAGAAAAGATCATCCACTTTGGTCCCTAATTGTCATTTTCCACTTTGATCTAATTATCGACTTTCATCACAATTAATGGGCAATTTAGAAATTTTAAAAATTAAGTTTCTCATTTCGGTTTAATTCATAAATCCGTAGCCAACCTAATCTCAAAACGATCTCATCTCCAAATCCTCTCAATTTCAAAAAGCAACTTTTTATCATACGACAGAAAATAAGAAATTATAGTGAGTGTGCGTTATTCAAAGAGCAAAGAGGCCACAATCGAATGGTAGAGGCTAGTGAAGGAGATGAGGTGGTGGTTAGTGGTTAGTTGCGGAGGATGTGGTGAGGGAGGGGAGGTGGTTGATTGTGGAAGTGGGGTAAGAAGATAAATAAAAGAAAAGAAAATAAGAGAGGATGGGAAAATGAAAGGGGTGAAGGCTTAAGTGTTGTTGCATGACAACATTTTAGTGAATGATGTGGTAAGTTGTGATTGGGAGAATCTATTTATTTATTTTGAAAAACCATTTTTGGGGGGTTAAGGACCAAAGAAGGATCATTTTTTTTAAAGAACCAAAGTAGGAAAAGGCACATATTTTAAGGAGTACATGTAATTTATTCTAATTTTATCACAAAAGTATTACGGTTGTTAAAATTTGGAACTAAATAGGAAGAATTTGATAGTTTAAGGACTAAAATAAGAAAATCGTTTTATAAGAACCAAAATGAGAAAAATGTTATATCTTGGGGGTGAAAGTTTAATTTACCCTTAGAATAAGCAGTTGTGTATTGTGGTCCTACCTTAGAGGTTCCTTAACAGCAAAACAAAAATAAAATAAAAAACAATCAACAGTAGTTGGATCTTGACATGAATTAAAGGTCAGATAGGTAACATGAAACAAAAGAAAAATAATAATAATAATAATAAAAAAGGTAAGAGTTAAAATTCCACAACCACCTTGCCAACCTGTGAAGTTGAATGCTATATTAAATAGACATATTTGTTTGACCTACAAATATAAAGTAATTTATTATCTGCATGTGAAAGCTTTCCAATCATACCCACATATATATCATCTTCCTTTTCAGGTTATCTCTAAGGTCAAAGAAATCCAGCTATACCATCAATGGATTCAAAAAACAAAATTCATAATAATTTGTGTGGAAGGAAAATTCAGCCACCAATGAGAAAATTAACCCAATTCTCTCAAATCACAAAATATCAAGAAAGAAATTTGGGTTACTATAATTCTTTAGTGTAACATGTGAATTTGATCCAAATTTTTAGGATATGAGAAAAGAAGGGTGAGAAGAGGAGGATGACGGAAGACAAATAATGAAAACTTTTGATCCAAGTTTTGAGTTTTGAATGGGAAATCACATGCCTAAAACTTTGCCATATATACATATATGGTAAATTATACTTTGTATCCCTACACTTTGAATCAAATTTTATTTTGGTCTCCACATATGAAATCATAACAGTCGACTTCCTATACTTTTGGTCAAATCCTACTTTGATCTCTATATATGAAATTGTGACAATCAATCTCTTATACTTTTGTTTAAATTCCATTTTGATCCCTATACAAGTGTCAATGTTCCCATTCTATTCCTCCGTTGTTTAAATCTTTAATAGAATCCAGTCATGTGACAAGTATGTAACTATGAATTGAGGGTAAAAGAGAAAAATCATCCATATCTCCAACAATACACACTTTGTCCTAGTTGATAAGCATGTGAGAGTTATATAATATAATATATATGTTCGTATGCTAAAAATAAGGACGAAAATGTAAGAAAATAGAACTTTTGAAATCAAAAAAGGTAGCAGAGAAATACCAATATAAAAAAAAAATGAGGCAACAAAGAATTTCGTGATTTCAATTTATACAAAATCTTAGTTCGTCTTCTTAATCATTCACGATCTGCATTTTATTTTAACCTAATATAATCATAATTTAATTTAAATTTTAGGACGAAGTGTGTATTGGTAGGAGATTGAAATGATTTTTCTCTCTTACCCTCATTTCTTAGTCACATTCTTGTCGCATGATTAGATTATGTTAAAGATTTAAATAATAAACTAACAGAATAGAAACATTGACATTTGTGTAGGAAACAAAGTTGGATTTGACCAAAAGTATAAAGGGGTTGACTATCATGATTTCGTGTAGAGACTAAAATGAGATTTGACCCAAAATATAAGGAATTAATTGTCACAATTTTATGTGTAAAAATTAAAGTAAAATATAAGGGTGCCAAGTGTAATTTATCCTACATATATCTATATCCATTTGGGGTTTTCATCATCTAATTGAAAAGGTGAACTTTCTGTGTATGACAAGTAAAATGTCTCATCCATTCTTTTGATTACTTTGTTGCTTGTACTAGTAATGGAAAGTTTTAAAATCCATTTGACTTCATATCTGGGATGAGTAGCTGTTAAGCAGCTTTGATGGCTTCCTATGGAGGAAGTACTATAAATGTGTGTATATTATGATGGTATATCCTTTTCTTTCACATATAAGAGTGATATTATTAAAATTTTAAAAACGTTATATGTATGTAAATCAAAAGATATATTATTATGATATATTTATTACAAAAAATAGTCTCTTTTCAAAAAGAATAGACATTCTGTAAAATTTTATATTTTCCTCATTTAAAGATTTCTTTTTATTATACGATAGATTTTTCAACTTTTGTGATAAGATAGATTTATCTCGAGAAAAGAGAGATCTGGACAGTAAATTTCTCTAATTCGTTTTCAAGATTAACCTTCAAATGTCAATCATTGGATTTTTTTTTAATTATTAAAAACAAAAAAATAAAAACCTTTTCAAAAGTCAAACGTGCGAGGAAGAAAGTATTATATGTAATGAGTATATTATAATAGTGTAAATTTTTCTCACATATATGAGTTTTATTATTATAAATTTATAAATCTTACATGTATATAAGAAATATACATATGTAAGAGAAAAAATATATATATCACCCTCATGTATCTATTACATAAATACTACCCTCCTTCAAGAGGAGCTCAGATCCCGTATGCAAATTCAATGTCTCCTTATCCCAAGTATTCTCTCTACCCCACACGATAGATTTATCTAACCTACTCGACTGGCAAAAAGGGTCCACTTTGAGAGACGAGAGATCCAGACAATAAATCCCCCGTACAAGCTGCCACTGCAGAGGTGATCATTCAAGCACCAATCATTGGACTTTTCTTTAAAAACAAACCCCTTCATATCTAAAGTCAAGAGGAGAGAAATTTATGTACTACACCCACCATGTGATCAATATGCCATATATAAAAAAGCAGCAAGAAAATACACTGCAATTAGTTCCATACATATTCCTTGAATATGCTATAGGGCTTTTGGGACTCAACATCACACAAAAATAATCCAAACTATTCATGCTCAATGCAGAAGTCTAGCAAAATCTAATGCTTTAAAAACAGTAGAATCCATAGAAGAAATTAAATGAATCAAGCTGCTGATCAAAATAAGTCAACTTGCCTAGATAGGTAATAACCAACCAGAACCAGATGAGTGAAGAGACAAACTGCTTTTCCATTCAACAAAACCAAACAACAGAAACAGCACAATAGAATTCAAAGTTTTCAACCTATATATCTAACAACCACAAAACACAACTAATTTATTTATATAACACCTAAATAGTCTAAATATTGCAAAAGCAGGGTCAAACATTAGACAAAGTCCCACTTCACTTGTTTATTACCCAATTTCTGCAAATTACCAGCCCTTGCAAACCCTACAGCTACATTGTAAAAGCCAAGTACCATATAAAATATGGCCAAGGAAAAAATATTTCACTTGACCCTATCTATAACGATATCCGAGTTCAATAAACCCTAAAGGATTATTATTACTGTGGATATTCATATCAGCAATCTTCTTTCTAGTACCAAATCGAGACATCCTGCTTTGCTAGTGTATCCCTTGCAACTCCTGGAAAACCCTCAGCGTAATCAACTGATTGGAGATTGAAAGGAGATCCAAACATCAAATGGAAGTTGTCATTCGGGTTGGCCTCGAATGAAGAATTCAAAACCTTCCCCTGGTCGAACCGATCTTCCTGTTGCGAAAACATCTGACAGTTAACGGGCATGTTAGCTTCTTCAAATATATTACCACCACCCTCCATCACAGCCCCTTGACCAAGTATATAGTTGTTCTCCTGTTGGCAATGAACATTTGGTTGAGGAAGAGCCTGCGAAAGAGTCTGACCTTTGGTAACTGGGATGCTCACAGAATTTGAGTGCTTGTTTCCTTGAATATTAGCATCATAAAATGACATAAGCTCACTAATCATCTTCTGCCCATCTTCTGGAACACCAAGTCCTGATAGATCGAAGGAAGGTTGGATTGAATTAACTGATGGAACAGCTGGCTTGGGCTGAGCAAAAGATCGAGGGAAGACAACCGGTTTGAATTCATTACTATGGAAGTTTGGATGCACAAACTCCGAAGAATTGCTTCTAAATGGGCAAGTCAATTGATGATTGTCTCTGGATGACCTGTCATGAAAACCACGGCAGAGTTCACTATGAGGACATTGAAGGAACTCACATGTATAGATCTTGTGATCAATAATGGTGTTCAAGTCATTGGTTGGCTTCCTCTTTCGGGTGAAATCCAAATTAGTGATGACTTCATCTTTGATCGGATGAGATAGTTGTTGAACCGGTAACCTATCTTTGATTCTCTCCATACCCATGTTCAACAAATTGAGATTGTTGGGTTTTTGCTCCTGAACATCAAAGTTAGGTTCATCTTCAGGCCCTTCAACATCATACTCACTGCAATCATTAATGGCAAAAGACCCACTACCACCACTGGACAATAAGGGGGGGCAACGATCTGGGTAAAGTTCTCGGGCCAAAGCTTCCTCCTGATTGATAATTGCAAGCCAAGTGGCACTCTCTTTAGCTGTCATCTTGTCTTGCAAGCACTTAGACTGCCTTACAAGCTTGCGAATCTTGGCAATATCGGGAGAAATATGCTTGATCACTGCAGTGAGAACACCAACCTTCCACGCCTTCTTCAAATCATGAGGCTTCTTGTAAGGTGGAGGACCTTGATCCTTCTGCAAACCCAATTGAGGCCACCATTCCTCATTCCCAGTGGGCCACCACGGTGGAGGAACACCTTTTTCCAACGGAAACCGCCTTTGTGGGGGATCGCAATGCTGCATGAGAGCTGAAAGAAGTGAACCAAGCGTGGTGTCCTGTAACTCCTGCAAAGTGTGTGGAGTAGGCCCTACTGCGCTTGAGCTCTCGTTCTTCCCCGGGATCAAATTATCCGCTTGGTATTTCGCTATTGCAGCAGGGCCATTACGATCAAATCTCACTTTGTCCTTCCACCACTCACGAAGATTGTCTGATGCCCCACTCACCGGCTTTCCCTTCTCTGGAATGATCCCATAAACAAAGCCCTGGGCTTTGCAAACTTCCATCATCTTCAGCATGTATTTCAAAATCCCATCTTGGGCCCTCGACATCTTCTTCCTCCTTGCTTGCTCCTGGGACTGCCTTTGCTTGGCAGCATCAACTCCTTCCTTACCCTTATTCATTTCTTTCAAACGTTTCAGTCTCATTTTGTCCCTCCACATCCTTCTCTCAAGCTCATCCACATCAATCTCTTCGTCACTGTAATCATCGTCCACAACAGCCTCTGGTTCAGCTTGAGGGGCGGCCGAATCTCCATCCCCAAGCGGAGCAGAAAAGAAATCAAGATCTCCTCCAAATCCCATTTCATCAAACATTATCATCATCCCGTGCAACAAGCCCTAAAATCGGCTCAACCTTGGAAAAATTCCAAAACCAATTTGACTAGAAAACTCAACACAAATTCTAGTTCAATCAAATCACATAGTTTACCCACCTGCAAACACCCGTATAAAGAATAACAAAAGCACAATCAGAGAGTAGATTTCCTCTAAATCAGGCACATGAACTATTATTAACAGGCTCATGTATTTGTTTACCGCTAGCAAGGCAGACAAATTCACACAAACAAGAACCATGTACAAGCTACGTAACAAAAAAATAATTTCAATTTAATTGCCAAAAAGAGATATTTCCATTTTCTTTTCCCCCTAGAGCATGTTAGTAATTGATAGTATGAACCAAATATGTGAACATCACAATCAGCATATGTATTTGACATAAGGGCAAAAAGCAGAAGCAAATAATCCCATCCCACATCATCATCTTCAAGTCAGATCTGACAACATAACAAATAAACAGAAATAGGTTTCAACCCTTTCACCCACTAAAATTCCTAGAAAACACAAAAGAATTGAACTTTCCCGGAAAAATGAAACGATAAAGGACACTGATTGGATATGTAATCCAAGCAAAACCCAATTCAAATATTAAAAAAGAGCTAATCTTAGAACGGAAAACTCTCAATTACCCAATAAACTAATCAGGAAAATTCAACAGAAAAAGCTTTAATTGAAACACTAAACTAAGCTAACAAAGAAAAATTCAAGGTAAGTAGTAAAGACCGATTGATGATGGATCGATGAATCTGGGTATGTACAGTTCAATACAAAGAAAACCCACATCATCAAAACTAGATAGAAAAAGAGAAACCCAAGCAAAGATTCAAAAAGATCTGACATGAAAACGGAAAAGAAAAGTAATTTCAACAGATGTTTACCTTCAGACGTTGGATTCAATCTGTGTCAACTCTTCCTCTGCTGCAATACGATGAGATGAGCCACCAGAGTAGACACATAGAAGAGAGAGAGAGAGAGAGAGAGATGGGATGGGATGGGATGGGATGGAGAGAGAGGAAGAGAAAAGAGAGGTGGGCTGTATTATTGGTTCATGTGTGAGAAGGTGAAAAGTGTCGGCATTTGGTAAAGTAAAGCAAATTTAAAAATCTTTTGATTTTAATTTTTTTTATTAGAGTTAGAGAGTGTGTAGTGTAGATATTTTATACTAGTATGGAAAATGAATGCAGAAGGGTTTGGGGATAAGCGTTTCCAAGTCAGTTCACTGCATTTAAAGGCAATGGATGCGTCGGGACCGCGTCTGATGTGGCATATCCATATCATCCATGGCCCAGTTAAAAAGTTAAAAAAAATTAAAAGAAATAATAATTTATATTAATTTCTTTTTCTTTGTGTTTTTACTTCTTTTTGTAAAAAATTAAGAAATTATTTCAAACATATTAATTTTTTAACATCATATTTTAATTAAAAAAATAAAAAATTATTAAAAAAATTTGTTTCCAAACGAGATCTTATCGAAATATTATTTTTTGCTTACTATGTGCCATTTTGGGAAGAGATGAAAAACGCCACGTTTTTGTCCACGGAAGCAAAACGCCAAGCTGTCGAAAACGCTAAGACTTGCATTTGGGAAGTCACAAAAAAGCTGCCTTGTGAAATTACCTAAATACCCTCCATGTTAATAAATAACCTAAAATTCTAAAGTTTGGCAAGGGTATATTAGTCATTTTATTTTGATTTGATGTCATAAATAAATATTAAATAAAAAAGCAAAAAAGTCAATTTTTTTACCAACTTTCTAAATCACCTCCAAAAAAACCAAAAAACTTAGTAAAAAGTCAAAAGTCAGAAACACTCCTATTTTTTACAAAAAAAAAAATGTATAAAAAATCATAGATAAGTGATGGGGTGATTTATAACAAATAAGATTTAAAAAAAAAAACAAACAAACACGCAAACCAACTTGTTATCTTATTTAATTAAATCATATTCTCTATTTTGTTTGTACTTTTTTTTTTCAAAAAAAAGCTAATAAGCTAAAAAAAAAAAAAATTTCACTTCTCAAAATAGATCTAAGTAAATACATGGCTTATTTAGGCTTTTTTGGATATGAGAAAAAAAAAATGACTTTATTAACTTATCTGAATTATATTATCTTTTTTTATTTTTTTTACTTTTTTTTTTCGTAATAGACAAAAAACTTACTTATAAGTCATACTCAAAATAATCCATAGGTAGTTCTCAAACCAAGCCTAATGCATAATCATATGAACTTTTCTTAAGTGTGCAACTTACACCTTACACTTACGCCTTTCTGTTTGCTATCATGTTTTATGTTTACACCTTCCACTTATACGTTTTGTGTTGGTTGCATATGGTGTGCAACCTTAAGGGATTACACACCATAACAGCACCCTAATCATATAATTAAATATAAATTTTTATATGTACAAAATTTGATCATAGAATCCGACAAATTTTTTAGAATTTGGTTACCGAGTGCTAAAAGTGTTAGTTAAAAATATTTAGGTCAAGTTTGGCAACTCAAAAATAATCCATCTTTTTATCCATCTTTTTATCTTTTTATTTTTTTTCATTACATCACCTCTCTACTTTTCTGCACATCTTTTCGTAAAAAACAAAAAGTACATTTATTTAAGTCATTCCAAACAACCCTTTAAATTGATGGTACATTACATGCACGCTTATGCATTGTGTTCTAAAAACACTTATTAACAAAATTTAGTTTTTTATATGAGATATTTTGTATATTTGGTGAGGCCTTATATCTCATCTGTGATTGAATTATGTGCCCTTATAATTTTTCTTAATTAATTATGATTCATCAATTCAATTAAAGTGAGTTCAATGTTCTATTTTTTCACTTTCTTAAGAAAAGAATCTCTTCTAAATAATTTCTTTTTATCTTTTTGAAAAAATGGATGTTTTTATTTGGTAACACTATAAATAAATTGTTTATTGATTTATTTAGGTCACATTACCTTTTTATTTTTTTACATATCTTTCCGTAATAAATAAATAAAAAATCAACTTATAATTCATATCCAAAATAACCCAAATAAGATGTAACTCGTTTCTATTATCAGCATAAATTATAAAACTTATAACTTTTGTGTTACAATTTTAAGAGACAATTTGAAATATATTATTTAGTAGAGGACATAAAACATTACTCCTAAAACATTGAATAATTTCTTGTCAATGTGACATAACTTGTCATGTCTTTTATCATGTGGAAATGCATGTTTTTTCCTTAATTCATATTAAGGTAAATCAAAATGTTGTGCACGTAAATAGTATGTCATTAATTAATGAATTTATTATACCTGATTTTAATTGAGACGTGTTCAATTGAGCTAGTAATATCTCCAAACTTAATCCAAAATATAGAAGGATTAATTCCAAACTTGACCCGTTAAGCACTTTGATAAAATTTTGACAAGACAATTAAGGCAAAGGCAATAATCAAATTCTATACATTTAAATTTTTTCTTAATTGATTATGATTGATCAACCTAATTAAAGTGGATCCAATATTTTATTTTGCGAGAAATTGAATCCCCAACTAAATAACTTTTTACCTTCTTGAAAAAATGGATCCCCACTAAATAAGATATTTGATTCACTTCAATTATAGTTTAATTGATCATAATTGATCAAGGCTATTAATAATGTGATCATCCCAATATGTAAAAATCAAGACTACTAATAATGTGACAATCCCAATAAGCAAAAATCGAGTTGTAGGTAGGGGTGGGATGTTAGTGTAGACAAATTATATCAATTACTTTAGAAATATAAAAATCAATGATAAAATCGGATACAATCCTTTCACACAACTGTAAATTCACAAAGAAAAAAAGGAATGATTTATCTCATATGAGAAGATTGTATGTAATTCTGTGATCGGTTTATATATTTCTAAACTTTTTCAAATTATTAAGTATTTTTAGAACAAGTTCAGATGGTAGTCTAAACTAATAGCTATCTACATAAATTATAAAAGTCATCAATTTTGTATTAGAGTTTTAGGAAACAGTGTGAAATTAACATTTAGGAAAACGAAATGGAGCATTGCTCCCAAAACACTGAATAATTTCTAGTTAGTATGACATGACTTGTTGTATATCTTTTGTCATGTGGGAATGCATTTATTTTTCTTAATACGTATTAAGGTAAATTATAACCTTATGAGCAAAAATAACGTGTCACTAGTTAATGAATCTATTATACGTAATTTTAATTGAGACGTGTTCAATTGAGCTAGTAGAATCTCCAAACTCAATTCAAAATTTAGTGAGATTTGTGCCAAACTCAACTCGTTGAACTCTTTGATATAAATCCGAGCATAGGTTTTGGCAAGACAATTTGGGCTAAAGGCTATAATCAAATTCTATGTATTTAAAAATTTTCTTAATTGATTATGATCGATCAAATTTAAGTGTGTCTAATATTTTATTTTTTTACTATTTTGAGAAATCGAATCCCCAATTGGATAATTTTTTTTTTAACCTTCTTTAGAAAATGGATAAAACTAAATAAGATCTTTGACTCACTTCAATTAGATTAAAGATCATAATTGATCAAGACTATTAACAATGTAATGATCCCAATATGCAAAAATTGAGTTTTAGGTAGGGGTGGGACATTAGTGTGGAAAAATTATTTTAAGTTATTTTGAAAACACATAACCAAACACAATCATCTCACAAAACCAAACCCATTATCTCATATAACAGGGTTGTGTTCGATTCTATGATCGATTTCTATATTTGTAGACCTTTTCAAATTATTAAGTACTCTTGGAGCAAATCTAAGTGGTACTCTAATTTAATAGCTATTGGTGTAAATAATAGAACTATCACTTTGTGTTAAAGTTTTATGAGAAAATGTGAAATTTGTCATTTAATGATAATGAAATGGAGCATCACTCTAAAAGCATTGAATAATTTCTTGTTAGTGTGACGTGATTCATATGGTATTGCATTTATTTTCCTTAATCCATATTAAGGTAAATCATAATGCAAGGTGACATGTGTATGTGCCTTTAATTGAGATGTGTTCAATTGAACTAGTAGTATATCTAAACTAAATCTGAAATTTGGAAGGATTTGTGCCAACCTCGACTTGAATCCAACCTCTAATCCAAATTGTCTTGCCAAACCTGAGCTCGAATTTATATGAAGGGGAATGTCTAGTTAGGTTAGAGTTTTTCTTCATTGATTATGATTGATCAATTATATTAAAGTGAGTCAAATATTTTATTTTTTTACTTTATTTAATAATGAAATGGAGCATCACTTTAAAAGCATTGAATAATTTCTTGTTAGTGTGAGGTGATTCGTGTGATAATGCATATATTTCTTAATACATATTAAGGTAAACTATAATGTTATAAGCATAAATAGCATGTATATGTAATTTTATTTAAGACGTGTTCAATTGAGCTAATAATATCTCTAAATTAAATTTGAAATATAAAAGGATTTATGCCAATCTCGACTTGACATCAACCTCTAATCTAAATTGTTTTTGTCAAAGCCTGAGCTCGAATTTATATAAAGAGTTTAATAAGTCGAGTGAGGTTAGAATTTTTCTTTATATGATTGATTAATCCAATTAAAGTGAGTCAAATATTTTATTTTTTTTGCCTTACTGAGAATATGGATCTAGACATATTTGGTTCAAATTAACTAGGATTGTAATTAATTAGGACTATCAATAATGCGTTGATCGCAAGACACGAAAACCATAATTGGAGACATGGGTGGGGCGTTAGTGCGACTTGACTTGACTTGTCATTTTCTCACAATTTTTTTTGCATGTGGGGAATGTATTTATTTTCTTTGGTATGTGTGAAAGTAAATCATATGTCACCAATTAATAAATAATAATATTATAAATTTAGATTTATTTATTTAAAAATTATTTAGAATTGTTATTTTATCATTTAAATTTATTCTATATATAAATTTTACATTATATAAATTCAATCTCAACAACATAACTATCAGTTGAAATACATTTAGAATTTGAGGATAGGATTCATATTGTTTTTCATTAATAAATCCATGTGTGATTTTAATTTGGACAATTTTAATTGAGCTGTGAGTATTTTCAAACACCATCTAAAATTTAAAGGTTAGGAAATTCTATGCACTTGTAGTTTATCTTATTTTATTTTTTAATTATTATTAATTTTTCTTTAATTATAATAATATTTAGTTATATTTCATGTAATATTTAGTTATGACTTTTTTAAGTTATGTCTCAAAAAATATATAATTATATATATTTTTTAATTATAAAATATATATAATACGCACTTATTATGTTTTTTTTTATTATAAAATATATATAATAATGCACCTCTATTAAAGAATGTGTACCGTAATCATTCTTTTAAAAAGCTATATCTAAGCGCTACACCTCTAGGCCCCGTTTGTTTCCAGAGATAGAATGGAGGGGATTGATAGTGAGGGGATTAATAGTGAGGGGATTGTTAGCGAGGGTCGTTTGTTTTCAGAGATAGAATGGAGGGGATTGATAGTGAGGGGATTAATAGTGAGGGGATTGAGAGTGAGGAATTGTTCAATTATTTTTATATAAAATAATAAAACAAATAAAAAAATATAAAAATTAAACATTAATATTTTTAAAAAAATTCTCAATATATAAAAAATAAAAAAAATAAAAAAATTTATAATCCCCTCACTATTTTTCTAATACCATCTCTACCTCCTCACTATGAATCCCCTCCACAGGGTATTAGTAATACCAAGGCATTAGTAGTACCCTCCCCATCTCTCAAAAGATATTAGTAATACCAAGCTATTAGTTAGTCCCAAGGTATTAGTAGTCTCAAGACTATTTCTCAAAACAAACACCCCATATACTAGTCCCAACGTATTAATAATCCTAATTCTTTTGCTATAACCCCAAACAAACGGGACCCTAGTCCCTCGCAGATTTCTTGCTCAAACGTGCGTTTGCATTTATTACAAAGAGTTAATGTGTTAAGTCAATTTTATTTATTTATTTATAATTATTAATAATGATTGCTGAATTCAATTAAAGTGTAAACGCCCTACCTTGCATTATGAAAAGAATAATGTCATATACATTATTTAGCGTATTAATGAATATATTAATTGATAATATAATATAATTTAAAAAGTTTTTAGTATTTGTAATGTAATTAATAAGTGAGGTTAATAATAATATTAGGGTCTGGCTTTGGTCCAGTCTATCATCGGACTGGACCGTACTGTTGGGCTCGTGGGGGCCCACCACGGGTCTCGTTTTGAAAATCTGAACCATTCAATGTGTAAAATTCTTCGGGTATGTTTGATTGAATGGATTAGAGTATGGGATTGGGATTATTAATCCGTGGACCCAATTATCCAATGTTTGTTTTAACATTTTGGTTTAGGATTATTAATCCAATGGATAATTAATCCAACAAATTTGTAAGATTATTAGTAATGGGGTAGGGGTGGGATTATTAATCCAATAGATATTAATCCAATTAGATTGTGAATACCACACTAATTTAATAGAATTATTAATACTTCACTATTAATCTTGTGAATCAAACATGACCTTCGAGTACTACATGCCTGTAAAAAATCACGTTGATCGGATATCGATAGCTATGTGATCAAATCAATTTTTTGTCAACCGTTAATTTATTCACCGTCCATTTTTTTATACAAAACTGATTTGATCACATAGTTATCGATATCCGATCAACGTATTTTTTTACAGACATATAATACTCGAAGAGTTTTACACATTCAACGGTTCAGATTTTCAAAACGGGACCCGTGGTGGGCCCCCACGGACCCAACAGCACGGTCTAGTCCAATGGTGGACTGGACCAAAGCCAGACCCATAATATTATAACTAGTATTAATATACTAATTAATATATTAATTGATGCATATAACACCCATATGAGTAGTTTCTCATAAATAAATATTAATTGTGTTACTCTTTTTTTACACAATCTTATTAAGAAAATCATAATCAATTTAACTTTGGCCAACAAATACATGCCATGCCACCCCCTTCTACCCAAATCTTCTATTCTATTCACTTTGGCTATGTTTGGCATAGTTTTTTTTTTTTGGGTCACAAAAAGATTAAAAAAAAAAAAAGCTAAAAACTCAATACGACAAAATGTCACATTTAAATCATAATCATTTTATTTTTTCTCACAAAAGTGAAAATAGTCAAAAAAATCCATCCCAAACGAGGTTTTTTAGCTTCATACTAAAATAGTAAAAAAAACCAACCCACATCCCAAACGAAGACTTTGTTTTTATTTTAACAGCATTGTTATGTCCACACAATTTTTCCCCTACAATCCTTTAATAAGGTGGCAAAATAAAATGCATGTGATGAGAGTTTTAAAAAATTATTTAAATGTGGGTCAATTTTTTAAATTTTGCTTATCACATCATTAAGGAGATTGTAAGAAAAATAAATTGGGTAGATGAATCATTTTTTTTTTTTTTGAATGTATAAACAAAACCCAATATGACAAGAATATAAAAAAACAATAATATTATTATAAATCAAGACTTAACTATTTAGAAATTATTTAGAATTATCGTATTTTTGTTTAGATTGATTCTACACATAAATCACATACTATATAAATTCAATCTTAACCACACAACTCTCATATGGGGTAAATTTGGGTTTGTAAGTGGCGTTCGTAACATATTTAGAAATGGTTGAGTTTCTCTCATGTTGGGATCTCAACATAAGAGAACTTGAGGATCTATAGTGCTCATCATAAGTCCATTTCGATAATTCAAACCGTTTACTTTTTGAGATTCATTGAGCAAAATATTCATGAAAAAAATTAAATGGCTGGACATTGGTAATTATATGTTTGAATCAAATTTATATTACAAAGATGATTATTCGTGAAATTATATTTATTGCCCATTTTTTTAAAACAAATATGATTCAAATATGTAACTACCAATGTTCAATTATCTTAATTTTTTGCATAAATATTTTACTCAACGAGTCTAAAAAAATGAACGGTTCGAATCATCGGAATCAATTTTAAAATAGGCCTATCAAGTCCAAACACTCTCAAGTTGAGATGGCAACTTGAGAAAACCATAAACCTTAAACCCTAGGCCGAACCCTTAAAAATATGGTATATGCATAAAAAAAACTTAGACAACTTGCTCTGTTTGATCCTAACATAGATTTAACACCATACCTTAATCTCACCCACCTTGGTTACAGATAGTGATGTAAAAATGGCCCAGTTCGGCCTGATCTATTCGAGCTCGAGCTCGGGCTGACTAGCCGTCGAGCCTAGCGGGCTCCCTCAAAAAATCGAGTCGAGCCAGGCTAGCTCACTCGTACAAAATCTCAGCCCAAACCCAGGGGCTACTCAAGCCTCAGCCTCGGCTAAAGCTTGAGTCGGGCCTGACCATTTATTTATTTCTTATTTTTTTTCACCAAAATAGCTTGAAAATGACATTGGTCCTAGAGCGGGCCGAGTGGGCTAGGCCTTGGTCCCGGTCAAGCCTTGAGTGGACTGGTGGACTGGGCTTCAATCTAGGTCGGACCCCAAAATACACGGCCCAGGTCCAAGGTCACAGATTGGGCTTGGGCAGGGCCACAGGTGAGTTTCAGTGGATCGATTTTACATCTCTAGTTACAAATAGCCTCAAAAGTATTGGTATATCGAAAAAGGAAAAATAACTGCATAGTGGTGCAGCAAAAAAAAAATACAAACACATAAAAAAGTACATTAAATTTAAATTATTAAAATGTATAATATTTTTCATTAATTTATAATTTTTTTTTACTACACCAGTTATTTCTCTTATCAAAAATGTCTGTCACAACTCACTACACAATCCACACATCAAATGACCCACAGTACTAGTGTGTACCACATGATTAATCTGCCAAATGAAAATTTGATGAGAATTATAGTATAAGAATAGGATAATTAATTGCAATACAAACTGAGAAATATAAAGAAAATGCTATGTAGAAATTTGGAATAAACTACCCACTTGTATAAAGCTTAACTGAGACTGAAAGATCAATTCCCATTCAATATTTGTAGTACCTGGGGCGTTAGAAAAATCGACGTAACTGAATTCATCAGATCGATCAAAATTTCAAATTTCAGTCAGTTTTCATAACTTATGATATGTTTTGATTTAAAAAGAAAAAAAGAAAAAAAAAGAAAAAAAGAAAAAAGAAATGATACGAACTAAACTGACTGAAATATTATATTTAAATACTTTTTATATTTTAATTTATTAAATATTAGCATAGAAGCAACAAAATAATATATGTTTTATAATAAAAATTAAGAAGGAATGTATTCATAGAACAACTTTTACCATTTTTCTTCATTTATTTTTGATGCAAGATTTTACAAATTTTTGTAAACCCTTTAAAATCTCATGAGAATCCTTCCACTACACAAAATTGATAAAATCAAGAAAATCAAACCGTATCATGCTGTCTATATCAGTTTCTCAACTAACAAAATCAAAAAGTTTAGTTTAGTGCTAAATTCTCCTTCAATTCCGACCGAATCGAACCGTTTATATCCCCTACCCAGGAGACAGTATGGAAATATGTTTCGTTTGATTTTTATAATTTTTTTTTTAAAATTGACAAAAATTTAAAATGAAGTTAGTTAAAATAAATAAATAAATGACACTCATCATTTTCATATAATTTTACATTTTCTAAAGATAAAAATAATTCTTTTTAATTATAAAATATTATCTTAATATTTATTTTGTCAAGAAAAATTCAATTTTTTTAGAAAATTTTCAAAAAGGATGTAGATTCTCTCCAGTGGATTGGACGGTACTATTGTGCTCATGGGGCTCCGCACGAGTTCTATTTTGATAATCCAAACCGTTGAATATGTAAAGTTTGTTGAATACTTCATCTCTGCAAAAAATCACATTGATCAAATATTAATAGACACTTAATCAAAATATATTTTTGTCAATAATTTATTTTTAAAATCATGTTTTTAATTGACAAAACACATAATATGATTAAGGTGCTATTAATATCTGATCAATATACTTTTTTACAGGAAAGAAGTGTTGAACGAATTCTACATATTTAATAATTTGGATCATTAAAAATGAGACCCGTAATGTATTCTAGAAGTCTAACAGCACTGTCCAGCCCACCCTGGAGAAAAGCCTTATACTTCAAAAAATTGATTTGACTAAACAAACAAATATAATACTGTCGACATAGACACGTGTCTATTTTATTTAGGCCAAGTTTGAGAAGTCTAAAAAAAGTCAAAAAGTCAAAAAGTTATTTAAAAAGTTAAAAAGTTATCACTATTCATCAAAAGTCAACAATTACGACTGCACAACTCCCAATACTAATTTTTCCCTACACATTAATTTATACAATTTTTTAATAAACATTTTTCTATAAAAATTCAAAAGTTAACCCAAACATTCATATTTTCAACCTCAACTTTTTAGTCTAAAAAGACAAAAAATACACTTATTTAGGACACCCCAAACAACCCCTAAAGTGTTTTTTAATTTCTTATCTTTATGCTTTCATTACCTAGAATTCTGTAATACACATTATTTACTATATGTACATTTAATTATGTCATTTTTTTTAAGGGTAAATTACGCTTACACTTCCTGAGGTTTAGGTTTAATACATATCACTCCTTAACGTTTGAAAAATTACATTAACCCCCCTGTCATTGAAATTATTTAGACTGAATAAAGATATTGAACTCACGTACATTCTCTTTTTTTGCTTTGCTTTACTTTCTCTCTTTTTTTTTTCCCATTTCCTTTACTTTTTTTTTAAAATGTAATTTCTTCTGTTTTTCTACTAGAAGTTGTTATTTTTTATATAAGCAGGGGGTTTGTGAAATGAGACTATTAACCATAAGGGTGTGAATGTAATTTCTAAAATGTCAGGAGATGAGTTGTAATTGAACCAAATCTCAAGAAGTGTCAATGTAATTTACCATTTTTTTAATTATGATTATTTTTTTTGTTATAATATTGTTTTAATATGTTTAATCACGTTTCATGTATTATTTAATTATACTTTTTTTAATTATAATTCAAAAAATATAAAATTATAATATTTTTTTAATTATAAAATAAATATATTATATTCAGAGGTACATATCATAATCTTTCCCTTGCACCACATGGTAAACACACGACTTTAACCTCTGGCACACGACACAACCATATACATAGCTGCCACCTATTTATCTCTCCTTATTTATCCTTTTCTCTTTAATTTATTTTATGCCCTTTTTATTTCATTCATTTTTGCACGGCACCTAACTTTCACTGTCACTTTCACTTTCACTTTCACTTTCACATAAGGTTAAGTTTGGCAATCTAAAAATAATTTATCTCGTTATATTTTTATCTTTTTTTATCACATTATCTCTCTATTTTTCTGCACATCTTTTCGTAAAAAGACAAAAAATACATTTATTTAGGTCATCCCAAACAATCCCTAAATGTTTTCTGTGATTTTCTTTAATAGGAAAAAGACAATACAAAAAAGGTTAATTTGGATAGTGTCTCTAAGTTAATTTTTTAATTTATTAAAAAACATCATGTAAAAAATAGAGAAATAATTTGATCTAAACAAACTAATAAGCTAATAAGTAGCTTATCAATTTCTTTTTATCTTCTATCAAATAAAATATTAACAATATTTGGTAGTCAGGATTTTCATGACTCAAATTACTCGAATGTCTCGAAACGATGTCGTTTGATGTTGTTTTGGGGGTAAAATGACATCGTTTTGGAGGCAAAACGGCGTCATTTTGATTCATTCGAGCCATTCTAATAACACAAATTTAAGTTATCAAATATTTTTCGTAAAATATACATAATCTATATTTATATCTATAATATTATATAAAGTAAACAAGTTTGTTAGTGTCCTGAAATCTTTTTTTCTCCTTTAGTCCAAGTGTAAATTTATTTGTTCAAATATATCTATACTATTATATAAAATGAACCGATTTGTTAAACCTTTCTTTCTCCTTATGTCAAGTGCTAATTCCTCTATTAAAAATACAAAGTGTTAACATATAACCTTAGGATCAATAAAGAGTACTCTTACCAGTTGAATAATATGCAGCACATGATTAAAATTTATTTTATTTTTACTTATTTGAATTACACACGTATCGTGTTTGTCAACCGCCAATATATCATATATACACATGTATCATTATTGGAGAATTCCATTATACACACCCCCATACCATATGCACTTTTAGTTATTGAGAGGGTAATTTATAAGTAAATTGGGCCGAACTGTGTAATGGGCCATTCTGTGGGCCACAGTAAGAAAGGGCTGAGTAAAAGAACCTTGTAGTTAGCTCGGTCTAAAGAGAGCCTTGAAGTTAGCTCGGTCATCACGTTCAGAGTAGTAACAGTTAGCTCAATCATACCATTCTGAACCGAGATATATTGAGCTTTCCTTAGGACCTAACTCTAGATTATTTCGGCCCAAGCTTGCTATGGTTAGCTCGGTCTCAACAGGTGAATTCGAGGTACAAGCTATGAAGGGAAGAACCGAGCTAGTTAGATCTCGGTCGTTGTTGCCAGTTTAGCATAGCCATGTTAGCTCGGTCGTTTTGTCATACTACCGAGGTAAAACCATCTCCCTTGGTTTAAGCAGTGAGGGGGGTGTTGAAGGATAAGCATTATCTTTCAGGAGTGTGATTCCTAGGAGGACTTTACATGGAGGAATAAGAGTCCTACTAGGATTGTGCCACGCGGAACCTATAAAAGCTCATAACATCACCTATGGAGAGGTAACACACAACTTTGATTCTCGAATACACAGAGCTTTTGTCAATTTGTCAATTTTGTTGACTTAGGCATTAGAGAGGTATTCGGCACACACCCGCCGGCTAGCTCACGTTTGTGTTTTCAGGGAATAAAGCGACGTTTGGAGGAGCGCAAGCTTGATCAACAGGATTATACGAGAAGAATTATTTCGTGCTCGTACAATTGGTGCCGTCTGTGGGAATTCCACAAAGAACAAAAGCTCTTGATCAAGCTTTCCTCTCAGTTGAGATCAATGGCGCACAATGAAGATTTTCCGTAATCAGCCATTGATGGGCTAACCCCTGAGGGGGGTGGGAGGCGTGAAGGTTTGCCTCTTGTCCCTCCAATGGCGGATTTAGAACCCCAGCGACAGAACCCCCAGAGGGATGCAAGGGGAAGGCGGGGTAACAGCCCCCGTCACTTTCAAATCCCGGAAAGGCAGAGGCGGAGGATTGACCCTCAGGTTCTGGAGGATCACGTGAAGGAACATGATGAGTTGATATGAAGGATGGCGGCAGACATGGAGTTGATGAAGCACCAGATAAAAGGAAAAGGGGTGGCGACAGGAGAGGGGCGCAAAGGCAGTACGCCCCCTCGCCACTCGGAAGGTCGTGGTAGACACACCACGCCATCACAAGCAGAGAGTAGGAGCCTTAAAACAGGCGACACTCAAACAAGGACGTCCAGGACCCGTTACTCCAGGTCTGAGAGAACGAGAACTGAGAGGTCATATATTGAAGGAAGCACCTATCAGCCCTCGCGTACGCACCAGACGTCATCTAGGCAGACTGAGTTGCCCAGATCGTCTGATTTGCGAACTGTGCTTGAAGAAAGGGCACGATGGAAGGAGGATGTTAGGGCACGCGACCCGCACAAAGTTTCAGCCCTTTAGCGGTTGGTTCCTCGGATGCACGGAAGCGTCGAGATAGGAATGCCAATACCGCGCCTTGCTTATGAACCAACGGACAAAGCATTAGCAAGGTTACATAGCTCACCGTTCGTTTCGGCAATTGAGAACGCGCCATTACCTTCAGGCTTCCTCCAGCCCAAGTTTACGACTTACGAGGGGAAGATGGACCCCTACATGCATCTAAGCCACTTTTGCCAGGTTATGGCAGTATATTGGCGGAACGAGGCTTTGATGTGCATCCTATTCCTATCCAGCCTTGGCGACCTAGGTTTAACCTGGTTCAAAAGGCTACCAGAAGGTAGCATCGCCTCCTAGGCGCAATTGGCAGAGGCATTCATGACTAGGTTCAGAACGAACACCAAAACACCAGTGGAGATCGATCAGCTACTCTCCATTGACATGGGCGACAATGAGACGCTGAGATCCTACAACAGTCATTACTGGGAGACCTTCAACCAGATAGGAGATTGTCCCACCAATCTTGCTATCGCACAGTATAAAAGGAGGCTACCAATTGGAAACAAGTTGAGGGATTCAATAACTATAGCGCCACCCCTCACGATGGAGGCCTTGATGGAGCGAGTGCACCAGCATATTCGGGTGGAGGAGGATGGCGCCCGTGCTAAAAAAAAATCTAGCACAGCAGCGATACCAGATAAAAAGACTGCGGGAAAAGTCAATACGGTAGAACGCCCCAGCAGGAATGGGCGAGGCAGGCGGGCCAACAAAGAGGACTCAGACAAAAGGTGGTTAAGAGTCCGCACTGCCATCACCACGGTGTTCAAAAAACCAATCTATCGAATTCTCAACGAAATACGTGACGAACCTTTCGTCAAATGGCCAGCAAAATTGGGAAAGGCATAAAACGACTATGATGAGAGGTCCCGATGCACCTTCCATGATGAAAAGGGGCACCACACTGAAAATTGCACACCATTGAGGCAACACTTGTAGGAGTTAGTGGCGGCGGGACATCTGGACCAGTACATAGAAGGAGGGACACAACCCCCAAAACCACAACCACCCAAACGGAATGTCGATCGACGCCCCACCTCACGGCGTAATTAACGTAATACATGGGGTATTCAAACCTGAGCGGGTATGTGAGCTCAGGGGCATGATCAAAAAGCCTGAGCACTTAAGGGAGGTATTAAGTGCACAACTTGCCATCAAAAAGGGGAGAACAGAGGCCACGAACGTCATATCTTTTTCAGACAGAGACTTAGCAAGGATATATTGCCCTCACAACAATGCACTAGTTGTCACTCTCCGCGTCAAGGATTTCGATGTCAAACGGATTTTGATTGACCAATAGAGCTCATGTGAGATAATGTATTATGAAACATTTAAACAACTGAAACTGGAGGATAAAGACTTGGCACCCGCCGTATCCCCTCTGATCGAATTCAACTCAATGCCAGAGTGGCCAGTTGGCAAGATAATCCTCCTAGTCAGAGTAGGAAGCATGACAAAACAGGTAGAATTCTGGGTATTGAAAGTCCCTTCCACTTACAACATAATCTTGGGAAGGACTTGGTTACACGCCATATGATCGGTAGCGTCAACCTACCATCAAGTAATGTGGTTCCCCAACGAAGCCGGAGTAATTAAAGAGGTCTTTGAGGACCAAATTATGTCCAAACAATGCTTCGTCACAGTAAATGGCAGCCGCGCTACCAAGGGTATGTACAGATGGTGGAAGAACCTGAGAGCAATGAGTTGTTCGCGGATGTTGGCAAAGCCGCTGAACAAAAGGCAGTGGAAGACTTGGTACAGGTAAGGATAGATGAAAAGAACTCGGAAAAGTTCTTTTGCTCGGCTTAGCTATGTCCAACACTGAGAGATTAGATGTCATGGAATTCTTGACCTCTAACATCGAAGTGTTCACCTGGATGCCATATGATATGCCAAGCATTGACTCAAACTTTATCTGTCACCAACTGAACGTCCATCCAACTGCCAGACCAGTCATACAGCGCACTCGCAGATCGGCACTCCACCATACCGAGATAATGGTGGAGGAAATGGGAAACTTGCTGGAGGCAAGAGCTATCAGAGAAGTGCACTATCCCAAGTGGATATCCAATACAGTGGTGGTGCCAAAGAAGAATGGAAAATGGCGTATCTGCGTGGATTACAAAACAGTCAACAAGGCATGCCCAAAGGATAGCTTTCCCTTACTGCGGATAGACCAACTGGTAGACCTAACAGCAGACCATAATTGACTTAGCTTCCTTGATACGTATAGAGGCTACCATCAGATCGCTATGTATGAGCCTGACCAGGAGGTCACATCCTTTACAACGCCTAGAGGATTGTACTGTTACAAGGTCATGCCCTTTGGCCTTAAAAACGCAGGGGCAACATTCCAACGGATGGTCACCAAGATGTTTGAACCATTGTTGGGCAGAACAATGAAGGCTTAAATCGACGACATGGTGGTTAAGAGCAAGGATGAGAAGAACCATCTCAGGGACCTAGATGAGATGTTTCAGATCTTGAAGAGGAACAAGTTACGCCTTAATGCATCTAAGTGTGCGTTCGGTGTAGGATCAGGCAAATTCCTAGGCTTCCTGGTGACCAACTGAGGTATAGAGGCAGACCCCTCTTAGATTAAAGTAATCCAGGATCTTGAGAGGCCCAACACAGTCAAGGAAGTGCAGCATCTTACTAGCATGGCAGCTGCACTCAACCGGTTCATAAGTCGGTCGTCAGACAGATGTCGACCATTTTTCCAAGCATTAAAAGCCAAGTTTGAGTGGGACGAAGAATGCGACCGCGCCCTAGAGAGCTTGAAAGAATACATGTCTTCTCCACCGTTGCTAGTAACCCCAATACCTGGAGAAGAGCTCTTTTTGTACCTGGCAGTTTCACAGCACGTAGTTAGTGCAGTGTTGGTCCGAGTGGAAGGAATCCAACACCTGCCCATCTTTTATGTCAGCAAGACATTGCTGGGCTCGGAAACCAGATACTTACCATTGGAAAAACTAGCCTTAGCCTTGATGATGGCATCAAGGAAGTTGTCGCACTACTTTCATGCCCACACCATAATCGCCCTCATAGCTTTTCCATTAAAAGCTTTGTTTGAGAGGGCGAACTTTTTCGGGTGAATCTTGAAGTGGGCGGTAGAATTGGGGCAGTACGATATCAAGTTTCAACCCAAAACTGCAATAAAAGCCCAAGCTTTGGCAAACTTTGTGGCTGAGTTCACGCCAGGAAGCCATCACATTTGCCCAGTTGATTTGACTTGAACAACCGAAATGGGGACGGAAAGTGTCGCAGTAAATGTGTAACCCCTAATACCAGATACTCAGCCACATTGTGAATCACACAAGCCTGAAGACAAGCATGAAGAGGTAGACCACGCTACACCAAGCCCCAAAGACTCATCAACAAACAAGAACTTGGTACAGTCAGATAGTAAGGGGCGAACAGAAGGTGTGAACTTGGAAGAAAACATCAGCAACACTCATGACCCAAAGACATCATCCGACCCCTCAACTTGCTGGAAGCTATTCATTGGAGAGATGCGAAAGCTCTTTGTGGATGGAGCATCTAACAGGCACGGTGCAGGACTTGGCATAGTCCTCATCTCACCAGATGGCCTAGTGGTAGAACAAGCAGTCAACCTAGGATTCCCAGTATCAAACAACGAGGCGGAGTACGAAGCACTCTTAGCGGGCCTAAAATCAGCACTCTTCATGAAGGCCACCGAGCTAATGGTTTACAGTGACTCATAGCTGGTGGTAAACCAAATTTCAGGCGACTACGGGGCGAAGGATGAAAAGATGGCTAAGTACCAAGAGTTAGTAAGAAGGGAGATCATGAAATTTAAAGTAGTACGGATAGAGCAGATTGGCGGGGAAGAAAACAATAGAGTAGACGAACTAGCAGGCTTTGCTTCAATGGCAGACGCATCCATTCCACATCCGTTACTAATCAACTTCCTACCAAGACCAAGCATTGAAGAACCCGAAGAAGTCGAAGTATGTTGTGCCGAACTAGGCCCTTCTTAGATGGATCCCATTATAGTGTTCTTAAAGGACGGCATTTTACCCGAAGAAAAGAAAGAGGCCAACAAAATAAGAGCAAAGTCACAGTAATTTTGGCTCTCTCCATCAATGGCCTTGTACAAGAAATCCTTCACAGGACCCTACCTAAAATGTGTCCATCCTAGCAAGGTCGAGGCATTCTTGTTCGAGATACACGAAGGCGTATACGGAAGCCACCAAGGAGGAAGATCATTGGCCTACAGAGCAATTTTGCAGGGATATTGGTGGCCTTATATGCAAGTAGATTCAGAGAAGTATGTCGAGAAGTGCGAGAAATGTCAGAAGTTCACACACCAAATACATCAGTCAGCCCGAGAGCTTCTACCTTTAACTAGCCTATGGCCCTTCGCAATATGGGGCTTAGACATAGTAGGGCCACTTCCAACGGCACCCGGCAACAGAAAGTTCTTTCTTGCAGCAACAGACTACGTCACAAAGTGGGTAGAGGCAGAAGCACTCGCATCAATAAAGGAGAAAGATGTGAAGAAGTTCGTCTGGCATAATATCATCACTCGATTCGGTATACCCAAGCTCTAATATCTGACAACGACACTCAGTTCGATGGCAAAATCTTCAGAGGCTTTTGTGAGGAGTACAAGATAGAATTCTACAATTCTACACCGGCATATCCCTAAGCAAATGGACAAGCGAAAGCATCAAACAAAGTCATCTTGGATGGATTGAAGAAGAGGTTAGAGAAAGCAAAAGGAAAGTGGGCTGAGGAGGTTCCTCATGTTTTATGGGCTTACCGCACCACATCTCGGCGATCAATTGGAGAAACGCCATTCTCCTTAGCCTACGACATAGAAGCAGTAATCCCACTAGAAATTGGCCTCCCCACCATCAGAAGCGAAAATTTTGACCCAGAGTTAAATGGAGAAGCCATAGCATTGGAACTCGACCTTGTAGAAGAAAGAAGAGAAAAAGCATTAGTTCACATTGCTTCATACCAGCAAGAGTTATCCAGAAAATATAACAAGACAGTACATCCAAGGCAATTCAAGATCGGAGATTGGGTGCTGCACAAAGCAATAGAAAACACCCTGGTAACTGGAGATGGCAAGTTAGGGCCCAATTGGGAAGGACCTTACAAAGTGGTTGGATTAGCAGGAAAAGGGGCATACCACTTGGAAAATGAAGACAGCAAAGCCATTCTCAGGCTATGGAACACTGCCAATCTCAAACTATTTTATTTTTAGCTTTTCCTTAAACTTACTTGTAGTTTTTATTTTATTTTTTTTAATAAAATAAGTAGTTTCTTTTTCAGCATACATTGTTTTCCTCTGTAAAAATAGTTTTAGGGAACTAGGGGCAATGAAATCAGAGTTGGCCGGAATAACCAACTTTGAGCTCTCTTTAGCTAGGATTAGGATCTGGGCTGAAGAAGTTGGCTGGAAAAACCAACACTTCTCCTAAGCCGAGGATAAGGATCTAGGCTGCAGGACGTTTGGCAGGAATAACCAAACACTTTGCTCAGAGTTGGCCGGAATAACCAACTTTGAGCTCTCTTCAGCTAAGATAAGGATCTAGACTGAAGAGATTGGCTAGAAAAACTAACACCTCTCCTAAGCCAAGATAAGGATCTAGGCTGCAGGACGTTTGGCCGAAACAACCAAATACTTCAAGTTGACTGGAAAAACCAACACTTACCTCTCCTAAGCCGAGATAAGGATCTAGGCTGGAGGAAGTTGGCTGGAATAAACCAACACTTAGTACTCTTCAGTCGAGATAAGGATCTAGGTTGAAGAGTGGTTGGCTAGAATAACCAACTCTTAGTACTCTTCAGCCGAGATAAGGATCTAGGCTGAAGAGTGGTTGGCTAGAATAACCAACTCTTAGTACTCTTCAGCCGAGATAAGGATCTAGGCTGAAGAGTGGTTGGCTGGAATAACCAAACTCTTAGTACTTTTCAGCCGAGATAAGGATCTAAGCTGAAGAGTGGTTGGCTGGAAAAACCAACTCTTAGTACTCTTTAGTCGAGATAAGGATCTAGGCAGAAGAGTGGTTGGCTGGAATGACCAAAGCAGATTACAAGGTTAACCGAGATAGGTATCTCGGCCAGAAAATGTTATACTGCATTCAGATTACAATTCGAAAGTAAATACCAGCATGGCATGGCAATTAACCAAACTAACAGTTGAAACAAGATGAGATTTCATTCAAAATGTAAATCAAAGGTACAAAAGATGGGGCCTTAGGCCGGTTACACATTCTTTGCAAAAGAAAAAAGAAAGTACAAAATCAAGCAAAAAGGTCGTCAAGATCCGCATCCAGTTCAACTCGAAACCCGATTTCAGCAGGTAGCTCGGTCATAGAATCAACCAAGTTTTCCACCGCGGCTCTACCCGAGCTAGCTGAAGAGCAAGATCATTGGCGATGATCGGGGCATTGTTGGGCTCTATTGCCTCCTCTTCGTCCTTTTCTTCAAGAAATTGTTGCTGAATGACAGTAGCATACTTCACCATGTAGCTCGGTATGAAATGAGGAGGAGGGTTGAGGAAGATCTCGGTCTCTTGGCTATGATCGAGCTGTACCACAGCTGCTTTCCACCCATACGTGAAGAATATATCTTTGGTAGCTTCACATTGTTTGATGTAAGTGGTCTCGCCCTCCTTATAGCCGCGGTCTTTCGCCTTATTTTCCAATTCCTTTATCTCAGCGTTCTTCTTTCCCTTGAGCTTGGCTAGCTCACGTAGGTATTTGTCTTTCAGCACGGCCGCAGCCTTTTGCTCATCTACTTCGGCTGAATCGACCAGGCCGGTGAGCCGAGCTACTTCGGCCTGTAGCTCGGCCGTTTTAGCATTGGCCTCTGTCATGGCTTGCCTTGTGGTCTTTCGAAGTTCCAGTACGCGTTTGTGGACGATGTGGTTCTTTTATAAGGCCTGCAAAAGGAGAGAAACAATTTTAAGGTGAACCGAGCGAAAAGATGTTGAAATTTGGAGAAGGAAAAGAAGAACTTACCAACACCATTGATTTTGTAGCCGAGCGAATGGCCTTCAGCTGGGTAAGATGATCGTGGTGATCCATATCGGCTGGAAGGCAGACGCTTTTGGCCAGATTAAAGGCTAGCAAATGGTCTTTTTTCGCGACCACTGAGTCGGAGTCAATGATAGCGCGGTTCTTGTATATGACCTTAGGCACCCACTTGGAGGAGCTAGCTCGGTTAGAACGCTCCGGTTGTGGGCTTGGTGGTGTGGATTGGGGAAGGATGGTTTCATCTTCGTCAACAAGGCGTGGCTCGGTTGTGGAAGTCCGAGCACGCTTGCTTGGGCGGGATCATGAAGACTGATGGGATGGTAGGGCTACCATGGTTTCCTGAGTCTGGCCGGCTTGTGGTACCTTGGGTTGGTTTGTCTCGGTGATGAGGGCTTTTACAGCTCTCTTTTTTTCCATCTCGTGCTCCGCTGTTAATGGAATGAGGTTGATTTGTGGGAGGGAAGGATCAGGCTCAGGTAAGGGCTCCAACAAGAAATCAGTCACCTCGGTCTTCCTGCGGCTACTGTATCGGTAGGTCGGCTCAAATTTGAGTAGCTCGGCCCAATTCCGATTTAGGTATCTTAGCGCGGCACGGAGGGCGTCAAGGTTGGGGTAACTATACAGCGACTTTAGAAAATTCAAGTCTGCATAAAGGAAAAAGACAACGGTTAGTACAATTGAAAATAAGCATCGAAGTAAAGAAAAATGTGAAATTAAGCCAAGGTAATTATACCGGCAACTTCTTTGTTCCAGTTTATTCAGTCGCCTGGGATTTGGGCCTCATGGTCTTCAAAATTCCCAGAAACCCAGAAAAAATCATCGCCGTTTACATCTTTGTCTGGGGTTTTCTTTATTATCTTTTCACGGCGGCGCCTTATTTTTAAATAGTAAACCCAGCCGTCCTCATTTTGGCCTAGAGAGTACTGGTGAAATAGCTCAGCCAAACCGAGGTTGAGGCCAAGCCGTCGGTTTAGCTCGGCAATGCCATTTATTATTCGGTATGAGTTTGTTGAAACCTGGGTAGGGTAGAGATTTGTTTGTCTGAGGAATTCACAGAGAAGTGGCTGAATGGGAAAACGGAGACCGACCTCTACGATGGAAATAACGTTAAAAGGGATGAAGCCCGGTTTTCCCCATGGAATGGTATCTAGTTCGGCTAATGAGAGGTGGACGTCGTCCGGAATTTGGTAATCCTTTCGGAACTCGGCTATGGCCCCTGGAGAGTTCACTAAAAATCGATACTTCCCCATGTGGCCTTAAATTACATATAATTTAGCTCGGCGATGAGATGACCTTCGGTATCTCGGTTGAGCGTACAATGGTGTGCCTGGCCAACCTAAGTCAGTCTACAAAGTGAAGAAGAAAGGTGTTAAGCACAGATCATTGGACCGTGCTAAAAGAAATAGAGGCAAAATAAATGGAGTCTTAGCTCAGCTACGTGGGATATTATCCGTCCTTAGCTCGGTGGGAGCGAAGGACGTTAGCTCGGATCAGTGGAGTGAGAAGTTCGTAGCCCGGTTGAAGCCTATGATGCAGCATTCTTAGTTCAGTTTTTATTAAGTGAAAGAGCTGGTTTGGGGCCAAGTGATAGCCCGGTCTTTGGTTAAGGTTTTTTAGTTCGGTAGTGCGCACGCCTAATGCAGTTCCTTGGCGCAGCTCAATAAAACAGAAGGTACTTAGATCTATTGAAACTACGGGTATGGTATGAAGTTTTAGTTCGGTTGTTCAGTTTGGCTAGGTTTGCACCTAATACAAACAACTTCCTAGCTCGGTTGAAGTATTATTTTGGATCAAAAGTATTGTTTCCCAGATTGTTCGTGAATCTGGTGGATCTATTATATGGTTCTTGGGCAAAAGTAGCCATATCCCATGGAAACTACAAAGTGTTTTGAAAAAACATAGATACTACACTATGTATTACAAAAACAGTGCGAAATAAACAAAAAGAGAAACAGATTAAAGCTACGTACCAGTTCAAAATGAAGGAATCGAGGGTGAACACAGTACTAGCAGAGAGCACGAGCTTCGCAGGCACAGAGTTTGGAAAAATAGAGGCTCAGAGAGAGAGAGGGAAGATGAATATTGGTACGTCGATTCGAAAAATAGGGTTTTGTTTTGGGTAAGACATAAAGAAAAGGCGGGACTATTCAAAATACATGAAGTACGAAGACGGCGTGACAGCTACGCTGGGCCAATGAGAGTTTGCCACGTGTCTATGGCAGGAGAAGCGATTCAGTTACGGCGACTAAAGAGACATTTTGACCGGACAGATTAAATAGCCTGGTATGAATTTAGCTCGGCTGAAGGCCACCGTTTAGCTCGGTTGGAAGACTAAAGTCTTTAGCACGGCTGGAAACGGATAATCCCAATCATGCTATGCAGATGGAATTAAGGGGCAATTGAGAGAGTAATTTATAAGTAAATTGGGTCGAACTGTGTAATGGGCCGTTCTGTGGGCTGCAGTAAGAAAGGGCTAAGTAAAAGAGCCTTGTAGTTAGCTCAGTCTAAAGAGAGCCTTGAAGTTAGCTCGGCCATCATGTTCAGAGTAGTAACAGTTAGCTCGGTCATACCATTCTGAGCCGAGATTTATTGAGCTTTCCTCAGGGCCTAGATCTACATTAGTTCGGCCCAAGCTTGCTATGGTTAGCTCGGTCTCAACAGGTGAATTCGAGGTACAAGCTATGAAAGGAAGAACCGAGCTAGTTAGATCTCGGTCGTTGTTGCCAGTTTAGCATGGCCATGTTAACTTGGTCGTTTTGTCATACTACTGAGGTACTTGGTTTAAGCAGTGAGGAGGGTGTTGAAGGATAAGCATTATCTTTCAGGAGTGTGATTCCTAGGAGGACTCTACATGGAGGAATAAGAGTCCTACTAGGATTGTGCCACACGGAACCTATAAAAGCTCATAACATCACCTATGGAGAGGTAACACATAACTTTGATTCTCGAATACACAGAGCTTTTGTCTATTTGTCAATTTTGCTGACTTAGGCATTGGAGAGGTATCCAGCACACACCCGCCGGCTAGTTCACGTTTGTGTTTTCAAGGAATAAAGCGACGTTTAGAGGAGCGCAAGCTTGATCAACAGGATCATACGAGAAGAATTATTTCGTGCTCGTACAGTTATGTTGGTATTTTTTCCATAATAATGCTGCAAAAATATATAAAATTAAATTAAATAGAAATGAAAAAATAATTATTTTTTTTTATTAAAGAATGAAATATAGAATAAACTACTGAACTGAAAAAAATACAATAATGAATTAGATTACATCATAAAACATATTATAAAATGGATTCATATGGTCATATAAAATAATATACGAGAAATAGTTTAAATCTAAAAGTTTGAAATACAAAAGATAACAGATGCAAACCGAAGATTGTGTGATACCACATTTTCCAAAAAACAAATTTACCACCTCTCGATGGATGCTAGACGTACGCTGGCATTTGTCTCCCAGGATACGACTGTCGAAACTAGCTAATGCAAAATTACCTTCTGAATAGTTTCGACGAACTTGACAATGGCAACACTCTCTTTCTAACAAGAACCAAAGAAGGGGCTAGCACAAAGAAGATAGAAAAATTTTCTTTGGTATAAAAATCATCTCCAACTTTATTATCTCAAAATACCATCTCATTTTCCATCACAAAAAACCTCTCTAAAAACAACCTACTAAGTTGGAGGGGAAAAACCTCTATTTATACTAGTAGGGGAGAGCCTTAGCCATGAAGGCTAACATCAATGGGGTCATCAAATTCCATTAACCAAGGCCATCAACTCTTGTCATTAGGCCTAGAGTTACAAAGGTTGAAAACCTCCCATGCATTATATAAATATATATATATATATATAATGCTATTTAAATAATCCAACTAGATGGGTCGCAAAACGGATACGGGTATTGAGTCACAATCAAATCCAAGCCCAATCTCAAACACATACACAAGCTAAGCCCAACACAGCATAGCCCAACCCAAGCCCAAAATTAAGTCCAAGTCCAAGTCCAAGACCAAGACCAAGACCAAGACCAAACCCAGCACATGCACAGGCACAAGCACAAGCCTAGGCCCAGTCCAAACGAAGACTAAATCCAAATCTAAACTCAACTTTTATTGATGCCCAATTTATGAAATAATTCCCATTCACAACCTAATGGTTTCAACTCATTATTTTTTATATTGCAACCTTCTCCCTTAGGAGAATAAAAAAACACTTAGACCCACCTCAACTGACTATTTGGTCTCATTTTAATTTCAAATTAAAGTTGTCAAAAAATTATTATTTTTCAACAATCCCCCATATGAATAAAATTGGCCGAATAAAGAAAAACGGACAACGCTTAACAATAAAGACTCAAAGAGAGAGCACACAAAATAACCCTGCATCAGAAAAGGTAGTTATTGGCCTTGAATCTTTTGTAGTGAAAGCCTATCAGATTTATTGGCTAACCAGTGAAAATGATATTTGAACTGTTCTGTCGTTTGTGAAAACCGAGATAATAGACCTTACACAAGAGTTAATCCAACCATCATTCTTGTTCTCACTAGTGTGTCCGGTTTGGCACTTGGAACATTTGCCTAGTTCGGTGAGTGTTTTTAAAGAATTCAGCCTAGTCAATTTTTAAAGAAGCGGCCCTACTTTGCATTCACATAGGTGACCTACATAAGGTATTTTTCTATACTATGATTGATTATTCACAATACTTAGGTCATTAAAAGCATCAGTTTAACCATTCACTTCACAAGGTATCACTGTATAAAGGAATGGGCAAAAGGATTTACCTCTATAGTGATTCACCTGTTATACACAATTAGGTTGTCCTTTTGAACCTAGATCTTGGGATCTCCAGTCAATTAGGTTGGATTTTCCGTTCCGGTAACATTCGCTAAAGGCCTTAACCCCATTCATCTTAACGACTTCTTACTAACCCTCAATTTAACCCTTAGGTTAACGAATCCGAAATATTATCCTTAGACTTTACATAGTCTATAGAGACAACATACGAGAGTAGTCATCGTATGGAATTATGTCTTCAATGAAAATATCTAGACAATTCATATATGCCTTACCAATACTTGATTGGTTGTTGCAAAGTATACAAAATTGCTAGCACAAGTTTTGATCAACATGGAATATCCTCAAGAAAACAGCAAAGCCATTCAGCTACTTCAGTAGCTTTATTTAAAGCAATAAACTCATATTTCATTGTTGATCTCGATATACATGTCTACTTGGAAGATTTCCAAGATACGATTGCACTTCCAAAAGTGAAAACTAGTCCACTAATGGACAAGACATCCAGTAGGCGCGCCTTCTAATACAACTGGATATCAAGTGTAGTGCTGCCCATAATTCCGATTATACTATAAGTATCTTAGCCCCACACAACTACCTTCTAAAGATAGGCATTGGGATTACTTGTGTATCTACTTGGCCTGTTAATTGAATATGCTATACCTAGCCTTGCACAACTCATCAAATACTTTAAACTTTCGATGGCCCGAGAATATTCTAATTGAAATACACTTTCACCACTATTCTCGGCCAAACGTAGACCTAAGTCTATTAATGTCCTCGACACACTTCTATCTGATTTACTAAATTTCTCAAGTGTCTTAGCAACATAATAAGATTGAGAAAGTACAACACTACTAGATGTTCTGGTAACCTTAATACCAAGAATCTCATCTGCAAAGCCCATATCTTTCATGTCAAACTTAGAGTTTAACAACTTCTTGGTAATTCTGAACATCTTCTCACAATTACCAATTGTACAGACGTAAACTGATATATTCATTTGTCAATGTTTTTGACATCCACACATTTGTCAATACCTGTTTATTTAAAACCCAGTTGACAACATTGTGTTGTCAAATTTCACATGGTAGTGTTACGGTGCTTGTTTTAAATCATAAAATGATTCTCAAGCTTACAGACTTTCCTTATCCTCAAAATGAAAAACCCTTTAGATTGTTTCATTATCTAAATCTTCATTTAGGAAAGCTATCTTTAACACCCATTTGATGTAACTCCAAATTTCACACAATTGCAATTACACCCACCATAACTGGTGATCACATACCAAAGTAATCCAGACATTCTCGTTGCCGGTGTCCTTTGATAGCAAGCCTGTCTTATCGGCTTTCATTTACTTGCATCCCAGGGCTTATTACCTATGCAAGATTAAGTTAATTTAATAACTACTTTCTAGAGAAATCATAATTTCAAAGAAGTTTTCAGCCTCACTAGCCACCATATAGGTTTAAGAAGATTAGACGGAAAAATTTTAAAGTCCTAACCTATTAACATCTTCTAAGCTCATCTTTTTTCTTATGAAAACCTGCTTCTACAATTCCATGATTGTATTCTTGTGTAAATCGGAATATTAGATTTGTCCATAAGAAAACCGATACACACTACTATATTGTGCATAGCCGTTGAATACAAAGTCAACGGATTTTTAGGCTTATCATACCTGCTTGGGTTTAAGTATTGTCACATTTTGCATGACACCCCCACATTTGTAGAATTTATACGAAGGCTCCCAGCCTTTCTAAAAATTCATATAGGGTCTTTAAACAATTTCTTGTGTCACAATGATTATAAAACTCTCAAAATTATATCACAGAAAACATATTCCCAGATCGTCATCAACCAAATTAGGTCTTTTCCGAATTCAAGGCACCAAACAAGTTTGGTCTAACAAGTCATTTTCAAGTCAAGAGCCTTACTATTAGGAATCACAAACCTAGTGATCAATAGTCTACTATTCGGAACTTCATAACATGGCCAGTAGTCTTATCACTAAGAATCACTAATTTCTCAACATCTGGTCAGTAGACTTTCCACTACTAGGAATCACAATGTTTTAACTTGTGATTAGTAGTTACTTCACTACTAGGAATCACAATGTCTTAACATAGGATCAATAGACTCTTTCATTACTAGGAATCATCATGTCTTAACATGTGATCAGTAATCTGTTCACTACTAGAAACCACAATCTCATAACTGTGTAGCCAGTCTTCTAACATCTCCTAGGAACCACCAGTTTCCTATCTCTGTAATCAGTGATCTTACACTCACTAGGAGTCACAAATTGAAGAATATATTCTGAATTTCTAAAAAAATTCTAAAAATATATTCATATACCTTAACGGGTTGTCTCATCTTTACTTTCAAATAAAGTCACATAGTAATCATACCTGTTGTAATTGACACAAAGATATCATATTAATTGCCTCTGATTAATTCAGAGATATTATCATGCAATCTTATGATTTCCTCTAATTACACTTGATTTCTCTTGATTTTCCTTTAAGAACCTCACAAAGCTTAAGGTTGTTAGGTGGAACAACATTTTTTGTTGTCACCTTTCGAAGCCATTTCTGAAAACCACAATAGAATTTCAACTACTCTGTTTTTCCAGAAAACAAATTAACATTGGGAAATCTTAATGACTAAAATTAAATTCAAAACTTATCTCACCACTAACTTCAAAATCGAATAAAGTCAAGAAAGCTTTCAGGAAGACTGGACGGGTCACAATAGTCTCACTTAAAACCCGATTAACTTAAAAGCTTGTTGACTCATTGTTAATGGGAAACAAATTCAGAATCAAGTTTCCAGGGGATAAACCAGGTTAAAAAACGAATTTCCAAGCAAATAAAAATTATTATCAGAATTACACCATTCATAAAAGTTAACCGGTACTCCCGGAACTGAGTCCATTATTTTTGAATAAAAATCAAAAATATTTTAGCTAATGCTAAAATTTTGTTTCTTTTCCCAAAACAAAAATACTTTTTAGAAATAATCAAATTATAACCAAAGATTTCCTCAAAACTTGGTGTTCTACCACTTTGAGAATAAATGGATTAAATCCAAAGACTTCCTCAAAGCCCAAAGGTTTGAAACCAAATATATCTTAGTTGCCATTTCTAAACATAAATCAGAAATATTCTTTAGCCAAACCTAAACTTTGGTTTATATTACATAAAGTCAAACCACTTTGGGAATAATAAAATTAATCCCAAAGATTTTGTCTAAACCCAAAAGTTTATAATTTCTTTCCTTCCCCCTTTCCTTTCATTATGGTGAAACTATTACAAATTAGAAATTAAAACTACTACAAATGGAAATGCAATTGTTACAATTGTAAATTGTCAAAATCTGCAAAATCAAAGTTCATGGTTGCATCCGAAATGGTCTTTTTAGCCAAAAACACACTCCTCCACTTGAAACCATCCTTACAGATTGCCTGCTTATCTTTGTATAAAGCACAATACAAAAATAAACTTAGTGCTCTATTCCATGTAAAGGGGATGTGTACAAAACTCTATCCGCATTGCCATTAAACTTCAATGCTCACTATTTATATGCACACTTAGACACAAGATGAGTTAATGAACCAATAAATCATATTATGCATATTACAAAAGTAATTTAAGCTATAACTTGCATTGAATAATGCAAGTAGCTATAGATGCATTGCAGTTACAAGAATATCATGAGTTGCATAGCTATAAATCAATTATACATATAGGAATATTATGGTCATAACGTTGGCATTCCAACCATCCAACTGTGAGCAAATATATATTAACCAGTAAAGTTAAACTTCCATTTATCATTCCATGAATACAAAAATATTTTACAGTAATTTTCTTGATTACAAATCAAGACATGAAAGAACTCACAATCGATAGAACAAAAAATAAATAGAATAAATAAGAGTTAATAGCATTGCAATACCAAGTTATACCACCATGCAATAATGCAACATAATCATAAGTAAGCTTAGAAATAAGACCATTACATAGAAAAATCGAAATTGTTTTACTAAATTTTCTCTTAAGGCAAGCCTGTTTGGATATATTTTATACCGTCAGAAACCTTTCGACTAGACGATTCTCTTGAAATTCTCAAAACATGGATTCCAACACTTTGATTTTTTCCAAAATTTAATTAAACAAATTAAATTGAAATTGTTACCAAACTTTCAAAACAACATGAAATAAATCTAAAATAATTCTTCACATTAAAGTGAATGAATAAACTCACAAATATGGCAAAAAATCTGAAGATCCAAAATTCTTATCCATGCTTAGGTTGTCCTATTCAAAACAAAAATTAGTAGTCCCATTTACTAATTTCAATTTATTTTATTTGTTCATATTATCCTCCTTTCATGTTTAGGTAAACTTGTAGAGAAAGTTAACTGCAAAAGAAAACAAATAACAAACAAATCAAATAAATTAGTAAGAATATTAAGAAATAAAATTCTTATTTTATCTTATCAATTCTTAGTAACTTATGCACTAACAGCCCAATTACTTATGCAATAACAACTAATTAACATAAAATAAATTATATGAATAAATTACTATAAATGAACAACTCAAAGAAATCCAATAACTCTAGGGAATTAAATTAATTTTAATATCAAGAGTCACTAGAATAAAACTATAATAAAATTAAATTTTTTTATCAAAAACTATTTATAAAAAATTATTTTTAGATTGTTGGTATTTTTTCATGATAATACTAGAAACAATATATAAAATTAAATTAAATAGAAATGACAAAACAATTTTTTTTTATTATTAAAGAATGAAATATATAATAAACTACAAACCTAAAATAAAAAAAAAAATACAAGAATGAACTAGATTACATCATGGAATATATTACAAGATGAATTTACATGGACATATAAAATAATATACGAGAAATAGTTTAAATCTAAAAGTTTGAAGAACAAAAGAGAAGAGACGCAAACCGAAACCTGTGTGATACCACAGTTTTCTTACCACAGTTTCCTTAAAACAGATTCACCGCCTCCCAATTGGTGCTAGAGGTACGGCGGCGTCTGCCTCTCAGAATACTACGATCGAAGCCAGCTAATACAGAAACACCTTTTGAATAACTTCAATGAACTTGACAATGACAGCACTCTCTCTCAAACAAGAAGCTAGCATAAAGAAGATAAAACAATTTTCTTTGGTATAAAAACCATCTTCAACTTTATATCTCAAAATACCATATCATTTTTTATCACAAAAAATCTCTTTAAAAACAGCCTACTATTTTGGAGGAGAAAAGTCTCTATTTATACTAGTAGGGGAGAGCCTTAGCCATGAAGGCTAACATCAATGGGGTCATCAAATTCCATTAACCAAGGCCATCAACTCTAGCCATTAGGGCTAGAGTTACGAAGATTAAAAACCTATGGCCACTAATATGGTCATCAACTCCATCATCAAAAGATGAGAGTTACAAAGGTTAAAAACCTCCCTTGCATTATATAAATATATATATATATATATATAATGTGTAGACACCCCATTTTTGACCGCTCTCAAGACTTAAGCGTTTGGTTCGATACACTCGATGATGAATGTTGAATTGTGAATTCGCAGCGATTCGGATTCAATCAAGCTTTTGAAATAAACCTCGACTCTTCAACATTTACCTTGTTTGAACTTGTGAGTTTCATTTTTGGACCTTTTCCTACCCTGAGCTGAGTTTGAACCAAAAAAACAAGGGAGGCCATCAAGGCCCGGCCGTACATCAGTGATGGCCGGCCATGGCTATGGATGGCTGGTCGGCCCTTGATGACGATAAACACTGTTCTGGGTGGGAGCCCGCCAACTGTCCATTTTTGAAGATATTTATCACATTTTGAGCTCGAATTCTATAAAAATGAAGCTCTGGAATTGTTTTGAGGGTTGAACAAAAATTTTAAAGCCATATATACACCTTGAGAGCTCCTCCCTCCTCATTCTTCCATTGCAAGTAATTTTGAGCTAACCTACCTTGTTTGTATCATCTCTATACTCCATATACAACCTTGTCTTACCGCCTTAGAGTCTTGGTTGATCTTGGAGAAGCATAATTCAAGCTTGAGAGTGAGTTAAAACCAAGTTTGGATCATCAACAACAAGCTTACCCCTTGAAAGGTATAAGCTTGTTTTCTTCTTTCTTGCTTTCATTTCTTCCATTTGCTTCATAGTTCTTACTGTTTTGTATTGTTTTGGGTCTATTTGAAGTGTTCAAGGTTGGGTTTGAAAAGCTACCAAAAGGGAAGAGAGTGCTTGCTCTTTCTATACCTTTACCCATAGCTTAAACCCTTTCTTTTCCACTCTTTTTCTTTGATATTCACACTGATTTTCAGAGTTTTCAAAGGGCCAAAAATAATGTTTTGAGGTTTCAAAACTGGAGGGGTTAGCCACCTCTTCTTCTTTTTTGCTACTAGCCTTCATTCCTCTCTTTATTGTTTAGCTTTTTAAGCTCTTTTCATGCATATTTAGTCTCTATTTTTCATGAATTAAAGGCTATTTTAGGGTTGTCCAAGCCTTTTAAATTGATTCATCCTTTGCTTAGTTCATTTGTAGTCTCACAAGTTAGCATATGTAACTTGTTGCATATTGTTCCAAGCAATCCTTTACTCATTTCCATGTTTAAGAGTCTAAGTTTAACAATCAATCCATCATCCATCTTTTTTTTATTCTTAAGAATGATTTCAACCGATTGAGGTTGTTCAAGATATGTAAGAGTGACTTCTACCTAATGGCTTAATCTTTTCGATGATTCAGTGCCAACGGTATAGTCTTTCTCTCATATTTTCGAAGAACCTTTCCTTTGACATTACTTCTTGTTGAGAGGACTTTAATATCACCATGGACAAATGGATTAAAGAATGGCAAGGCTTAATAAAATTGGTTTAAAACTTGGATCAATACACATAAAGAAAGTGGCTTAAATTGATTCAACTTGGCCGGACGTTATGCCAAGTTACTTGTGTCAAGAGTCGTCACATGCTAATCCATGGCATTTTGATGATTCTTGAAGCGTTGCAACCTTTTTTTTTGAGTTCATACTATGACAAGAGGGAAGGGTGGTCCTACTCTTTGTATTTTATTAACTTTTGTCCAAAATTGCATCCAAGACCATCAAGCAATCATGTTGCTCATTGATGGCTTTGGAATCAATTTCAATCTTCTCTCGAGGCTTTCCCATAACAGAGAAGGAAGAAGGGACAAATAGAGTTTGAGAATGCTCTGTTTGCACTAATTTCACCACAGAACACAAAAACAGAGCTTTACACTAAATTGATGCACGACCGGTCATCTATAAACCCGGCCAACTATCAGTGATGCACAGCCGACCCTTGGTGTGTGGCCAGCAGTGTAGTTTTTTAGAAATAGAGGCAGTGGCTGAAGGTGAAATAGAGACAGCCTAGGCAGACAGAGTATCTTTCAGGCGCTGTGCATGCAACCTTCATCCATCTTCCATTATGCTCTTATTAAATGCAATTAGTATTGTTATTATCATAGTTGTGAATAAATTTTGTTGTAATTAATTAGTGATAGCTAGTCGATTTTATTCAAGTGTTGTACTTATTTTAGTTAAGTAGTGATAGCTAGTTAATTAATTCAAGAGTTGTAATAATTAGTTAGTAGTTAGCAAATTTCATTTGTTTTGTAATAATTAGCTTAATTTGCTTAACTTAGCTTAGTTAGCTAGTTTATTCATTCGGACTCTCCTTCATAAAAGCGCAATGTAATAATGTGTATGTCTTCCAAATCCACGTCTTTCTCCTTTTTATTTATACGCTTTTGATGGTTAGATTAGGGACATCACGTTTTAATTAACATATCGCATGTTTGCATTCATTCATTTGTCTTGCATATATTGAGGCTTGGTTCATCATTCTAACTGCATTGTCGTTTATTACCTCGTTGAATACGTGTTTAAAAGCATGCTATGAAATTGTTGCAAATAACATGTTAAGTAGTCGAGCCTATTTTAGTTACATTTTGCATATGTTGCATTAGTCATATCGCATAGTTAGGAATCATGCATTTTTTTAACTCCTTTTGTTTTATCTTAGCTTGGAGTGCTAAGTGAGTTTTAGTGCTTTAGCATACTTGCATGAGTGTGAGTGATTACTATGACTAGCATGCTTGCCATGAGGCTAAGTGCTTACTTGTTGAACTGTTTGAGTGCCTATGGATGAAAGCTTGTTGCTTGAATTGGAATGATTCAATAAATGTACGTTTAAGCCCACTTTGTCAAGTGACAAATTCACAAAACTTTAAGCCCACTTTGCTAAGTGACAAAATCAAACAATTTTTAAAAACAAAAATAAAATTGAATTGTTCCGATTCGGGAAAACTAGTCTATATCTTGTATGGGTGTGCATCACATAGTAAATGCTAGCCTAATAACCAGAACAAGAGCATATAATGTACATAAGGTTCATATCACAATTAGTAGAGGCCGATCTTTGATCGGGCGAACGGGGGTGCTCAATTCATGACCTTCCTCTCTCGTACATAAGTTCCCGAGCCAAGACAATCTTGGTGATGACGGACACGTCGCCTTTGGCACGAGTCATGGGTTTTCTAAATTTTTCCAAAATAAAATATTTAGGTGACGACTCTGTATCTGGCAAAGTAGTCCAATTTTGGTATTTTTTATTCAAAATCGATTTTCCAAAAGATTTGCCGAACTTGGACTCTTTAGTGTTTATCAATTTCACATTGCACTTGTAGAATTAGATTCAGAATAGCGGGAGTTCAAACTGTAGGGCTTATTTTGAGTTTCCGAAAGGAGAGCTACATAATGTTATTTAAATAATCAAACTAGGTGGGTCGCCAAATGGATACAGGTGTTGGTTCACAACCCGATCCAAGCCTAATCTCAAGCATGCCCAACACAGTGCAGCCCAACCCACATTCAAGATTAAATCTACGTCAAAATCCAAGACCAAACCTGTAATAACCCCGACCCCAGATTAATGTTAATTCGTGCTTAGTTAAGCCTAACAATAATTTAGGAAGGATTTGGAACTAATTTGCATGAGTATTGCATGATTTTTGTGTTTATATCTGTTAGGTGTAGAAATATCTGTTCATGTTTTAGTTTTGAATTGCGACTTGAAAGCCTTATCGGCGCCCGATTTCGAAATTGACTTGATATATGTGCTAGTTAGGATTTATAGAATTTTATAGTAGGTTTAATTAAAATTCAGTTCGGAACGATTAAATTTGATTAAATTAATGCCACTAATCAACCTTGATAAGCACATTTTGTTTAATGGCCTAATTAGAGCCTTAGTGGCCCTTTTGAGCACAATAACACCTCCCACTCACTCCCTTCTTCATTTTACATACACTCTTGAGTCCTCTTAGACCAAAAAACGTGAGAGTAGAAGAATTGGCCTAAGATTTAGAGATTTAGCTCAAATTCAAGGAGGTGTTAAGGATTGTTAACAATTGAAGAAGATTTGTAGAGCCTCAACCTTAATTTTGTAGATTGGAGCCTCTAGGTAAGAAACTAAACTCTCCTTTGAGTAATTGAGTTAGATTCAACAAGATCATTAGTGAACCAAGTGAATTCATATGGGAATTGTACTAGAAAGGGGCCATACCATGCATGCATGTACATTTTCTTGCAAATTGAGCATGATTTCAAAGGTTTCTTCCATGCATGTGCTAACTTCACCTACATTTTGGTCATTCATCTTGCTTTCCATCAAATTATCAAGTTTGGTTATGTTTTGGAGAGCTTTAGCTCATAAATGTTCATGCATGTCATGTTTTGGATCTTTTATAAAGAGTAAGTTAAGTTTGTGCATAATTGGGTTATTCTTGGGCCATAATTTCTTGAATTGAAGCTTTAAACATGTTGTTTTATGTGTTACCAAGGGTTTTTCAAAGTTTTGGCCCAGAAAAATGAGTTTTGGATGGTTGAAGGTCGAGTTTCGTGCTTGGAGGTCGATCTAGATTTTCCAGAAATTTGACCCACGCTCGAGTGAGGACTTTCACGCTCGAGCGTGAAGCCTGAGTACATGCACTTCTGCTCGAGCGGCGAGAGTCACGCTCGAGCGTGAAATGCGTATACCCAGAAGTTTGTGTGTTTTGCAGTCTGCTCGAGCGGGGGAAGCCACGCTCGAGCGAGGGTCTGTGTCATACGCTCGAGCGGGGGTCGAGCGCCCGTCGAGCGTGAATTTCATGCATCCAGCACTTTTTCATAAGTTTGCAGTTCGCTCGAGTGGGGAAGTCCACGCTCGAGCGGAGCTTCTTTATCTGCATGTCCGCTCGAGCGGGGAAAGCTACGCTCGAGCGTGGACCTTATCTTCAACAAAATTTGAGAAATGGTTTTCAATGCATTCTTGCATCCTCATTCCATCCTAGGCATTCCTAGGCCATGTTTAAGACCCCATAATGAGGATAAGAGATTAGAAACACACTAAGAGCAAACGACATAGGTTTTGTACAATTAGAACGTGTGTTTCAAGTGTGCATCTGTTATGTGTTGTGTAGGTCACGTGCCGTGTCCTGTCTGACTAGCCAGCTCCGTCTATTTGTCTCAAGGCCCACTGTGAGTAATAACTTTGTAAAGTTATGTTTAATGTTAATTTTTTTCTAAATATTATGATACGAAGTAATTAGTTCTCTAAAACGCCATGCTATGCTTGAAATGAATGAATGGTTGTCCAAAATTCTGAAAGTTATTCGTGGCATCCTTAGCATCATATGATATACGTCCCTTTATGGGTCATCAGGTCCCTTTATGGGTCATCAGAAACGTCTCTGTGCACATGAGTCATCATAATGCCTTCAAGGCCGTCCCTTTATGGGTCATCGGATTTGTTAACACTAAGGGATGTACCACGTATGATTATATGCGAAATCTGATTATGGAAATGATTATGAATATGTATATGAATCTGTCTCTATTAAGAATTTGATTTCTAACTCTGTGATGGACATCATTCATTAAATCCTTTACTTTGTTATTATTCATTGGGCTTTAGCTCACAATTTATATTATGTATATAGGTGAGCCGGCGTGTGACCAGGGCCAGAGTTGACAGCATTTTGTTCTATTTTTGTCAGCTCACCGTTGTGCCTCCCGAGAAGGTTCCGATCGAAGTCTAGTTGCATGGCTGTTTTGTACTTATGCTAGTTCTGAATGTTTGTAAAGTCAGGTCTTGGGAACTCCACTTATGTAAATGTTTTGTAAATATTGAGGTCCCCCGACCGACACGCTTGTGTATATATATAAGTTTCGAAATGTTCTGTTCCATGTACGTTATCACAGCTCATTGGACCTTGTCTTTGTTTTATAATTGCTTCCGCAGCCCCTTATCTTGTGCTTATCTGTTCAAAGGCCTTTGGTAATCCACAGATTACTGGCCGGTTACGATGCTAAACCTACAGGGGCGGGTTTGGGTCGTGACAGAGTGGTATCAGAGCACGTGTTCTACCGCACACACAGGTCCATATGAGCTTATGAAGTCCTAATAAGAAGTAGGAGCATTTCATCTGCATGTTTATGTGTATTGTTTGAAAGTGAAAGCATAAGTTCAAGTATAAACATGTGAATTTGAATACATAAAGTTTTGTTTACCTATAGCAAATGGACAATGCAAGGAATGATGACACAACAGGGTCCTTTGATGCCCGAATGAATAGAATGGAACAAATGCTTGCAACCTTAACCGAAGTGGTAATGCAACAACAGAGGCAACAACCTTTTCCACCTCCACCCCTGCCGACTCAAGTTGACATGGGCACCGGTGACGTCATCAACTTGACACAGAAGTTCATGAAAATGAAACCGCCAACATTCTATGGTGGAATTGAACCATTGAAAGCAGAGACGTGGTTACTTGAAATGGAGAAACTGTATGTGGTGTTCCCTTGTTCTGAAGTCCAGAAAGTCCTCCTAGCCACCTATACTCTGAAGGATGAAGCCCGAAGGTGGTGGTTACTGATCTGAAATAGCCACGAGAATATGACGTGGACTCAATTCAATACAATCTTCTATGACAAGTATTTTCCCCAATGCTTCCGAGACCGAAAGGTTTCAGAATTCCAGGAACTCAAACAAGGCAGAATGTCTGTAGCCGAGTACGAGGCTAAGTTTACCGAATTGGCCAGGTTTGCTCCTCACATGGTGGACACAGACTACAAGAAGGCCCGCAAGTTTGAGGGTGGATTAGATCTGGACATACTGGATAGGATGGGAGTCTTGAACCTACCCACGTACGTGAATGTTTTGGATAGGGCATTAATGGCAGAGTCCATTCTAGTAGCGAAGAAACAAACTCTCACCCCATGAACTGATTGGACGGGGAAAAGATATGGAAACAGTTTCAAAAAGAGTCGTTCATTTTCTGGGAATAAGAGGCGAAACACAGGATCTTACAGTAGCTCAAGCCAAAGTAGTGGTATTACACCGACTTGCTCGGAATGTGGTAGAAAACACAAGGGGGATTGTTATCGAGCTTTGGGTGCTTGTTTTAGATGCGGAAAGACTGGTCATATGATGAAGGATTGTCCTGTTAGGTTCGAAAATACCAACCAACCAGCAGTAAGCTCAGCCGGATCCGCTTCTGCATCCAAGACGAATACGAGAGCCAATACTGGGAAAGAACCTCTGAGACAAGGTCGCGTGTTCGCCTTAGTGCCTGATGACGTACCAAACACCTATACCGTGGTGTCAAGTACACTCTCTGTATGTTCTCAAGATGCATGCGTATTGATAGATTCTGGTTCTACACATTCCTTTGTATCGCATGCTTTCTCTCGAAAATTGACTAGACCATTAGAACTTATGACATATGTGGTATCTGCATCTACGCCGTCTGGCGATTCTATGATGTGCTCTCATGTTTATTCGGCATGTGATATTATGATTGGCGATATGATGTTATATGTTGACTTATTACCCTTGAACATTGACCACTTTGATTGTATTTTGGGAATGGATTGGTTGACTAAATACTGTACTACCATTGACTGTGCAAATAAAACTGTTGTGTTTAGACCACCGGGTATGCCTGAATTTACTTTTACTGGGAATGGGGTAGTTCCTCCCCCATATCCGATTTCAGCTTTGAAAGCCAGAAAACTGCTTAGGAAGAGGTGTAGGGGTTACTTGTGTTGTATACTGACAGCGTCATCTGACGGAACTAATGTAGAAACTATCCTTGTTGCTTGGGAATTTCCCGATGTGTTTCCGAATGACTTACCTGGGGACTTAGTGGATAGAGAAATCGAATTCACTGTTGAGGTGTTTCCGGGGACACAACCTATTTCCAAGACCCCCTATAGAATGTCTACCTCGAAATTGAAAGAATTAAAAACCCAACTTCAGGAGCTGTTAAATAAGAAATTTATCCATCCAAGCACTTCGCCTTGGGGTGCTCCCGTCTTGTTTGTCAAAAAGAATGATGGATCTTTGAGGTTGTGTATAGACTACCGAGAATTGAACAAAGTGACTATTAAGAACAAATATCCCTTACCTCAAATAGATGATTTATTTGATCAACTCCAAGGAGCTAAAGTGTTCTCTAAAATTGATCTTAGGTCCGGTTATCATCAGTTAAAGGTTAGAGCTGAGAACATAGAGAAAACTGCATTCCGAACTAGATATGGACATTATGAATTCTTGGTAATGCCTTTTGGAGTGACAAACGCACCTGCAGCTTTTATGGACCTAATGAATAGGGTTTTCAAACAATATCTTGATGAATTTATTATCGTGTTTATTGATGACATTCTGATTTATTCTAAAGACAGGGAAGAACATGAGAACCATCTGAGAACTACTTTGCAGATTTTGAGAGAAAAGAAACTGTATGCTAAATTGTCCAAATGTGAATTCCGGCTTGACAATGTAGCCTTTTTGGGACATGTGATCAATGAGGATGGTGTTTCTGTTGACCCTCAGAAGATTGAAGCTATTGTGGATTGACCTAGACTGACGAACGTAACAGAAGTTAGAAGTTTTCTGGGACTTGCAGGTTACTATCGAAGATTTGTGAAAGACTTTTCCAAGCTTGCTATGCCGTTGACCCAGTTAACGGAAGAATGTGTCATTTGACTGGAATGAACCAAGAGAGGCAGCCTTGGGGTGTGTATTGATGCAAAATGGAAAAGTGATTGCTTATGCTTCCCGACAACTCCGACCTCATGAAAAGAACTACCCGACGCATGATCTCGAATTGGCAGCTGTGGTGTTTGCTTTGAAAATTTGGCATCACTACTTGTATGGGATAACTTGTGAGGTGTATACCAATCATAAAAGCCTGAAATATTTCTTCACCCAAAAGGAATTGAATATGAGACAGAGGTGATGGTTAGAGTTAATCAAGGATTATGATTTGCAAATCTTGTATCATCCAGGAAAGGCTAATACCGTAGTAGATGCCTTGAGCCAAAAATCTAGTGCAAATTTATCATGCTTGTTGACTAATCGAAAGGAACTGCTAGTTGACCTGGAACAAAAAGAGATTGAGATTAGTGTGCAAGAACAAGGTGGGATTTTAACTGCCATTTCCGCTCAAGCTACGATTCTTGACGAGATCAAACAAAAACAATGTGAAGATGAATACTTGAAAAAGATTATAGAGGAGTTTGATTCAAAGCCGAGGCCAGGATTTGTGTTTGAGAATGATGTGCTGAAATTTCAGAACCGTCTTTGTGTGCCCGATTGTTATGATTTGAGGAAACGTGTTATGACCGAAGCTCACAGTAATAAGTTTGCTATGCACCCGGGGAACATGAAAATGTACCATAATTTGAAATAGAATTTTTGGTGGCCTGGAATGAAAAAGAGTATTGCAGACTTTGCGGCGAGATGTCTACATTGCCAACAGGTTAAAGCTGAACATCAACGACCCGCTGGTTTGCTACAACCACTCTTAATACCAGAATGGAAATGAGAGCACATTACCATGGACTTCATTGTGGGATTGCCTCGTTCTTCTCGAGGTATGGACTCTATCTGGGTTATAGTTGACCGTTTAACTAAGTCTGCCCATTTTCTGCTTGTCAAAACTATTTATAACGCTGATAAATTGGCCAATATCTATATAACTAAAATCGTGAGATTGTATGGAGTGCTAGTATCTATTGTGTCTGATAGAGACTCAAAGTTTGTATCGAGATTTTGGTAAAGTTTGCAACAGGCTTTGGGGACGAAATTGAGATTGAGTAGTACCTATCACCCGCAGACAGATGGACAAACTGAACGAACTAACCAAACTTTAGAGGACATGCTCAGAATGTGTGTGTTAGACTTCCAAGGAACTTGGGAGACCTACTTGCCATTAGCTGAATTTATGTACAACAACAGTTACCATTCAAGCATTGAAATGGCTCTTTACGAAGCTTTGTATAGAAGAAAATGTCGTTCTCCGATATGTTGGGCTGAAGTAGGTGATACACCTTTGTTAGGACCGGAACTTGTGCAAGAAACGACCGAGAAAGTGAAACTGATCCAATAACGTCTAAAGACAGCACAGAGTCGGCAGAAGAGCTATGCTGATGTTCGAAGAAGAGATAGGGAATACGAAGTTGGGGACCATGTGTTCATTAAAGTGACACCAATGAAGGGTCAAACTCGGTTTGGTGTTAAGGGCAAATTGGTACCAAGGTATGTTGGACCTTATGAAGTCCTCGAAAAGATTAATCCGGTATCGTATCGGGTAGCCTTACCTCCAGTAATGGAGCACATGCACAATGTATTTCATGTATCAATGCTTCGAGAGTAATTGAGAGATCCACTCCATGTCATTGAGCCAACACACGTACTTTTGAAAGACTACACCTACGAGGAAAGACCTATCCAGATTGTGAATCAGAAGATCAAAAGACTGAGAAATAAAGAAATACCACTAGTAAAAGTTGAGTGAAAAAACCACGAAGGGACCTATGCAACTTGGGAAACCAAGGAAGACATGACGAAAAGATATCCGGAACTGTTTCCATTGAACTCGATGTTTTTCTTGAATGAAGGTAATTCGAGTTTGGAGACCAAACTCTTTTAAGGGGGGAAGACTGTAATAACCCCGACCCCAGATTAACGTTAATTTGTGCTTAGTTTAGCCTAACAATAATTTAGGAAGGATTTGGGACTAATTTGCATGAGTATTGCATGATTTTTGTGTTTATATCTATTAGGCGTAGAAATATCTGTTCATGTTTTAGTTTTGAATTGCGAATTGAAAGCCTTATCGGCGCCCGATTTCGAAATTAACTTGATATATATGCTAGTTAGGATTTATAGAATTTTATGGTATGTTTAATTAAAATTCGGTTCGGAACGATTAAATTTGATTAAATTAATGCCACTAATCAACCTTGCTAAGCACATTTTGTTTAATGGCCTAATTAGAGCCTTAATGGCCCTTTTGAGCACAGTAACACCCCCCACTCACTCCCTTCTTCATTTTACATACACTCTTGAGTCCTCTTAGACCCAAAAACGTGAGAGTAGAAGAATTGGTCCAAGATTTAGAGATTTAGCTCAAATTCAAGGAGGTGCTAAGGATTGTTAACAATTGAAGAAGATTTGCAGAGCCTCAACCTTAATTTTGTAGATTGGAGCCTCTAGGTAAGAAACTAAACTCTCCTTTGAGTAATTGAGTTAGATTCAACAAGATCATTAGTGAACCAAGTGAATTCATATGGGAATTATACTAGAAAGGGGCCATACCATGCATGCATGTACATTTTCTTGCAAATTGAGCATGATTTCAAAGGTTTCTTCCATGCATGTGCTAACTTCACCTATATTTTGGTCATTCATCTTGCTTTCCATCAAATTATCAAGTTTGGTTATGTTTTGGAGAGCTTTAGCTCATAAATGTTCATGCATGTCATGTTTTGGATCTTTTATAAAGAATAAGTTGAGTTTGTGCATAATTGGGTTATTCTTGAGCCATAATTTCTTGAATTGAAGCTTTAAACATGTTGTTTTATGTGTTACCAAGGGTTTTTCAAAGTTTTGGCCCAGAAAAATGAGTTTTGGATGGTTGAAGGTCGAGTTTCGTGCTTGGAGGTCGATCTAGATTTTCCAGAAATTTGACCCACGCTTGAGCGAGGACTTTCACCCTCGAGCGCAAAGCCTGAGTACATGCACTTCCGCTCGAGCGGCGTGAGTCACACTCGAGCGTGAAATGTGTATACCCAGAAGTTTGTGTGTTTTGCAGTCTACTCGAGCGGAGGATGCCACGCTCGAGCGAGGGCCTGTGTCACACGCTCGAGCGGGGGTCGAGTGTGAATTTCATGCATCCAGCACTTTTTCATAAGTTTGCAGTTCGCTCGAGCGGGGAAGTCTACGCTCGAGCGGAGTTTCTTTCTCTGCATGTCCACTCGAGCGGGGAAAGCCACGCTCGAGTGTAGACCTTATCTTCAGCAAAATTTGAGAAATGGTTTTCAATGCATTCTTGCATCCTCATTCCATCCTAGGCATTCTTAGGCCATGTTTAAGACCCCATAATGAGGATAAGAGATTAGAAACACACTAAGAGCAAACGACATAAGTTTTGTACAATTAGAACGTGTGTTTCAAGTGTGCATCTGTTATGTGTTGTGTAGGTCACGTGCCGCGTCCTATCTGACTAGCCAGCTCCGTCTGTTGTCTCAAGGCCCACTGTGAGTAATAACTTTGTAAAGTTATGTTTAATGTTAAGTATTTTCTGAATATTATGGTACGAAGTAATTAGTTCTCTAAAACGCCATGCTATGCTTGAAATGAATGAATGGTTGTCCAAAATTTTGAAAGTTATTCGTGGCATCCTTAGCATCATATGATATACAACCTTTTATGGGTCATTAGAAACGTCTCTGTGCACATGAGTCATCAAAATGCCTTCAAGGCCGTCCCTTTATGGGTCATCGGATTTGTTAATGCTAAGGGATGTACCACGTATGATTATATGCAAAATCTGATTATGGAAATGATTATGAATCTGTCTCTGTTAAGAATTTGATTTCTAACTCTGTGATGGACATCATTCATTAAATCCTTTACTCTGTTATTATTCATTGGGCTTTAGCTCACAGTTTATATTATGTATGTAGGTGAGCCGGCGTGTGACCAGGGCCAGAGTTGACGGCCTTCTGTTCTATTTTTGTCAGCCAACCGTTGTGCCTCCCGAGGAGGTTCTGATCGAAGTCTAGTTGCATGGCTGTTTTGTACTTATGCTAGTTCTGAATGTTTGTAAAGTCAGGTTTTGAGAACTCCACTTATGTAAATGTTTTGTAAATATTGAGGTCCCCTGACCGACACGCTTGTGTATATATATAAGTTTCGAAATGTTCTATCCCATGTACGTTATCACAGCTCATTGGACCTTGTCTTTGTTGTATAATTGCTTCTGCAGCCCCTTATCTTGTGCTTATCTGTTCAGAGGCCTTTGGTAATCCACGGATTACTGGCCGGTTACGATGCTAAACCCACAGGGGCGGGTTTGGATCGTGACAAAACCTAACACATGTACAAGCACAAGCTTAGGCCCAATCCAAATTAAGACTAAATCTAAATCTAAACCCATCTTTTATTGATACCTAGTTTATGAGACAATTCTCATTCACAACTTAATGGTTTTGGCTTATTATTTTTTGTATTGCAACCTTTTCACTTAAGAGAATATAAAACCACTTCGATCTACCTTAACCAGCGGTTGAATCTCACTTTAATTTCAAATTAAAGTTGTCGAAAAATCATTATTTTTCAACAAGTTACGTCATTTTCTTATTTAGTTATAACTAATTTTCTTCTTTAGTTCTAATATCATTTTGAGATATTTGGTTAGGACTTTTTTGTTGGTTCTGACCTTTTTTTTTTCCTTTTCTTTTTTAATTATGACTAAAAAAGTATGAAATTATACAATTTTATTCTATAATTATAAGGTACATATGGTACACACCCTTTGAGGGGTGTCTACCATAATCTTTTCCATCATTATTATTAACTTTAATGTAATTAACATAGCACCAATCAATATATTAAAAAGTCACTTTTTATTTTACTCTTCCTTTCATATACAAAGTTTTAATATTATAATAATTACTAATTTGATCTAAAAATTTAGGAGAACTACAAATTAGTGATTGTCAAGAAAAAAAAAAACGTATAAAGAAATAATAAATATTATAAATTTTAACAATTATAATTAAAAAAAAATTCACTGATGTGTGATAATTTTTAAAAACTCCCCATAAATAGTAATTTCTCTTAAAAAAATTCACTTTAAAAATATACTCATTTATTATTATTAAGATGGATTGATACATAAAGTGAGTCCAATATTTTATTTTTTTCACCTTTATAGGAAAATGGATCTCATCTAAATAACATGTATGATTCAAATTAACTATATAATTAAATAATTTTTAAATCATACCTAATATCACAATGTGTCTAACATAGTAGGTGTAGCACTCCAGATTTTTTTTTTTCTCTTTTCATCGCTCGAGTGATGAAATGATCGCTTGAGCGGTCTTGCGAAACTCTCAGTACTTTTGCAGATCTGAGATTTTGGGAGCTGTTGATCTTCACTCGAGCACAGGGTTGGTCGCTCGAGTAGTGTGATGTCTTTGACACTCGAACGCATGAGTGGTCGCTCGAGCGGTCTGGTTGGGTTTCAATATCTATAAAAGCTATTTTGGTCTACTTTTCTTCATTTTCTCATATCCTCTCTCTCTTCCCTCTTCCTCCATTCCACCATTTTTTAGGGTTTCAAGCTTTCAAGCTTAGTTTTCATCTCTTTTCTTTCATTTTCTACCCCATGTTCCTTATATAAAAACGAAGAGCACGCACGAGGGCTTTCTATCCATCCAACCAAATCGCGTTTTCATAGAAGCTAAAATTTCAGGTTCTTTCTCTTCTCGCTTGAGTTGGGGATTTTCCTTACTTCTCTTCAGTCTTTTCTCATAGATAGATGGGTGGTAAATTTCTATTGTATAAAAACCTCATTTTTTTAGGAGATTTTTCTAAACACATGTAAAGGAAGCTAGGGTTTTCAATTTATGAAGATTAATTGAGAAGGATGATGGAAGTGTTGAGTAATTAAAATATAAAATTGTGTTGTAAGATTAAAAGCCCTAAAATTTGGTTTAACCCTAGTTATGGATTTACTTTGAATACGAGAATTTGCCTTAATTAACTTTAATTTCATGAAATTGAGAGTATGATTGGAATAAATTAGTATTTGTAATGACACTAAATTTGTTGCTTGAATAATAATAGGATACAAAAATTGTGCTTGGAAAATTAAAATCTGGAAATTTAATTAATAAAGTTTGAGAAGTGTATGAAAACAATTATGTTGTATAATTGAATATTAAAAGTTGATGTTAATGTGGAGAAGTAAGGAATGAAATGGAACATAAGAATTGTGATTGTTTCTAAAGATAAACCTTTATGCTCATGGTGGATGTACTGTTAGATTAATGTGTAAAGGAAGTAATTAATGATGTTGTTGGTTCTGTCAAAATTGTAATAAGGAATAACATTATGAATTGATGGATGGTGACATTGGAATAAGGGTCCATTTCCTTCCGACTTGTGACTGGTAAAGCGTGGCACTTAATAGAGGTTCCGCCTTTCTTCCGAAGTTGCGCCTGGTGAAACGTGTGGTATGTTAAGTTATGTTGAGGGTCCGTTTCCTTCCGACTTGTGACTGGTAAAGTGTAGGGCTTAATAAAGGTTTCGTCTTCCTTTCGGAATAATGCCTGGTAAAGTATGAGGTTCTGCATTCCTTCCGGCTCGTGAGTGGTAAAGCGTGGTGCTTAATAGAGGTTCTGCATTCCTTCTAGAGTAACGCTTGGAAAAGCTTGTGGTGTGATGATGTGGCTTGGTAATAGAGCCGGTTTTTGTTTGGATTTATGTGAATTGATTATAATGAGATTTATATGTGTGATTGTGATAATGAGAAATGAATATTTAATTGTGTAAAGTTAAATAGATGAAATTGAGTTGATTCATTTTATGTGGGTTGTGATGGAGTGATGGCTGTTGAAACAATCTTCTGTGTAAATAAAATAAACTGAAATTAAATCAAACACAATAAAATAAATCTTACAGAATTTATTTCGTTGAACCGAATAAAAAAAAATTCAAGACCAAGTCGAGTGTGTGACACTCTGTCCTTAAGACAGATTTGCCCCGCTACGGTGTTTACGGTTGTGTGGCGTCTATCTCCCAGGATACAATGATCTTCACAAATTTGTAAAAGCACTTCAAACAAATTTGTTCGGCGAACTAAACCTGTGATCTATACTCTCTTTAAATTATTCTAAAACTAAATATGAAGAATAAATGCACTAGAGGAAAAATTAGACAGCAATGAGACAAAATAACAGACTGAATTTTTCCACCCCTAGACTACTGGAATCAAATTATATTTATAGGAAAATTTCCAAAGCCCCGAATAGGTACCGAACCCCGAAGTCAACAGGTGCAAAACAATTCACAATTTGAATATATGAATTGACCGTTGGTCAGAACAAAATTTCAAACAAATGAAAAAAGAGAGCCGTTAGTGGAACAGATTCCTTCCACCTGTTTGGAAAATTTATTATTAAACTATTTGGTATATATATATACTAAACAATTAGAATATAAATATTAAAAGATTTGAATAGTTTAATAAATAAAGGAAGAGGTACAAACTTTAGGAAATCACTTAGGAACCCAAAAATTTTAATTTAGAATTAAATTAAATTCCCACAATTACAAACTTTAGGAAACCACTTAGGAATCCAAAATTTGAATTTAGATTTAAATTAAATTCCCACAATAATTTTTATTGAAAAAATTCAAATGAATTTTATCTAAAAAATTAATGTTTAGACTCGAAAAACGACGTCAACTTCCCATTCACTCATAAATGGTTTTGACGTTCTGTCTTCACCTCTTCGGACCCACACCAAACAACGTTTGGGGCCCACTCAAATATGGGCTCAAAAATATGCCTATATTAAACTATTTTTCCAACAATCCCCCACATGAATAGAATTTGACGGAGAGAAAATGCAACAACATGATCTAAATACAGAGAGTATAGAAATTGGAAATATTCTGCAAAGGATAGGTAGCTTTTGGCTTTGAACCTTCCCTTGTGAGACACTATCGGATTTACTAGCTGACCAGTGAACATGATGTCTTGAACTGTTCAGCCGTTTGTGTAAACCAAGACAATAGAACTCACACAGTATATTCCCAGACACAGTTTAGTTCTCACTATTGTGTTCATTTTGGCCCTGAACAACCTGGTCTTTCATAAGTGCTCTAAAGACTTGTAGCCCTTCACAAATCTTATAGAACCGACCCAGTTCACCCTCACATAGGTGATTCTTATGAAGAGTATCCTGCCATACTCCACTAGGTTTACCTAGATATAATAATCATTAAAATTTTACTTAACCTCAAACGCTGCAGACAGCACTGTTTCATCAAAGAAATGGGTAGAAGTAAGACTCCCCAGTGATCCTTCTGAGTCAATCACAACTCGATTGTCCTTTTGAACCTGGATCTTGGGATCTCCAGTCAACTAGGTTGGGTTGCCGTTGTGATAACTCTTATTTAATAGGCTTAAGTCCCATTCCCCTTGATAAATTCTCAACTAACTCTCTTGCTAACCCTTTGGTTAGTGGATCCGCTATGTTGTCTTTAGACTTAACATATTCTATGGAAATAATTCCATTAGAGAGTAATTGTCTCACGGTGTTATGTCGACGACGAATGTGTCATGACTTACCGTTATACATATGACTCTGTGCTCTGCCTGTAGCTGATTGACTATCGCAATGTATGCATATAGCAGGCACCGGGTTTGGCCATATTGGAATATCTTCAAGGAAGTGGCGAAGCCATTCTGCCTCTTTCCCTGCTTTATCTAAAGCTATGAATTTAGATTCCATAGTAGACCTAGCAATACAAGTTTGTTTGGAAGATTTCCAAGATACAACCGCCCCACCAAGAGTAAAGACATACCCACTAGTGGACTTTGAGTCTCTTGTATCCGATATCCAATTTGCATCACAGTATCCTTCAAGTGCTGCTGGATATCTAGTATAATTTAGCCCAATGTTACGAGTAAATCGGAGATATCTAAGAACCCTTATAATTGCTTTCCAGTGTTCTACTCCCGGATTACTCGTATATCTACTTAATTTACTTACTGCATAAGCTATATCTGGGCGAGTGCAGTTCATCAAGTACATTAAGCTTCCAATAATTTGGGCATACTCTAATTGAGAAATACTTTCCTGTTCATTTTTAGAAAGATACAAATTAACATCTACAGGTGTTCTAGCAAGATGATCATCATCTTTACTGAATTTGTCAAGTATTTTCTCAATGTAATGAGATTGTGACAAAGCATAACCTTCTGATGTTTTGGTAATTTTCATACCAAGAATTACATCAGCAATGCCCATGTCTTTCATGTCAAAATGTTTATTCAACATTTTCTTGGTAGTTTTAATCATATCATTATTACTACCAATGATGAGCATATCATCTACATAAAGACATACAATGACAAAACCTTTGTCTGTGTTTTTAATATAAACACATTTGTCACACTCATTAATTTTAAATTCATTTGACATCATTGCCTTGTCAAATTTCTCATGCCATTTCTTTGGCGCTTGTTTTAAACCATATAATGATTTAACCAATTTACACACTTTCTTTTCTTTCCCTAGAACAGAAAACCCTTCTGGTTGTTTCATGTAAATTTCTTCCTCTAAATCACCATTTAAGAAAGCGGTTTTAACATCCATTTGATGAATTTCTAGATTGTATAGAGATACAATGGCAATTAGCATTCTAATGGATGTTATTCTAGTAACCGGTGAGTATGTGTCAAAGTAATCAAGATCTTCTTTTTACCTAAAACCTTTGACCACAAGTCTTGCCTTGTATTTGTCAATTGATCCATTCGCTTTCATTTTCCTTTTAAAAATCCACTTGTACCCAAGAGGTTTACAACCTGGTAGCAAGTCCACTAATTCCCAAGTGTGATTTTGCAAGATGGATTCAACTTCACTGTTGACAGCTTCTTTCCATAAAGGAGCTTCAGGACTGGACATAGCCTCTTTAAAAGTTAAAGGCTCATTTTCTAACAAATATGTTAGAAAATCTAGACCAAAAGATTTTGAGGTTCTAGCACGTTTACTACGCCTAAGTTCCTCTTCCTCATTTTGATCTAACTCTTGTTCTTGATCATGTTCTTGAGCCTGACTAGTAATAACATTATGAGACCTTTTATTGTTACTAGTCTCTTGTCTAGTCTTATTTGGAAATACATGTTCAAAGAAATATGCATTCCGAGATTCAATAATAGTATTTACATGCATTTCGGAATATTCTGATTTATAAATCAAAAACCGATATACACTACTATTCTTGGCATAACCAATGAAAATGCAATCAATGGTCTTCGGACCTATCTTAGTCTTTTTAGGACTAGGAATAGCCACTTTAGCCAAACACCCCCACACTTTTAAGTATTTGTGGGATGGCACTCTTCCATGCCACAATTCATAAGGTGTTTGATTCACTTTCTTTCGGGGTATTTTATTTAAATATAATTAGCAGAAAGTATTACTTCCTCCCACAAGTTCTGAGATAATCCAGAACTTATTAACATGGCATTCATCATTTCTTTTAAAGTCCTATTTTTCCTTTCAGCAATTCCATTTTGCTGAGGTGAGTAAGGAGCGGTGGTTTGATGAATTATTCCATGTTCTTTACGAAATTCACCAAAAGGTGATTCATATTCACCACCTCTATCACTTCTAAGTTTCTTGATTTTCTTACCAAGTTGATTTTCAACTTCATTCTTATATTGAATGAAAGTTTCCAAAGCTTCATCCTTAGTTTGAATTAAATAAACATAACTGTATCTAGTATAGTCATCTATAAAAATGATAAAATACTTTTTCCCACCTCTAGTTTGAATTGATTTAAAATCACAAATGTCACTATGAATTAATTCAACTGGTTCCGTACTTCTTTCAATTGAATGAAAATGAGTTTTTGATAATTTTGCCTCAACACAAATTTCACATTTATGATTTGAATCAATTGCAAATTTAGGTAAACATTCCATATTAATTAATCTACGCAAAGATCCATAATTAACATGCCCTAGTCTACCATGCCATAAATTTGAAGACTCAAGCAAGTAAGAAGAAGATGTATTATTATTAATAACTAAGGGTACAACGGTCATTACATTTAATTTGAAAAGGCCATCAGACATGTAACATTTTCCTACATACATCCCATTCTTAGTAAGTACAAATTTATCACTCTCAAATACTAGCCTAAACCCATTCTTACTCAACAAAGATCCGGAAACAAGATTCTTGCGAATGTCCGGTACATGCAGCACATTGTTGAGAGTGAGTTCCTTTCCTGATGTCATCTTGAGTACAATCTTTCCTTGTCCTTCAACTTTGGAAGTTGAGGAGTTGCCCATAAAAAGTTGTTCACCATTGTCCACTGTAGAATAAGATGTGAACATCTTTTTGTCAGCACAAATATGGCGAGTAGCACCAGTGTCCACCCACCATTCTTTAGGATTTCCGACAAGATTTGCCTCGGAAACAACTGCAGAAAGATTGATGTCTTCGACATCATTGGAAATATTGTCCACTTCGGTCATATGAGCTTGAGCAGGCTTCTTGCTTGTTCTTCTTTGCTTTTGCCTTTGCTACGACAATCTTTGGCCCGATGTCCCTCTTTGTCACAGATGTATCATTAGCCATTAAACTTGTACTTTTTATTTCCCCACCCCCCTTTAGAGTCTTGTGATGAACTTTCTCCAGAAGACTTTCATTTCTTGTTTTTTGAAGCATGTTCCACCACATTTGCCTTAGACTCCATAAGATGCTTGCCAGCCCGCTTTTCAGAATTGCGGTTGTCCTCCTCAATCCTTAAACGCACAATTAACTCGTCCATAGAAATTTCTTTGCGCTTGTGTTTGAGGTAGTTCTTAAATTCCTTCCATCCTTTTGGTAATTTTTCAATTAAGGCTGCAACTTGGAAGAATTCACTGAGAGACATGCCTTCTGCGTGAATGTCATGCAGAATGAGTTGGAAATCTTGAGCTTGGCTGATCATAGTTTTTGAATCAACCATTACAAAATCCAAGAATCTGCCAATCACAAACTTCTTTGAGTCGGCATCTTCCATTTTGTACTTTTTCTCCAACGATTCCCAAAGTTCATTTGCTGTCTTGATTGGACTGTAGACGTTGTATAATGTGTTGTCAAGTCCATTCAAGATGTAATTCCGGTAAAGGAAATCGGCATGTTTTCAAGCATCAACCGCAGCAACCACTTGCCGGTCGGTTTTATCCTCTTTCCGGATAGGAGCATCTTCATGGAGGAAACGAGCCAGGTTCAGAATTGTAAGATAGAACAACATTTTCTGTTGCCATCTTTTAAAGTCAGTTTCGGAGAACTTCTCTGGCTTCTCTCCATGATTTATTGGTACTGTCACCACAAGAGAGGGGGTTGGTGCAATTGCAGCCACCACAGTAGTACTTGTATGGGCATTGTTTTAGTAGCCATTAATTCTAATTTATAAAACAAAATTAGAATTAGAATTTACACTACACAAAAAATTAAACCAAATTCACAGAATTAAATTCTGTAAAAAAAAAAAGAAACAAGAATGTAACTTTTATTTTCCAATTAATTTGGAAATAAAATAAAATTTTATTAAACCAAATTAATTCCACACAAGACATTAAATTCTGTAAAGAATATAATTTTTATTTTTCAATTAATTTGAAAATAAAATAAAATTTTATTCAACCAAATTAATTTCACACAGAAAATTAATTTCTATAGCACTTCAATAATTGAAATACTAAAACATAATTTTAAGTATTGAAAACTCTGAAAATAATTTCTAAAACCCAAAATTAATTTCTGAAAAAATTTCACAAAAATATATTCTGAATTGTTAATGACACCAGTATCGCACTACTAGTTGTCAAAGAAAATAAACAGTATATTACTACTATCTGTCAAATAGCATATAATCACTATTTGTTTTTCCAACCAGAATATTATTTTGAAAATCCACAGAAAATAATTTTCTTTTTCCGAAATTATTTATGAAGAATGAAAAAAAGGAAACAAACGAAAAATTCTGTAAATAGAATAATTCGAATTTGTCTTAAGATTGTTGGAACAATCTTCTGTGTAAATAAAATAAACTGAAATTAAATCAAACAAAATAAAATAAATCTTACAGAATTTATTTCGTTGAACTGAATAAAAAAAAATTCAAGATCAAGTCGAGTGTGTGACACTCTGTCCCTAAGATAGATTCGCCCCGCTACGGTGCTTACGGTTGTGTGGCGTCTATCTCTCAGGATAATATGATCTTCACAAATTTGTAGAAGCACTTCAAACAAATTTGTTCAACGAACTAAACCTGTGATCTATACTCTCTTTAAATTATTCTAAAACTAAATATGAAGAATAAATGCACTAAAGGAAAAATTAGACAGCAATGAGACAAAATAACAAACTGAATTTTTCCGCCCCTTAGACTGCTGGAATCAGATTATATTTATAGGTAAATTTCCAAAGCCCCGAACAGGTACCAAACCCCGAAGTCAACAAGTGCAAAACAATTCATAATTTGAATATATGAATTGACCATTGGTCAAAACAAAATTTCAAACAAATGAAAAAAGAGAGCCGTTAGTGGAACAGATTCCTTCCACCTGTTTGGAAAATTTATTATTAAACTATTTGGTATATATATACTAAATAATTAGAATATATATATTAAAAGATTTGAATAGTTTAATAAATAAAGGAAGAGATACAAACTTTAGGAAATCACTTAGGAACCCAAAAATTTTAATTTAGAATTAAATTAAATTCCCACAATTACAAACTTTAGGAAACCACTTAGGAATCCAAAATTTGAATTTACATTTAAATTAAATTTTCACAATAATTTTTATTGAAAAAATTCAAATGAATTTTATCTAAAAAATTAATGTTTAGACTCGAAAAACGACGTCAACTTCCCATTCACTCATAAATGGCTTTGACGTTCTGTCTTCATGTCACGACCCGAACCCGCTCTTATGGGTTAAGGCCATAACCGGCCAGTAATCACGAGATTACCTACGGCCTCAAACCAAATAAGACGAGACTCATCAGAGTAAAAGGGGCCAAACGAAAGCAAATTTAAAACTTTGTCTATAGAGCCGTGCTTATATGCACACCATAACATTCCATATGTACATATGTTAATAGCTCACAACAAAAAGTGTAATGACACAAGATTCTATACAGACAGGATCATCCAAACTAAGTCAACCCATGAAAACTATATACAGACGTATTCAAAACTTCGCCAACCTGACAAAATGTAAATACATAACAAAAGGGCAAAAACGGGTCTCGTGCGTGAGACACAAGGGCTAACTCTCTCAAAACCTTAGTTGTTCCATACAGACTTCACTGAGGCTAGGTCTGGACTTCTCTTGGCTCACCTATAAACACATGAATGAGCGTGAACGAAAGCCCAGTGAATAACATCAAATCAAATACAGAAGTCACATAACAATGTAGAACAACATGTTCCAAACGGCCTTGGGCCAAATTCATATTTCTATTTAACAGATATATAACTATACAAAATTCAAATCAAGTGACTGTAATTCTAAACGTTCTGGCCTTTGGCCCATTCAGATTTCCATTCATGTCAAAACGGCCTTCGGCCCATTCATTTATGTCAAAATGGCCTTCGGCCCGTTCGTTTACGTCAAAACGGCCTTTGACCCATACATTCGTGTCAAAATGGCCTTCAGCCCACTCATTCATGTCAAAACGACCTTAGGTCCATTCATACATGTCCAAACGACCTTCGGTTCACACATTTCTATCAAAACGACCTTCGATCCATTCATTTCTATCAAAATGACCTTCGGTCCATTCGTTTACATCAAAACAGCCTTCGGCCCATACACTCGTGTCAAAACGGCCTTCGGCCAACTCATTTATGTCAAAACGACCTTAGGTCCATTTATTTCTATCAAAACGACCTTCGGTCCATTCATTTCTGTCAAAACAGCCTTCGGCCCATACATTCGTGTCAAAACGGCCTTCGGCCCACTCATTTATGTCAAAACGACCTTAGGTCCATTTATTTCTTTCAAAATGACCTTAGGTCCATTTATTCATATTGAAACGACCTTCGGTCCATTCATTCGTTCATGTCAGACTTTTGTCCACAATCCCAATTAGCAACTCATAAAGCTTATAAGGGAATAAACAGTTGGGCATTGCTAAGCTTTCAAATATCGATATTACTCACAGTGATCGGCTTGTGGATTTGCCCTGGAGCTTGACCCTACACATTTCATGAACATAAAAGGGTCACTAACAGTTCAATCCGTTCTTTAATTCACATATTCCTCTTTAGGCTTTATTCTTATCTCGTTAACTCATTTACAATGCTCATGCATGCCTAAGAGTGCTTACAAGTGAAAGAGAACGGAAAACAGAACACAGAATGCAATTTCAGAATTTCAGAAAATAAGGTCCCCGCTCGAGCGGACACTTAAGGCCTGCAAAAATACTGGTTACATCAAAATCACGCTCGAGCGTTAACTTTGCCGCTCGAGCGGATGGCCTGTCTACATAGCTCCCCACTCGAGCGGGAACCATGTCTGCAAAAAGTGTTGGGAGCACGATTTTCCCGCTCGAGCGGCACTTAATCCGCTCGAGCAGACATAAAAAATCTGGGTTTTCCAGATTGAGTTCTTGAGCTCCAATTCGATTTTTAACCAACAAATCATGCATGTTATGGCTCAATTCTCAAATATAAGTATACTAATATGATGTAAACCCCAAATCTCAACCCAATGGAGCTCAATTCATAATTAATTCACATGCATGCCCCAATCTCCCATCAAACTCATTCTAACATAACAAATTCATACATTCAAGCTCATATCTTCATAAATTGTACATGCATGTGATGAATTAGCCACATTCTTAACTTAGACAACACAAATGGTGATCAAAACATGAGTTTCAACCAAAACTCTACTTGAATCATGTATTTCAAGCTTATACATGCTATTTCAACACAATTTCTTACATGCATGCATATGTCAACCTTTAATTCAACAAAACCAACCCAATTTCATTTCAATCTTACTCTTGATCACCCAATTAGCTTGAACACACAAAATTACAAACTATAATCCAAGAATTACTCACCTAGAAGCTTTGGTTCTCACAATCTATAACAATTCTTGGATTATCTTCAAGGTTCCCAAGCTTTAAGCTACAATTTGCACAATTCTCTCATCTCTCCCTCTCTACTGCCGACTCTCCTCTAATTTGAGTTCCAAATCAGTCAAATGAAGTAAGAAGGGAGAATAGAGGGTGTAGTGCCCTTACCCAGCAAAACCCACTATTGGCATTATAATAATAATAAGGTAATGGGGTACTAATTAATCGTTTTGAATCTAATTATTTTGATCCGAATCAATTTCCAATTAAATTTCACCGTAGGTTCTAAAAATTATGCCAATCACAATGGCGTAATCGATTTCTGGTTTTGTGGCCGATAAGGCCTCCAATTTAATTTCCAAAGCAGATTATTCAAATAGATATTCCTACGGTAAACAGATAGAACTTCGAAATCACATATATTCACAAAATGACACATAAAATCATATTAAACACATCATCATACTCGTATTAAGGACCAATTAGCATATTACAGAACAGGGGTATTACACTTCACCTCTTCGGACCCACTCCAAACAACGTTTGGGGCCCACTCAAATATGGGCTCAAAAACATGCCTATATTAAACCATTTTTCCAACAATGGCTTGGTGCGAATTATGGTAGAATGATTAGTTTTTATATTCTTGACCTCTAAGTAATGTTAACAAAGAATTCTGGAAAGAACTTTTGAAAAATTATACTAGAATGATACAGAAACAAAAGAAAAGGTTTTCTTTGAAAAGTTTTCATGGATTTCTTTATGAGAAAGGTATTACCTATATGTATTGTATTTTGAGTATGAAAAGAGCACATTAATTATATATGTATCATTCTTTAGCATTTATGATTGCATGTATCTAGAAACCTTATTGTTAAGAATCATTGAAAATTCCTACTGAACATATTTATTCATTCCACATATTTTTTACCATTTTCAGGGAGAAAGATTCAGAAACACTAGATGAAGATTTCAAGAAGTTTATTTTCTTTTACGTGCAATTGTTATTTTGTATGTAGATGAAATGTATACTATGACTTGAGGTTATTGGGTGTCTTCGCATGTAATTCTCTATCTTGAGTCTTTCAATATAAATCTTGGCATATAATATTGTTGTATTCATTTAAAAGAGAACATCTTTCTTCTACTCAAGTGTAATGGTCACTTGTATATATAAATGTATTGAGTAAAAAGGGACTTGAGTTGAAGGCTTTGGTAATGTTTTCGGGTAATAAAATCGGAGGCTGACAATTTGAAAATTTTGTCACAAAAAATGTCACTAATTATAAGTTTTAGCGACAGTTTAAGAAAAAAAGTCACTAATTTTCAGCTTTTAGCAACAGTTTGAAAAATTCGTCACAAAAAAAGTCACTAATTGTAAGTTTTAGCAACAATTTATAAAAATCGTGACAAAAAAAGTCACTAATTGTCAATTTTTAGTGGTATATGCAAGAAATCGTCACAAAAAAATATTTTTAGCGACGATTTTATTATGACTTATTTTCAATAATACTTGATAAGAATTAAATCCAACTATTAGAACCTATTGGTAATTTACCCTTTATTTTTCTTAATATGTTTTAAAATAAAGGAGAAATCACAAATACACCCCCAAGGTTTGCTTAAATTACAAATTGCTCCTTGTGGTATGAAAAATTACAAATACCCCATTGTTAGAATTTTTTATTTAACAAAATTAACTAAAAAAAATGAAATTTATAATTGCTCTCCTATCCAATAATAAAATTACTTTAATTGTTAATTGAAACGTATTTCTAACATCATTAAAAACTGTTAATTGACTTGATGATTTATTAATAAAAGGAGCAATTTGTCATGAAATTAGAAATCTTAGGGGGTGAAATGAAATTTCCAGAATCACATGAGGCGATTTGTATTTTAATCAAATCTTAAGGGATATATTTATAATTTATCCCAAGATAAATCATAATGTCATACATAAATAGCATTTCATTAATTAATAAATTTATTATGCGTGATTTTAATTGAAACGTATTCAGTTGGGCTGTGAGTGTCTCCTAACTCAGTCCAAAGTTTAAAGAGATTTGTCCAAACTCAATTTGAAATCGACCTCTAATCCAAATTATCTTGCCAAAGCGTAAGCTAGAATTTATATTAAAGAGTTCAACAAACTTGAGTTACAAGTTGAAATTTTTATTGATTGATTATGAATGATCAATTCGATTAGTCATTATCTCTTTTTTTTCTCTTTAGGGGGGAGAGAGGGTGGTGCTTTTAACCTTTCTATCCCTTCTGTTTCTATTATCATGCTAACCACTATTGCTCATGTTGTCTCTATCATCGGCTTGCCATCGAGAAAATTTTTAGATCTAGATACAGATCTGATTCATGATCGAGATCCAATGTTAAACACGTTGTTATACATTAGGCAACCACCTTAAATTCATAATGTTTTATTTTATAGCGTAGAGGCGAGGATTAAAGTACCAAAGTTACCAATTGCGACGATAGTTATGTTTGTTTGGTGGTGATCTTTCTGTTTTATTTTATTTTGTTGTAATAATATTTACGAAAATTTACACCAGTGGTCCTTACCTTTTACCTCTTGTGCCATTTTAATCCTTACACTTTTAATTAACTTAATCCAAAGTTTAAACATATATATCCAAGTTTGACTTGAATTTGAACTTATTAGTCCAAGTTGTCTAACCCTTAGCTTGAATTTATGGATTTTTTTGGGAAGAGTTAAAAAAGTTAAAATCAACTTTTAATTAATTTTGGATCACATCATTTCTTTATTTTTAAAATATATTTTCTCAAAAAAAAAAAAAAAAAACCCAAAACTCAACTTTTAACGAACTTCCAAAACAATCCTATGGCCCTGTTTGGTAGAGCTGTGGGAAAGTGATTATAGATTATAGTTTAACAGATTATAACGTATACCTGTGAGCATAAGCTGGTAACCTGTTTGGTATAGCTATGGGATTATAGATTTAAGCAGAAGAGTAGTGTTTGGTAAATAAGCTGTGAAATAATCTTTTGCCATGTAATTGTCATTTTTGCCCTTATGAACATAAAAATTGTAATTTTTTCATTTTCTTCACTTTAAATTTTGAAAAAGTTATTTCATTAATGGAAGTTGATTAATTAGCACCTAATTTGGTACATTTTTACATTACCTCAAATTTATTTATTTATTTATTTATATTTTATTTTTTTAATAATATTGAGTTTACAAGGGTACAAAAAAATGTCATTGCAATAAAAATACAGTAAATTACTATTAAGGCAATAAAAATAAAACTTCCTAGATATTTAAAGAATCCCTAATTTCGTTTGCAAATTGACATAAAAATATTATGTCTCCTCACTTCTATCTCGTTGTCATCACATGCAACATCATTTCCATGGCGTGCATGTTAAGACGAAAATTCGTTCTCTTCATTAGGCACATAATCCATGAATCTATCATAAGAGTCAAATGCAATATCACGGAACTCACTTCGCCGGATGAAATTATGAATTGCCATTGTTGCACGTTTGACTTGGGTCAGCCACTTGTAGTTTGGTGGGACATCCTTTATCATCGGCCATTTTCCTTTCTAAACCCCAAACGTTCTTTCTATTACACTTCTAAGTGATGAATGTGCTCGGTTGAATTTTTCTTGTGCATTTTTTTTTTGTGGAGGGGGGGTTGACCATGTTCAAATTGAGCCAGATGGTATCTCTTTCCTTTGTAAGGTGCAAGATACCCTTTCATGTTTGGATACCCAGCATCAACCAAGTAAAACTCATCTATTTTAAAATTCCAAAATGAAATTAAAGTAATCAATTATAAATGTAAAAATAAATATGGAGATATGAGTGTGGTGCATCTGCTGTAGCAATCAAATATAAAACAGTTACCTCCTTGTGGTTTTGGAAAATTATAACTAGGATTCTTAATTGTATCCAAGAAGATCCAAGTATCATGTACACTTCCTTCTCATCCTGGTAAGCAAAATGTAAAACACATATCAAAGTCACATGCAGCTATTATGTTTTGAGTTGCATACCCTTTTCTACCTATTAAACGAGGTTGCTTAACTAGAGATATATATGTTTTGATGTGTGTTCCGTCAATTGCTCCAATACAATCCTATTACAAAATAGTTAATAAAAATATTTTTAGTCACAGCTTATTAGAAATATCCTATGAACATTATTATATGTAACACCCAAGTTCCACGTGTAATTATTGTTTTACCTTGAAATGAGGATAATATTTGTGCTTGCTTCGAATATATGGATGTACACCATTTCTCGGTTGAGGCCTTACCCAATAGATAGACATCATTGTAACAACTTTTAACACCTTCTGGAAGTATTTTGAAATAGTCTCGCCGGAATGTTGAAATCTTTCTTGGACATTTCTGTTTCAAATGTCACTGCCAACAATATACAAAAATATTGCAACCTGTTCCTGAATTGAGACTTTTCATCCAGTTTCAAGGCCATACTTTGTCAGTAACAAATCACACAATTGATAAAATACCTCTCTTTCCATTCGAAAATTTTCAAATATTCTTATCCGATTCCCTTCTTGTAATTCTACCATCCACTTCCCCTCTGTTAAACTAGATGTCCTACATGGTTCTTTTATCAAATAATTTGTCGCATATGTCACTGCAACTGTTGCCGCCGTAGCTAAGAGCATATTATTATGTTGTTGGGTTTGCGATGTGCTGTCTTCATCTTCAGTATCTTCATCATGGTGATCATCATTCCATTCATCGTCATCACTAGTACTCATCTCCAAAATACCTACTCATTTAAAGGCTTAGTTACTATTACAAGAATGACCTTGTTTTCTTTTAATTAGATTTTAGTCCAAATTAAGCATTATAAATCATCATGACTTCAAGCAAAATTAATTTTATAGTTTAACTCAAATTTCATTTTCAATTTTAATAATTTAGTCCATACAATTTCAGTCCAATTTTAATTAGGTTAAATACCATGAATCAAGTAAATCTACAATAAACAAAACCATAACAATAATAGCCACTAGACACATAACACTTGAATCATGTCATATGAGAACAAAATATAAGACCAGGTTTTAAATATCATGAAAAATATCTATAATCAAAGTTCCATATAGAAAATTTTTTCCTTTGGCCATTAGTTTTTGCCTCCCATATAAATTTTAAGTTGGAGTAGCATTAGATTTCACAATAATGCTATCTTCAAACACTTTTTTAATAGATTAAAGCTTAGAATTTTCTAGAGTTGTTTCATGTTTGTGAACAAAGAAAAAAACAAAGGAAGAACAATGGTTGTGGAAGACAGTTATAAAAAAAGGGTCTTGAATTCTTCAAATGGTGGTCTTCGGGTCTTCAAAATTTGGCAATGACCTTGTCTATATAGAACAAAAAATTAGTGCTTCAAGTCGCGTTACTAAGTCACTTTCGTAAAGACAATATTTGTACCCACCAAAAGGTGTGCAGGGGGTCACAACAAATTTGCCTCCAGGATACAATGAAACCTGATCTAAAGATCTAGTCTATCGGCATCTGCACTGACGACAATAGATCAGAACACTCTTGATATAATCAAGAAACCAAGACACTGATAATCAAATCTGCAGAACTTGATTATCAATTAGAAAACAAAAATTTGCTTAAGAAACTCTTGATCAAAAATTCAATATCAAGAGAGAGAGAGAATTGCAGGAACGCTTCTCAGGATTTTGGATGGAATGAAATGGCTGATTTCATAGCCTATTTATAGGCCTTAATGGATCTAATCGAATGGTCATGTCCCTTGATCACATCCGATCAGATATGACCGTTAGATCGACAATCTATGGTACAGATCATTCTGACACCGAATAGATGCCTTGACTAATCACACCTGATCATGATCGGGTGCCACCTCATCTGTACGATCGCGCGCATCTCCAATCAACGGCTATGATCAACCCGCTCCAGATCAGACACACAACTGTTTGATCAGTTGGTTGACTCATCGCCAACGGATGACACGTCATTGCCACGTGGAGCTGACTGTATTCCACGTCACCCATGCCACGTCGGATCCACGCCATCGCTCCAACCTGTCCGATGCAAATAACAAAGCACCCTCATGGCGCCTTGCACCGATGCGTCCATGCTAAGTGCAAAGTACGCCATCAAATGCCACACAGCCCACTACCCACGCCACACGCGCGCGCGCGTGTGCGTGTGCATGTGTGGATGGTGCTTGTAGTGTGGGTGCATGCACACTTGCTTTCATCCTATAATTTCATATTCAAAAAAATATTCCATGTAGCACTTTATTAAGTGCTCCATGTTTTGCTCTCTTTCCAATGTGGAACAAAGTCCCCAAGCTTAATTAATGCTTTCCAAAGAAAAACAAGGAAGGTTTTGAAAACACCCAAAAATTAAACAATAAATTTTAAAAACCATTTTGAAAATTCCCCAACATTCTCCCCACCATTTTCAAAATACTAGATGAAGACTCTTAGTTCACTTGGCAGCCTTATGGATAGGAGAAGATATCTTACGATTTGAATCATTCACTTAGTGAAGACATCTCAAAGTTAGTCAAGATGGGATAGTAGACTTGTCTTTAAACTAGCTATCTTATACAACTAATCGGACATGTCTAACGCACAGTACAGGCCACCTCAAGTATTCAAACAAACCGGCACATGGATTGGCCTTGTGTCTACCTATTTCATGAGCATTCTAGAGTCAAGCCCTTGGACTTGTAGAAAACGGCACCACCTCCTACACTCACATAGGTAAGCTTACTGAGAGTACCCCTGTAATTTACAGTACCCTAACAACCTAGTTATAAGCTTATTAAGAGCTTGCTAACTCATCCTCTTCTTTTCACATTACAGGTACCAAACACTTCAACCTCGAGATGAAAATGAAATAAACTAAGTGCTTGTAATCACGACGTATAGTGTACTTGGGCTCATTAAACTCAAGACTTGATGTTTCTTCAAGAGTTGAGTCGAGTTTCCACCAAAAGTGATTATGTTAAGTGGACTTGAGACCCATCCCCTTTGATTTTTTCCACACTAAATCCCTTGCAAGTCTCTTTGTTAAGGGGCCAGCCAAGTTTTCACTTGACTTTACATAACTAATAGTAATCACACCTTCTGTGATTAACTGCCTGACATAGCTATGTCTCAGTCCTATATGCCTGGACTTTCCATTATAGACATGGCTATAGGCCTGTGATAGAGTTGCTTCACTATCACAATGCAAAGATATTGGTGACACAGGTTTTGGCCATATCTTAATCTCTAACAAGAGATTCCTTAGCCACTCTACCTATTTGCTACAAGAAGCCAATGCTACAAACTCTGACGCCATCGTTGAGTCTGTTATGCATGTTTGCTTCTTAGAACCCCAAGAGATAGCTCCTCCTCCAAGAGTAAAAATCCAACCACTCGTTGATGAGTGATCTTCACGGTCAGTTATCCAACTAGCATCCGTGAATCCTTCTAGCGCTGCTGGATACCCATTGTAGACTATTCTATAGTCTATTGTTTTCCTCAAGTACCTAAGTACTCGATTAACAGCATGCCAATGCACACTACTAGAATTACTAGTGTATCTACTAAGTTTTCCCACTGCAAAAGCAATATCAGGTCTAGTGCAAGTCATGGCATACATCAGGCTACCTATTACTCTTGAGTATTCTAGCTGATCAACAGCTTTTCCAGTATTAGGATACAATTTCAAATTTGAATCAAAAGGTGTAAACATGGATGTACAATTATATTGAATAAATTTCTTAAGAATTTTCTCAATATAGTGCGACTGGGCTAGAATCAAATTATTGTCCTCTCGTTTGATCTTAATACCCAAAATTACATCAGCCAAGCCCACGTTTTTCATACTAAAGCTAGACGATAAGAAACTTTTAGTACTTTCAATGACATCATTGTCAGTACAAAAAATAAGCATGTCATCTACATACAAACATATGATTTCACCTCTATTTCTAGTAAACTTACTGTACACACACTTATCAGATTCATGTAGCCTAAAGCCATTTGACACTATTACTTTGTCAAATTTCTCATGCCACTGTTTTGGAGCTTGTTTCAGTCCATGTAGTGACTTCACGAGTTTACACACTTTGTGCTCTTGACTCTATACAATAAATCCTTCGGGTTGTTGCATGTAGATTTCCTCATCTAACTCTCCATTTAGGAAAGCGATCTTAACATCCATTTGATGGATTTCAAGCTTATAGATTTAGGCTAAGGCAATAAACACTCGAATGGTGGCGATTCTAGCCACCAGAGCATATGTATCAAAATAATCGATACCCTCATTTTGAGTAAAACCCTTAGCAACTAATCTTGCTTTGAACTTGTCAATTGTGCCATCAACTTTCATTTTTCTTTTGAAAATCCATTTACAACCAATGGGTTTGGATCCAGGTGGCAAATCAGCAAGTATCCAGGTATTGTTACCCATGATAGAATCCATCTCATCATCTATTGCTTCTTTCCAGAATGCAACATCTTGAGACTTCATAGCTTCCTCAAAGGTTAATGGATCTGAATCCATATTCAAAGAAATCATTGTTTGTTTATAATAAGCTTTTCTAGTTCCTTCTACAAGGTAAACAACGAAATCAGGGGAAATGACTTCTTAATCATAGCCCTCTTACTTCTCCTTAGTTCAATAGGCTCATTAGGTTCATTAGTCTCAATAGGTTCATGTCGTTCACTTTCCTCTGTAGACATCAAAAGAGTTTATTCATTTTCTTGATTAGAATCCAACCTTGGAATTGTTGTGAAATGATTCTCATAAAATACCGCATCACGTGATTCAATGATGGTATTTGTTTCCATTGAACCATTGGGCTCTACTACCAGAAGCCTATATGCTTTGGTTTCTACTACCAGAAACCATTGGAATATGCATTCAATTCCTTTTTCACCTAATTTCTTCCTTTTAGGTTCAGGCAATCTGATTATTGCTCTACAGCCCCATGTTTTCAAGTAACCAAGATTAGGTTTCTTGTTTTTCCAAAGTTCATAAGGAGTAATATTTCTTCCCTTGAGAGGAATTCTATTGAGTATGTGACAGGCGATGAGTAAGGCTTCACCCCAAAAACCAAAACTTAAACTGGAGTAAGAAAGCATAGCATTAATAATTTTTGTTAATATCTTATTCTTTTTTTCAGTTACTCCATTTTGTTGTAGTGTGTAGGGTGCAGACTTCTCATGAATAATACCAACATTTTCACAATATTCTGGAAAATGGTATTCACCACCTCTATCAGACCTAAGTCTCTTTATTTTGACATTACTCTGATTTTCTACTTCTGTCTTAAAAATCTTGAATTTATCAAACACCTTATCTTTTGGATGCAAAAAATAGATATGATAGTACTTAGAAAAATCATCAATAAATGTTACAAAATATTTCTTACCAACTCTAGTGGGGGTACTATACATGTCACATACATTACAATGCACAAGTTCAAGCAGAGACGTGGTTTTATCTATTTTAGGAAATGGAATGCGAGTAATTTTAGATTGTACACAAAATTTACATTTTCCAAACATATCAATATTATACTTAGGAATTAAATCTAAATTAACCATATCACGCATTTTCCTAGTATTAACATGACCTAAACGAGCATGCCATAAAGAAAGAGAATCAACAATATAAGCAGAAATAGATGTATTATTGATAACGTTAAGTTTGAACATTCCTTGATACATGTAGCCCTTCCCAACAAAAATCCCACCCTTAGACAAGACAAATTTGTCCGACTCAAATACTAACTTGAAACCATGCTTATTAAGCAGGCTTCCAAATACAAGGTTTTTCCAGACATCAGGTACATGATAAACATCATTAAGACATAGGGCTTTTCCAGATATAAACTCTAGATCCACCGTCCCTTTGCCTTTGATAGCAGCAGTTGAAGAGTTGCCCGTGTAAAGAACTGTTCCATCACTCACTTGTTCATAAGTAGTGAAATGGCTCTTATCGTTGCAGACGTGCCTTGTTGCTCCTGAGTCAATCCACCAGTCACCAGCATCTTCGAGCATGTTCACATCGGATAAAACAGCCACGAACTTGTTCTTGGCATTTGATTCTTTTGGCTTCTTCTTGTATGACCGGCATTCATTTCTAAAGTGCCCTGGTTTGCCACAGTGCTAGCAAACACCTTTCGGCTTCTTAGCATTTTTCTCAGATTGGGGTTCATGCTTACGCTTCTTTTTGTTGAACCTCTTACCATCATCCAGCATGTGGATCGTGGACGTCTGAGCCAATTGGTTATCTTTACTTTCAAGTAACCTTGACTCTTCCTTAACTCAGAGTTGTTGAGCCAATTCCTCTAAAGTAAGATATTCCTTTTTGTGTTTCAGAGTTTTCTTAAAATCCTTCCAAAAAGATGGTAGTTTCTCTATTATAGATGAAACTACAATAGATTCATCGATGTTCATATTCTTTTGTCGAAATTGACTCAGAATATGTTGGATCTCATGGAATTGTTCCATAATGGGCTTTGTATCAATCATTATAAAACGCATAAAATTACTAACAAGAAATTTCTTACTGGTAGCATCCTCGGTGAGATGCTTTGACTGTAATAAGTCCCAGAGTTGCTTTGCCGTTTCCAGATGTTGATACACATTGAATAGAGAGTCTGACAGTGCATTCAGAATGTGTCCTCGGCAAATGTAGTCGTTATTCTCCCATTTGGTTTTGGCACGGGTTTGCTCCACAGTCTCGTCTTCTTGCTCCACCAGATAAGGGGTAGTTAGCACATAGACCACTTTGAGAGTGGTGAGCAAAAATGCATATTCTTTGCCAACATCGGAAATCTCCTCCATAAAAACGGTCAAGCTTCATGATATCTTGAGTCATTTTCTGAATAGACATCTCCATATTCAAATATTGTCTTTAGATTGTTAGAACAAAGGGTCTTGAATTCTTCAAATGGTGGTCTTCGAGTCTTCAAAATTTGGCAATGACCTTGTCTATATAGAACAAAAAATTAATGCTTCAAGTCGCGTTACTAAGGAGTGTTTTGGGAAGTTGGTAAAAAACTGGCTTTTGGCTTTTTACCAAGCTTTTTGGCTTTTTTGGAGGTGATTTGGAAAGTTGGTAAAAAATTGACTTTTTTGCTTTTTGGTTTAATATTTTTTTAAAGTGTCGCATCACTATAAAATGACCAAAATACCCTTAGCCAATTGAAGAAATTTACGATTTTGGCCTTGTGTATGTGAACACTTTTTTGAATGTAATTACAATTTTCCAACAAATTTTATTTTCTTTTTATTATTATTACAATTTGCAAATTTTACCAAATATTTTTTATGATTACAAATTTATTATTTTCATTTTTATGATTTTTTTTTATTATTACAAATTTATTAGTAAATGTATTCTTTTTATTATTATTACAATTAGTAAATTTTCCAAACAATTATTGCAAATGACCAAAAAACCCTTAGCAATTTTTTTTCTATTATTATTACAGTTTTGATAATTATTTTTATTATTATAATTGAATGGCATATTTATTTTCTTAATTTTTGCCAACAAATTGCGCTCTTACATTAAATAATTTTGTTATTACAAACTGGTAAACGCCCTTTACAACCAACAACTTAGAAACACAACCGTACATTTTTTTGACACTTTAAACAGTTTCACACATTCATTTCGTTTGCCATCAACTCATACAGACCGAACAGGATTAGAACCCAAGTTGACGCCGATGTCGCACTAATTCATTCCGTACTGATTTCCTCACTTCGTTCATATGTACATCATCGTTGCCCTCTGGTTCACCATCATCATCGTCACCAAGACCATCAACATTTGGCATGTCATTGAATGTAAAATTCTCTGCATTCGCAACCTTGTTGAATGCATCATCGTCGCTCGAGTTGCGGCATATAAAATTATGTATTGCCATTGAAGCCCCGACCAATGGCACCTACACTTTTCCAAAATCATATCACGGCATGTTATGTAGGAATCCCCATCGTGCTTTCCATACTCCGAACGCATGTTCAATTGCACTCCGTAAGGAGGAGTGCATCGTGTTGAAAATTTCATTTTCATTTTTTGGTCGTCCAGTTGTGCGAAACTCTTCTTGGTGGTAGCGACATCCCTTAAACGGCGCCAAAAACCCTTTTTGGTTCTTGTACCCCGCATCAACAATGTAATATTTTCCTACTTGTATGTTGGTAATTTTGTATTAGTACGTAGCATCATTACAAATATCAAATGCACACAACTAATACAAACAAAAAACCAGCCGTTATTCATCTAACCTTCCTCTAGCATGGGGAATTGTTTGGCTGGGTCCTGTGTTACTTCATTAAAAACTCTGCTATCATGCATACTACCCTCTCATCCGCAAGATATAAAAGTAAAACACTAATCGAAATTACACGCTGCGAGTATGTTTTGCGTGTGCCGTCCTTTACAGCCAAAATATGGCGCTGCCTCCTGAAGCGGGAGATGTGCCTCCACATGTGTGCCATCAAGCGCGCCAATATAGTCCTGCAGAAGCACACAAAAAATATGAAGGAGAAATGCTACTACCCGAAAAAAAAGTTCGCCCTTACTTTCTGAAAGTGGCTACTATTCATAATTAAATGTGCGACAAATAACTACACTCACTTTGAATGGGAAATATTTCCGTCGAGACTCGAAGTATGGATGTCTACTGTGTTATGACCTTGTCGGTCGGCATTGTGTTATCGTGAACAACTTCATCGCTTTAAGAATTCGCATTACATGACGCCATATTGTTTCCCCCTAGTGTTAAAAACGGTCTTCTATGTCCCAACTCGTGAAGCCCCGTAACATGAACATGAACATGCCAACACTCTCAACTACGTCTACACCACGAGGACATTGTGGTATTGGGAGGCCGCAATCCTCAACTAATGTCTTCCACAACATCAAGAACACATCCTGTGACATCTGAAAATTTCACTGAAATGCTTCATTCCTTCCTCGAAGCATCTCCTGCATCCACATGCTACCAGTCAATGTGGATGTGTGAAACGGAGTCCTGTCAACACAAGCGTACTCGTTGGCAACACGAGGAATTTCCACCCAAATCATTGATGTCGTCGATTCCATTTCTCCGATCGTCTCTCGTATCCAGGCATTTATTTGGCCATTGCATACGACTCTCGAGCTAGTACCCTCTTGTGCATCCATAGACGTTGCAAATTATATGAAATAAAAACTACAAGCTGTAGTGATTAATTGGCGAAATGAGTTGCTCAACTCCATGATATATAACACTCTTGTTACACATCTTCAACTACTATGTTGAGTTACTGTGGCCATGTGATTGCCCAAAGCTGAACACTATGACACTACCATATGAATGGTAGTACATTTCCAGGTTTGTACAATTTCTACTTTGCATGCTTCCATATAAGCACAAAGTTTCATGTGCTTCTGATTGACGTAAGGCACATCAAAATTTTTCAATATTTGATGTGAATTTTTTTACGTAAAATAAAGTAAATAAAGAAATGTAAATAAATAAAATAATGGAACACAAAAATATTTTTGCATAAAATAAATAAAAAACACACAATAAATAAATATTTTTTTTAAAATAAAGAAATGTAACTACTTTGCATCCTATATTAAATAAAATAAATAAATAAATAAAATAAAGAAATGTAACTACTTTGCATCCTTTTTTTTTTCCCTTCACAAAAATTAATTTCAACATAGTTAAAAAAACCCATCATTTTCTGTGTTTTTTTAACCTTCCTATGGACTACATTATCTACTTTTTAATTTTCTAGCAAATTAGTGTTTGCTTTTGTAACTCCAATTTTCATTTTGTCAATTATAAAATAGATTTAACAAATTCAATCCAAATAGACTATAAAATATATTACTTTGTTTTTTCCATCAAAGTAATGTATGCCCCATAACTCACCATCTGCTTGTGACAAGGAGCACCTAAAATAAATAACTACACAACAAACAAAAAGAGTCTGCAAAGACATGCATGTAGATTCCCTGGCCATGACATTTTGCATAACATAACAAGCATGTGACACAACAGTGCCACCTTGCGGCGGGTATACTCACATATCGGTTGCAAAGTCCTGCAGAATCATACATACACGTCCACACCAAAATAAAAGGAATGCGAATAGTCTTGCACGTACACCATCCCAAAAAAAAAAACTAAAAAAAACAAACACACAAAATATACTACAATCTCATGATAACCAAATACTAAAACGACAATCCAACCACAAAGGCCTAGTCCAAGTCAACAGCACCACCACTCCCGAACAGTTGTTTCCTTCCACGATCCCAGCTGTAGACACCCCATTTTTTACCGTCCTCAAGACTTGGATATGCTTGCAGGTACATCCGATGACAAGTTTGATTGCTCGTCGAGTACTTAAATTTCGCGGCAGAACGTCACAGGTTTGAGCTTTTCAAACCCTGTTTCATTTCTACCCCATTTTTGGACCATGCTTTGGTCCCTCCCTAGTGCTTGTTTTAGTGCACTGCCAGCCATGATCAAGGGCTGCCGGCCATGGTATCTGCCCTGCCGGCCACCACTGATGGCCAGCCGGCCACCATTATTTCAACAAATATATTTTAGATATTTTTGAGCCAACTATTTGCAGGATAGACCATCTGCTTGCACGTGGAGGGCTGGATTGCTTTGAAGGCTCCTTGTATCTCCTATATATAGAGGTCTTCTATATGCATGCAAGGGGGGACAACATTTTGAGCTGAGATGTTTTCTTTCCTCTCTCTCTCTCTAGAATCCCCTCTCTCTATATTTTAGCCTTGAAAGTGTGTTTTCTCTTCACTTTTGCACTACAACACCTAGTAAAACACCATTACCTTGTTGCTGAGGTACTTGAGGGTCTTGTTTGGACTTAAAAAGCTGGTTTTGACTCAGAGAAGTTGTTGTTTTCAAGTTGTGCTTCAAGGGTGAGCACATTCCTCTTTAAGCTTTGTTTTTGTACCCCCTTTTAAGGCTATTTAAACTATCTCTTTTTGGCCTTTTAACCACTGAATTCCAGAAGAATTTCAGTGGTGGAAATGTGGTTTTGAGGCCCCAAATGGGAGGGGGTGGTCCCCTCTCTTCTTGTCTTGCTTGCTTGTGTTGTTGGCCTATTAAATGAGCATGTGTTTCTACTCTTTTGTGACTTAGTTCAAGCATGTTTTTGGCTTTATTTTGACATGCCTTAACTCTATTTTTGGGTGTTTGGGTCACCTCTTGCTTGTTCTTGGTACTTGTAGTGCAATCATGCTTGTTGGCCTAACATGCTTCATGTTTTAGTTCATCATTCTAGCATGTGCTAGCTTTGCTCCAACACATTTTTGCCACTGATTTAACATGCTTGAGGTCTGTTTTAAGTGGTCTTGGTCATATGTGCTTAGCTTTGTATAGCTATAGCGTAGTTGGGCTTCACTAGCTTTGTGTTTGAGGTCCTTAGCATGCTTTGAATGTGATGATTGCATGCCTTAGCCTCATTTCTCACATGATTTCAAAGCATATAACCTTGTTATACTCTCATGTTTATCACTCTTTAATTGTGTTTGAGAGTTAAGCATTATGCCTTGTTGGTGAGCAAATGCATGAACATCATTCTCTTGCCTTTCATGCTATCATTTCAGATCATCTTGGCCACTGTTTTGGTATGCATGAGGTTTGTTTAGGGTTGGTTTAGTCCATTGAGCATTGTATTGCATGGTCCTAGTGTTGTATCATTCATTAGTTTTAATGCTTAAGTCTCTTAACATATTGTGCATGCATTGTTTACATGTTGGAGTCTTGCATTTCATGCCATGATGAGCATGTTGTTTGCATTGCATCATGTTCAACCGGACGTTATGTTGAACACAAGGTGGATTGGCCCACTTCATACTCAAAGTGATGAAAGTTAGCCAATCCCCTTTGTCTCCATTGCCTTTGATCACTCATGATAAGGCCGTGGTCTTAGAGTCTTGTTTGCATTGCATTTATTGAATTTGTGCAAGATTGGATCTTTGGCTTGCCTTTGATCACTCATGATAAGGCCGTGGTCTTAGAGTCTTGTTTGCATTGCATTTATTGAATTTGTGCAAGATTGGATCTTTGGCCATCAAGTATTGTATGCTTGATTGATGGTCTTGGATCCAATGATGCCTTTCCCTTGATGTTTCGAGGTGATATGGGGTGTGGCATAGTACACACGTGCCCTAGGGAGACCCTCTATTTCCTCTATTTTATGCTTTGTTGTAGAATGGTGTCACAGCACACCAGTGGCCGGTAGTGCCACATTGATAGCCGGCACCCTTCCATCCTTGGCCGGAAGAGGCCCATTCTTGGCCGGCAGCCACCTTTCATGGCCGGCAGGCCACTGGTGCACTCCCCAGCTTTGGTTTGGTAAGTTTTAGCAGCTAGTTCTTGAAGACACCCTGCAGACAGAGCCTCAAGAGAGCAAACCAGAGAGCTTTTCGGGGCGAGAAACCAAATGCTAGCATGCATGTTCAACTTCTTCAATAGAGCTGAGGCAGCATAGTTTAAAGTTTTATTTGTTAGTTAACATCTGAATATGTGCTTTAATTAATTTGTTAGTTAGTTAAGGTGTTGTAATAATTAGTAAGTAGTTTACTAGTTATTTGATTGATTTGTAATAATTAGTCTAATTAGCTTAATTAGATTAGTTGATTAGCTTAGCTTTCATTCGGACCCTCCGTCGAGAGGGCAAAATGTTGTAATAAGGGTGCGTGTGTGTGTGCATGTCTTCTAACCCCATTTCTTTCTCCTTTTTACTTATCGCTTTCGATGGTTAGTTTTAGGGCACGTTTTGATTAGCATACTTTATGCTTTGCATGTTTGCATCATTCATTTGTCTTGCATGCACGGGGCTCGGCACATCATTCAAACCGCATTGTATTTCAATATATTTACTTGAATACGTGTTTCAAAGCATGTTATCAAGTGTTGTATTCATATGCCATCTTAGATAGCCGAGCCTATTTTAGTTGCATTTTTGCATGTGTTGCATTAGGCATTGTTGACATAGTTAGGATCATGCATGATTTCTAACTAGTTTCTGTTTTGGCTCGGAGTACACTGTGAGTGTTTACGCTTTAGCATACTGCATGAGATGTGTATGTTGCCATGTTAGCATGCTTGCCATGAGGCTATTTGCTTAAGTGCTTAACTGCATGAATGCCTGTGGGTAAAGGCTTGATTGCCTAAATTGGGACAATTCATCAAATGTATGTTTTAAGCCCACTTTGCGGATTGGCAAAATCATGTTGTTTTAAAGCCCACTTGAGGGTGGCAAATCTGCGCTTTAGCCTACTTATGAGTAGCACTTCCAAACCATTTTCGAAAAACAAACATGAATTGTTTTGTTCCAATTCTCGTGGTTAAGTCTATACTTGTGTGTTGTGCGCATCACATAGTAAGCTAGTCTAATAAACCGAAATAAGAATACATGAGGTTTATAAAACAACATATCATGTTAGTAGAGGCCGATCTTTGATCGGATGAGCGGGGGTGCTCATGTTATGACCTTCCCCTCTTGTACCCAAGTTCTCGAGCCGAGGCAACTTTGGTGATGACGGACATGTGGCCTTAGGCACAAGTTAGGGTTTCTTAAATTTCTCAAAATAAAATATTTAGGTAGCGACTCTGTAATCCGGCAAAGCAGTCCATGTTTGGCGCTTTTTTTTATTTATTAAAATCGATTTTCCAAAACGATTTGCCGAATTTTGACTCTTTGGTGATTTATCAGTCTTACATTGCACTTTGTGAGATTAGATTCAGAACCCTGACAGGAGTCCGAACTGTAGTAGCTAGAACCCAATTCGCGCCCTCTCCGAAAAGGGGGGCGCGCAGAGAGAACGGTCGGGCGGTCTACACCTGCCAACATTGGCCGGTGTGCAGGCACGGTTCTCTGTCAACCAGTTGATAATATAATTCTGGGGGAGGGCCATGATGATGTCCCAATTATCGGGTGAATCCATTATGCCGCATGCGAATGAGAACAACTTACCGCCGAGCTCTAATTCAGGCGTGCTCATAAGCCTTGCAAGATAGTCCCTCACAGTGTTGTCACCTTTACCAGTGACAACGCATTGCGTAATTTTCAGCTCCTTGCTTTGTTTGCTCACTACTTCCACGAGATTGTCCATGCTACTAACGACAGTACCACGCGCTGCCCGTTTGCGATGTTTTGCATTGGCTGATCCATCCACGGCTGACTGGGGGGGAGCATCGTCAAAGAGGCTACTATCAACCACGTTCTCCCCGACAGTGTCATGGCCCGGCTGTGGTGCTGTGCTTGCATCCCATCCCGCTATCCTTGTTGGCATTGGTCGCAGTAGCATCATCATCGCGCACTTCTGTCTGAGTCCATGCATGTTTCCTAGTCGTTGTTGCTCCAGAAAACACCCGTTCCATGAGGTCTATGTGCTCTAGAGGCTTACTCTTGAATTTAGCACATCGATTGTTCATCTAAGACAGAAGAAAGCACATATGTAAGTAAAGCTTGAAATGTATTTGATGCCCTTAAAGTGTACCACCAATGACAGTAACAGAGGCAAAACACATGAACGGATTCAGTGTTGTAATTAGAAAACAATAAATGTAACTCTTGAATTAAGTATACACATGGCACGTTGTGGGTTGCCCAACATATGTGAAAGTAATGTGTTCAACAAGTGCTTCGATTTGTAAAAGTAGTTATGTGAACAAAATATGACACTACAAATCAGCAATACTAGTACAACAAAACATACCGCTTGCATTTTGGCCCACCAATGGTCAGGTGCAGTGGACAAGCCCGTCTCATGGTCGTACCCAAGCCCTGTCAAGCCGTGGCTGGCATTCTCCAACTTCTTCCATGCTAGCCAATCTTTCTTCAAGTTGTCAAACTTGTTTTTCATTTGTTTGGCCGAATGCAGTAGGCCGATTTTCTCTAGAAATTTGTTCGCTAAGTTCTTATCTCCTGCCATGGACCATCCACACGGTTGTCGATTACCACATTCCATTTCAGCAATGACGAGTTGAAGAAACAACTTTGTATTGTCGCTGTCGAATTGGCATTTGTGGACTGGCTGGGGTTTGGTTGATGTGACAGCGTTACCTCGAGACTTTGAAGGGGTACGGGGTGATGATCGGTTTGTTGCCATGAGTAGTGTTGTCCTGCTTGTAAAATTAATGCAATATTAGTGGCAAATAAAGTAGAGTAGATATTTTTTGCATGCCCAAAAGTGAAATAAAAGTGTAAACACAATTACTGCAGTAATAACAACAAATAGTACAACACTTTGCAAAAGACAAAGTCGGTTTGTATTACACGTTGGGGAAATCTTATGTAACAGGACGAACACGTAACTGACAACAAAGTAGATATGTGATACAAAAAGTAACGACATAGTAATATCCATGACAATGCATCACATGCGAAACAACAACACCAAAACAACGACGTAAAAAAAAAAAACCGACGACCGTCCTAAGCGTACGTAGGCTCTGATCTATGCGCGCAACGTCCGCTCATAACCCCAAATCGACATCATTATGTGGCTGGTCAGTACCTAAACTGGTGCTGTGAAACTCGTCACACCAACCAACCCACGCAACACATCTCTACTGGACAAAATTGCAGTAGAAAGTTAGCATGCATACTATGCAACACAGCCACAAATGAACGACGACATGACTAAGTGCATAAGAGAGTGACAACACAAACGCACCGTAGTTTTAGGGCAAACATAGTATGCACGACCAGGGTTTTTGGCGGATCTTGATTTTTTTACAACGCAATGTCCAAAGCCACAATCACACATCCTCGGTGGCCATGATGAAGTGGCAGTTGACATGGAGGACGCCATCGATATACCCCTTCGATTTTTTTGTTCATGTTATAAATTGAACTAATATCATCTAGTGTACGAAATGAAAGACAGTAACTAAAAGAAGTTCATTTTGAATTTAGGCTAACTATTGAAAATGCTAGTTTACTGGTGTGTCCTGATTAGCCATTTTCTTTTCTAAATTTTTCGTACTGTAGTTGTCTTGTGTTGTCATGTTTTGGTAAACTACTTCAGGAATACACAAGATATATGTTGTACGAATTTCTGTAGTCTGCGAAGTAAACTAAAACAAGAAATTAACATGAAAATGACCACCTCCACAGTACTATACACAATCCTCCCCATCCCAACAATACAATACACAATCCATAGTACTAATTCTTTGGAGCCATTTTCCAAATCCACAATACTAATATTCTTCGAATTTATAGCTCCAAAAATGCTACATATCACAATTATTTTATGAATCTATATGTATAGCATTAGCACTGATAAACAGTTTTGGTTGGAGTTTTATAAATATCCATTCAAACATTGAAGGCTTTTTTAAATTCATGTTTTGAATTTTCTATTCTAAACATTAATTACAATTTTTTTTTTTGTTATATATTGTTTTGTATTTTTGTCAATGTGAAAGAGAAAATACAGAGGAAAGCCTCAACCCTTGGGGCAATGTGAGTGGTAGTTTTACTCGCACAGTGTTCGGTAGTTTGGGTTTTGCTCAAGTTGCCTAAAAAAAAACAAAAAGTTATGCATTACTTGTCCAGAATTTTTTTTTACGGAACTGAATAGTTGATTATGGGGTTACAATGGAACACTTGGGTTGGCCTTGTTTGTGCTTTATTTGGAGTACAGTAACCGTTGTGAATACTGATATGAATTTTCTTCTTACTCATATGAATCTGCATACTGATATGAATTTGGAGTACAGTAACCGTGTTCGGTAGATTGTGTGTATTTGTGGTTTTAAATCTGCATACTGATATGAATTTTCTTCCTCTTAATTTTTGATATCTTATATATATATATATATATATATAAATTAAACATGTACGTGTAGCTTGTATACCACATTAGAGATTAGGCCAATGGGTTTGCAATAAACTAGATGTGAGTGGCCACTACCGTTTTCTTCTTTGGAATGTTGATTGAATTAAAAATGGAAGACAGAAATATGTAGTTTTATCATTTATCATGTTGATGGTAACTAGTAAGGTAAATGATAATAGTTGCTTCCCATTTGTTCATGTGTGTCAACTTAATGGTTAAGGTAAAAAAAAGAAAAACAAAAAAACAGAGCTTCTCAATTGTGCCAAGACGGGAAAAAAAGAAAAAGAAAACCTGCAACTTCAAACAATGCACGCACATAACAACCTGGTATCATTCATTCCGTAAAACACAAATTTGTGAAAGAAGGCAAGTAGATCGAAAGGGATGAGTACACAGAACACCTTGCCATTGAAGATCGGAAATACAAACATTTTTTGACATCTGAAATCACAAGTGCAAACCAATATGGAGCAACCATTATCAATGTTATATATTATACAGCAGGTCGTCCATCAATCGTGAACAACTGCTGCCATGGTTTTAGGTCCATCACTACTTGCGAGAAGACAACAATGGAAGACGGTTTTTGGCTTACCTAATGGTGCAAATCCGGCGAAGGCGAGGATGTGAACGACGAATCTGGTGACAGCTTCGTCGAGGGACAGCAAGGTCGTGGGTTGTTCTAGGGAGTTAAACGGCACAGCTTTGAGGAGGATAAAGAAATTGCTACCAGAGGTGGGAGGAGGCAAATCTAACCTCATTTTTCCCTAGGCCCCAATTTACATAAGATGAGGGTAGTTTGGTAAATGGTCGAGTTGCGTTTTTAGATCTTTCCAAATGGTGTAAACTGCGTTTTTTTCTTAGGCTGAAAACGCTATTTTTTATCAGGGTTCCCAAAACGGTACTAAGTCGCTTTCCTAAAGACAATATTTGTACCCACCAAAAGGTGTGCAGGAGGTTACAACAAATTTGCCTCCAGGATATAATGAAGCCTGATCTAAAGATCTAGTCTATCGGCGTCTGCATTGACGACAATAGATCTGAACACTCTTGATATAATCAAGAAATCAAGACACTAATAATCAAAGCTGCAGAACTTGATTATCAATAAGAAAATGAAAATTTGCTTAAGAAACTCTTGATCGAAAATTCAAAAGCAAGAGGGAGAGAGAGAGAGAGAGAATTACAAGAATGCTTTCAGGATTTTGGATAGAATGAAATGGATAATTTCGTAGCCTATTTATAGGCCGTAATGGATATGATCGAATGATCGTGTCCCTTGATCGCATTCGATCAAATCTGATCGTTGGATCGACGATCTATGGTGCAAATTATTCTGACACCGAATAGATGCCTTGACTAATCACACTTGATCACGATCGGGTGCCATCTCATCCGTACGATCGCGCGCATCTCTAATCAACGACTATGATCAACCCGCTCTAGATCGGACACACAACCGTTTGATCGGTTAGTTGACTCATCGCCAACGGATGACACGTCACTGCCACGTGGAGCTGACTGTATTCCACGTCGAATCCACGTCATCGCTCCAACCTGTCCAATACAAATAGGAAAGCTCCCTCATGGCGCCGATGCGTTCGTGCTAAGTGTAAAGTGCGCCATCAAACGCCACACAGCCCACTGCTCATGCCACACGCGCGCACGTATGTGCGTGTGCGGATGGTGCAAAGCACCATCCTTGAGGTGTGGGTGCATGCACACTAGCTTTCATCCCATAATTCCATATTCAAAAGAATATTCCATGTAGCACTTTATTAAGTGCTCCATGTTTTACTCTCTTTCCAATGTGGGACAAAGTCCCCAAGCTTAATTAATGCTTTCCAAAGAAAAATAAGGAAGGTTTTGAAAACACCCAAAAATTAACCTATAAATTTTAAAAACCATTTTGAAAATTCCCCAACAGTTTGATGAATATAAGTTGTCATACTTCCAAAGGATGACTGGTGAGAATTCTCACACAGCTATACAAGTTATATAATGTATTTAAGAAGAAAAAAAAAGAAAAGAAAATGAAGACACAGAAAGAGAATTCATTTTTGTGATTATCGGGATATAGAGAACTCCATCAGCTACAATATACAAGAAAGACAAGAGATTCAAAATAAGAATAATATGGAAAAAAGTAGAGAAAGAATTACTGATTTTCAGCAATGAATATTTAAACTTCTTGAATTCAATATCAGCTCACTCTAATATAGTTTGTAAGATGGAGTTATTTCTTAACTCTTGGAAAATTCCAAGACAAGTCAAAATCTTTTAAAAAATGCAGTAGTGATAGCTTAGTCAGAGAAGAACATCTACATATATATAAAAGTCTTCACCATTCACCAACCATTCATATTCAAGATTACAATAAACCATTTAACCATTCAAGTAACATTCAACCATTCAACTAACATTCAACAAGTCAACCATTCACCTACCATTCAACTGAGAAAATGCCACCTACCCACCATCCATTCAACCATTCAACTAACAATGTCCAACAAAATATTAATAAAAGTCCAAATAATGAGTCCAACATAAAAGTCCAACATAGCCAATATTAATAAAAGAAAAAAAATAATGAGTCCAACACAACAGTCCACAATTAATTATAAAAGTCTTAAAGGTCTTAAACATGAAATAATTAGGAAATTCATAAACATCCAAGTTCAAAAACAATTAGCCGCGATAACATGTGATGGTCGTCTTCATCTCAATCTCCAACTTTAGAAACCTCAGCTGAACTTCATCCATAGGAAGAGTCATGAAGCACTCACAACGCTTGTCTCATAAGAATAATCTGCCAGTCCATACATACAGCTCATCATCCAAGGACACACTAGGGAAGCTTTCCAACTTCGCCAAACATTCTGCAATTGAAGGATATCTTGATGAGGTCTGTGTTGAAGTTGCTGAAGATGACTCAACCGCATTGACTATACGATCAAGTGTCTTGTTAAGTAGAGCTGCACCAGTAAATTTCTTCTTTGTCTAGCTCTTCGTTGATAAACTATCAGTGTTTGATAAACGGTTTTTGTTTAACTCGGAAGGATTAACCACCTCCAAATCAGTATCACCATGAAATTCAGCATCATGTGGGGAATGAAATTCCTCCAGAGTCTCATTAGTGTGAGGCATAACCCCTGAGCTAGGAGTGTATGCCCATTCTCCTGTAGCAGCTCCATCTAAGAATAGTATGTCTAACTCTTCAGTGAATTGCAATGGCATACGCCGGAATTTGGCAGTATCAGGATACCTCTGCAACAATGACAAGGGAAAATTTAACAATTTCAAGTAATAAAATTTGGTCTGTTTAAACAAAAAACAAACTGAATATGTACATTAAGCAAATTACTTACCTCCAATTTCTTGGTCCACCACTCATCAAATGTAGATATAGCTCCAGTCAATGTATCACGGCCTAAGCCTATCTCACCCCTTAACAGATTATTCCATAAAAGCCAATCTTTTTTCAACACATCCCAATAATTTTTCATTTGTATTCGTTGGTATGCTTTTCCAGTCATACTTTTAACCTTAGTTATCACATTTTCCCACCCGACCCTATCTAAGTGTGTATCAGGTCTGTATCCAACCTTCACTTACTCAACACAAAGCTTAATAAAAATTTCATTTGATCTTGCATCCCAGTGAGCTTTAACAGATGGTACTTGACTTGATTTTCCCTTGTTCTTTCTATTTTTAGATTTTATTTCCTCTTAGGTACTCATTCTATGAAAGAAAAAAATAAATAAATAAATAAAACACACTTATTCATCAGTGCTTGCATTGCAACAGCTAGATCAGTACAAAATAACCATATATGGCAACTACGTCAACATTCATTGGGTACAAAGCTTAGTACAATAGTCCATGGTAAACTACATTAGCACAAAAACGCCAGGTATCTCTAAACGGCACCTATCATCATTTGAAGAGTAATTTAACTGGCATAACAATACAAATCGTGAGCAGACCCACAACAAGCTGCTTCATGAAAGCATTGGATTGCGAAAGCATTTGGTTCTTCACTTTTAGTCCTACAGTCTCTATATTTTGATTTTGATCAAGCATTCTCTCATTCCTCAGCCTCTCTACCATCGTCACAGATTTTGGGGTACACCACCTCCAAAATTGAAAATTTCTCTTCTCACAAATGAAATACAGTCTCCCTTTAGATGGCTTGTCAAACTTGGTAACCCTTATGGCAGCTCTTAGCCCATAATCGTATTTCAAAGCCTTATACCTCAAGTCAAAGCTCTCACCACTAGAATAATAGTTACTAGAGAATGACATGCCTCTGCATTAATTAGGAAGAACTGAATCCAAATCCTCTAAAGATTGGGAAGCTAATTGTAAATAAATTGCACCCACGAAGTATTGATTGAATAAAATGTTTCTAATATATTGACAATTCGTTTGCACCCATTTGTTCCTAGAAAAATTTGAAGTGCACTGATTTCATTTCATATGAGAGAGTTATTTGTAATTACGTAATAAAATTATCAACTAATAAAGTTAAAAGATTCAATTCAGTGCTAAACATAGAACATGACATAGAACACACATGACTAAAAATCTGGCTACCAAGAACAGTCAGCAAAGAAAGAAAGACATATGGCAAAAGGTTCAACAGTATTCTTCAATTTTAAAGACCTATTGGTTCTTTAATTTTAAAGACCTATTCTCCACAACTACCACTACTACTACTAGAAATATGGTTGATTAAACACATTGAATTTCTTCAATCCACATATCCTAGCAATTGAACCTTTATTAATAGCAACAAAAATTGTCATAAATTTTTTCTAGAATTTTCTCTCTAAAAAAAATTGTCTAGAAGATTAAACCCAAACTGTTTTACACATATAGCACCCATTTAAGAATGAATCATGATATCCACCTCACAAGATGGGTTCAAATTCTAGAAGATCCTTATCAACAAAACCATCAAGAACAACAAATAAGAAACTCATACCCAAACAAGTCCATATACACTTTACATAAAGACCTAGGCATCAAAGATTTACATTAAAGCCTAAGCATTAAGAAGGTTGAGATAATCCAATGCCTCTTATGTGAGCGATTTTTGATCCCCTAACCCACTATATTTGACAATACTTTTTTTGGGTGCATGTTTTTGCTGCATATATTTTGCAACTTCATTTATGTTTTTGACAGGATTAATTAGTACCAAAGATAAAGGCATTTTTAGAATCCTCACCACCCATCAAACAATGAGATGACAAAAGGTCATCCGAGAATAAAGATCACTCACTCTGCAATCCAACTTACCCCCAAAACAATGCTGAATAACTGTGTCACTCGACAGTCACAAAATTATAGTAGGTCAAAAACATACCCAAAAGAGAGGACAAAAATATAAATTATCCTACCCAAAACAGTGCTATTTATGAAATTATGATAATAATACTAAATATTTTGATTATAAATGAAGAGATCATATGATGTCACATAATTCTGTGTAAAAAATTTGTATGTATATATCATTATTCTTTAATTTGTTTGTTGTTGCGTCTCATACTTCTCAGGAGTTTTCATTTAGCTTTTCTACCTACTTTTGATGACTTTGTGTTCACTAATTTTTAGTTTCACAAACACAATAAAGCACTCACATTGCAACCCAAATTTCACCTACTCCAGTATATTATTAACGAAGCTCATGAAATGAATATAACTTTTTTGAACTCAAAATTGAAAAACATCTAGCGATTAAATAAATAAATAACAGATCGGAGTAAAAAGGGGGTTTTCAACCCTAATCAAAGAGTGAAAAAGAGAGAGAGGCATTTTCAACCCCTATTCATAGAATGAAAAAGAGGGATATTTCATCGTAATCAGAGAGAGAAGGGAGAGAGAGACAGAGAAGACACCATTTCACATAACCAAAAACAAAACCCTAATCGTTGTCCATACATGTATCACATTCATGAAATCTTACCTTTTCAACTTCGATGAACAGAAAACAGATAGATGACTATTCTTGGAGAGGTAGATGATTGTTCTACAAGCACGATCTGTTACGATCAGAGAGGTCGACGACTGTTTTTGTGCGCGTTTGGTAGAGCTTCTTCTCGGTCGCCAAAGGAGAGGAGAATAGGAAAGAAGAGTGTGAGAGGCAAGAGTTAGGGTAAGAGAGATCATCAAACGGTATACATAGTGGCATTTTCATAAATAATGAAGTTTAGGGGGGGCATTTAAGTCATTTCACCCCCCACACCAGCTGTGCGCTTAAGCTAAAATATTAAGCACCCACTGACCAACTTTTCAAAAGAGTTGAAAATTAACTTCATTTAAGCTATAAATGGGTCAAATTAAGTTAAACCAAACACAAGTCTTTAACTGAAATTAAGTTAAAAGTTGAAATAAGCAGCTTATAAGCTCTACCAAACACCCCAAAATAGTTGAAAATTAGCTTCATTTAAGCTATAAGTGGGTCAAATTAAGTTGAATCAAACACAAGTTTTTAGCTTAAATTAAGTTAAAAGCTAAAACAAACAACTTATAAGCTCTACCAAACATCCTGTATCAAAGAGTTTGAGTTAGATTTGAAAGACACAAGCAATTATTGGTTTGAGCATTGAGTTGTTGAAGTCAATGTACTTTATTTTTGAAAAAAAAAAAAATATATCTCAAAATTTTGAATTTATAGGATTTAATAAGAATACATTGCAATATTATTTAATTCAACAAAAGAAAAATTACCAATACTTTAAAGTTATATTTGATATTATTATTATTATTATATAATTCGAACCCAACTTTAATCTAACAACCATTCCCACCCTAAAATCCATTTATTCTAAAAAATCAACTTTAGTTTTAATTCAATCATTTCGTTAAAATTATTGTCAATTTACTTATTTATTTATTTTTATTAGATATCCCTCATGTGAGTGGCATGTGTTAAATAATTGTGAATTTTAACGTGCAACTTAAACAGAAGATCAAATTGAAATTAAATTTTAAATTTAAGATTACTATTGTTGAAATTAAAATAATAGAGACTAAAGTAAATTTTAAATCAAACTATATAGATAAAAAGTGTAATTTACCGATTTCTCTATTTTTAAGCTTTTATGAACATTTTACAATTAATATTTTAATTTTTTTCAAAAAGCTTTTTTTTTTTTTTTTTGGCTTTTTAGCTTTCGCATTGACTTTATTTTGTTAGGATTTGGAAAGGTTGTTTTAGCGCATAGAGTAAGGTTGGACCAATATTTTCAGCTCAATATATTAATGGATTCGGTTTGAGATTTATACTTTCAACTTGACCCACTATTAAATTAATTAATTAATTATAAAATATTAAAGTATATATTTTTTGTTACCATCTAAACTTTATCATTGTTAATTTGATTAAAACTCACATTTATAATGATATTTAATTGAATTTATTTAATAAATCTTTCAATTTATATACAAAATCTTTTAATTTATAATAATGTCAGTATGTTTGTTTAAGAAATATAATGTGTGATTAAATTTAACTATGAAATGTTTTAATTTTTTTTTTTAACATATAACCCGATGAGTAAGTTTGGGATTTATAATTTTTTTTGGATCAAATTTGTGAAGATATAGAGGCCTGATATTAGAATCGGACGGAGCTTCGACAAACACAAAATGTTTTATTATGTAGTGCCAACCAAAGCCCGAACTCGGTCCGGGTCGACTAATGCTTATACCTATTACATTGCGAAGTAATGATGTTTATTATTAAAGGCTATCATTTGACCCAAACACCTATAACCCTAGCCATCAACCTATTATTAAGCTCGAACTCATATTTAGATCTTGTTTGAAAATATATTATTTTAAGTCTCATTTAAAAAAATATTATTTTAATAATTTTTTGATTTCTTGTAAAAAGATATAAAAAAAAATAAAAAAATTGATATGATAATTTGTAATAATTTTTTTAATTTTTTGATTAATCTCCAAACAAGAGCTTAGGGCGGGCTCACCCAACCTAAATAAGACTAGCTTGGCTCAAATTTATGTACTAAAACCTGGCACGCTTGTTAGCCCGTTAAAAGTAGGCAGTTGGCCTGATTGTTAGGGGTGAGCATGGTCCGGATTAGACCGGATTAGGATAAAATCAGGATCAATTCGTTATCTACGGTTCCTGAAAAATTGGAACCAATCCAATCCGTTTAAATGGTGAAATCAATCCGGACCAATCCATTTAAATAAGGATTAGATCGGTTTAGGACCAGGAATTTATATAATTAAATAACAAAAAATATATATAACACTTTAATTTCATAAAAATATAAATATAGCACCATATTAGTTTCACAATAGCAACATGTCTTTTCATAATAGTGACATACTGTTCTAAAATTTAAACAACCATAAGAAAACTGGTTCCACCATAAGTATTTAGATCATTACAAAATTAACACTAAAAACTAGCAAACAAAAGTAATAAAAGAAGATATTATGCGAGTTTAGGTTTGGATTTAAGTTTTATATAAAATAAGAGAAGATACTATATAGGAGAGTGCATAATCAAAATATAGACTATTTGTATACGGTCCGGATCGGTTCCAATCTGGAACCGTAGGGTTCAATCCGGAACCAATCCGTGAACTACGAATTTTTAATTTTTCAATCCGGAACCGAACCATGGATTCAAAAAACTAATCCAAATCTATTGAATTGAACTGGACTGGATCGGATTACGAATTTTACGGATTTCTTGCTCAGCCCTACTAATTGCTAGCTCGTAAGCTTGGCAAAAAATAAGAAAAAATAAATAAATTAATTAAAATAAGTCTGAGAATTCGACTTAAGTCACGGGTAACACGTTAACTCTTTTGGGTCAAGCTTGTTGAGTATGACTCGATCCTAAGATTTTTTATTTGGGCTTGCTTAATTAATTAATAAAAGTCCATCAAATTTAGCTCACAAGCAAACTTACAATTTTTTTGAAAAGTAACTATTTTAATTAATTTTTTTAATTTTTTATAAAGATTTATAAAAATTTAAAGAGAAGAGCTGATTTTTAGTGATTTTTTAATTTTTTAAGGGATAAATTACACTTTGCTTCCTTTATATTTGATCAGTTTTCCACTTTGATTCTTAAAGTTTTTTTTTTTTCCATTTTGATCATTCATGTTTCAAGTTTTTTTGACTTTACTCTTAAAACTAACTTATGTTCAATTTTATAGACTGAAAATGCTACAATAACTATTACATAACATAAAAAATATATTATTACATTTGAGTTTAAATTTATGTTAGATGTGTGAGTTATATATAATAAATATTTTTATGCCATCTGATAGTCAATGTGCCATTTTCTATCTAATTTTGAATAAAAATTAACTTTGAGTAAGGTGGAAAAACTTAAAATACGAAGGACCAAAGTCAAAAATAAATAAATTTTAAGATTCAATGTAAAAATGGCCGAACATAAAGGGGCTAAAGTAAGGATTGTGCAAAAATACTGCACAATCTGCTAAAATTGCATCGATCCACACCAATCCTCACCGTTTAATCCACTAATCGCAAATTAAACTTTAAAATTTGAGATAAAAGATAGTTTTTAGAAAAAATGACAAGGAACACATACTTTAAGGATTAAAACTGTCTTTTATTTATGTTCTCGTTATCAATTTAGTTAGATATATGATCAAATTGACTCAAATTGACAACTTTGAAGATCAAAATAATAAATAACACATTTCTTAGAGACTAAAACTATCTTTTATCCTAAAATTTATAATATAATTTTGAAATCGTTCTGCTCCACTAAAGTTAATATATATATATATATATATATATTTATATTTTAACTTTTAATGAAATATTAAAGTAAAAATGAGTGTGAGAGAGATTTAAAATGTGAAATTTGTTAGAAATTAGTAGTTATATATATGAAAAATATTATGTAAATTAATGTTATATATTATACATACACTTGATAATTAGTTAAGAATATTCTTCAATTTGACAAACCATTCCAAATTGTCCAATATGACTTACTTTAGTTATTTGTCAATCCGTTATTTAATTTATAATTTTATTTTCAAATCGTCCGAACTATACATCTCACCCATAGGCAAAGTATAATTATCAACTTTGGCCTATTTTGGCAAGAAGTTAAAAACTAATTTTTTATATTTTAACTTCTTTTGAGTCATATCATTTCTATATTTTTTTACGTGTTTTTTCAACGAAAAAAAAAGGGAGCTAACCTTTAACCAATTTAACTATTTTAATTTTTAAATTGGTGATAAAACAAACCTTAAACACAACTTTGGAGCGATACCAACCTCCCTCATCAACTTTATCATCAACAATGTTACATCTATTTAATTTAGGATTACCAATAATTCTTAATAGTTGTAATTAATTCTTATCAAGTCTTATTGAAAATAAATCATAGTAAAATTGTCACCAAAAATATTTTTTTACGACTAGTTTTTTGCATATGTCACTAAAAATTAACAATTAGTGACTTTTTTATTCTAATTTTTATAAATTGTTACTAAAATTTACAATTACTGATATTTTTTTGTGATGATTTTTTAAACTGTCGTTAAACCTTATAATTAGTAATATTTTTTATGACAATTTTCAAACTGTTATTAAAAATTAACAAAACAATTAATGATTTTTTAATAGTTTTTAATGAAAAATGTCATGAATTTTCACATGAGTTGTTGAATAATAAATCTACTTATTAGGAGTTACACGTAAGTTATCCTTTAATTTATCACTCTTAAATGACTTCTCATGATATAATATTAAAATTTGATCCCATATAATAAAATATTTAATAGTAAATTAAAATATGACACTTATCAAATATATCATTAAAAATATTTTTTAAAAATAATAAATTAAGTGATTCAAATATTTTGTCTTTTTTAATGATGTACAACTCTTTCGAAGATAAATGGCCTGTTTGGTTTGTATGTAAGCTACAATTTTTGAATTTTTTTTTTAAAAATTGTTTGGTTAAAATTTTTCAAAAAAAAATTTCAAAGTCACTTTCTTTCTCCTATACGTTAATCAATCACTTTTTCTCTTTCCTCTTTATTTCTCAATCACTTTTTTTTCATACACACCTACTCAACTATAACAAAATATCAAATCATTCCAAATTTTCAAACTTCAAAACTATTTTCAAAATACACAACTAAATAAATCAAAAAAAAAAATTAGGTTGCATTTGGTAGAATTTTCTAAATATGATTTTAGAATAGAGTTGTATTTTGAGTTTGTGAGTTTTGAAATTATGATTTGAGTGTAGAAAATCTGCTTGGTGAATGAGTTTTGAATTGAATGAGAAATTTTTGATGTGACATATGATAATTGATACAAAAACTTGAACTTATAACCAAACACACAACTCAAAATTCTATTCAAAACTCATAAATTTTTTTTAAAAATTCCAATTTTTTTTTAATTTAAAATTTAAAAAATAACAGGTGGCATTTGTAAAAAAAAAAAAAAAAGAGTACTGTTTCGGTCAACCGACCGGACGTCTAGGAGGACAACCAGTTAGTCCAAATTTTCCCTTCTTGCAAAGAGTTTTTTTAAAAATAAGTGTGTAATTAATTTTTAAAAACACTAAACAAACACCACACTCAAAACTAATATGAAATTATATTTTAAAAATTCCACCGAACGAAGCCTTAAACTCTCTCTCCAAATTTTTTTTTGAAAATTTATTTCAAAACACAAATCACACCTACCCAAAAAGTTTGCGTAAAGATGTCAATTTGACAATCATTGCAGGAGATGGACCATCAGAGATTCCATATATATATATATTAGAGGAAATGATATCTTTATGATACATATGAGCTCAAAAAAAAAAAAAAAAAAAAATTTATAATACATATATATTTTTAATCTTTAATAAAATATTAAAATAAAAATAAATATAAGAGATTTAAAATATAAAATTTGTTATAAATTAATAATTATATTTGATAATTAATTAAAAATATTCTTTAATCTGTTAAATCATTTCAAATAACTTCAATTACAATTTAATTATTTATTAATTCGTTAATTTATTATTTAATTCATTATTTTATTTTTAAACCATTCAAATTGTACCCTACACACCCGTAAGCAAATTTTAATTACCAACTTTATAACTATTTAACCATTTTAAGCTGTGATAAAACAAGCCTTAAACGCTACTTTTGGACCGACACCAACCTTACTCAATTTTTATCATCTGCACAACTTTTCCGGAGATAAAGGTTTGCAAAAAGATGTCGATTTGGTAATCATTACAGGAGAGACCATCAGAGATTCCGTATTTTTCTTTTAAGGAAAGACTATGCTAAAGTGTGAATTATATACATTTTATACTTAACAGAAAAATAGATATAATTTTATATTTTTAAGTTATAATTAAAAAAATTATAATCAAACATAAATAAAGTATAATCAAAGATTTCAAAATAATGTCATAAATAAAAAAGAAAAATAGTCATAATTAAAGAAAAAAATAACGTAATTAAATGTGCATATAATAAGAGATGTGTTTAATAGGATTTTCCTTTTTTAATATGTAAATTATTTGTATAAATCTTAGACCTTGTTTGGGAAGATTAAATAAGTCCACATTTTTTATTTTTTTAATCTTTTTTGGGTCACATCAATCAACATTTTCTCTCTACTTTTCTATACATCTTTTTATAAAAAGTTAAAAAGTGCACTTATTTAGAACATTCTAAACAACCCTTTAGTCGGTGTTTGGTATAATTTTTTTAGTAACTGTTTTTTATTAATTTTTCTTTATTTTTAGTTTTTTTTTTAAATTTCGAATTATAGACTAGACAAATCGGGAAAAGAAAATCCAGAAATGACAAATAATTTTTTTAAAATTTTTTAATGTTTAGTAAACTTTTTAAAAGAAATTATATATATATTTTTTAATTTTTAAATTGGTCTATACAAAATGAATCTAAAAAAAAACATAATTTAAAAAAATACTAAAATAAAAAAATTCAAAAAAAAAAAATTGTGATTATTTTAGTTATATGCCAACCCCCCCGGTGGAGGGTGGCATGCCGAACCAAATACCTAAGGCGATATTTGTTTGGCTCTATATGATAGAAGGAATTAAGATTACAATGAGATTGAATGAGATATGATGGTATTAGGTGAGAGATGTAAAATAAATAGTACTTGTTTGTATATCACCAGATTAATAATACTATAAATGGTGTTAATATATAAAATTAATATTTTATAATTTTTAGTATTTTTTAATATTATAATTATTTTTTTTGTTTTAAAAAATATAATTTTTGCTTAAAAATTATGAATCCCTTAACTCAATTTCTAATCACAATCCTCCCATACTTTTGTTAGTCCCACCACAAAAAAGATTATTAGTTGACAAGAATAATTAATCTCCTTACTTATATCCTCAACTAAACACCTTTTAAATATATTTTCTTTCTGATAAAGTCAAACAATCATAATCTATACAAGTGTTTTGAAAAGATAATTAAAAATTATTTTTTAATTTTTTTATAAAAGAGAAATAAATTAAAAATTAAAAATTTACTTTTAACCTATCTCAAAATAGATATCACTGCAGAGACCGAGCCGAACTCGGAAGTCAAACCCCAAACCCAACTCACCTCAGTCGTACAGTATTGGATACTCCCTCTCTCTCTCTCTCTCTCTCTCTCTCTTTTTTGTCTTCAATGCAATGCAATCAGACTGCACAGTGCTACTCTGAAAATTCGGCTATTCTTTGTAGCTCAACCCCGAAACGCATCACCACATCACATTGCTTTCAATGTGCCAATCTCCAAACTTAACACAAGTTTCATGCACTTTCTCACTACCTTGTTGATTCCTCTCAAGACCTCTTCAATCTTCAAATAATCATTCTGGGTTTGTTTTTTCACTTCTTAATTATTGTCATTGTTGTGTCTCGTTTCATATATCAAAAAACCCATTTTCTTTTTCACAGCTTTGGAGATGTAGTAGGTGGAAAACCTTCTCTGAGTCTTTTCTTTTCTTTTTCTTTATTTTCTTTTTTCTCTCATTATTGGTTGGTAATCTATGAAATTTATGATTTTGTCATGGTCTGGTTTTAATAAATGCAAACGGGTCCTTGTTCTTGGCAATGCTTGAAACTGTAAATTCCCTGAAAATTAGATTCACTGAGCTTGTAGGACCACCTCTCTTATTGCTCATTGACTCGCTCATTGCTTGCTATTTCTTTGTTTTTGTTGCAGTTGTTTTTTTTAACTCCCACTCCCCTCATTGCTTTAGCTCTGTGTCTTGTGAAGTTCTATTCAGGTTCAATTTTCTAGTCCTTGTGCTCATTTTGTTTTCTTTAGTACCCATTGATTGATTTCATGTTGTTCAGCATTGTGCACAACCAACACATTATCTATCTATCTATTTAGTTGGGTAGAGTAGGGATTCTTGAGGGAGGAATGCAGATAATCTGTTTGATGATATTACTGTTACTGGAACTGGCAAAAGGAGATTCAGATGTGGATGTACTTTTGGAGCTAAAAAAGGGGATCCAGAAAGATCCTTCAGGGAAGGTTTTTGTTTCATGGAATTCAAGTTCCTTGGCATCTGATGGGTGCCCCCAGAATTGGTATGGAATTAGTTGTAGTGAGGGCAGTGTGACATCAATTACACTAAATGACTTGGGTTTGGTTGGTGAGTTTGATTTCCCTGCTATTGCTGGGCTTAAAATGCTTCAAAATTTATCAGTTTCAAACAACCAGTTGACGGGTAGTATCACAGAGCAAGTTGGCTCAATTGGGACATTGGAAGTTTTGGATGTTTCGCGCAATTTGTTTAATGGGTCATTACCGTCCGAGTTGACCAATCTAACAAACTTGGTGCTTCTGAATCTTTCCTCAAACAGTTTTGAAGATACAGTTCCCTCCAGCTTTGGAAACCTTGAGCAGTTGATGTATCTAGACTTGCAGTCTAATGGGTTTACTGGTGATGTTATGGATCTTCTGTCCCAACTGGGTAGTGTGGTGTATGTTGACCTCAGCAGCAACCGGTTCAATGGATCCCTGGACCTCGGGCTTGGAAACTTGAGCTTTGTTTCTGCAATTCAGCACTTGAATATTAGCCACAACAGCTTGGCTGGAGAGCTTTTCTCTCATGATGGAATGCCATATTTCGACAGTTTAGAGGTGTTTGATGCAAGTAATAATCAATTTGTGGGTAATGTTCCTTCCTTCAATTTCATGGTCTCTCTTCAGATTCTGCGGCTTGGTAGCAACCACTTATCAGGGTCCTTACCAGAAGCTCTTTTGCAAGAGAGTTCAATGGTCTTGTCTGAGTTGGATCTCAGCCTTAACCAGCTTGAAGGTAACCTCAATTCTGAAACCAAGGTTCCTGCTATAATTGCTTACTTTTATTACAACCAAAATTTGCAAAAGAGAAATGCTAGAGACCCTAAATATTTTACCAAATATTCTACTAAATGTTTCACATGGGCGTGAGATTCGCATGAGACCCACATGTGTGGATCTCACATCCATGGGAGACATTTGGTAGAACATTTGATAAAACATTTGGGGTTTTTAGCATTTTTCTTTGCAAAATATTATAAAATATTTTCTATAAACGTCTTCCAGAATGGGTGACGTGTCTCAATGCTTTCTATGTTTGGATCTTGTTTGTCTATATATGTGAAATGCAAATGGGTTTCGTCTACATTGCTACATAACCAAACAAACTCTATGCATTCTACAAAATATCAGACAAAATTTTCTTTTTAGCATTCGATGATGTTGGCTGTTGCAATTGTAATTTAAAACTCTTTTTCAAGTCATTATTAACATTGGTGGACCCAGAAATATTGTTAAGAGGGGGTCAAACTATATACAACAAAAAACTGACTATAAAACTTATTTTATCACATTCTTACAAAAGTTTTGCACCTATGTTGTACTAAAATAATCATTGTTATAAGCATAAAAATTAAACATTATTCTTAAATTTGCAAATAAAATTTTTAGTCAATAGACATTTACAAAAACAATAGGTATCAAAACAGGATTATAAACTTCTTTTACACTTTGTACAAAACATAGGATCAAAACATAATAACATAAAAGGACTTTTTCACATTGATTATAGTCACATTAGGTTGTAACTAATACTAATTAAAGCCATAATCGAAGGCCATTTTGGTCGTAACAAAAACCAGCACAATGAGTTGTGGCGAATACTATTTTGGGACATAATCAAACATCAGAATGGGATGCGACTAATTTTGATTTAATAATTTATTAGACCTGCCACCGTAATGCCCCATTACCATACACCACAATAATTCGTAACTTACATATGGTATACACTGTGTATTATAGCATGACCCTAACTACATGCTTCAAACAAGCAAATTGACAAAGTTGAGACTTCAAAGGGCCAACTCTTTACTTCTAAATAAGGTTTTAGTATATATAGATTACCAAGAAATACAATAAAGGAAGATGAGAACATTGGGGTAATTGAATTTTCAACTTAAATTAACCTTCCAAAACACCTTAAGAAATTGAGTCTTTAGCAGTTAATTGGCTCCATCCAATATGCTTATGGAAATCTGTACACCAAACACCATACAGTTATTGGACTGGCCTTTGAAAACGTGGGCTAGCTGTTTTAATTAAATACCAGCAAAAGAATGTAAACCTATATAGGATAACTGAATCGATTCTTATTTAGGAGTTTATGACACTAGTGAGTTCAGAACTCAATTAGCAAGAAACAACTCACAACATGCTATCCTCGTAGCAGCAAAGTATTGTAGATGTACTGCAGTCCCTTTTGAAGAACACCGTGCATGGCATGCTAAACTAAAGTATGCCAACTATTACAGTCATGTCAAAAGCCTAAAAACAATATTGACCGATGCTATATGCGTTTGAGTTTTTTCTTTATTATATTTTTTCATGTTATGGAATCCTATTTCACTAAATACAAAAGATTTTAGAATATCATTAAGCATTGCTGCATTGTTGTATTATTTTATTTAAAGCTGAAGTTTGATATGTGGTAACAGTGACCAAAGTTGTCATCCAATACCAATAAACAACCTGCCCAAGGCAGCTAAGTGGGAGTCCTACTTATTCTAAAGTATAATCTGTCTTGCAATATGCATCTCTATCCTAATATAAATAAAACAATGACCATAAGTGCTCTATCCAAACTGAGTAGTGGAACCGTTAAGTTTAATCTGATATGATTGAGTATAAGAAGAAAGTTCACAAGATCATGTTATTGTTTACTATATGACATTACTCGTAGCTTGTTTAATTTGACATCACAACTATCCTGAAACATTCATTGGAAAACATTCACGTGTGAACATTATGATAAATATAAGGGAAACAAGAAAAGAAAAAAAAAACTCGCCATTTACCTAACCAGGGGTGGAGATAGGGCTCCTTCATTGGAGGGAGGGGGGCTAGATGAAAGGCACTGGAGCAAGTTCAGGCTGGTAGATCAGTTTAGACTTAAACGGCTTAAATAATTATTAAAATGCAAATCACTAATAAAGATAATCATATAAATAATGAGAACACACTACATGAGGTAATACCTTATACTCGCCTAAAAATGTCAAAAATTAACTAGTTCAGGATGTATTGCTCACAGATGTATTACATCAGTATAGTGTAATGTGAGCAATACATCCAGAAACAGTATTGTAAAACAAACTGGGTTTCCGATGTTAATTGTCCCTGTGTTTTCACTTTCATTGAGTTGAATGCCATCAAGCTTCATTTTTATATAGAAACTGAGCAATTTAGGCTGTCACAAATGCCCAATTCATAATGAATCCTGAGTCCAGAAAATTATCAATTTAGTTTAGATCCCTTGCTTACCATATGAGAGATATAACAGAAATTGTCTGTGTTCCAAGAGCTTGAATTGTTAATGGTTCACCACTACAAGAGTGCAAATCAAAATTAATATCATAAAGTGGAGAAGCTAGTCCAAGACTATAGGTGTAGGGTATCCACATGGAATATAGGAACTTTAACTGTTAAGACTATGGAATTGGTAGATGTCATGATTAGGAGGAGAGTTAGTATAACTTGTGTACAAGAAACTAAGTGGATGGGTGAGAAAGCTCGAGAAATAGAGGATACCGGTTTTAAACTATATTATAGTGGCAAGGATGGATACCGAAATGGGGTAAGAATAATAGTTGCCAAGGGTCTTGTAGAAAATATAGTTGCGGTCGTTAGGAAAGGTGATAGGATAGGATTATGTTAGTTAAACTAGTTATTGGTGAGAATATAGTGAATATTATTAGTGCATTCGCCCCCCAAGTTGGTTTAGATGATCAGACTAAGGGAGATTTTTGGGACCAAATGGATGGGGTATTACAGGAGATACCCGTAGAAAAGCACCTAGTTATAGGCGGTGATTTCAATGGCTATGTAGGAATAGATAAATTAGGTTAGGAGAGGATGCATTGTGGGTATAGTTTTGGTGATAGAAATGAGGCTGGAGAGAGCATTTTAGGTTTTGCGTTAGCTTCTGACCTAGTGGTGGCCAATACTATTTATAAGAAGAGAGGGAAGCATTTGATAACCTTTAAGAGTCGGTCAATTAGGAGCCAAATAGATTATTTTCTTGTAAGAAAAGTAGATTGTCTAAAACACAGCAACTATAAGGTGATTCTTGGAGAGAACCTGACTTCTCAACATAGGATTTTGATACTAGATTTATGTTTTAAAGGGCAATACCAAGCTAGGAAAGATAGTGGGCGTCGCAGGACAAGATGGTGGGACCTAAAAGCAGATAAACTAGAAATATTTAAGAATAAAATGGATAAAGAAGGTACTTGAGAATTGGAAGATGATACTAACACTATGTGAAACTCGATGACCAATTATATGAGGAGAATCTCAAGGGAAGTTCTTGGAGAGTCGAAAGGAAAGGGACCCAACCTTAGGGAAACTTGGTGGTGGAGGGAGGAGGTTCAAATGATAATAAAGACGAAAAAAGAGTGCTTTAAAAAGCGACAGAATAATAGAATTGAGAAAAGTCTTAAAAGCTACAGATTGGCTAATGAGGAGGTCAAAAAGTAGTAAGGGAGACTAAGTTGAAAGCCGATGATGACTCATACACTAGACTAGATAGTAAGGAAGAGGAGAAAATGTTCTACAAACTGGCTAAGGTAAGAAAGAGGAAAATAAGAGATTTTAATTAGGTTAAGTGTATCAAGAGTGAGGACTATAAGGTGTTGGTGAATGACAAGAGATTAAGGAGAGGTGGAAAAACTATTTTGAGAAGTTGTTAAATGAGGAACATGGACGTAGGTCAAGAGGGGAGGAAGTAGGCAGTAATGAGGAAACCCAAGACTACAGGTTCTATCGTAAGAATTGGAACTTTGAAGTGGAGATTGCAATTGAGAAAATGAAATCGAATAAGGTTTTAGGACCCGATGATATCCCTATTAAAGTTTGGAAAAGTTTAGGTAAGAAGGGTGTTGTTTGGTTGATTAGGTTATTTAGCAAAATTTTGTTGACTAGGAAAATGCTAGAGGAGTGGAGGAAGAGTATTTTAGTGCCAATATATAAAAATAAAGGAGATGTCCAGAACTGCAACAACTATAGAGGAATCAAGCTAATGTGTCATATAATGAAAGTGTGGGAGAGAGTGATGGAACATTGATTGCTCGATATAACAAAGGTGTCGGAGAATTAATTTGGGTTTATGCCTAGTAGGTCAACAATGGAAGCGATCTATCTTTTGACGAGAGTAATAGAAAAGTATAGAGAAAAGAAATGAGACATTCATATGGTTTTTATCGATCTTGAGAAAGTATATGATAAAGTGCCTTGGGATACAATCTGGTAGGTGTTAGAGAAGAAAGAGGTAACAAAAGGTTACATTGATGTGATTAGGGATATGTATGAAGGTGTGGTGACTACTATTAGATCGTTTGTTGGAGAGACAAGTGAATTTTCAATTACTGTAGGGTTACACTAAGGATCAGCCTTAAGTCCTTATCTTTTTACTTTAATTATAGATGAGTTGACGCGAAATATTCAGAATGATGTGCTATAGTTTATGCTTTTTGTAAATGATATCGTGTTAGTGGATGAGACTAGAGAATGAGTTAACACTAAGTTGGAAACTTAGAGAAAAGCTCTTGAATTTAAAGGATTTATGATAAACATAACTAAAATAGAGTACATGGAGTGTAATTTTAGTAATAGTAATAATGGAAGCATAGGAGAAGTGAAAATTGAGAACCAAGAACTACTTAAGAGTGAACATTTTTGTTATTTAGGATCGATTATCACAACGACTGGAGAGATTGGAGTAGATGTGATCCATAAAATTAAGGCGAGATGGCTTAAGTGGAGGAGTGCGTCTGGGGTACTGTGCGATAAACGAATACCCATTAGACTAAAAGTGAAGTTTTATAGAACGACTATTAGACTAGCGATGTTGTATGGGACAGAATGTTGAGCAACTAAGAAACAACATGTAGATAAGATGAGTGTTGCTGAGATAAGGATGCTAAGGTGGATGTGTGATAAGACTAGAAAAGACAGAGTTATGAATGAGTATATTCGAGAATGGGTAGGAGTAGTACCGATAGAAGATAAGTTGAGAGAAAATAGATTGTGATAGTATGTGTAAGTTTTCTGTATATTTAATTGTATTATAATACAAAGAATACATCTGCTTATATAGTAATCCTAACCCTAAAACTAAAAAGGAAAAGAAAACACTGTCATATATATACACAATCTCTCAGAATATATATATACAATATACATTACCATATATATAAACATAACCTAATATTCTCACACCCCCGCTCAAACTCAAGATGTTTTAGTTAAAAATACTGAGAGTTTGCCAAGAAGAAACTAAAACTGAGCAGTGGTGTGAGTCTTGATAAAGAGGTCTGCAAGTCGCAGAGCCGAAGAGAAAAAAGGAAGCGAGATAGAGTTAGACTGCAGATGCTGACGAACAAAGTGACAATCAATCTCAATGTGCTTTGTTTGCTCATGGAAGACAATGTTATGGGCAATATGAATAGCACTACGGTTATCACAATAGAGGGAGGTTGGAGAAGACTGAGGGACGCCCAAGTCAAAGAGAAGACAACGAAACCAGACAACTTCAACAGTAGTATGAACCATAGCACGGTACTCAGCTTCAGTAATAGAACGGACAATAACAGTTTGTTTCTAGCTTTTCTAAGAAATCACGGAATCGCCAAGAAACATACAGAAATCAGAAATTGACTCATGATTTGCAACATCACTAACCCAATTAGCAAGGTTCTGAAAAGCGGTTGCGGTCACCATAACGGTGGCGTTGTTGCGGTTGCGGTTGCGGTTGCGGTTGAGGTTGCAGGGTGTAAAGGCCGTAGCGTAACGGTTGCAGTAATCGAAACAATGAATTTTTTTATTTTTCGTACAATTTAAAAAAAACTTAGCGATACGTATATTTTTTTTCCATAATCATATTTATTGGGTTTTAAAATAAATATTGATCAATTTTTATAAATTTTTAAATATGATTCAATATATTTCATATGTTTAAATCACTATAAACTGAGTTTTTTACATTTTATTTTAATAATTAATGACTTTATATGTCATAAATCCATATTATGCTTGTGGCAACAAAAAAAAAAAAAAAAATTATTGGACTTAGATGTACAAAATTATTTTTTAATTATTATACTTGTGGAAGCAAATGCAACTTTTAATTTGAATAGTTTTAAAAAATAAATTATACATGTTAATGTAATCATATAAAAATTAAAAAATAAATTATAAAGAATTTTTTTTTTGTTTAGGTTTGGATCACTTGAATATTCATTCTCTTTTTGAATAACTAGTAAATAAAAATAAAATAAACTAATCAAAAAAAATAAATAAATTTTGACATGTATAAAAAATGTATTAATATATAATTATAGGTGTTATGTTTCCTAAATATTTTACAAAAAAATCAATCACTAAACAATGACAAAAGTAAAAAAAAAAATAATAGCCTAAATATATATATATATATATAAATAGATAATGACCACACTTATTATTATTATTATTATTATTATTATTATTATTATTATTATTATTATTATTATTTTCAAACAATATATAGATAGACGCACACAAACAAAATAGTTGAGTGATAGCAGCTGAATAAAATAGTATAGGTCTTACAGCTTTAACAAATCAATAACATGTTCATTATCTTCTCTCTTTTCTCTCTCTATTTCTTACTCCTCCATCAGTTTTTTTTTTTTTTTTTTTTTTTTTTTTTTTTTCTGAAAAAAGCAGTTCAGAACCGTTACGTAACGATGTGTAACAAGCCGTTACGGCATCGTTTCGACTGCTACGGCCGACACACCTATGAATCTCAATCACACTGCAAAAGCAGTCGTAACGGGTGGCGGTAACCACCAAAGCCGTTATGTAACGGCGTTATGTAACAGTTACGGCCGCTTTTTAAAACCTTGCCAATCAGCATCAGCATAGGCTACTAAAGCCAAGAAAGAAGTAGAGGATAACATCAATCCTTGGAAGATAGTACTGCGAACATAGCGAAGAATTCGAACCAAAGCAGCTCAATGTATAGAACAAGGAGCAGAAACGAACTGACTAACCGCATGAATAGCATAGGCAAGTAACCATCAAATAGACTAAGCAACCCACGAGCTCTCAATATAAAGTAGGATCAGGTAGAGGAACACCATTAGTAGTGTTAAGTTTCACATTAAGCTCAATAGGGGTAGCAGCAATCTTAGTGTCAGTAAGACCAACACAGTGAATAACTTCATTAGTATACTTGGCTTGAGACAGAAAGTAGTCCTTAGGAGAAGAAACCACCTCAATATTAAGAAAATACAGCAATGGACCCAAATCCTTCATTTCAAAGGTGCGGAAGAGATGCTACTTGACCTCAGAGATAGCAGAAGAATCAGAGCCAATAATAATCATATCATCTACATATAATAATAAGGCAACAAAACCAGTGAGATGTGGAGGAGAAACAAAGCAGAATCTTGGACAGAAAGATAAAACCTAAGCTTAGTAACAGCAGTCTGAAAGCGATCATACTAAGCATGAGGAGATTGCTTCAGACCATACAGAGCACACCGAAGACGACAAAACATGTCCAGAGGAATGGTGAAGGCTAGGGGGATGACGCATGTAAACCTCCTCAGCGAGATGACCATTAAGAAAAGCATTCTTAACATCCATCTGATAAAGAGACCAATGACGAACAGCAACGACAGATATCACAGTACGGACAGTAGTAATCTTGGCAACCGGAGTAAAGGTCTTCTCATAATCAATACAATACTCCTATGAAAAACCCTTGGCAACTAGGTGAGCCTTGTAGCGCTCAAGAGAACCATCAGAATAAATCTTGACTTTGTAGACCCATTTGCAACCAACCAAATTCTTATCAGTTGGCAAATGAACCAACTCCCAAGTACTAGTTTTTTGCAAAGCAGACAACTTATCCTCCATAATTTGAATTCAATGAGGATCTTGACAAGCCTCCTTGTAAGACTGAGGCTCTGAAAAAGATTCAGCAAACACAAATGTACAGTATGAAAAAGAAAAACATATTTTAGCAAAACCAAGTTTGACTATTTGTTTACGGATGCGAAGGGGATACTTACGGTTAGCAAGATCAAAGTCATCAGAAGCAGGAGGATTAGTAGTAGAGGCAATGACAACTGGTGGAGGGAGAGCCTTGCGACGAGAATAGACTAACAATAGAGGGGGAGAAGGAGCCAGCGGGAGAGAAGGTGGAGAGGATGTAACAGACTCATAAGGTCCAGTGAAGAGGGACTCAGTAGGAAGGGGGTTAGGAGGAGAAGAGGGAACAAGCTCATGGGAAACAGTAGCGATGTACTCATCAAGAGGGATATCAGAAGGAAATGAATCAATGTGAACCAAATCCTTTTTAGAAATTGGAGCTGTGAGAGGCGGAAGCTAAAAGTAAGCTAAACGTTCCAAAAAGCCAACATGGCGAGAGACATAAAGGCGACGAGAAACAAGATTGTAATAGCGATAGCTTTTCTAAGTAAGACTATATCCCAAAGAGACACAGGACAGACTGGGCACTAAGTTTTGTTCTATCTTTCCAGGGAAGAAGGACAAAACACAAAGACCTAAAAGCACGAAGGAGAGAGTAATTGGAAAATTGGGAAAACAAAACCTAATAAGGAGAACGACCAGATAGTAGGGGGGTAGGCATACAGTTTAGAAGAAAAGCAGCGGTAAGAACGGCTTCCCCCCAAAAGGAAACTGGAACAGAGGCAGAAAGAATGAAAGATCTAGCTGTCTCAAGAAGATGGCAGTGTTTACGCTCAGCACGACCATTTTGGTCAGGTGTATCAGTACTAGAAGTTTGGTGAATGGTACCTAAATTGGCCAGATACTCACAGAACTCAGTTTTAAAATATTTCCCACCCAAGTTAGATCGTAACAATTTAATGGTAACCCCAAACTGTGTAGTGATCATAGACTGAAAGGTACGGTATATTTGGTAGAAGTCAGTTTTGTGAGTTATAAGATAAACCTAAGTATAATGGGTTCAATCATCAACAAAAGACACGTAATATGCAAAACCCCCTTTAGTGAGAACATGAGAGGGTCTCCAGACATCAGTATGCACAAGAGAAAAATGAGAAACAGAAATAGAAGTACTTTTATTAAATGGTAAAGCTGACATTTTGACAAGTTTACACTCCGACATTCATTAATTTGATTAGGAGAAACCTTACCCAACACTCCTGACTGAGCTAAAGACCGTAAACGGTCAACAGACAAATGACCTAGGCAAGAATGCTATAAATAAAACTGACTCGACTGAGAATCTAACTGAAACGAGAAAGGTGCAATTGGAGAGATGGATAGAGGAAAATGCAAGCTTTCTACCACATAGAGATCTCCAATTCTACGACTGGTCCTAATCTGCTTCTTGGATACCTAATCCTGCACACAACAGACAAAAGAGGAAAAAATAACATTAAAACCAGAAGCATCAAGTTGACTGATAAATAATAAACTGACAGATAGCTGAAGAACATAAAGAACAGAGGGAATAATGACTGCAAACATGGCAGAGGGCAAGACAAACTCAATAGACAGAACAAACATACCAAACCTATTAGCAGTATTAATAGTAATAAGAGAGGGAGGAGGGATACAGTTTTAAAGTAAGAAAAGGTGAGAAGTCATATGATAAGAAACATTATAGTCAAAAAGCCAGACAGAAGAAGATATACCAGAAGAGGACTCAAGCAAACCTAAATGAAGAGAGGTAAGAGGGGAGCAAATGGGGATGGCTGAGAGGTAGACAAGAGGTGTTGAAGCTTAGCAATCTGGGCACTCAAAGAAGCAAAGTCAGGATCTGGAGCCGGAGTAGATGCAGTATAAACGGCGGGAGATTGAAAGTTATTTTGAGTAGTAGCTCGGGAGTGTGATTGAGATTGCTGAGAAAACACACAACCCTTCTTGGGACAGTTGTACTTCCAATGGCCCCTTTGATGGCAGAAAGCACACTTATCGAAAGTCAGAAGCCCTTTCTTGGGCTTTGTAGTGGCCGGAAACTGATGAGGAGGTGGGGTCGATAGTAGTGAAGGTTGGCCAGGAGCCAAGAAGATAGATAGAGACAGAGTTTGACTGGCGGTCTTAAGATGGGTTTCCTCAAAGAGGAGCTCACGAACAATAGCATCCATAGAGGGAAGAGGAGACTTGTAAAGAATGCCACCACAGATAGCGTCATACCGAAGGGAGAGAGCCATTAGGAACTGCACTAATCGACCCTGCTCCTGAAACTCAATATAAGTATCTAGACCCTTGAGGCTAGATGGTTCCATAAGAGCCAACTGATCTCAGAGACCTGTCATTTCAATATAGAAGTCTTAAATAGACTGATCTCGCTGACAAGCACCCTAAATAGCTGTTTCCAACTCATACCGCTTAGCAAAGTTGGACTGCTGATAAACACTATGTAAATAATCCTATACCTCCTTAGCAGTACTGTATTTAGAAAACATCATCCCAATACAATCATCCACAGAATTATGAAACCATGTCAGAACTTGGGCATTATCACAATCCTAAGTATCACTGGAAGTCAGATATCCTTCCTTCTTCGGATTCGATAAACGAGGAACTAAACCGGAAACATAACCTCATTTTTTTTTACTAAGAAGAAAATTCTTTATAACGCTGGCCTAATAAGCATAATTGGAACCAGTGAATTTACAGCTGACAGCTTAGATTTTGGTGTCGGACATTGTGATAAACTAGGGATGGATTAAAGTGTAATAAAGAGAGAATTAATAGGTCAAATAGTAATAAGCCGAGAATTGAAGTTTAGGTCTATAATAAACGAAGAGCAATACAACGAACATAGAGAGAGGACAGAGAAACATACACACCAAATCCAGATGGAGCAGACGAAGGAACAGAGAAACCGTGGTGATGTATCGACCCAAGAGAGGCATTGTCGTTTGAACAGACCCTACGAACCACGATGGGTGTTTGAGTAGCTGAACCAGAGAGAGAGAGGCCAAAGCCCTCGCGATCAAATCAGAGGCCAACAAACCAAAATTAGAGACCAAACTTCGCTCGAACAGACCCGACGAACCACGATGGGTGTCGAGTATCTAAACCAGAGAGAGAAAGAGATGAAAGCCTTTGCGATCGTGATCAGGCCAAGAGTCGAGAGTCACAATTTCACACTAGAGACAAGTGGCTATCACGACGTCGTAGAACCATTGAGAGAACTTCTAACAATCAAGGCTAGACCTAGGGTTTTGGCTCTGATACCATGTAATTTTTCTGTATATTCAATTGTATTATAATACAAAGAATATGTAGAAAATTTAATGTATAAAGAGAAATAGAGAATTGTATTATTGATTGATATTTCTGTATATTACAAGATTGATTTCTGATATTGTGTTATGTATTACAACTCCTATATATAGAAGAGAAGGTGGTAGTAGGTGTAGTGTAGTGGAGGTGGTAGGTGAAGTGGGTGCTAGTGGAGATGGTAGGTGGAGGAGCAAATTGGTAAATTCTAACAGCCCCCCGCAAACTCAAGGAGGATAGAAACTAACCAACTTGAGTTTGGAAAGAGGAACAAAACAAGAAAAATACATAAAAATAAAAAATGATAGGAGACACTGTATGGTCGTGTCAGACCATTGGTGAAGACACTGGATGGCGGTGTCAGACCGATGTAGAAGACAGTTTATGGGGTCATGTCGGACCGTTGTAGCAGACACTGGATGGCGGTGTCAGACCGATATAAAAGACAGTTTATGGGGTCATGTCGGACCCTTGTAGAAACTAACCGGAATCAATGTCGGGACAGTTTACAGAGTCTTGTCGGACCCATAAAGGAGCTAACCGGAATCAATGTCGGGACAGTTTACAGAGTCTTGTCGGACCCTTATAAAGTCGCACCCTCAAAAGGTGTGCCCAATCTTTCAAAAGGCGTGCCATCAAAAGGCGTGCCCAATCCATAAAAAGGCGTGCCATCAAAAGGCGTGCCCATGTTTTCAAAAGGCGTGCCATCAAAAGGCGTGCCCAATCCATAAAAAGGCGTGCCATCAAAAGGTGCGCCAGACACGCGGCGATGCACGTGATCGACAGAACGCGTGTCGGCCTCTTTGTCATGGTCTTTATAAACCTAAGCGGAGGCTGAGGCTTGGAAGCAGAGACAAAAACCTGCTAGAAAAACTCTGAAAAACTCTTCGTTTTCTGAGAGAGATTTCTGAGAGAGATACTCTGTAACACTCTGTTTTCTGAGAGAGATTTCTGAGAGAGATACTCTGTAACACTCTGTTGTCTGAGAGAGATTTCTGAGAGAGATACTCTGTAACACTCTGTTTTCTGAGAGAGATTTCTGAGAGAGACACTCTGTACCACTCTGTTGTCCAGAAAATGGCTTCGTCTTCCCGTGGTCTGCTCACTCTCTTTCCAGACCTTAACGAGTCAACAAGAGAGATAACTGGTGCGGGGGCCAGTGAACCTCAACCAAGCGCCCCAGGGTTTGCTCCGTTGAACTTTCCTATGCGGTTTGTGGAGCAAAAAATGGCAGTGCAAACTGACATTGAAGCCAATCAGTATACTTTGAAGTCCTGTGTGGAGACGATGACGGCAGTCACAAACTTGTCGCACCGGCTGCAGAGTAGGACAAATGAGGTGCAGCATTTAAACGGCCAATTGGCTCTGCTCCAGCGCATGTATAAGGATGCGCGAGCAGAGATAAGTGTGCTGAAGGCGGAAAACAAGGAGCTGAAGCGGAAGGCTACCGTGATGTTCCGATTTGGAGGTCCACCATATGCTGTAGTGGAGGAGCAGGGTGGAGTGAACGTGCTCGGTGGAGTGGGTAGTATGGAGGCAGCGCCGGTAAGGGACACCCAAGAGAAAAGCAAGAAGAAGAGACCTGCAGCAGAGTAGAGAAGAAAAATCCCACTGTGGGTGCGGGTGTGTTGTGGTGGTTTGTTTGTTTGTTGGTTGTTTTTTTTTTTTTTTTTTTTTTTTGTGTGTGTAAAATTGTGATCGGGGTTGATCCCTGAGATAAATAAAATATGATTTGGTGTGCAAAGCTATATGGTATGAAGGGAATTGGAAAAAGATTAAAAAGAATGTGAAAGAAAAATAAAGAAAAAATAATAAAAATATATTTGAAATCAAAAAATGAAAGATGGAGGAAATAAGGAAAGTGGTTTGGAGAAAATAAATAAAAATAAAAATAATGGAGTTGGAAATCAAACGGAGGAGAGATGAAGATTTTTTTTTTTTTTTTTTTTTTTTTTAATATAATATAATAAAAAAGGGATATATATATATATATAATAAAGAAAGTGGGGAACAAGAGTGTAAAGAAAAGAAAAAGTATAGGTTGCATCGTGGGTCACATGGGTGAGTAAAAGAAAACAATAAAGAAATGAGTGGGTGCCCCCCATGTGCAAGGATAGTGCTGGCACTTCAATAGGTGGTACAGCCTGCTGAGCATCAGCTTTGACAGGAGCTGCCTTTGGACCTTTTCTCTAATAAATGCGTCAAACTGTTGCTGTTGGTGTTATCAAGAATGTGGAGAAGAGGAGGCTTGTCTGATGGCCTCTTGGGCTGTGTAATCATATCGAGGTTCGTGGACCATGTTGTCACCCTCAAAACCAGAGATGGGGACAAAAGGAATTTTGTCAGGGTTGTAACCAACCTTCTTCAGATAGGAAGAGACTTCATGCACAATTTCATCATACCTTGCTTTTGAGTACTTAGGAGTGGTAGCATCCATCTTGTTACAGCAGCAAATCATCTGCCTCACTCCAAGAGTAAAAGGAAGGAGAGCATGTTCACGGAAGAACTTGGGCTCCTTCTCAATCTCCTTGCCAGATCGACGATCAATCTCAGCAAACTTGACAGCAATGTGGGAGGTGTGGCAGTCAAGAACTGGAGCATACCCATTACCAATCTAACCCGGGTGATTCATAATAATAACCTGGGAGGTGAAATTTGCAGCTTCCTTGGCTGGATCATCCTTTGAGTTGGATGCAACAAAACCACGCTTGAGATCCTTCACTGCAACATTGTAGATGAAGACGATCGAGACGGTGGTGTATGGGAGGACAACAGTGAGAGGAGAGGCAGTGGTGGTGGACTCGAAGAAATTTCAAGGTATGTGTAGAAAATTCTAGCAGATTAGGTTGAGGTCCGGCGGGCGGCCAGGGCGAGGTTGCCGCCCGCCGGTGAAGCGAAAAATACTAAGTGCTTAACCTTGCTCTGATACCATGTAGAAAATTTAATGTATAAAGAGAAATAGAGAATTGTATTATTGATTGATATTTCTGTATATTACAAGATTGATTTCTGATATTGTGTTATGTATTACAACTCCTATATATAGAAGAGAAGGTGGTAGTAGGTGTAGTGTAGTGGAGGTGGTAGGTGAAGTGGGTGCTAGTGGAGATGGTAGGTGGAGGAGCAAATTGGTAAATTCTAACAGAATACATCTGATTATATAGTAATCCTAACCCTAAGACTAAAAAGGAAAAGAAACACTACTGTATATATATACAGGGTATGTTTGGTTTGTGTTTGAGAGATGTGTTTTAGAGATAAAAAGTACGAAAACATGTTTGGTTTGGTTTTTTTTAAAAGATGTTTTGGAAAATTATTTTGAGATAGAGTTTTGGAAAAAGTGATTGATTTGATGTGTGTGAGAGAGAGATTTGTTTGGAAAACTTGTTTGGTTTACAAGTTTTGGGAAATTTTTTTGGGAAAATTTGTTTGGTTTGGTTATTTTTGAAAACTTATTTGTAGAGAAAATTTCCCAAATTTTTTTCAGAAAATCAAACCAAACGAGCCCACAATCTCTCAGAATATATACATAATATACACTACCATATATATAAACGTAACCTAATATTCTCATAGTATGATCATATACAACGAAAACCAACTGAGGCAGTAGTGAAGCAATGCAATACAATCATGGTAGATGGTAGTGTTAAGAGAAGGGCAGACCTAGATTGACGTAGACTAGTGTAGTGAATAGAGATATAAATCTCCTTAATTTGACTAACGAATGGCCTTGGATAGAGTCGAGTGGAGAAGACGGATTCATGCAATTGACCCCAGTTGATGAGACTTAATGCTTGGTTTGGTTTATAAGAATTCTTTTGGAGGGCCCAAGCAAAGACATGTTCTATGTCCCATGTATCTTGTAACCAATTTTAAATTGTTGACCACCGATTCATCTAAAAACTTAAGTTGTTAGAGAGAGGAGCAACTTCATTATTTATATCTCCGAACACCCCCTCACACGTGGCAAGACTTTCTTTAATAACCAGGACAAACATGTGTACAATATTATATTTTCTAGTAGCCGGTGAGGTTTCAACACATGATGTATTGTTTGTTCTGATACTATGTTGAATTGTTGATCATTAGCTCATATAAAAGTTAGAGCTGTTAGAAAGAGGGACAACTTTATTATTTATATCTTCAACACATACACAGTGGGATTGTATACAATTTTGCAAAGGCTAGGGCCCTTGCTTTCCCTCCATCCCTGGACCTAACCAAACTTTTCATGAAAAGGAAACTATGTATTCATTACTAGAAAATGAAATTTTGTACTCATTACTTAAAAATCACAAGCTCTAATAAGGTAGGATTATTTCCTTCTTAAGCTTAGATGTCCAACTTTCATCATGTGTCAATGGTGTAGTGGAAATGCGAAATGGAAACAATCTAAGGACCCGTTGATTTATAAAAGAATGCCAGAAGCAAGATCCTTCTCTAGAATCAATCACAAGGAATATTGAGAACAAAGACTCAACAATGGTTAATTCTTGAAAGAATACCAAAGGTTGGAAGAAGAGTAAAACTCAAAATTGTATTAATTATCTAAAACTCATTAGCCGTAAGGCTTACAATGATTATTTATATTGAAAAGCAAACCTAATGAGCTAAGAAACAACCAAAATCGACAGTTCCCTAACTGGCAATGCAGAAATAAGTAAAAATACAATGAAAATGACCAGAAATGGAAATATTGAAATGAAATAAAGAAACTACTAATTTAGCTGCTACGACAACGGCAGATTCGAAGGAATCGAATTCTGACTTCTATGCTAAAGAGTAATTGAAGTTGCAAATCTTTCCTAGAACTGCAAAATCTTGAAACTGATGACATAAATGACAAAATTTGCCCAAAATTCAGCGGGTGGTTTCTGATCAGAATGACATTTTTCATCAACTTATGAAATTTCACGCAATTCTGAGCTAGGGCTGTTTGAATCCTATTAGTGCCTTTTGCCTTGTTTGGCCACATGCCTATCCCATTGGTCCAAGAATTGTATGGCCAAACACGCTGCATCAGTCAGGATTTCTAACAAAATTAGTGAATTATGTCTTTGAATTTCAGTGCCCTTTCACATGGTTGGTTATTTAGATCTTCAGATTTGTTGTTATTCATAGGTTGTGAATCCAACAACTCACTTCCATCTTCCTGATGTTTCAAACTCTGTTATGTGTATGTGCTCTAAACAAAACTTATAAACATGTTTCTTCATCCTGGAGGCTGTGCAATGTTGAATTTATAGTTTACTTTTGTGGGTTGTGTTTATGGCTTTTGAGTTTGGTCTATCTTGCAATTATCATCTTTGCATCTTTGCATCTTTGTCTTTCACCATTTCTAGCACAAGCAAAAAAAGTTAAAAATAGTACTGCAAATTAAAGCTCATAACTTCACTCAAAAATCATGCCACATGTAATCAAGTACAGGGATTTAACAATGTTGAGGTTCATAACTATTGAGGGTATTTATGTCAATGTATCAGACACTTTTTAATATAAATAGTGAGAGGAGCTAACCCTAGGGATTGAGCTCTCTTTCTTCTACTCTCTTTTCTCTCTCTACTTCAACAATAACCCTATTCTGTCAGCTTGCTGGCAATAATGACTTCACAAGAAAGTGATAAGAACTCCATTTGTTTGGCATGGACTTGGAAACTAATACTAAAATGAACCTCAGTTACCCATTGACCTATCATCATATATAATAAAAGGTAATGATGCCTGAATTGCTTGTGTAAAATATATTGATGTATATTATTGATTGATGTTGTGTATTACACATGGTGAGTATGTTCTTTATATAGGAGATGTAGTAGGTGAAGTGGGTGGAGTAGGTGTAGTAGGTGGTGGAGTAGGTGAAGTGGGTGGAGTAGGTGTAATGGAGTAGGTGAAGTGGGTGAAGTAGGTGGTAGGTTTTAACAGCCCCCCGCAAACTCAAGGGGGATAGGAACTAACCAACTTAAGTTTGGAGAGAGTAACAAAACAAGAAAATACATAAAAATAAAAGAGGATAGGAGACACTGTATGGTCGTGTCAGACCGATGGTGAAGACACTGTATGGTGGTGTCATAACGTTGTAGAGGACACTGGATGATTGTGTCAGACCGATGTAGAAGACAGTTTATGGGGTCATGTCGGACCGTTGTAGCAGACAATGTTGTGACAGTTGTTGTGACAGTTTACGGAGTCTTGCTGGACCCTTGTAGAAACTAACCGGAATCAATGTCGGGACAGTTTACAGAGTCTTGTCGGACCCATGAAGGAGCTAACCGGAATTAATGTCGGGACAGTTTACAGAGTCTTGTCGGACCCATAAAGGAGCTAACCGGAATTAATGTCGGGACAGTTTACAGAGTCTTGTCGGACCCCTAAAAAGTAGCACCCTCAAAAGGTGTGCCCAATCTTTCAAGAGGCGTGCCATCAAAAGGCGTGCCCAATCCATAAAAAGACGTGCCATCAAAAGGCGAGCCCAAGTCATAAAAAGGTGTGCTGGACATGATGGCGAGGCGCGTCACCACATTGGCTTGCGCGCCCGTTTTGTCGTCTGGCGTCAAGTGGCGCGCGATGCGCGTGTCTGCCTTGGCTATTTAACCAAGACGGAGGCTGAGGCGAAGGCAGAGGCTGAGACAAAAAAACCTGCGAAAATCCTTTGAAAAACCTCTTCCGTTTCTGAGAAAGAGATTCTGGAGGAACACTCTGTTGCCCAGAAAATGGCATCGTCTTCCCGTTCAGCTACCCAGAATATGGCCTCTTCGTCCCGTGGTCTGCTCACTCTCTTTCCCGACCTCAACGAGTCAACAAGAGAGATAACTGGTGCGGTGGCCAGTGAACCTCAACCAAGCGCCTCTGGTTTTGCTCCGTTGAACTTTCCGATGCGGTCGGTGGAGCAAAAAATGGCGGTGCAAACTGATATTGAGGCCAATCAGTATACTTTGAAGTCATGTGTGGAGACCATGACGGCGGTCACAAACCTGTCGCACCGGCTGCAGAGTAGGACAAATGAGGTGCAGCAGTTAAACGCCCAACTGGCTCTGCTCCAACGCATGTATAAGGATGCACGAGCAGAGATAAGTGTGCTAAAGGCGGAAAATAAGGAGCTGAAGCGGAAGGCCACCGTGATGTTCCGATTTGGAGGTCCGCCATATGCTGTAGTGGAGGAGCAGGGTGGAGTGATCGTGCCCAGTGGAGTGGGAAACACGGAGGCAACACCGTCAAGGGCCGCCCAGGACGGAGGCAAGAAGAAGAGACCGGCGGCAGAGTAGAGAAGGGATACGGAAAAAAAAAATCCTTTGGTTGTTGTGATGGTGGTCTTGGCTGGTTTTTTTTTTTTTTTTTTTTTGTGTTTTTTTTTTTTTTTTTTTTTTGTGTAAGTGTGATCAGGGTTGAGCCCAGAGATGAATAAAATAAGGTAAGGTTTGGCGTGCCATTTTTTTTTTTTTTTTTTTTTTTTAATACCCATGTTCTTCGGATGGAAGACTAAAAAAAAAAAAATAAAAAATAAAAAAATAAATAAATAAAGTATAAAAGAAAAGAAAATTAAAGAGAAGTGTGTGAATGTGAAAGTAATAAAAAAATAAAAAAGAAATGGGAGATTTAAAGTTGTGGGCGGGTGTTTTGGTTGCTTTTCAAAAGATGGAGTAAAAAAGTTGAGTGGGGAACATGAGTGTGTGGAAAGAATGAAAAAGAAAAAGGATGGGTTGGATTTGTACAAAATAATAATAAAATAAATGAGTGGAAGAGAGTGTGAATATATTGATGAGGAAAAGTGGAACCAACCCACGTGGGTGGAGGTGGTGTGTAAAACACTTTATGAAAAGGAAGAGAGAGAGAGACTTTGTTGCTCGGGTGAGAGAGAGATTCCCATACAGCTTCAATTAAAACTTGAAACTGGTTAGAGGGAAGTAAACCCAACAGGCCAGAAATAGTCCTCTTCATAGCATCCACAGTAGTGAGTGGAACATCTTTCTGAATAAGGCTCACATCCATAGGCTCTATCTCTTGTACCAGATTCAAGAGAACTGATTTCTTTGAGCGTGGAATTTCAGTTTTGGAGTAGAGATCATCGAAAGAAGATGCTGAACAAGCACAAACTACGGTTCTTAGGGTTCGAATTTGTCTAGGGTTTTTAGAAGGTTGGAGGGGAGATTTGGGAGGTTGGGTCGCTGGAAGTTGCAGTTGGAAAGGCTAGGTCAGTGAGAAGATGATAAATGTGATGATGGAGGTAAGGTAGCCAATGGTGGTCCACGGTGGTTCACAGCGGTCGACGACGGTGGAGCAACAGGGGTTCTCCGTCTATGTGTGTGATGGCCGAGAAGAGGACTGGTGTGAGTTGCTTGCTGTTATGGCTTCGATGGGAGGTAGTGAGGATCGGAGTCTCTGCAAAGCGAGGGACTTGAGGCGAGTTCGAACACCAAGAGAGAACTGAGAGACTAGCCCATGTGTGTGTGTCTGTCTTTCTCCCTAAATTTCAATACACAGAGAGAGAGTTGAAGATGCAGCGGAGTGAAGGTATGTGTAGAAAACTCCAGCGGGCAGTGAAGGCAAGGTTGCCGGCCGACTGCCCGCCGGTGAGAAAGAAATATAGGCCTAAATCTTATTGCTCTGATACCATGTAAAATATATTGATGTATATTATTGATTGATGTTGTGTATTACACATGGTGAGTATGTTCTTTATATAGGAGATGTAGTAGGTGAAGTGGGTGGAGTAGGTGTAGTAGGTGGTGGAGTAGGTGAAGTGGGTGGAGTAGGTGTAATGGAGTAGGTGAAGTGGGTGAAGTAGGTGGTAGGTTTTAACAGCTTGAAGTAATTCTTGCAGTTTTACAAGTACTAGTACGATTATTATCTTGTCTAGTGCCATCATGGTGGCAATATACCATGTAGTCTCACATGCATCTTGCTTGAAATTGTTTCTGTTATATTATTTGCCAAATGCAATTTGAAGTATTTGAAAATTCTTGGAATTATTTTATTCAAGTTGTATGTTGTGATTTTTTCAAAAATGTGACTAGCTCAGTAATGGCAGGTGCTACTTTTTCTCTTTATTGTTTTAAGATAATTTTCATCTGTAACAGGTCCAGTTGGAAGTATTACCTCAGTTACTCTGAAGAGCCTTAATTTGTCTTCCAATAAGCTGTCAGGCCCGTTGCCCACCAAGGTAGGGCACTGTGCCATCATCGATCTGAGTAATAATTTGTTTTCAGGGAATTTATCCACAATCCAGACTTGGGGGAATTATGTGGAAATTATTGAGTTAAGTTCAAATTTGTTGATGGGAAGCTTGCCAAATCAAACTTCTCAATTCTTGAGGCTAACTTCGTTCAAGATATCCAATAACTCAATAGAGGGTGTTCTCCAACCCGTGTTAGGTACTTACCCGGAACTAAAAGTGATTGATTTTAGCCTAAACCAGCTTAATGGTATCCTCCTTCCCAGCTTCTTCAACTCTTCAAGATTGACTGTTCTTAACCTGTCTTATAACAACTTCACTGGGCCCATACCTCTTCAGCCTTTCCCAAACACATCTTTTGTAGATTCCATCCAAAATCTGAGCCTCGTGTCTCTTGATCTGTCACATAATTCTTTAACCGGCCATTTGCCCCCAGAAATTGGGAATTTCCATAACTTGGCTTATCTTGACCTGTCTAATAACCATTTTGAAGGTGGCATCCCTAATGACCTTCCTGATGGACTGAAAATATTCAATGTGTCTAGTAATAATTTTTCCGGTATTGTACCTGAAAACTTGCTAAAATTTCCTGATTCATCATTCCATCCTGGAAATTCCTTACTGATCTTTCCTTATCCTCCATCTTCACCAACACATGTTCCAAACTTAACTTCAAGAGGGCATAGGCCTCATATGAAGTCAGCTACTAGGGCTGCACTTATTGCTGGTTTGGTGGGTGGTGCTTCTATCATAATGCTAGTGGCCCTAGTGATCCACTACAGAACACATTCGAAAGGCATTGATGAAAGGAAAGGGACCCAACAAGAGATTTCTTCGCAAAATGTTGACCCATCAACGTCATCACAACTGGCTTCTTCTTTACATGAGCAGAGGGAAACTTCATCAGTTGTGCAGAGACCAAAAGGTCTTGGCCTACCAGAATCAATAATGAAAAATGAAGGATTAGCTTCTTCATCTACTAATCCATTGCCTTCTAAGAACCAAGATCTATCCGACAATCCTGGTTCACTCAAGGTTTTTTCTCCGGATAAGTTGGCTGGGGATCTACATCTGTTTGATGGCTCATTGGTGTTCACTGCGGAAGAATTTTCATGTGCTCCTGCAGAAGTTATCGGCAGGAGTTGTCATGGTACACTGTATAAAGCTGTGCTAGACTCTGGTCATGTATTGGTTGTGAAATGGTTAAAGGAGGGGATGACAAAAGGGAAGAAGGAATTTGCAAGAGAAGCCAAGAAGCTTGGGAACATCAAACATCCAAATTTAGTTTCTCTGCAGGGTTATTACTGGGGACCAAAGGAGCACGAGAAACTGATAGTATCAAATTATATAAATGCACCATGTTTGGCCGCTTATCTTTATGGTAAGATTCTGTATTCAGTTATATCTGCAGTAATGTATTCTAGATGTTTTTCTTTGATGTTTCAGAAAGTTAGGTCTAAAGTCGAAACAACTTAGTGGTGGGGGGTACATTCACATGTCCTATCCCGGAATTTGCTAAACCTGTAGTCAACTTGATTGGAAAAGTATAAGCATCTGTTCTATCACATCCTTTCAGATGATTAGAAAAATGTTTTAGTCGTCGTAAATGACTGAACTGAGCTGTTAGGGTTAAATCTGATTGATGATCAACCACCTATGTCTATCAGGCAGAATTCACATATTATAACTCATAGCTTGAGTTTAGAAGAAAACATCAATTCACATCCTATGTTTGTACAAATGATAAATGACCTTAAGCTTTCCATACTTCATGATGTGTTGAGTTCTTAATCTTAATTTGTTAGAATTTCCCATCTTTACCTTCACCTACTCCACTACACACTCCACTTCACCTACCTCTACACCACTACCACCTCCACTTCACCTACTCTCCACCTACTCCCAAACACACTCCTATATAATAGGAATCCTTGTAATTGTAATATAGACAACAACATTATACCATGTTAGAATTTCCCATCTTTACCTTCACCTACTCCACTACACACTCCACTTCACCTACCTCTACTCCACTACACACTCCACTTCACCTAACCCACTATCACCTCCACTACACCTACTACCACATTACCTTCACCTACTCCACTACACACTCCACTTCACCTACCTCTACTCCACTACACACTCCACTTCACCTAACCCACTATCACCTCCACTACACCTACTACCACATTTTCTTCTATATATAGATTGTATAGGAATTGTAATTAAAAAGCTTGTAATCTATCAATCAAGACATCAATCAATAATACATAAATTCTTACATGGTATCAGAGCAAGGTTAAGAATTTAATATTTTTTCGCTTCACCGGCGGGCGGCAACCTCGCCTTGGCCGCCCGCCGGACCTCAACCTAGTCCGCTAGAATTGTCTACTACATACCTACCTCCTCATCATATCTTCATAACATCTCATTCTCTCTCGGCATCATAGTAGCCGTGATACTGCTCATACTTCTGGACAGCGGAGAGAACATCGTCTTTCTCGATCTTTCCGCCGACGCCGGTGGCGAGATCCAAGGCTCCGGCTTTCGACATCACTCTCCCCAAATAGTCCATAGCAGCTTCTCCACCGGAAAGATACTCCTAACAGCAGCGGAAAAAAGGTGTTTCCCTCAGCCAAACAAGGCTCAATAGCTGTGGTCCTCATCAAAATATGTGTAATTGTTACTCCTGAACTTGGTTTCCCTATCCTTGCTAACAAGCTTCTCAAATGCTTCCGGGCCATGTTCTTCTATGTACTTCTCAGCAGCAGTTAGAATGTCATCTGGCTTACTGAAGATGTCCTTCTTCCTTGGGACATACTAGACGTTAACAGTCTGCTGTGGGTTAAGAAAGAAAGGCCTCAAATAATGCTCATAAACATATGCAGCACCACTGATACTCTTTATGATGGTGGATATTTCAATGCCATTACAACACAGCACCTTGAAATTTATTTTATTTTATTTTCTTATCTCTCTTTCTGACCATTACAACACAGCACCAGCACACTTGTTCCCACCTTTCATCATGGTCTCCACTTTCTTTTTCTTTTTTTATATTTATTTTAATCCATCTTTTTGAAAACAAAACCAATATCACTTTTTTTAATTCCTTAATTTATTTTAATAACATGAGTGGCCTCTCTTTTCCACCATCTCCCTCTTTTTCTACACAATATTTTTGTACCACCGCCCACTCCATGATTTCCATATTAATATTATTATTATTATTATTATTATTATTATTATTATTATTTTTCACAAAAAAAAAAAAAAAAAAAAAATTCATTCCAGTTGATTTTTCTGCCAAACACACTTATTTTATTCATGTCAGGATCAACCCCGATCATAATTTTACACGAGAAAAAAAAAAAAAAAAAAAAAAAAAAAAAAAAAAAAAAAAAAAAAAAAAAACCACCATAACACACCCAACACCCACAGTGGGATTTTTCTTCTCTACTCTGCTGCAGATCTCTTCTTCTTTCCTCCGTCCTGGGCGGCCCTTGACGGTGCTGCCTCCGTGTTTCCTACGCCGCCGAGCACGTTCACTCCTCCATACTCCTCCACTGCAGCATACGGCGGACCTCCAAATCGGAACATCACAGTGGCCTTCCGCTTCAGCTCCTTATTTTCTGCTTTCAGCACACTTATCTCTGCTCGCGCATCCTTATACATGCGTTGGAGCAGAGCCAGCTGGGAATTTAAATGCTGCACCTCATTTGTCCTACTCTGCAGCCGGTTCGACAAATTTGTGACCGCCGTCATGGTTTCCACGCATGACTTCAGAGTATACTGATTAGCCTCAATATCAGTTTGCACCGCCATTTTTTGCTCCACCGACCGCATCGGAAAGTTCAATGGAGCAAAACCAGAGGTGTTTGGTTGAGGTTCACTGGCCACCGCACCAGTTATTTCTCTTGTGGGCTCGTTCAGTTCTGGAAAGAGCGTGAGCAGGTTCTGGGTAGCTGGACGGGAAGAAGAGGCCATGTTTTTTGGGTTGCTAAGTGTTTCAGCGAAATAGCAATTTCAGACTGGTAATGTTCGGAAGGGTTGGTGACAGAATGGCAACAAAGTGTTCCACAGTTTCTCTCTCCGCAGAGGCAGAGTTTTTTCAGCGAAGGGTTGGTTTCAGAGGTTTCAGAATGGTATGCCTCAGCCTCAGCCTTCGTCTTGGTTAAATAGCCGAGGCAGCCACGCGTATCGCGCGCCTCTTGCCGCCCGACAAACTGGCACGCCTTTTCATGGCACATCTTTTGACAAAGTGGACACGCCTTTTGATGGCACGCCTTTTGATGGCACGCCTTTTGATGAATTGGGCACGCCTTTTGATGGCACGCCTTTTGACAAAATTGGGCACACCTTTTGAGGGTGCAACTTTTTAAGAGTCCGACAAGACTCTGTAAACTGTCCCGACATTGATTCCGGTTAGTTTTTACAAGTGTCCGACAAGACTCTGTAAACTGTCCCGACATTGATTCCGGTTAGCTTCTTTATGGGTCCGACAAGACTCTGTAAACTGTCCTTTATGGGTCCGACAAGACTCTGTAAACTGTCCCGACATTGATTCCGGTTAGTTTCTACAAGGGTCCAGCAAGACTCCGTAAACTGTCACAACATTGTCTTCTACAACGGTCCGACATGACCCCATAAACTGTCTTCTACATCGGTCTGACACCACCATACAGTGTCCTCTACAACGTTATGACACCCCATACAGTGTCTTCACCAACGGTCTGACACGACCATACAGTGTCTCCTATCCTTTTTTATTTTTATGTATTTTCTTGTTTTGTTACTCTCTCCAAACTCAAGTTGGTTAGTTTCTCTCCTCCTTGAGTTTGCGGGGGGCTGTTAGAATTTCCCATCTTTACCTTCACCTACTCCACTACACACTCCACTTCACCTACCTCTACTCCACTACACACTCCACTTCACCTAACCCACTATCACCTCCACTACACCTACTACCACATTACCTTCACCTACTCCACTACACACTCCACTTCACCTACCTCTACTCCACTACACACTCCACTTCACCTAACCCACTATCACCTCCACTACACCTACTACCACATTTTCTTCTATATATAGATTGTATAGGAATTGTAATTAAAAAGCTTGTAATCTATCAATCAAGACATCAATCAATAATACATAAATTCTTACATAATTTAACTTGGCTTCTGGCTTTTCCTTTGGTCGATCTTATAGTAATATTACCTTGATGGTTTCCTAAGTATTGACTTATTTATTAAGAACATCTATGGTTTTGTGCTATGCACCAAGAAATGCTACCAAGGATGCCCCAACCTAAAACTAGTTACCTCCTACATATCTCATTCAGATTCAGCTGTTAGTTCACTTGATCAATAGATAGATTGTAGCGTAAAACTAAGAACATTATGTTTGTCAGGAGTCAAATTTGTTGCGTAATATTTAGTTGTTTTGATTTATAGAGTTTGTAAATTTTATCAATCGCCATCTTCAAAAAATTTCAGTCATCTAATAGAAACCATTGAATCAAGCTATCTGAATTGATTTGATCATCCTTATTTCCCTCGTGTTGATTTGTTTGCTGTTATTGTCAAATTATGGGTTGTTTATAGTCAATATAATTTGCTACACTGAACTGCTATTTTATGTGATTACTAGGAGTAAATGCAATACTCAAATCAAGTGTTTTGTGAAGCAATTTGGCCAACATTTGTTTTTTTCCCTTCTATCAAGGATAGTTAATTAAACAGGAAATAAAACCGAGTACTGCTTTCACTCTTTTCTTATTGTAACCTTGCATTTCATTAAGCTGACGTGAGACCTTGGGTTGCAATGCACTGATATATATATATATATATATATCAATCTCACACTTAATCACTTCTTATTGTGTATCTTGTAAATTTGATTTTGTGAATCAAAGTTGCATGGAATTTTCTATTCCTCCTAGTTTACCCGTGTATATGATGAGGGCAAGAGAATGAAGTATGAGTCCAATCCCTATACCTAAACTAGACACTGGGATCCTATGTTATCATTGTACTCCTATTTTTTAATGTTCCCCTAATCCCTTTTAATTTAAAGTACAATAATAACATCTTATGGCTCAATATTTGTTTTTTTTTTTTGTAGATAGTGATCTTATGTCTCGATATTAAAAAAAAAATGAAAAGAATTATTTGGCTTTTCCATGAATGAGATAGAGGCCATATATATAATAGATTCATGATACAATTTAGGAAACGATATAAATAAAGAAATAATACTAAATTAGTAATTGACACAATCACGGATTATATACATAATACTAAAAATAAAAAGATTCTATGTACTCTAATTTCTATATTCAACATATTATTCACTATACGATATGTTTAAATGTTAAAGGCATATCCAAGTACCCAACTTTTTGATAAATCCTTGTATCCTAAGATTTTAGGGTTTATGGAAGATTGACATTTGGAGAATACACATACACAACTTGGCTACGATCACAAAACTAGGGTCTTCTTGTCATCATGGCTGTCTCAAATTTTGAATTTTGAATTTCAAATAGTTACTGGTTATAATATGTTCTTTAATAAATCTTTTTATTTTTTTCTAATACGGTAGCAATGTTTGTTTCTGTGGTTAGAGCATATGTAGTGGAAGTGTTAAAGCCTTCATCAGCTAGCTCATTTTTTTGTGCTTCAATGGATTATTAAGTCACATGTTAAATTGCCAACCATTAACTCAGCCACTAATTGTGGCTACCCACTTAAAATGTAAAAATTGGGCCCCTCACATCTTAACAAACCAAAATGGGTCCGATTTTTGTCCATACGTGCACTTTAACACACTAATATTTTGCTAATTGTCACAATGCTAATTTTCAAATTTTAGCTTGTGATGGCACCAAGGTCCCACACTTGGTCTTAGCCGATTTCCAAAAGGATAGGCAACACGGTAGACATTTTGCCTCATCCTCTATTGGCTAGCTACATTTAGAGAGCGTTGGAAGCTAGGCAAGCCAACTTTAGGAATAGAGATTGTTGTTGGAGAGTATACACTAGGAAAAACGGTTAGACAAAATACAAAATGTACTTTCTTTTTAATTTTTTTTTATGTACTCTTGTTAGGAAAAATGCCTAGTAGTATTGGAATTGCTTATACTGTGAATTTTGTCTATCTTTATGGTTGTTCAAACAACGTGAGGTTATTGAGTGAACTAAGGGCCAAAACACTGCAATCATGCAATGACGTTCCTATGACAGACCCAGGAACAAATAAATGTATTTGTGCGTCGATCTTCATGAGTTTTCATGCTTATCAAGAATTCACAATGTCATGGTTTCTCTTTATAATTTCAATCTTGAGGTAATGAACGTAGTGAATGCAATTGGAGTTCAAACATGAAATTTAGCTTGGGTATAGTAAAACATGATTGGCAATAAATTTTAAGTTGTATGCTATATGTTCATATTAAATTACTATATTTTCATCATATATATAAGTAATGACTATATACTTTAGCTTCACTGTTGCCATGTTAAATGCTTGAAGTTTGATGAAATGGAGTCAACTTATTAGTCTGATGAATTCAGACCCAATCACATGTATAGAACTAAAGAGGGGGGCAAAGGGAAGAAGGGGAAGCAGGGAGGAGCAATTTTATTTTATTTAGGAGGGTGGTGTTAATCCTTATCTCTTTTCATTTTCAAAACGATACTTGATTTGGATTGTCTGGCTTTATCCCAATATGTGAAACAAGTCAATTTTGCAGAGACAGACTCCGAAAAACTCCCACTTTTGTCTCTTGATGAACGGCTCAAAATTGCCGTCGACGTGGCCTGTTGTTTGAACTACCTCCACAACGAGAGAGCAATACCTCACGGCAACCTGAAATCCACAAACATCTTAATAGGAACTCCAGGCGCCAATGCACTATTAACTGACTACAGTCTTCACCGGCTAATGACGCCAGCTGGCACAGCCGAGCAGGTTTTAAACGCAGGTGCTCTCGGTTACCGACCACCTGAATTCGCAAGCACAAGCAAACCAATGCCATCACTGAAGAGTGATGTATATGCTTTTGGCGTAATCTTGTTGGAGCTCTTAACTGGAAGAAGTTCCGCAGAGATAATTTCTGGGAACCCTGGGGCCGTTGATCTAACAGAATGGGTGAGATCATTGGATGCAGAAAACCGTTCCATTGAGTGCTTTGACAAACGGGTTTTGGGTGCACACAATGTGGATCAACCACGGAGAGACCTCCACGATTTGCTTAGGGTGGGTCTTCGATGTATACTCCCAGCATCTGAAAGACCAGACATGAAAACAGTGTTCGAAGATCTATCTTCGATAGTACTTGAACACGCCACAGCAAGGTAGATCAGAACGGTAACTGCATTCTCTCTCTCTCTAGTGCTAACAAAATTGATAGGTTGTTAGTCCTATTAGTGTTCCAATCTAGTTTTTAGTTCTCTTGTATAATTATTTAGATCAAATTTCTTGTTCTCATTTGGATGTGAGAACTGTGTTAGAATTGATATTTAGCATTTTGAGGTAGGTGGCAATAATGTTGATTTTGTACATTGGGGGGGTTGATGATGATCATTCTTTGATACCTTCAATATTAAAGTCTGTTCTGTATTTTAATCTCTCAAACCTTTCATCTGATTCGTCAACAAGAGAGAGTATCTTAGGAAACCATGTTTGACTGTATCTTTGTACATCCAAACTCTTGGCCCATTTTCTTTTTAAGTTGTGTTTGAATCTTAGATTTAGTGAAGGATTCACGGAGGAAAAAAACAAGAAAGTTGTAAACCAACATGCTTCATGCAATAATGAGATTGTTTGATGCAGCTTATATGTGCTGTTCTTATATCTTTATTTTTATTTTTTATTTTGGGAGATAGATTGTTTGGTGCACATTTCCTTATAGCTTATTAAGTAGATTTAGTTTAAATAATCTGAAAAATTCATTATCTTAAAAATTTTGCTTTGTTTGGGATTTACTTGTTAGTGTACTTTTTGACTTTTTTAAAAGATATGTGCAGAAAAATAGAGGTGATGCGACCTAAATATGTGCACTTATCAAATAAATGCACTTGTGTAGTATATTTCCAAACAAATAAAATTGTACTAAACAAGCCTAGTGTATGCCTCTTATAATCCCTTGAAGACTTGGGTAATTTCAAGTCATATTTTTATGGATATTATTCTTGATATTTTATAAATTTATGTTGATTTGTTATGCATTTTAATTAATAAAAAAACAATGTTTCAATATTTGTCAAGATGTTTATTAAAGTCTATTTGGAAATTGATTATTTTAATTAATTTTTTAATTTTTTTTATAATAAAAACGTGCGAATAAAATAAAAAAAATGATGTGATAATTATTTTTTAAAATTTTTGGCTACAACCCAAGTCTCGAAAAGGAGCCTTGTGTCTAACACATTAATTTTGGTCATTGTGATGTGTGATGCTCACAAACCCATGCTTGCCCAAATACTCTGCTTATTATTACGAGCTAAGCATGTGTTAGCATAAAACTCTACATATGAAGATTATATATTATATACATAGTTTTTCAATCGGTAGGAAGAGAATAAAAAAAGAAAATGATAAAATTCAAATTCAAATTCAAATATCACACGTGATAAAAATAAAAAAATCTAAAAATGTTGGAGCAATACATTTGGACACTCCCAAACATCCCCCAACTGAACGGCCCAAAGATATCTAATCTAATCAAATATGGAAACCTGCACTTTCCTCCTTTTATGTTTGATTATTTTTTTAACTTTGGTTCTTAAAATTTTCTTTTCTCACTTTAGATTTTATGTTTAAAATTTTTTTTTTTAATATACTTCAAAAGTTAGTTTATGTCCAAAATTAAACATAAAATGACAAATTGACAATCACATGCATTAAATTGTTTTTATTATATATAACTTACAACTCTAACACAAATCCAAACTCTAATATAAATAAATCTTTTATGTCATGTAACAGCTAACGTAACATATTTTATCTAATTTTAAACAGAAGTTAACTTTAGGAGTAAATTGAGAAGATTTTAAAACATGATAGACTAAAGTAAAAAAATGATCAAACATAAAATGGGCAAAATATAATTTACCCATCTAATATATATAAATATATAGAATAATTGTATATATACTTTTATCTCATTTTATCAATCTTCTCATGTGTTAATACTACATTGAGATAATAGATCCCATCCCATATGTCATTTTCAATATAGTTAGTCATTTTGGCAAGTTAGTTAAAAGCCAGCTTTTTGCATTTTGTGCCTTTTTTAAATCACATCACTTCTCTATTTTTTACACATTTTTTTAGAAAAAGTCAAAAAAAAATCAAAAAGTCAGTTTTTAACCAACTTCTCAAAACACCTAGTATTGACACATTATATGATAAATAAAATAAAGTAAAAAAGTATAAAACATATAATATTATTGTTAAAATAACAGTTACACAAAATTTTATCTCTCTTTCAGTGGATGCATATAATAAAATTTAGTCCACTCTATAATAAATTTTTTAATACATTTTGTATATTTTATCAAATAAAAAATTATATGTATATTAATAAGTAATTAAGACTTCTATTTGATTTAGAATAAACATACAAACTCACACCCACCCCTAATAAACTATTTTAATAAATCCCCTTAATTTATTGCTTATCTTGGTTGCTTATGCAGCACTAATTTTCTACCAAACTTAGAAAACCAAACAACACAAATAAATAAATTATATGATACAACTAAACATAATAAAATAGCATAATATGAATCGAAAAAATAAAATAGCATAATGAAATAAACGAATTAAAATAAAGTCGTGCATATATGAAACGTCAAAGAGAAAAAGACATTCGATAAAATAAAAATGTAATAATATGAAAATATGTAGTAGAGAAGATATAATTAATGAGACTGAAGACTTTGTCCTAAACAATACAATGTCTTAAAATTGTTATTAGTAATTTCAAAATTCAATACAGACACTCACAAACACTCACATATATGCACACATTGAAAAGTGATGCTACATATGTTGTGTGTGTTTTTAATATAACTACAATAGTTATTTAATTTATTTTTTTAGACATACAATAGTAAGATGTTATTAAAATTAAATTATTACATCAAGCTGATATCACCCCCATTAACTTGAATCGAGATCTTACATCATTGACTTTGACACCTAAGTGTTGTCACATTAGCACTTGAGTTACAACTCGAGCCATTTAAATTACAAATTTGAAATAATAAAATCATTTTCAAACAATCAAAAAGTAATTTTTTAAAAAAATTTTAAAATATAACAAGCGTTGCCCAGTTTTAAAAATGTCCACACCAAACAAACTTATTCATTATAATTCTACAAAACGTGTTGCAAATTTAGTTGTTATTTTATTATTTTGAAGATGGTGTTCCAAATCTAGCTTCTACAAGTAAAGAGACCTATGAAGTTTTCTTAGACGTGTGGTGAACCTCTCTTCTCTCCGTCTCTCTTTCTCTCTCTCTCTCTCTCTCTCTCTCTGGTGCTCAATCACTACGCGGTTCATGGGGCCACATGGTTCATCAATGACAACCTATTCTTTTGCGGCAATGCAATGAATAAGAGGGCAAACTTACCCCTTATGACATTTTCACCCCCAACCCCTTTCTCTTTTCACTTTAATTTTCAACTATTTTGATTTAATTTTATTTTTAAAAAAAAAAAATTGGGCACTTAAATAAGAATACGGTGGTGTTATATGCACCAATTAGTATACTAACTAGTATACCAACACTAGTTATGATATTATTATTATTGATTTCACTCATTTTACAAATTAAAAATATCAAAAACTTCTTAAATTATGTCACATCATCAATTGGTATACTAGTTAGTACACTAATTAGTACATATAGCATTTTTCATAAGAATTTGATAGGGGATTACTAAATTTATGTCATTTAGACCCTATTCGCAATCTTCTCTATGACAAATTGAGCTATTTATGTAACATGAAAAATCGTATATATATATATATATATATATTTGTTTTTTTCCGTTCGATTTATGTAGTTTTGAAGATTGTGAAGGTAGCAATCTTCATTGTAAAATTAAAAAGTTAATCTCATATTTATTATTCACTTTTAGTGAATGTAAACTCTAGGACCTGATTATTGAGGTTAATTGGCACAATATTTAGTTACAATTGAATTTCATTTTGTTTGTGGCATACTATAATATTATGGAGGCAGCCAAATGTGTTTTAGCTATACTTGGGGATTGAAGTCAATTATAGAGTTATTCACCCAAAAAAAAAAAAAAAGTCAATTATAGAGCAAGGGTCAGTAGTTTAACGAAAACAAGGACCAAAGGAGTAGCAATTTGAAGGTAAAGAAATGACTATCATTTAAAACTCACAAATTGATCATTTTACAAGAAGTTATTTTATTTTATTATTTTTTTCACTTGTCCAAATTTTAGTAGAATAAGCTTTGTATCAACACTATTAGATAAATTTTTCACTTGGCCAATAACTTTTCTTAAAAAAAATCATCTTTTGCCCTTTTCTTATAGGGACTGAAGAAAAAATAATTATAAAAATTAATAATTAAAATTATAAATTAATTTTTACTGCCTCCACTGTAGTGTAATTGACCCTTTTCTTATTAATCCAATTATTCTAGTATGAAATCTAGTTTAAGGCTTATAAATTGGCAGCCAAATTTTCATTCATATGCTAACCAAATTTATTTAATTTTGGATTAATACAATCAAAATTCAGATTTTTCTATAAAAAAAAATTGTGAAATAGTTAAAAATAGTTAATTAAGCAATATGTTTGTATCTCATGTAATAAGTACATGAGATGTGCTGCAGACCCCATTTTACGGCATCCCCACCGCTCCCCCATACACACGGGGTTGGTCATTGGTGAAAAAATAACAAAAATAAAAAATTCCAACCAGTCAACATCCACTGCAGGTGTAGGGATCCAATCTTTAGTCTAAGGCCTCTCTCGTTTGGAGAGTGACTATTTTAATTAAAAAATTAAAAAATTATTAAAAATTGTCATATTATTTTTATATTTTTATACATATTTTTTTATAAAAAATTAAAAAATTATTAAAATAATATGTTTCCAATCAAGGCCTAAGTACATGTAGCAATAATAATAGCAACACGCTGTATTGCTTACCTACAATGAGAGTGGCCCATGACAATTCATGATGTGAGATTCATTCCAATCGTGAATTGACCATTAAAAAATGCAATAAAAAATTGTGTGAATAGTTTACAATTTTCTTAAAGAGTAATGTTATAGACCACTAATTTATCATCACTAATATTATCACTAGTGAGGTGGCAATTGAAAAAAAAAAAAAAAAAAAAGACACAAAACACATGTGGCAGTAAGTAAGACCCACTGTTACATCATTAGAACCACTATTAATTAGTGGTTTAAAACATTTTTGTTTTCTTAAAAAATAAGGGCGGTGATTGAGGGCCCGAAATGGGGAGCCCCGAATGGCTCGAAATTCCATTTCGGGTAAAAAAAAAAAAAAAAAAAAAAAAGGAAAAAGAAAGAAAAAAAAAACAGTTTTCAAAATTGGAAATTAGGGGTATTAGGGGTAACTTTTTTAGGGCCCTCAATCATTTTCCAAAAAATAATGTGCCTATAGTCAAATTTTAAAAGTAGCCCATGTGGGCTATGTCACAATCTTCTTAAAAAATAATGTGCCTATAGTCAAATTTTAAAAGTAGCCCATGTGGGCTATGTCAATCGATGATGTGCGTGAGATTCATATTCAATGGTGATTGTTTTATTGTTATTGTTATTATTATAATTTGATAATAAATAAAATTATTTTATCAAATTATAGTAATGGTGTTTTAATGGTCATTTGTTATTTTTGACAAATTTCAACCAATTTTTTCTTTAGGTTTGTAGGTGTTGTTTGGATATAGGTTTTTTGTGATTTTATTTTTGTTTATTTTTTGTCTTTTGTGACCTTTTTTTACCTGTTTGTTAAAAAAAATATATATTTATATTATTCTCAACTAGACAAATATAAAAAATAAAAATGAAAATTTGAAAAAAAAAAATTTGTTCCTTTAATTCACCTTACCAAAAAATGTATCACCTCATATTTAATAAATTTTTTTAACTACACATAAAAAATAAATAATCACTAATTACCCATCAACAACCAACCACCAACAACCATCCATTATTAACCCAGCATTCATTCACTAACAACTATCCACCCAACAACCATCCATTATTCATCCATCCACCCAATAACCACCCATTATTCATCCACTCACCCAACAACCATCCATTATTCATCCACCCACCCAACAACCACCCATCATTCACCCATCCACATTTTCTCTATAAATATAATACAAGGTTTTCTACAAGTTTCATATTCACTTATCCATCATTTTCATATCTTCTAAACTCTCTGTACCCACCCAGCAGATTTTCTACAATTTTCATATTCACCCACTTACCCATCCACCTACAATGAACAATTTGAATAAAGCCATATTCAATGGAGATTTTGATAAATTTTCATCATCTGATGATGATATCATCATGATACAACTATTCGCAGCGCAACAACAAAGAATACAGACGTTAAGCCTAAACCAACCAACCATACGTATTGGTTTCACAAGTGGTCGTCGATACATTAATCGTGAGAGGGTCAAAGGCGACCGACAAATTTGTAGAGATTATTTTACAGATAATCCTGTCTATCCAGAAGAATACTTCCAAAGACGTTTTCGAATGAAGCGGTCATTGTTTGTTAGTATCTTACATGATATTCAACAAGTGAATGAGTACTTCATTCAAACTTGTGATGCCACTGGTGCTCTTGGATTATCCGGTATACAGAAGATAACTGCAGCACTTCGGATCCTGCAGTACGGCGTGCCCGCTGATGTTGTAGACGAGTACATTAGAATCGGCGAAAGTACTGCAATTGCTGGCTTGAATTTTTTTACCAAATCAATTGTTGCTACGTATGAAGCCGTTTACTTAAGAACTCCAAATGAAGCAGATGTCGCCAGATTATTGTAAGAGAGAGAGCAACGCGGGTTTCCTGGAATGTTAGGAAGTTTGGATTATACGCACTGGCGTTGGGATAAATGTCCAACTACCCAAGCCAGTGCTTACACTGGACACTACCACAAACCAACAGTTGTACTCAAGGCAGTTGCCTCCTATGACTTGTGGATTTGGCATGCTTTCTTTGGCATGCCTGGCACTCTAAATGATATTACTGTTCTTGACAAGTTGCCTTTATTTGCTGAATTAACTAGAGGACGTGACCCTACTGCCAACTACACCATCAATAATCACGCATACACCATGAGGTATTATCTTGCATATGGTATCTATCCTCGTTGGGCAACGATTGTGAAAACAATATCTCAACCTCAAGGCGCAAAGAGACAACTATTTGCGAGGATGTAGGAGGCATATCGGAAAGATGTCGAAAGGGCATTTGGAGTGCTCCAAGCACAATTTAATATTGTCAGAGTTCTAGCTAGAGGTTGGAGTGATGAGGATCTATACTATATCATGATGACGTGCATTATTTTGCACAATATGATCATTGAAGACTAGCGTGATATTCCAGAAAATGAATGCAGTGCAGTACAATTTCAGACTGATACCAATAATACCCGTTGTCAAGTGTCACACGATCTGAATGAGAAATATGCTCAATTTATGTTAAATAGGCAGAGGATTAGATCTATTGAAGGCCATAATGTAATTCGTAATGATCTAATTGAACACTTGTGGTCCCGAGCTGGAGAGTAGGATTAAGTTTTGAAAAATCTAGAAATCCCCTAGATATTGATTTGTGATTATGTATCAATTTTAAGCAGTATATAACAATCTCAATCAAACAATCAAGACAAATCAACAAAACGATTTTAACGTGAAAAAACCATAATTGGAGCACCTCCAATTGTGATAAAAAAAACCACGGGCAACAGCCACAAAACAATCCACTAAGAAGATATAAAGGAATTACACAGGTATACTCTCAATTACCTAGCGAATCCACGCCCGAATTGAACCAACCCCTATGTGCCTCTTCAAACCCCGTCTTCACCTCGAAATTATCTTAACGATGAACTACTCTAGAATCCACCAAAGCTTCAGGCTCGAATTCCCTAGAATCTACTGAAGAACAACTCTCTCTCTTTTGTGTAGAATAAACAAACAAACTTTTGATGTATGCTTCTTAAACCATGAGTTGAATGCTCAATGAAACATAAAAAAAAACTAGTAAAATAGCCCCAGATATAAACTCTAGAACCTAAGAAGAAGATCTGGAGGCGCTGTCCTAGATTTGGACTGAAACACGTATTTATAGAAAACTATCCCGCGATTTCCGCTCGAACGTCAGAATGGCCGCTCGAGCGACCGACGCTCGAGCACAGAAAGTTCCGCTTGAGCGGGAAAAAACCTGTCATAGTCAGCGAAGTGGCAATCTTGAAAGAATTAACACCACAAACTTTTCTACAAGGCACAATTCAGGTTGGATTCGCATCTAAAACACATAGCCTCACTAAAATAAAAATGCGAAAACAAGTACAACTGAAAGGAGTTTTGTCAAACGAGATTGCCAAAAATAAAAACCTAACAATCTCCCCCTTTGGCAATGACGTGACAAAACACACCTAACACATGAAATCCTAATCACCCCAACCCATTACAGCCAACAAACGCAAACTTCTTTCTCAAGGTCATGATCTGCAAAACAGCTATAAGTACCACAATCTCCAAAACAACTATTAGTGCCACAAGAGTATAGGAAAAAGCAATAAACATATGACTAGATTATCTTGAAGCATGAGATGAGAAACATGAAAACCTAAGACATATGCACCCGACAACATAACTCCCTCTTTTTGTCACGAATTGACAAAGGAAGCTTAAACAACTATAGCATGCAAGAAGGGAACAAGAAAGAAGCAGTGCATAGCAACATGACACAACTACGGCCAATCTCCCTTACCAAAACAATTCAAAGAGTTCATGTTAACAAGCTCTTCCAATGATAAACCAAACTCCCCCTCATGAAAAACAACCACAAACATTGAAAACAATGAACAGGAAAAAAATGAGAAAAATAATATGGTGGATCAAGTAAGGAATTTCAGATTAGTACCTTAAAACACACAAGACTATCCAAGAAGCACAATTACTTGAAAACACAATGTGCACAGCCTCTAGAAGATTCCTCATAAAAGAAAGTGATGCATTATGTGAAAAGTATAGATCCCATGAGAAAAGTGTGTGTGTGACTCATGGAGTTTGACAATCACTAGATTCAATCATAGTAGTGATCTGAAAGTTGGACCTCCGACAAGAGAATCTAAGCACAACAAAGGAAAGTCAAACTACTAGGAATCAAGGGGTATTTGGTGAGTAAAAGCGGAGACTCCCCCTCAATCAATGAATCTATTCTTCTTCTTTTTTTCTTTCTTTCTTTTGCACATTTTTTTCTTTCTTTTGCATATTTTTTCTTCTTCTTTTTATTTTTATTTTTCTTTTTCTTGTGCACACTCATTGGCGGCTGATACGCTCAAGAGTATAGAAATCGAACCAGAGAAGCATGGATATAATAAGGATGGCCTGGTTGGTGACTCTGAGGTAGCCTTTTCCTCATGGTTGGACTCCAAAGAACAGAGGGGAAAGCCGTGGAGATGCAAAAAAGATGAAAGGTGGTTAAGAGACTCAACATCACCCAAGATATACTAGTATAGGTCAATTCCTCTAGTAAAAACAAAAGATACTATGCCAGAAGTCCATAGAGAAAATAAATCACCATGGCGGAAGACTCCGATATTTGCTAATCCAAGAGTATGTACTGTCACGACCCAAACCCGCCCCTATGGGTTTAGCACCGTAACCGGCCAGTAATCCGTGGATTACCAAAGGCCTCTGAACAGATTAACAAATAATAAGGGACTGCGGAAGCAATAATACAAAATAAACAAGGTCCAATGAGCTGTGGTACGTATATGGGACAAAACATTTCAAAACTTACTTATATATATATATATAAGCATGCCAGTCCAGATACACAGTATTTACAAAATATTTACAGGAGTGAACTTCCCAAGATCTGACTATACAGTGCTTACACAAATACTAGCATGAAACACAAAAATAGCCTTGGCGTTAGACTTTGGACGGAACCTCCTTGGGAGGCACTACGGTTGGCTGACCAAAAAAGGTACAAAAGGGCGTTAATTCTGGCCCTGGTCGTGTGCCGGCTCACCTACATACATAATATAAACTGTGAGTGAAAGCCCAGTGAATAATAACAGAGTAAAGGGGTTATATGAATGATGTCCATCACAAGTTAGAATCCAGTATTTAATTCAGAGCGTAATCAGACTTCAGAACAGAAACAGATTCATATAAATTTGCATATTCAGATTTTGCATAAGATCATACGTGGTACACCCATTAGCTATCAGAACAGATTGGTCCAGAGACCCACATACATAGTTGGTACCAATGACCACAAAGGTGCATAACTTGCGCGCAAGTAGCCATGGTATTGTTACCCCCAGACAAGGGCCACGTGCAGATTGGCCGCGGTATTGTTACCCCCGGGCGAGGGCCACGTGAACTAAGGGTGCCACAAATACTTTTCAGAAAATTGGACATTCATTCATAATTCATAAAATAGCATTTCAGAAAACAGATCATACCATATCAGTCAGAAAATACTTAAGTTAAACATAACTTTACAGAGTTATTACTCACAGTGGGCTCGGAGACAGACATACAAAGCAGATCGATCAGACAGGACGTGGCACGTGACCTACACGACACATAACAGATACACACCTGAAACACACGTTCTAATTGTACAAAACTTATCTCGTTGGCTCTTAGTGTATTTCTAATCTCTTATCCTTATTACAGAGTCTAAAACATGGCCTAGGAATGCTTAGGATGGAATGAGGATGCAAAGATGCGCTTTGAAACACTTTTCAAAATTTGGCTGAAATAGGGGTCCCGCTCGAGCGTGGCCTTCTACGCTTGAGCGGACATACAGACAAAAGGAATACGCTCGAGCGTGGATTACTCCGCTTGAGCGGACTTCAAGCTACAGTAAAAGTGATGGATGCATGAAATTCGCGCTCGATGGGTGCTCGATACCCGCTCGAGTGTGAGACACAAGTCCTCGCTCGAGCGTGAATTACCCCGCTCGAGCGGAATGAAAACACAGGCAAAGTACTGGATACACGAAATTTTCGCTCGGGCGTCATTTCAACCGCTCGAGCGTACTTCATGAACCCAATATGTACACTCGAGCGTGAAGTTACCCGCTCGAGCGTGAGTCTAAAATTTGGAATTTCCAGATTCGAACCTCAAGCTCAAAACTCAACTACAATGCATCAAATTCGATCCTTTTGGGCTAATTTTCTATAAAACACTTGTAAACTCATAATATGACATGTTTCAAAGATCAATTTGAGAAATCAAAGCCCAAAGGTAGTTCAATTAAACACAATTTTCAAATAAACTTCAAGAACATGATGGATATGTAACATGCATGAATTTAATCAACCTCAAGGCTTCCAATTCATGCTTCTAAGAGCCAATTCTTTCAAAAACAAGATGAAATCATGGACTTCAACCAAAATGTAAACATGCATGCAAGAATTTCCATAAAAACAACTTTAAACTTCATGATATGCACATGCATGCATTATTTAAGCTTAAATTCAACATGTTTTAGCTAATCCTAGACTTAGGTAAGTAATTTCACGTGAATCATGCAAGAACTAACTCAATTCACAATTAGGAAGGTAATTCTCCTACCTTAAGTCCTCAATTCCAAGCCTAGAAGCTCAAGTATGCACAAAATTCTTCAATTCTTCCAAGTTCAAGCTCAATTCTCTTGTTGAAAACATGTCTCTCACACTCTCACTTTTTCTCACATTTTTTTGTCACAAAGTGGCTAAGGAAATGTTATGAAGAGCTCCTAATCAAGATTGGACAAAGTTGCCCACTAAGGGGCAAAAGTGTAATTACGAGCATTCACTAAATCTATGTTTCATCAAGCATTATTTAATCTAATTTAATCGTTTCGAACTGAATTTTAATTAAACCTACCATAAGATTCTATAAATCCTAACTAGCACATAAATCAAGTTGATTTTTGATTCGGACGCCGATAAGGCTTTCAATTCGCAATTTATAGTCAAAGACATGAACAGATCACTTTATCACAAACAGATAGAAACACATAAATAATGCAATACAGATGCAAATAAATCCTAAATCCTTCCTAAATTACTAGTAAGCATAATTAATCATAAATTAGCATTAATCGGAGGTCGGGGTCATTACATGTACAGAATGAGACATACTAATCAAAGAACACACACTCCAAAATGAGTAATGACCACAGAAAGCACACACATAATAACATGTAATGGATATTCTCATCAATTTCAGTATGCACGAAGGACTATTCAAAAAAAATTTCAAACTTGCAAAACCATACTAAGAAAAAAAAAATTTGTTTTGTTTTTTTTTTAAAAAAAAAAAAAACAAAGCAAGACAGAAAATGAACATGCACACATTAAATGACTCAAAAAAAAAATACAGAAACCTAAAACTAAAACTAACAAACAAATTAACACATGTCAAATTTTCTCACCCAAACTGCTTTAGTATGAACAAAGTTGTGAGAATGGCGGTTCTTGGGTGGTGTCTTGACATTGTGGTTCTCTTCTCTTTCAATGGGAACTTGTCTCGACGTGGTTTCCAACTTCTTATTTCTAGGTCTAGGTAAATACAAACTCGCTCCATGTTTGGTCTCAAGCAAATCAAAATAATGAGGTCTAATATGACCCTTAACCTCATTACCACCAATGAAGTGTCTCCTACCCCATGAGATGTTGGAATTTTTTCCATCTCTATGAGACATTCTCTCATGCAACTCATAACAATAAGGGCGAATATGACCAGCCAAACCACAATGATGATAAATAAAAACAGGGTGTACGGGATGATTGAGAAGTCCATTCTCATGTTGAATTTTTTGTTCTCATTTTCCTTGAGTTCTTGTATCATGAGATGTAGAAGTACTCTGTTTTTGCTCTTTCTTACCACCAAAGCCAATGCCACTCTTGTCAGAACAAATTTGTTGAGACCCAATGATATTGTCCAAAGTCTTTGATCCTCTGTTCTAAAGACCAATGGTAGCCATAGCACACTTGAGTTCTTCCTCTTTCTTGATCACTAGTTCTTCCAAAGCAACTTGAGACATCGCAAGAGTTTCAATTTTTTCTTCATATGTTGCATAGATTTGTTGTAGCTCATTCCTCTCTGTCTCACAAGTCAAGAGTTTTGCACAAAGAGCTTGCCGATCATTAGAAATCTTAAGGGCATCATTCCTAGCCTCGAAAATCTCTTTCTTTAATTTGACATTCTCACTTTCACATGCTTTGAGTTTCGTAGTGAGTTTGTCATACAATTTGGATAAGTTAAGAGATTCCTTATATAAGTTTTGATATGCTTGCTGAAGTTCTTCATCTTCACTCCCCGATGATTCATCATCAGTGGCATTCTCAATCGGGCTCTTCGGATACTCTATTCGTCCATCAGTTTCAGAAGCTGCCATAAAGGCCAGGAATTGTTTGTGTCCCTCTTCGCCTTGATCTTCGTTGTCACTTTCATCTTTATCAGATTCTGATTCATCATCCTAAGTGATAGCGAGGGCTTTCTTCTTCCTCAAACGAGTGGGGCATTCTTGAGCAAAGTGGCCAAATCCTTGGCATTCATAGCATTAGACTCTTTCAGAGTTCCCTTGTATCTTTCCTTTCTCCTTCTTGGCTATAGAATTAATTTTGAGTTTATCTTTGCCTTTGGATTTATGAGTATGAGTAGAGTCCAAAAGATTAGGATTCTTTTTCAAAAAAGATTTTTTAAATTGTTTTACAAAAGCATTCGTAATTTTGGAATCTATCTCACAGTCCTCATCAGAATCTATTCCAACTCTATGAGCACTACTAAAAGCAATAACATCTTTTTGTTTCTTATTGAAATTCCTATGTGCCTCATAAGTATGGAGATTTCCAATCAAATGATCTAGCTTAAGGTTATCAACATTTTGAACCTCCTCAATAGCCGTAACTTTTAGTTGGAACCGATCGGGCAAGGACCTCAAAATTTTTCCTACAATCTTGGATTCCAGTATTTTTTCACCTAAATTGAAGCTGGAATTTACAATGTCACTCAATTTCGCATAAAATTCATCAAAGGTCTCACTATCTTTCATTGAAAGGTTTTTGAAACTAGACGTGAGCTTTTGAAGTTTTGAGTGTTTAACAGAATGAGTGCCCTCATGAATAGTTTGTAAGATATCCCAAGCCTCTTTTGTGACTTCACAATTTGCAAATGTGACTAAACTCTCCAGGTGCGAAATCACAAAAAAGAGAATTGATAGCTTTACTATTCCAGCTACTATTTTGGTAATCAATTGTGTCCACTTATCAATTGGTTTGGGGAAAGTTACTCCATCAATGGTAATTGTTGGTTCGGTCCACCCATACATGACAGATTGTCAAACTTTTTCATCAATAGATTTCAAAAACGATATCATCCGAGCTTTCCAAAAAGAATAATTAGATCCATCAAGTAGGGGTGGTCGAACCATAGAATTTTCCTCACGTATTGAATCCATTATCACAAATCAAATAAGATCTCGCTCAAAAGTTTTAAAAAAATAAAAGAGCAACCCGCTTTGATACCAATTGAAAAATCTAGAAATCCCCTAGATATTGATTTGTGATTATGTATCAATTTTAAGCAATATATAACAATCTTAATCAAACAACCAAGACAAATCAATACAACGATTTTAACGTGGAAAAACCACAATTGGAGCACCTTCAATTGTGATAAAAAAAAATCACGGGCAACAACCACAAAACAATCCACTAAGAAGATATAAAGGAATTGCACAGGTATACTCTTAATTACCTAGCAAATCCACGCTCGAATTGAACCAACCCCTATGTGCCTCTTCCAACCCCGTCTTCACCTCGGAATTGTCTTGACGATGAGCCACTCTAGAATCCACCAAAGCTTCAGGCTCGAATTCCCCAGAATCTACTGAAGAACAACTCTCTCTTTTGTGTAGAATAAACAAACAAACCTTTGATGTATGCTTCTTAAACCATGAGTTGAATACTCAATGAAACATCAAAGAAAACTAGCAAAATAGCCCCAGATATAAACTCTTGAACCTAAGAAGAAGATCTGGAGGCGTTGTCCTAGATTTGGACTGAAACACGTATTTATAGAAAACTATCCTGTGATCTCCGCTCGAGCGTCAAAATGGCCGCTCGAGCAAACCGACGCTCGAGCTCAAAAAGTTCCGCTCGAGCGGGAAAAAACAACATCCAGTATTTTTGCAGGCGATCAAACTTCTAGAACCAAGGATTCTCCGCTCGAGCGGGGGAATGTCCACTTGAGCGGACAAGCAACTTTAAATACATTTTTGCATTTTGCTTCGGGGGCGCTACCCCTCGACCCCACCGGGGCGCTGTCCCGGACCCGCCAAGGGGCGCTGTCCCCTCGACTCCCGCAAGCTGACCGGGCATCTCGATCCCTGTCATAGTCAATGAAGTGGCAATCTTGAAAGAATTAACACCACAAACTTCTCTGCAAGGCACAATTCGGATTGGATTCACATCTAAAACACATAGTCTCACTGAAATAAAAATGCGAAAACAAGTACAACTGAAAAGAGTTTTGTCAAACGGGATTGCCAAGAATAAAAACCTAACAAGTTTGTATTCTATCTTTTTAATGACAGTTAATGTCATTTAATGTCAGTTAATGTCTTTTTATTATAATAAAATTATCTTCATTTAATGTCAGCTAATGTATTTTATCTTTTTATTGCCTTCATTTGAAAAAATATATTTATTTTTTTGCATTATGCTTTATTGAATTATAACACAAATTAGTGAACATTATACATTGAAAAAATAATATTACATTGTTTTGTAGAAAATTCTAAAAAATAAAAAATAAAAACATGAAATTTCATTACAAATTAAAAATTACATTGTAAATAAAGACTAACAATTACATCAAAAATTAAATAACATTGCTAAATTTAAAAATACATTATCTTGTAATTATTCATCAGGAGGCAGTGGAAATAGTAATTTGGACTGCTAACATTTGAAGACCACTTGGCGAAAATCTTATTTTTTCGCATTGTGTAATAAGCTTTCATTTGAGGGTCCAAATGAGAAATGTCCGTAGTCATTATTTGGTGTTCTTCCTTTCTCATCTCAAACTCATGTTTTTTCATCTCAAGTTCTTTCATCTCCTGTAGTGCTTGAATCCTTTTTTTTTTTTCTCTTTCCTCTTTTTTCTTTTCTTTCTCAGCAAGGTGTTGGTTAAATGTGTCTATTTATGTACCCATTTTTTGGACTTCAGTTTCAATAACTTGATTTCTCTGAAATAATTCTTTTGCAGATTTCCTACCCAGCGGCCTTTTACCCCTTGCAGAGACACTGCCCTCACCAACAATTGGATTGTTACCAACACTTGGACTGGTGTCATCTTCAAGAGAAATGCAGTTATCCTTAGGGGAATCGGGGGCTGAATCAGGGGAAAATGGTGCATGTATCCATCACTGTATTCGTAGGAGTTACATCTTGCCACCTAATATTGTTTTGCAAAATTGGCCAGCAATGTTCAAAAATAAAATGTTTGTTTTCATCTTGATGGTATAACAATTTTGCTTGAAGCCTCTATATCAAAAAAAAAAATCAAATTAATTAATTAGTTAATTTTTATGTAAGACAAAATCAAAAAATTAACATAATAAATAAAAATGAAATCTTACTATATCAACTTGTGCCGTCCCACTTGGATGTAGATTTTCGACTTGTGCTAGACACCCACGAAATTTGTTGCAACATTTCGTTATTACACCCAATCGAGATGAGATAAACACTTGTGTTCTTGAGTGATCATTCTGCAGCGAGCAATAATTTTCAAAAATTCTTCCCCAAAAATGAGTATGCGATTGTGAATTTTCAACAATTGAGTCTTCAGTAATATGACACCAAGCTCTACAAATTGCCACATCTTCTTCAGTAGTAAATGATTTTCCTCTCTTTGTTTTTGATGAACCTTCCATAGTGATTGTGTGAAAAAACTAAAAATAATATAATTTCAGAAATTTAGTATGAAATCAAATTGAGATGAAGAGAGAAGAAAAGAAAAATGAAATGTGCAATGGTTGCTGAAAAAAAAAATTCAAATAAAGAGTTTCTATTTATAAAAATTCAAACAGACCCAACGGCTCTATCAAATGCCCAAACAGAGCCCAACGGCTCTATTTATAAAAAAATTAAGTTTATTTTTTAAAGCCACCCGCCCACCTAGCAAATTGAGTTAGTTTTTTTTTTTAAAAGCCAAACAGAGCCCAACGGCTCTATCAAATGCCATCCCCATCGTCCACGTGTTGATCTTGAATGGTTGAGATGATTTGTGTAGAATCATCAACATTTTCTTCATCTCCCTCCCACTGTCTCTCGGATTCCTCTTCCATGTCCCTCTCACTCTCACTCTCTTCTCTCTCTCTTCAATCGGAGATGTAGAACATTGAATCTTCTCACTCTCTTCTCTCACTCTGTCTCTCACTCACACTCTCACTCTCACTCTCTTCTCTCTCGCTTCGATCGGTGATGTAGAACATTGAATCTTCTCACTCTCTTCTCTCACTCTGTCTCTCACTCTCACTCTCACTCTCACTCTCACTCTCTTCTCTCTCACTTTGTCTCCATCTCCCTCACATTCTCACTATCTCCATATGTCTTCTCTCTCTTCGATCGGCTATCCAGATCTACCTCTCTCTCACTGTCTCACTCTATCTCTCATCTCTTTGTCTTCGATCGACAAGTGTATATGCTCAAAAAGACGATCGGCCACTGGCGACGGTATATGCCTGTAGACGTCCCCGAACGCCCCGGGAGGGTGAGTCCCATTCCGTTCATTTGGGGTTTCTACAGCTCGGACTCTCGAATTGTCACGGTTCTTAATCTTGAACCAAAGAGTCCAAATCCGGAAAATCGTTTTGAGAAACAGATTTTTTGAAAAGAAGTGCCAAGCATGGACTGCTTTGCCAGATACAGAGTCGCCACCTAAATATTTTAAAATAGGAGAATTTAGAAAACCCTGACTCGGTGCCGAAGGCCACATGTCCGTCACCACCGGAGTTGTCTCGGCTCGGGAACTAGGGTACGATTGGGGAAGGTCAGCTATGAGCACCCCCTCTCGCCCGATCCGAAGATCGGCCTCTACTAACCGTGATATCCGTTTTTGAAAACATTATGCATTCTTATTCCGGTTATTAGCCTAGAATTACTATGTTATGCGCGCAGCAAACAAGTATAGACTAGATTGCCTAATTTGGAAATAAGCATTGCATATCCGTTTGTTTTGAAAAAATATTTTGGAATTTGCTACTCGCAAGTAGGCTAAAATACGGATTTCAACGAGTTTTCCCAACTCAAACAATCCAACCTTCACCCACAGGCATTCAAACAGTTTATAACACATAAGCATCTAGCCACATGGTAAGCATACTGTCATGGCAACACTCACACGCATGCGGGATGCTAAAGCATAAACACTTACATCGTATTCCGCGCCAAAACAATAAACTAGTTAGCCAACATGTATGGTCCTAGTTCATGTCAAATTGCCTAATGTAACACATACAGAATGCAATCAAAGTAGGCTCGGCTGACCTAAGCGTGGCATGTGAAATGCGATCAATTGATGCACGTATTCAATTTGGAATTGAAGTACAAATGCAGTTAGCGTGATGTACCGAGCCTGATGCATGCAATACGAATGCATGAATGCACGCATGCATAGCATAGGGTATGCTGATTTTAAATATGCCCTAGTCTACCATCATAAGCAGGTAAATAAAAGGGAAGAGAGAAGTGGGGATTGGAAGACATACACACCACTCACACACACTTATTACAGATTTGCCCTCACCCGGAGGGACCAAATAAATATTACAGTCCGAATGATAAGCAAATAAATTGTTACAGAATTTCTAGCTTATTTAACAGAATAAATGTAAGAAAAGAAAGGAAGGTGGCCACAGCCCCCCCCGCCTCGGGATACGCGAGTGATGCATGCTCGAACCCGTCTCGCCCGGAAAGCCCGCACCATACCATTGCTGCCTCTGTTTTTACTGCCTTGCTTCTCTGAAAAATGCCAAAATTCTGGGATAGGTTCCTTGCACACTGCAGAATACCACCGGCTGGAGGAAATGGCCATCGACAGTGTATAACTCCCATCGGCAACTAATTGAGTAATCGGCCATTCACCAATGGCCGGTCGGCACTGAATTATGCCGGTCGGCAGAAACTTCCTGCAGAAGACAGTTTTGACAGCAACAGAGGACAGACAGCATATGGCATAGGATTTCAGGCACATGTGAGCTTGGTCATGTTTCCCATCATGTGTTGAACTCAGGGAAGCATGACCCTCGATCTTCGAGCCATCAATCGTGCATGATAGCCCAAGAGATCAAGCTTGCCATTTGATGTAAAAATGCATGCAATCACACAAATGAGGACCAAGACCCTATCATATTGAAATCAAGGGTTCCGGTGACCGAGAGTCAAGGCGCATTACATCACTTATAGTATGAACACCCCTTGACCCTCACACTTGGTTTGACACCCCAAACCAAGTAATGCAATGCATGTTATGCAAACATGGCTCGCAATGCAACAAGGAGATGGAAATGCAAGGCATGCCAAATGCCATGCAACTAATATGGCAAGTATGCAATGCTAGGCATGCGAGATGCAAATGCAACACAAATATGGATAATTTAAGCAATGGGACCAACATGTTACAACACCTCATGAAGCAACCATGCAACAAACATGGAACAAGCATGCAATGGTAGCTTAAAATGGTAAAGGGGCAGACCTTAATTCACCTCAAAAACAGTGCCAAAAAGTGCCCAAAATGATGGACAAACTCTCATACCAACATGCAAGCCAATGGTCCTAAAGCTAAGGCACAAAAAGGCCACTTTACTTCTACCAACACGACCAATCATGGCATGAATTAGACAAGGAAAAACAGAATTTTTACATGCAAAAATGGACCCCAAAACCTACTTACATGGCAGCTAAAGTGGCTCCAAAGAGGCGTATGCACCGAAGCTCATTTCTAGGCATAAGAGGGCACACCCTCAAGGCATGAAATAGGTCACACATGCACACATATAAACATGATTTATGGGCTGAAATATGGTCCTAAATGATGCCAAATCATGAGGATGATCAAAGCTACACATGCTAGAAGTCAAAATGCTCAAAGCTTACAAGCCAAAACACAAAGGGAGGATACCAAATAAGGCAAGCATGACTGAAATAGATGGCCAACAGACCTTACACATGGTAAAATAAGGCCAACACCTTCATGGAACTAAGCCAACACACGCAAGAATCATGGCCTAAACATGAGATGCATTCCTAGGCCATATAGGGGGATGTAAAGCAAGTATGTTAAGCATGCAAAAGGCCACAAATACGACTAAAAACAGAGATGACATATGACCTAAAAACACCCAAAAACCACTGAAAAAAGGGCCAAAACCAAGCAAGCATGCATGTTACCATTTTAGCCAAAATACAAGGAAATAAGACAATGAAGGGAGAGGGGTGTCTCCCCCCTTATGCAAGACTAGAAACCATCTTCCTCACCACTGAAAACCCACTAAAAAGGTTTTCAGTGGTGAGAAGACCAAAACACTCAAGCAAACAAGGCCTCACAAAGGAAGCACCAAAAGGGCCAAATAAGGCCTAAGAGGGTGAGTTCGAACTCAAACCACAAAGGATCCTTAATGAAAGTTCTAAAGCATGAAAATATAAGCCTTTTTTATGTTATGCACAAAAACTAAATCAGCAAGCAAGATAGGTAAAAGACTAGTGCAAGTTTGGGGAAACTAAAACAAAATGCTCACCCTTGAAGCACACCTCAAAAACAGCCAATGCAGCCCTCTTCTTCTGATCAAAAACAGCCCCAAAACTCAAGAATCAACTCTCAAAAGTCCTCAATCTCGGAGCAAAGTGTAATGGTGTGTGTATTAGTGCAAAAGTAAGGTAAAAACACACTTTTAGGCCAAGAAACACACACAAGGGAGGAAAGAGAGGGAAATATAGAGAGAGGGTGTATCTATATGTATGAGCCCTGGTTTTGCCTTTAAAATCTCTAACCTAGAACAAGGAGAAGGCCTCTCCTCTTATAGAGGTCCCTCTTGCCAAGCTTACACAACAAGCTTGCTTAGAGGGAGATCCCTCCATACACGTGTATGGAGGGAAGCAGAGTTGGTGCCAGTTATCGCAGATGGCACAAAATATCTACATAAAGTAGATGAACAGTGGTCGGCTGCTCAAAATTGCCATTTTGATAAAAAAGAGTGCCGGCCGGCAATAAATAGTGCCGGCCGGCAATATATATCGCCGATGGAGACAAAAAACAGTCGGTGGCGTCTGGCCGTGGCCGGTGGTGTGTGGGGATGACTCACAAGGCATTCCCCACCCCTCCAAGGCAAAATGCAAGTGTTTGGTGCAAAACCAGACACTAAACGGTCGAGTTTGGAGATCCTGAGGCAAGGCGCGTAGCCGAGACCTCCGGGAACTCCAAACCAACACAAACATGGATGATCACCGGGTGTTCAAACGGTGACGTCCAAGTCTTGAGGACGGTCAAAATGGGGTGTCTACAATGCCCAAAAAGATGCTCAAAAACCAGGTATTTCTCATTTTTAGTGAATCTGTTTAATTTTTTTTTGTGAATCTGTTTTGTGAATCTGTTCTGTGAATCTGAATGTGCTGATTTCGGGTAAAATGGTGAATTCCGATCTGTTTGAATTTTTTTTTCCTATGAATCTGTTTGAATCTGAATTCTGAATCTTTTTTTTTTTCCTGTGAGTCTGTTTGAATTTGATGAATCATTTGATGAATTTGATGAATCTGTAATTTTTGATGAATCTGTAATTTTTGATGAATCTGTAATTTTTGAATCTATAATTTTTTTGTGAATCTGTTTTTTTACCATTTGATTTCGGGTAAAATGGTAAAATGTTGCATTATTCATGAATTTTTTTGGTGAATTCTGAAACATAAAAATGGCGAAACAGTTGTTAGGGGAGGAAGGGAGGGAGAGATGGAGGGAGGGAAGGAAGGAGGGAGGGAAATAGTTGGTTTTGGCTGAGTTGGCATAAATGGCAGCTGCCAAAGTTTATGTCAAATTTGACACAAGCTTTGACATTTCTCAAATTTGGCAGCTGCTATGTTTTGCCATTGGAGCATCAAAATTCAACACAGCTGCTATGTTATAGCAATAGCAGCTCCAATGGCAAACCATTGGAGATGCTCTTATGAGTTAATAATAGAAAATGATGTGTCTATAGTCACACTTTAATGTCTCATTTGGAAAAATAATAATTTTAGTTAAAAATTTAAAAAGTTATTATAAGTTATTTTTTTTATTTTTTTTATTTTTTTATATATATATATTTTTTTTTATAAAAGATTAAAAAAATTATTAATAACTTTTTATCAAACGAGATCTAATGTAACTTCTGGACAATTCTATAGAGGCGAACTTCATGCATTTAAAATTCACAATAAAATTCTATTAAAAGAGGATAATACAAATATTTTTTTCACATTGTAAACAAACAAACAAAAAAACAAAAAAAGACAAGAAAAACAAACAGGCAGACAAACAAGAGAAAAACATTATAAAAGTACTTTTTTCACGTTGATTAAAAGAAAGGAAATTTTCTCTCTAAAGATCTACATTAAACACAAAAACTAATTACAATAATTTTGATTTATCAACTAACGAGTGAAAAAATAAGAGTAAATTATTTATAAATTCTATTTGAAAAACTTATACAAAATATAGTTTTATGAAAATATTTATAACACCATAGGTTCTGTGTTTTTCTTGTAGACATATCTACCTTCAGTCTTAATTAATTAATAACTTGATTAATGATAATGCCATATATAGGAAATCAAATGTTATGATAGACTGTGATCATATTTATATATGGTTAGAAATTTGAAATTCAAAATAACTTAAATGGCAATATCATATATGAAAAATCCAATGTTACTATAGATTGTGATAATATTTATATGGTTAAAAATTTGAAATTCAAAATAATCTAATTAATGGCAATATCATATATGAGAAATCTAATATTATCATAAATTGTGATCATATTTATATAGTTGAAATTTGAAATTTAAAATGTAAATGTAGCATGTGACATCCCCAAACCCAACGTGACATCCCCAAACCCAACGTGACATTCTCAAATGCTTCTCATCCCAAACCCAACGTAAATGTAACATGTAACATCCCAAACCCACCGTGACATTCTCATACGCTTCTCATCCCAAATCCAGCGTAAATGTAACATGTAACATTCCAAACCCACCGTGACATTCTCATATGTTTCTCATCCCAAACCCAACGAAAATGTAACATGTAACATCCCAAACCCACCGTGACAATCCCATATGCTTTTCATCCCAAACCCAACGTGACATTCCAATACTCTACCATTGAATTATGAATAATGTAACCTCTTAAATGTAACATGTAACATCACAACTCAACCCATGTATTGAACCACCATCACCCTGAACCCAACGTAACTTCAACATCGAGTGATGGGATTCAATCCACATTCAATTACAAACTCAAATCCCCAATAATTTTGCGCAACGTATTGTGACATATATATAAACACTAATTATAATAAAGACACCATACAGATGCAACACATATACAATTGAACAAATATGTAGATTAATGTTACACACTAAATGTAACATGCATCGTAACAGGATTATCTAGGTCCAATTGTACAATTGTCATTCTACAACGTGATTCACATTCAACATCCAATTAACAACCAAAACCAAACACCCCAAACCCAATCCTTGAACCCATACACACCACCCCATACATCGAATATATCAAAACACATTAACCATCATAATGTCAAATACACACATTCAATCAGAACATTGGCCAAAGTGTGCATATCAATGAGTGTAATAGATTGTTAATGCTCTATTAAAGATGAATAATCCACACTTCAACAAACAACAACACACTTCAAAAAGAAAAAAAAAACAAAAAAAAAAAAACCATACCTCTTCCCTAAATCGGATTGGAGTCAAAATCTGTTGAAGGAATCAACACACAACCCTCAAACTTCATCTTATCATCGACTATATCCACATCCATTTAAGCAACATTTTGAAAATGCAGTGGAATCCTATGATCAAGGCGGAAAAAACTCGTACATTCATTGCCTATAGACTTGTCTTTCTTAAAAGCCTTCTCAAATGTGATATAATGAATGAGAAAATAAGGTACAATATGAAAACAAATCAGGGATATAATAGTACACTAATATCATTCATTTACAACTAATAAGACCTTATGGAACACATTCCTATTTAAATAGGACTTCAAACTCTACAAGAATATTTATAGGACTTCACATTAAATAAATCTTCCAAATAGGATTTATAAATAATTTTCCCAAAAAATAACCAGAAGAGTTGCTAAAAACACTAATGTTAAGAAAATGATTTGCAAGCACAAATTTTATACAAAAATACATCAAAAATAATGTGCCAATGATATTTTTTAAATTATGAAAATATAATTGTGTTTTGATTAAAAATGAAGAGATTACTAGAAACCTCATCATATTCCATGAAAATTTTACACAAAATTTTATTAGTATATCATTATTCTTAATTTTAATGTGTTATAATTCTTCAAATAGATAAGTTGGAGCGACTCCTTACAATTTACAAACACAACTAATCTAATCAGCTTGTTTGGTTTGAGTTTTTAAGATTCATTTTTTAGAAAATTAATTTTTTTTTATTTTTTTCATATATTTTGTTTTTATTGAATTTTTTTAATATGATAAGTAAATTTTTTTTATTTTTAAATACACCTAACATAAATACACTTAAAAAATATAATATTTATGAAAAAATCTTTAGAAAATTCACTAAATACCAAAAAATATTGGGATTCAGTGCATTTTTTGTATTCTTGTGTATTTATTGATTTTTATAAATATTTTATTTTTTAGATACATCTAATTAAGGTGCATCTAAAAAAAATACTTAAAATTTTAAAAATATTCACTAAAAACAAATTAAAAAATAGGAAAAAAAAAACTCAATTTTAAAATGCCAAATTTTCATTCATATGCTAGCCAAATTTATTTGATTTTGGATTAATCCAATCAAAATTCAGATTTTTTTTCTAAAAAATTTTTTTTTGAAATAGTTGAAAATAGTTAATTAAGAGTATCTCTAATGACAAATGCTATAATAGCATTGCCAATGCTATAATTTGACAATGAATAGTAGCAAATGGTAGAATTATAGCTATGGTGCTTTAATGGTTAGATGTCATTTTGGCAAGACTAAACACAGAAACTGGTGTGTTTGAGACGATATCAGTTTTTGTGTTTGGTTCTACAAAAATGTATCTATTTTGTTAGGAGAAAGGAAAGGAAGGAAGGGAGGGAAATAGTTGATTTTGATTAAATTAGTGAATATGACAACTGACAAAATTTGTGTCAAATTTAAAATAAATTTTAACATTTACCAAATTTAATAATCGTTATATTTACAATTAAAATATCACTATTATTATATTATAATAATAACAATTCTAATAACAAATCATTAGAGACGGCCTCGTTTGTTTTGGGATGTAATAGATGGGAGAAGATTGGGATGGAGGTGGAGTTATGTAGTGTTGTGTTTGTTTGTAGAGTTGAGGAAGTGATTAGAATGGATGAGAGGTTATAGATGGAGGTTGGAAAGAGGATTAAGATGGAGGAGGTGGATGTGGTATTAGAAAAATAGTGTGGGAATTAAAAAAATTTATATATTTTTTATTTTTTACATATTGAGAATTTTTTTAAGCATTAATGTTTAATTTTTTTATAATTTTTTATTTATTTTAATATTTTATATAAAAATAATTTAATAATTTCTATATTAACAATTATCGTCAAAATAAATATAATTTTATTTATTCCCATCACTAATAAGTGCACGTAGCAATAATACTAGCAAAACGTTCTATTGCTTACCTACAGTCAACACGTTCTATTACTTACCTGCAATGAGAGTGGCCCATGCCAATTCATGATGTGAGGTTGCTTACCGTAAAAAACACAATAAAAAATTGTGTGAATAGCCTACAATTTTCCTAAAAAATAATGTGCCTATACTCAAATTTTAAAAGTAGCCTATGTGGGCCCATGCTAATTGATGATGTGAGATTCATTCCCATTATCAGTTGATCGTAGAAAATGGTGTGCCTATAGACAGACTTTAAATGTAACCTACGGACAATTGTATAGAGCGCGAACTTCATGCATTTAAAATTCACAACAAAATTCTATCAAAAGATGATAATACAAAATATTTTTCACATTGTAAAAAAAAGAAAAATAATAAATAAAATAAGATATCAAAAAAATATATTTATCAAGAAAATCCATCTCATAATTAAGTGCTTCAATTAGTTTTAAATTTTTTTTATTGATCTTTTAAGTCCTATTAGTGAAGAGTTTCTTTTCATGTAGTTCTATTTTTTATTTTGGTATTGTTTTGGTAGACAGCTATATCTTTTTATTAATGTGACATGTATGATATAATACTCTAATGTAACAGATATTAATGTGACACTCTAATAATGTGACAATAAAAAAAAATTAAAAACTCCTTAGTGTACTTTTCCTAAATGTGACAACGTGGCGGGCATGATGTAACACTCCAAAACTTTTACTCCAAAAAAATTAAAAAAAATTTAGTGTTTTTTTTCCAAATATGACGTGGCAAGTATGATATGACGCTTCAAAAAAAATAAAAACTCCTTAGTGTACTTTTATCAAACGTGACAATGTGGCGGGTATGATGTGACACTCTAAAAAAATTAAAAATTTCTTAATGTACTTTTCTTAAACGTGACATGTGACATTCCAACGTGGTAAGTATGATGTGACACTTTAAAAAAATTAAAACTCTTTAGTATACTTGTCTTAAATGTGATACTCTAACGTGGTGGGTATGATGTTACACTAAAATATGGTAGGTATTAATGTGACACTTTAATGATGTAACACTCCAAAAAAATTAAAGACTCCTTAATGTACTTTTTTTTTAAATGTGACAACGTAACGGTATAATGTGACATTCCAAAACTTTTAACGTGGTGGGTATGATGTTACACTAAAAATATGGTAGGTATTAATGTGACACTTTAATGATGTAACACTCCAAAAAAATTAAAGACTCCTTAATGTACTTTTTTTTTTAAATGTGACAACGTAACGGTATAATGTGACATTCCAAAACTTTTACTCTAAAATAAAATAAAAAAAAGCTCTTTAGTGTATTTTTTTCCAAATGTGACAACGTAGCAAATATAATGTGACACTTCAAACAAAATAAAAACTCCTTAGTATACTTTTATCAAACGTGACAACGTGGCGGGTATGATGTGACACTCTAAAAAATTTAAAAACTTTTAGTGTACTTTTTCCAAACGTGACATGTCCTCTAACGTGGTGAATATGATGTGACACTAAAAACTCTTTAATGTACTTTTCTCAAATGTGACACTCTAATGTGGCGAGTATGATATGACACTAAAAAACTCTTTAGTGTATTTTTTCTAAATGTGGCACTCCAATGTGGCGAGCAAATGAGTAATTACACATCCAAAAGAATTAAATGGATCATAAGAAAAAATATGGGGTGATTCTACTTACACCACTACTTTACCTCTTTACACCCTTCATATGAGTTTTTTTCTTTTTCCCAATTTTATCCATGTGTGAAATTATCTTTAAGGACAAAACATTAAAATTAAATATATTTTGTTATCTCCTTATACCTCTTGGTCTTCAATCCATACTCTTCTTTTTCATTTCTTAATTTTTCTTTTCTCTTACACATCTCTTTTCAAAAAGTGAGAATCATAATATTTTGATCATTAAAGAAACTAATAGATGAAGAAACAGTGGTGAAGAGCCATCAAAAAAGTGAAAATTGTGAGTTTTTTATTTATTTATTTGGTAGGTTTTTGTTTTATTTTTCTGGACTGGAGTTTGACTTTCGTTTGGTGGTTCGAAATCGAACAAAATAATATAGTCCGACATCACATTGTTGAACAAAAAACATAAGTATGGTAGCCAACTACCGAATAAAAGATATATTTTCGGTAACCGTAGACCGAATTTTTTTAATTTGTTCGACTTCTCATTACCGTGTATTTTCAGTTTTATTTTTTTATATTTTTTATTTTTTTGCCTGGAATGATTATACTTATACTCATTGCAACAACATAAGTACTGCAATATTAGTGGACTATAGTCATGAATTCATTACAGACGAGATTTGTTAAGTTTTTTTTTTTTTTTTTTTAATGAATACGATTTTTTCTTATTTTCAATTATATTGAGTTTTATTAATAATTTGATGTATAAATATATTTATTATCTTTAGATTTTTAGTAGTCATGAAGCATTAATTAAATAGGTTTCTGACGTTGGGAAGAAGACTGGATTTGTCATTGTTATAAAGACATTAGATGCGAGAGGCAATAGCAAAAAACCAAGACTTACACTTGCTTGTAAAAGAAGTGGTTACTATAGAGATAACAAGAAGATCAAGGGGAACGATCGAGGTTGACATGTTATAAAAAGTATGGATATCTATTTCTATTAAGGGGGAAAATTACTTAAAAATTACCAAGATGAATTGTAATAACATGTTTGATTGATGAATGCAAATAATGACAGATTTTATGAATACTTTATGTATATTCGTACATTTGATGATTTTATGAATACTTTTTTATGTATGATTTTATGGATGCGTATTTGATTTATGAATTTTTTTATGGATACTTGTATAACGACAGGGGCTTAGACAACTCTATCGTAGTTTGGCAACATGACACTAGAGTAATTCCATTTGTATAACAATGTATCATTGAACATGCACTTTACAAGTGGCCCAAATTAATTTCTTATCATCATCTAATTGGACGACAACATAATATTGGGAAAAAGAATATTGTCCGGTAACATGGCACTGGAATAATTCAAATTAATTAGCGTTGTATTACCGAACAGGCCACCACAAATTAAAAAATCATTGTTTGAAAGAAAGTGTCTCTGTAAATGTATAGCAACAAAATGTTGGAAAGATCTATTGTTTTCAGCAACATAAAACCGGAATAATGTAAATTGTTTACCATCATATTACCAAAATTAGTGGTGTAAAGAGATGAAATAGTTAATTTAGGGTTAATTTTGATAATATATTGGGGGTGTAATGAGAATTATATTTTTTTTAGTGGTGTAATAAGATGGAGGGTGTAAAGAGATTAAATAGTGGTGTAAGGAGAATCACCCAAAATATGAGATTATATAAATTACAAGTCCAAAATATGGAACTTATTAGTCAATCTCCTGAGAAAAACATAATTACAAGTACTTTTTTCACGTTGATAAAAAAAAAATTAAAAAAAAGAGGAAAATTTCTCTCTAAAGATTTACACAAAACACAAAAACTAATTACAATAATTTTGATTTATCAACTAACGAGTGAAAAAATTACCTGAAGAGTTACTAGAAACACTAATGTTAAGAAAATGATTTGCAAGCACAAATTTATACAAAAATACATAAAAAATAATGTGTTAATGATATTTTTTAAATTATGAAAATATAATTTTTTTTATTATTATTAAAAATGAGGAGATTACTGGAAACCTCATCATATTCCACGAAAATTTTACACAAAATTTTATTAGTATATCATTATTCTTAATTTTAATGTGTTATAATTCTTCAGATAGGTATGTCTTGGAGTGACCTTACAATTTACAAACAAACACATCCAATCTAATTAGCTTGTTTGATTTGAGTTTTCAAGATTCATTTTTCAAAAAATTAAAAATTTTTGCTTTATGTGTTTTTTGTTTTTACTAATTTTTTTTAATATTCTAAGTAATTTTTTTTAATTTTTAGATACACCTAACATAAATACATTTAAAAAGTATAATATTTGTGAAAAAAAGATCTTTAGAAAATTCACTAAATACCGAAGATATATAAAAAAAAAATTACGAGAATTCAGTACATTATTTTTTAGATACATCTAAGAAATGTATATTTAAAAAAGTAAAAAAACAAATCTTAAAATTTTACAAATATTAACTAAAAACAAAAAAAACATGAAAAATTAAAAAAAAGAACTCAATTTTCAAAAAAATAAATCCAAAAAATTGAAATTAAACACATGAATAATTTTCCGAGAAGTTACCCTTGTGTTTGCCCATGATTGTATTTGTATGTACAAAATGAGATAATCTCAAATTTATCTTGTGTTTGGGCTTTGTTTATTTTGACCTAAAAATTATTAGTGTATAGTTTGATTCTAATAAAATAAAATTTTAATTTTTAATTTTGTCAATCTCAAATCTAAATCTAAATCTTTTGATTTGTTTTTTTAATCTAAACTATCAATTTATTTTTGTAAAGTAAAATTGATGAAAAAATAATATTATAATCATTAAACTCAATATAAGTATACATAAAATTCCTAAAACAGTCATTGCGTTGAGTTTAATGAGTTAAATACTATTTTTTCGTTACTTTACTTAACAAAAATAAACAAATGTTTAGATTGAAAATAAATCAAAAGTCTAGAATTTAAATTGGCAAAATTAAAAATGTATGGTTTATTTTGTTACATGGGCCACAAATCTTGAATTTTTTTTTTATAATTTTTCCAAAATTATTTTACACATTTTTTATTATTTAGTTGAACATAAAAAAAGTAAAAAATATATATGTATATTTTTTTATCATAATCTCCAAAATGACTTATCAACAAAAATTTGGCAAGTCAATTTTAAGAAATTAATTTCCAGCTCTGCCCTTTCAACTAAGGTTGTGCAAAATATTATCAAATCCACCAAAATAACCCAAGCCTTATCTATTTATCTGCTAATTGTAGATTAAATTTTGAAATTTATAATCCGCATTTGAAACCACTTCGTTTCGTTATGGTCAACACATATTTTTTTTTAACCTTTAATAAAATATAAGAATAAATGTTGAGACCCCTTTGGGGGTCACCCCCTTGACCCCTTTAGTTTTGATTGGTCAACTTTTTTTTTTTTTTTTTTTTCTTCTCACTCAATCCCCAACCTTCATGTGTGTGAGGGGGTTGTGGGGATGAGTGTTTTAAGGGGGTCTAAATCAATGCCCAATATCAAAATAAAAATACAGAAATATTACAGACCCCCCAAAAATACAATCCCCACAACCACCCCTCACTCGTGATTGGTCCACATCCCCCCCAAAAAAAAAAACACAACACATGATTAGTCCATACATCATTGGGGGTTCCCATTTTGGGGTCTCAAGTATTTTCCATAAAAATAAGTGAGAGAGAGAGATTTAAGATGTGAAATTAGTTTGTGTTATATATATAAAAAAATATTATGTAAGTTAGGGATGCTAGAGAGCTCTAAATCTAGAGCTCTAATTTGAGCTCTAGTGATGTGTTCAAGCAATAAAAAAAAAAAAAAAAACAAGGCAAGGCACAAACATCACATCAGAATGGGTCCCACATTCCCATTAGAGCTATTAGAGCTCCTATATTAGAGCTCTAAAGCATTTTTGTGTTATATATTATGAAAATGCTAAATAATTATTTATGAATATTCTTCAATCAACTAGCAAATTGAAATCATCTCAAACTACGATTTGGTTATTTGCTAATTTGTTATTCATGGTTTGATTTATAATTTTACTTTTAAATCACTTGAACCGTATTACGCACACTCTTGCTCTCAACACAGCAATCTTTCAAAAGATAAAAAGGTGGAGTAATTATGCTATCTTTCAAAATTTTTCCGTTGGTAATGTGCCCAACCAATAACAAAGGTCTAAATAAATATATGATCTTAATAATAAGGAAATATTAGACAAATTATAACATTTCATGGCCGGACACATGAACACATATTTTTTTAAGCTTACTAAATAATTTCTTAAAAGAGTGGCTGTTTATGGACTTCCATCCAAAGCATACAATTAATATATATATATATTTCAATTGTTAGCGAAACTAAAAAATATAAAGAATTTTTTGTTTTGAGCTGCACAATCAATATACACAAAAAATATTTTTGATTGTACAATACAAAGCCTTAGTGCAATATAATCTTATTTTGGGTATAATGTGTATCAAACTTACTCCTAAAAATATTCTCATATGTAATATATAAATTTTTGTTTTTATTTTTTAAAACTGTCCACTAATAAGCAATTTTCCCCTTGAAATTTTTGAACCGCCAATGATTGTATGTATTACATAAATGGAGAGCAAAAGATGAAGCAACCAAGGTAGGAACGCTTACGTTAGGGCTGAGCAAGGAATTCGTAAAATTTGTAATCCGATCTAGTTCAGTCCAATTTGATAAGTTTGGATTGATTTTTTGAATCTGTGGTTCGGTTCCGGATTGAAGAATTAAAAATCCGTAGTCCACGGATTGGTTCTGGATTGAACCCACAGTTCCGGATTGGAATCGATCCGGACCGTATACAAATAGTCCATATTTTATTATACATCCTCCCCCATAGTATCTTATCTTATTCTATATAAAACCAAAATTCAAACCTAAACCTGTATAATATCTTCTTTTGTTACTTTTGTTTGTTAGTTTTTAGTTTTAATTTGTAATGGTTTAAATACTTATGGTGAAACCAATTTTTTTATGATTGTTTAAATTCTATAATAGTATGTCGCTATCATAGAAAAATATGTTGCTATTGTGGAACTACTATAGCACTATGTTTATGTTTTTATGAAATTATAGTGCTTTTTTTTATTATTTAATTATGTGAATCCGTGGTCCTAAACCGATCCAATCCGTGTTTAAATGGATTGGTTCGGATTGGATTCATGATTTAAACGGATTGGACTGGTTCCAATTTTTCAAGAACCGTAGATAACGGATTGGTTCTGGTTTTATCTCAATCCGATCCAATCCGGACCATGCTCACCCCTAACTTACGTTGTGTTTAATTAAGAGATTTGAGAAAAAATTTAGAGAAAAAAAATAAATAAAATGTGAATAAAATAAATTTATATTTCATATAATTTTACACATTTTTTTTTCTTTTATTTTTCAAATTCTTTTCAATTCGGTTAACTAAACACAACATGAAGGGTATTTTGGTCTTTATAAAATAGGAAAGCCGTGTCCGCCAAAAGGTTGTTTGTTTGTATGTTTTTTGTTCCACCGATCAAGCAAATACCAACAAATAGTGATTAAGTGAGAGAGAATTGGGAAGCTCTGCATGACTTTTTTTTTTTTTTGAATTGTGTTGTTGTGTAATTGTTTTTTTGCACAGAGAGAGAGAGAGAGGAGAGTTCCCATATCTTGACAATGAAGAATGAACTGTACACCATTTTTTACTCGTTCTTCTCAATCCCCAACCACTCTCCTCCCTCATCTAACTACTATATATCTTACATTATCTCTCTGAATTGCTCAACATTTTCTCTCTCTCTCTCTCACAGACCCTTCTATATCTCTGAAACCAAAACAAAAAACAAACACCACCACCACATAGACAAAAGTTTGTTCTGTTTCTCATTCTTCTCATTTCAGGTAATTTAATCTTCTCTCTCTATATATATCTTTTGTTTTTTTGAGATTCATCCTACATTTCTACTTCAAGTTCTTATTTTTCTTCTTTTATTTTGGATTTTAGGAACCCTTCAAAGCAATAGCTCAAGAATTAGTACAGTTAATTAGGAACCCTTCAAAGCATATGGCTCAAGAATTAAATATTTTAGCTTGATGGATTTGTTGATGTGCAATCTCAATTCCAAATAAGATAAAGAAAAAAAAAATGATGAGAAGACAAAAGATGGGAGAGATTGCTACTAAGTAGTTTGAGAATGGTTATTTTATTAATGTTTTATTAAAACAATATGTAAAAAAATGGAGAGTAATGTGATAATTTGTAATATTTTTTAATTTTTTTTAAAAAAATAACCTATTAACAATCTAGGCCTAAGTATTTTTTCTCAAACATGACTAGTTTTTATAAATTTACACGATAAAGTATTAAAAAAAATGGAAAATTTATTATTTGAATTAGACTTATTCTAAGTAGGATTCAGTCACGTCAAATTTTAATTTATATTTCACATTACAATTTTTTTTTTTTTTTACACTTTTTCTAAATTCCTTTCACTTTCAGGCTAGATTATTACAAGTATGTGCAATAACAACCTTGATAAAATAATGGTATAATACTAACAATTGATATTAATCATGATAATATACATTACATTACATGGATGACGCTTGTCAATTCACTGCTTGGACTAGATCGTGGAATTAGACTTTTAGGACTCAGTCTCATTTTAATTTTTTAAATCATTAATCTTGTCAATTCTTGAGCACAAATCATCTATTTTGTTATATTTGTTTTTGAAAAAATTGATAACAAATATATTTTTTAAAATAAATTGTTAATTTTTTAAAAGATAAATATAATGAATTGATATGGTGATGATTATCAAAATAAGTTTGATTTTTTTTTCTCCATAAATAATAATCAATTTAAATCATTAAAATAAAATTTATAGTAGACACATGTCTCCAATTCACCAAATAAATTGGAAATCAAATTATTCCAAATTGTATAACGTGCACTCCATTTGTGGGATGGATGCAAAATCCTTTGTTTTTATTTAAATTTTGGGCTTCAAATCTTATGCCTGTCTGTCTCATTTTTTGTTTCAATCTTTTTGTTTTCATTTTTGACTTCTGTTTTTTAAAATCATATAAAGCATATGTAGGAATATGAGATATAAAGCAAAGAATAAGGCAAATAAAGTATAAATTTTATTTGTAAAATATGTTAGAGTGAATTATATTAATAGTCACTATAGTTTGGGACTTGTGTCACTTTGGTTCATGTCTTTTCAATTGTGACATATTTGACCATGAATTTTGAATCTTGTTCCAAATAAGGATAATTGAAGATATCATTATAGGGACTATTAGTATAATTTATCCAATAGATTATATAAAAAATAATCAAAAGTGAACAATCAAAGTATAAAATAGAAAAAAAAAATTAAATTAAAATATAAGAGAAAAATTATTACTACCTTCTTCTTTTTTTTTAAGTAAATAACTTATTCTTTTGGGATAAAGACGAAAATGGAAATTTAAATCTTTAATTAGCTACGTCGAAAAAAAATTCATAGTGTATATACTGAATCAACTGTGACATTTTCCCTAACAAAAGCATTATGACTGTTGGAATTTAGACCGAGTTCAATGGTGTAAAGATCGGCACAAACCCAACCATCCTTGTCACACAAATAAATAAATAAAATCATCAAAATAAAAATAGAAAATTGTTAAAAACAACCCTAAGAGTTGTTAAAAAATTGTGTAATATATATATATATATTGAAATGTGGAAAATAGTGTATTAAAATTATAAATATTTTGCCATTCAATACATCTTAATGACAATCCTGTCATTAGTAAGATCCGTGGAAATATAGTTGCCAAAAAAAGAAAAAATGGAAATATGAACAAAAATTAAAAGATATATAGGTAAATTATCTTTCTACACTATGAATTATTTATATTTTATTTTCATAAACTTCAAAACGTAACAGTTAATTATTTTGAATTATTATCTTATTACACTTGACATCTTTTGTTTGTCTTGAAATTTAAACGAAATCAAATCATATACACATGACACACTTAATAATTTTTTAAGATAATAATATTTATTATGAATTTTTTAAAAATAATAATATACTTTTATGTAATAATTTTATTTGTACTTTTGCAAACGAGTCATAATTGAAAAAAATTATCCAAAATAAAACAAAACAAAAATAGAATGAATAATTTTAGGCATTCACCTTTATCTATCTCGAATGAGATAGTGTAATTATGATTAAATTTTTATATATACAGTTTATATATAAAATAAATCTAAATCGATAATTTTGATTAAAATCAAGATAGATAAGGGTGAATAAGATAGATAAGGGTGAATTTGGAACTCACATAGAAATGTGAAATGGAAAGAGGAAACTGCTCGAATCAATGAGAGCAAAAGTCGCGTTAGTCTTGCACGCGGTTTCATTACACACACACACACACACACTTTCATATATATGCAAGCACACAACAATCTCACTCATCTCTTCTATTTCTTCATCTAACTCTTCAAGCATTTCTCTCTGTATCTATTTTTCAGAGCGTAGCTTCGAATCGATCTCATACATCAACAACAATGGCCGATCGAGTTCACCCCCGAGACTCTCCACCTTCCTCCGGCGAAGCATCAACGACGTCGTCTTCCGCCCATCGCACTGATCTCCCACTGAAGCCCTCCCACCCCGTCCCCGAGAAGCCAGTCCCACCACCGGCAACTTACGTCATCCAAGTCCCCAAAGACCAGATCTATCGCTATCCTCCGCCGGAAAACGCCCGCCGCATGCAGAAACTCGCTCGCCGGAAGCCCCGCCGGAGCTGCTGTTGCCGCTGCATTTGCTGGTCCCTCGCCCTCCTCCTCCTCCTCATCTTCCTCCTCGCTGCCACCGCCGGCGTCCTCTACCTCATCTTCCGCCCCCAAGCCCCCAAATACTCCGTCGACAACATCGCAATCAGCGGCTTCAACCTGACGTCACTCTCCTCGATCTCGCCGGAATTTGACGTCACTATCCGAGCTCAAAACCCTAACAAGAAGATCGGAATCTACTACGAGACAGGAAGCTCCGTCAGCGTCTATTACTCCGACGTCGATCTCTGTAACGGAGCTTTGCCGGCGTTTTACCAGCCGTCAAAGAACTCAACAGTTTTCCAGATGGCGTTGAAGGGGTCGAGCATTCTGTTAAAGAGCAGCGTTCACTCGGCGTTGGTGGCTCAACAGAAGAGTGGAACGGTGCCGTTTAAGTTGAACCTGAAAGCTCCCGTGAAGATCAAGGTCGGTGCCGTTAAGACGTGGACGATCACCGTTAAGGTCAAGTGTGACTTGACGGTGGATAGTTTAACGCCGGCGGCAAAGATTGTTTCCGAAGATTGCAAGTACAGTGTGAAACTTTGGTAGAAGAGTTGTTTAGGTGGTCTGTTTGGTTGTAGAGAACATAGTGCACAAAGATTTAGTACTACAGTGGGTGATATAAGTTTGGGGGTATACTCTGTTATTGTTGTTACAACATTTTTTTTCTTTGGTTCAAATCTTCTGTGTATTTTTTTTTTTTTTAGATATATACACCATGAGGTTGTTATTATTTTATATATTTTTGTAATAATTCCCACATTATTTTGAGAGTAATTTGGGTTCTTCACTTCATTGTACTCCCTAATTTGTCAATTTGGTTATTATTGCATTATGTTTGGATTAAAAAGATTTAAATTATGATACAATAAAGTGAGGGTGTATGAACCTCCAGCCTCTAATCATTGACTTGTTAAAATTCGGTTTGAGCCTCTAACTCACCTAATGCTATTAGATTTAGCCATTGACTTGTTAAAATTGGTTTCTAGATGAAAAAAATTTGTTCAAATTTAAACATAGAGACTTTAATTTGTATTTGAGATCTTTAAAACTTAATTCTTAAATTTACTTATAGTGATATGAAATAATACATGTAAATTATTTTTTTAGTTTAAAACTCAACCATGCGACTCAACCTTTCACATTATTTGCCTTCAATTTAAGGGTAATGTTTCAAAGTCGCTAGAATTTTTCTTTTTAGCCCTCATAATAGAAATGGTCTTTGCATTACAATATTTATATTTTACTTAAAATATCTGGCTTTTAATTTTAATTCTCAAAATGGAAGCATAAGAGTTGAAATGTGCATATTTTTATTTTATTTAGATAGAATGATATGTCTAATGTATCACTTAACTAAAACAAAATATCCATTGCCGAGTCATCGAAATCTTTAAAAATATCATGTTATTTTTTTCCCTTCTTTATCAAGGAAAAGGATCATGTGATTGATAATCCAACACAGACAATAAATAGAGGAAAGTATCCCAAAAAAAAAAAATATTTAAGATACGTGTTTTATCTATTGCAGAGAGCTTTTTCAAATATTATACAATGTTCATACATTTTAATGTTATTCACCAAAGACATATGAGAGTTCTGTACACAATAATTAGGACCCCTTCTATATCATTATAGATGAAATTATTGTAAAATAATTATATTTATATTTTATTTTATTCACATTTCTAATCAATTAAAACGAGTACCTTGAATTCTAAAATCTATTGTATGGTTTGACCTTTTCACAAAGTTATTGGTACAATTAAGATATAAAAGAGGTTACTATTCAAAACAATTAACCATGACAATTCTATACTAATGTAACCATGACAATTAACAAGGACAGGTTCTACTTATACAACAAATTTTTTTTTTAATTTCTTTTTTTATCAGTTCATATAATTTTTTGAATAATTCTACTTACGATCCTACTTTACTCCTTTACACGTTCCATCTCTTTACTGCATTAAAAAAAATGTGATTCCATTACACTTATTATATTACCAAAACTAACTCTAAGACTCTTCAAAACTTTTTCATCTCTTTATACCAATAGTTTTTGGACGGAAAATAAGGGAATGGAGAAAGACGCAACAAGGGAAAAGAGAAAGAAGCAAGGAAGATAGTCAGTGGAGCTCACAACAAAGTGCATGTTCAGTTACACAGTGCTAAACAATTTACATTTCTCCGGTGTTATGTTGCCCAAAAAACTAGATTTCTCTAGCATTTTGTTACTATACATTTACAAAGCCACTTTCTTTCAAACAATGATTTTTAAATTTGTGTCGGGCCTATTGTTAATGATGTAGGCCGAAAGGTACCACATTGAGGTCACTTAAGTTACATTTATAGTCTTTGAATTTTGTTTATTTAGTGGAGATGATGTGTTTAGTGCACTTGTACAGATTTGATAGGAAATACGCAAATTCAATCAAAAAAGAGCGCAAAAGCGGATTAACCGTGTGAAAAGCAAAAAACCCAAGCCAGCCAATTCACCGCACGTGTAGCCAAGCTTCATCGCACGTGCTGGGCCAAGTTTCGTTAATACATTGCTAATGAATTTGAATTAATCTACTGCCTTGTTACTAGACAATTATTTATTTATTTTATTTTTAGCAATATGTTGTCGTTTGATTAGATGATAGCAAGAAATTAATTCGAGGTCACTTGTGAAGTGCTTGTTTGGTGATACATTACTATACCAATTAGATTACTTTAGTATCATGTTGCCAAAATATGTAACACTCCAAATTTCTAGCCCAAATGATAATACAATAATCATGGCTCTTTTAAGAAAAACCAAATATAAATCTCCAAACTTACATCACATGATACAATAGTTCTTTATGCAACAATACATTTACTTCAAATCAAAATAACATAAACAAATAGATATCCCCAAGGGTTTACAAGTTTCCAAGGCTTAGGCCTGGTTACACAAAATGATTATTTAAATCCACACAAATATATCCCTTAGCTTACACACAGAGTCACAACAAAATGAGAGTCTCGTACTCTCAACACACGTTTCCTTACCTTTAGTTAGACGGCATCACCACATCTTTTCCTGCACAAAAATCCCATAGGGTGAGCACAAAGCCCAGTAGGAAATCCTTAACAAAGTATATACATTTTATACAAGTCTCAAGAGATGAAATGCACATGTCATGCTATGCCCTTTTGAAAGAAAATCACATCTTTATCTTTGAAAACCATTATGCTCAATGATGTCATGCAATTTCAATTTTTCAAAACTTAACAATTCATTTCAAGAGCAGTAAATACGACTCTAGTAATCCCTAGGTCGGTGTCTGCAAGTAGACTATATAAGTACTACCAATTTGTCATTTTTACCGGTATTAACCGGAAGGCTCGACACCTATCCGGGTGGATTTTCGGTCTTTCACCCCGGACTCTCAAGCCAACTTATTCAATATTATCTACACCACCTATCAAGACTTACCAATGTATTTACCCCAAAACCATTCCATGAAAACTTGTTTCTCAACATTTTTTTTCTCAATGCAAGTTTTCAAATCAACTTTTAAAGTTTAATGTAATCAAATGAATTGATATGCCAATAACACAAGATGAATATAAATACTTTTATTCCAATTCATCATCCAAGGAATAACAAAATTCCCTCTTCTCAAGTATTCTTAACAATTAGTTATTTCAAGACTATTTCAACGTTTTGAACAATAATTTCCAGAATGAACAATTCTTATATTCCCTGAAATCCATCATTTGTATAAATATAAATAAGAAATTTTCCAAACATCCATTTATTTTGACGCACAAAATAAATATAACAATATCATTCATAGATTTTCAGTTTCTTAAAAAAAAAATCCCCAAATTTTAGATTTTCTCACCAAAACTATACAACTCAAATCTTTTGAAAGAAAACTTTTCAAAATCATCTTTTCTTCAATCAACGAAGATCAAAACCCATAAGATCATTTTAAAAGAACAAGAGACAAACCCATTTTCAAAATCGCTCAACTTCTTGAATCAACAATCAATTTTCAAAGCTATCGAAAGATGATTTCGAAAATCATATAGATCTTGCAAAAATATATATATAACTCTAAGAAAATCCCTACCTCAAGTTTTGAAGAAGAAATGAGATGAAACCCCAAAATTTACGGTGTCGAAACTCGATCTCGACCGCACACAATGAACCCCTCGAGAAGTTACACAACTTTGATGAAGAACTTCGGTCTAACTCCTAACCGATTTGGAGGAATCAAAGAGAGAAGATGACTTCTAGAGAGAGAAGCTCTGAATCTGGAAATTTTGGAGAGTTTAAGACAAAGAGAGATAACTGAAAAAGTGATCTGAAATCTCCCATTACGGACTGATATAACATGGTTCGCTCGAGCGTGAAATACACTTTCCCATAAGCAATTTCGAATGCATTTTGCATTTTTGCTTCGACAAGCTGACCGGGTAGCTCGACCCCTGTAAGTTGACCGGGTCAAAATCAGGATCGCTACAAAATATAATAGATTTGTCTAGTCACCTGTCGTTGTACGTTAAAAGATTTACTTTTTTTTTTTTTTCAAGCATCCATAAATCAAACACGCATCACTAAAAGCATACTTAAAAAGTATCTAGGGGTGTACACGGTCTGAATTGGTTCGGTTCTGAGAAAATCCAAGAACCGAATCAATCCTAACGGTTCTGTGATTTTGAGAACCAGACCAGACCGTTACACTTATAAAACCGGACCAGAACCAAACCGAAAAAATGGTTCGATTTCGGTTTGGTTTACGGTTCCAAAAATTTCTATTTACAAAAATAAATTGTTAATATTAGCAAAATAATTACTCAAACTAATTACATTTAACTCATGATAAAAACTAATAATATTAAGGCATTACTTAATATTACATATATATATCATCCTAATATCATTAAAATTATAAAAAACCAATTAATAAAAATAAAACTTGATATTATATATATATATATCTTTTAAAATTCAGTTTGGTTCGGTTCGAACCGTGGCTTTTTTATAAAATCCATTAACCGAACCGTTTTTACGGTTCTCATATTTCTTAATCCGAAACCGAACCAATTCTTAATAAAACCAAACCAAACCGTACGATTCGGTCTGGTTCGGTCTAGATTATCGGTTTGAACGGATTTTTGAACAGCCCTAAAAGTATCCATAAAAATATTCATAAAAATATCAAATGTACGAGCATGTATAAAAGCATCCATAAAATCTGTCATTATTTGCATTCATCAATCAAACATGTTATCACAATTTGTCTATATCGATAGTTTCGGAAGTTACTACATCAGGGTTGACAAGCGTATAGAATTGATGAATATGGGTAATATATGCTTTCTCCCATCCACTAGCACATGGGTGATGAAAATGAATTCAATTATTTCCTATCGGAAGTACTAAATGACCAAGTTGCTGATAAATCTATAACAAAGACATCAATAAGTAGAATTACAAAATAGGACATAGTAATGATCTAAGTAGGCTCGGTAGTTTATACCTGCACGGAATGGTTTCCATATTTGCAAATCCTATGTAGATATCTCTTTGATCAGATGTCGCAGTCGATACTGATCTAAGTGGCAGAAACGTCAAGCACTATTGTTGCATGAATAAATAATAAAGAATGACTCGATAGTATGATGCTATCAAATGGCCCATGTTGAGCATAGTCATCCAATAATTAAATCCAGAGCCAAGTTCGAAGTAGGATAAGATAGAGGTAAGGTTATCAACCATTTCCTATGAACCAAATAGTTGCACATAATGCACTACATTCGAATGCAGCTCAAGTGTAAGTCTTGGTTTTCTGCTATTACCTCCCACATCTGATGTCTTTATAACAATGACAAATCTAATCTTCTTCCCAACGTCAGAAGCCTATTTAATTAATGCTTGATAGCTATTAAAAATCTAAGGATAATAAATACATTTATACATCAAATTATTAATAAAACTCAATACAAATTAAAAATAAGAAAAGATCGTATTCATAAAAAAAAAATAACAAATCTCGTCTGTAATGAATTTATGATTAGAGTCCACTAATAATGTAGTACTTGCATTGTTACAATCGGTAGAAGCATAATCCTTCCAAGCAAAATAATAATAATAATAATAAAATGAAACTAGAAATACATGATAATGAGTAGCTGAGCAAATTTTAAAAATTCGGCCTTGAGTTACCGAAAATGTGTATTTTATTTGGTAGTTGGTTACCAGACATATATTTTTTGTAATGTGATACTGGACTATTTTATTTTGGTTGATTTCGAAACACTAAACAAAAGTAGGAGAACAGTCTGAAAAAACGAAATAAAAACATACCAAACAAATAAAAAAAACTCACAATTTCACTTTTTTGATGGTTCTACACTACCGTTTCTTCATCCATTACTTTTTTCTATGATCAAAACACTATAATTCTATAATTCTCACTTTTTGAAAAGAGATGTGCAAGAGAGAAAAAAAATTGAGAAATGAAGAAAAGAAATAGAGATTGAGGACTAAGGGGTGTAAAGAGATAATAAAATATATTTAATTTTAGTGTTTTGTACTTAAAGGTAATTTCACACATGAGTAAAATTGGAAGAAGAAGAAAAAAAAAAACCTCATATGGAGGATATAAAGAGGTAAAGTAGTGGTGTAAGTAGACTTACTCCATATTTTTTTGGGTAAAGTACAAATAAACTCCTTGAGGTTTGCTAAAATTATAGACTGCCTCTTGTGATTTAAAAAATTACTACCCTCTTGTTAGAATTTTTTATTTAACAGAATTAACTGAAAAAATGAAATTTTTAACTACTCTCTTATACAATGATTAAATTACTAGAATTATTAATTGAAATAAATTTCTGATTTCATTAAAACTATTAATTAACTCGATAATTTATTAATAAAATGGATTATTTGTTATGAAATTAAAAATTTTAAGGGGAAATAACGTAATTTCTAGAATCACAGACAAAATTTATTTCAAGTAAATTTTAAGGAATGTCTTTATAATTTATCTTTTTTTTTTTACAAATTACTGAACAAAAATTAATAATTCCAATATCGAAAAAGTAGAAAAATAATCATTCTCAAACACATTTATTATTATTTTTCTCATACAAAAAATTAAACTATCACCCAAAAAAAAAAAAAAAATTGTGAAATCCCAAGGCATCCAATAATATTGTGATCCTTATCATAAAGTAATCATAAATTGAGATTGTCCATTAAATGTGATAGTGTCATGTGATATTATTGTCACATATAATATTGTGAAACCTCAATAGCAGTAGACAATAGTACAAACTTAGAGAGAGAGAGACTAAACTCATTTGAAAATCGATAATGCTACGTAGCTCAAATTTTGTGGCTCAAAAGTGGCTTAAATGGCCAAAACGACGTCGTTTTGAGTTGATTTTTTGACTTTTTATTAAAAAATTGTATAAAAAAGTAGAGAGAGTAATGTGATAATTTGGTTTGGCTTTTTGGGTTGTTTTGGGAAGTATAAAATAAATTAATTTTTTTACTTATTATGAAAAGACGTGCAAAAAATAAAAAGATAATGTAACTCAAATAAACTAAAAAAAAAAAAAAAAACTAACTTATAAGAGCATTTCAAATGGCAAATGCTATTATAGCATTGACATTGCCAAATTATGGCAATGAATAGTAGAAAATGATAAAATTATAGTAATGATGCTCCAATAGAGGGTTGTCATTTTTTCCATTTTAACACATAAATTGGTATGTATAGGACGTTTGGGCAGGCAACCGGTCGGACATCCCATACATACTAGTTTCTAGCTTTCGTTATGCAAAAATGGCCTACGAGTGAGAGGGTGGGATGTTATGCTAGGAGGGAGAGAGGAAGGGATGTTTTTCTTGTATGTTGATAGTTATGACAACTGTCAAAACTTGTGTCAAATTTGACATAAGTTTTGACATTTGTCAAATTTAACAACTGTCATAACTTGCCATTGGAGCAAAGTTTATGTAAATTTCTGTCAAATTATGACAATAATAACTCCAATAACTTATTATTAGAGATACTCTAAACCGCTTTACAAAAAACGCCTTTGGCAATTTTAACAAAAAAGTCGCTCTCCAAACAATCCCTAAATCAAAAGACTAAATTACCTATCAATAACCATGACAAATTCGCCATATACAAAGAGACTCTGGCCTCATTTCACAAGTTGATTTTTAAGCCTAAAAAAGTCCCCCCCACTTCACAAAAATATATATATATATAAAATTTAAAAATTCAACAAATAAAATTAGTGTTTAGTATGAGTTGTCAAAAGCTGTCAAACATCGGGTAAAAAGACCATTAATATCCTTAATTTTATACCAAATGCCTTAATTTTGTACCAAATGAAAAAAAGGACATATTATCATGTCAATCACGGTTTTTTTATATAATTAAAAAGCTAATAAAAATAGTATTTTCAAATACATTAATTATTTTTATTTTATAAAAAATTGAAAAAATCTTTAAAAAGGCCAAATCTCAAACCACTTAAAATGAATGGTCACCTGGTCTTTGTTCTCTATCATTTATCTTTGAAGTTAAGCTGGCCATATGTAACCTAGTCATGTGCATAATAAATTCATTACTCGTGTTATATAACTTGGTCCTAATTTTTATTTTTGTACGCTATAATTTTGTAATAGTTTCACTCTGCATACATTGGGACAAAAATACAACTTTCACAAAGTTATAAAGCTCAAAGTTCATTTTTTTTATTTTTTTGCAATAAAATTCAACTAAACAAAATTATAGGGCATAATATATATATATATATATATGTATGTATTAGGGAAAATCGGTCTAAGGTCCCTATCCAACTTTTAGTAATGGATTAGGTCCACAATCTGTTCTTTTGTAGTTTAAGGTCCCTCACCCCATCCCCTCTCCATCTACGTTGTACTGAGCTTGATCACCGTTGGCTCCAAATTCCCAACCCTTGACCAGTTGCTGTCCTCCCTGCACTCAGCTCCTCCGCCAGGGACACATCAATTGACTCTACGATTTGAGCTACGTGCTCTTTGTGTTGCTCTATCAACTGTAAGATGCGATTGTATGCCTTTGCCACCCATTCTCTTACTTCGTTGTCGATGATTGCAGCGGTCTTGCTGCTGTACGACTTCGTCATCTCAAATGTGTCCTCTCTTTGAGGAAATGAGAGAAGACCTACTTTATCGCTGAAACCATAGATCGCCACTTGAGCATAGGTCATCTTGGTCATCTTCTCCAAGTCGTTTTGGGCTCCTGTTGAAATCTTTCCCAACAAAACCTAATTCCAAAGCAAAATCAGATTCATGAGAATTGAAAGATCCAAAATCAGGTTCACCTAGAATGCCGTTCGGATGGATCAGCAGCTGGAGGTAATAGAGTATATAAGTGACAGATCAGAGAAGAACCGAGCCGCTAAAATTTCTCTGGATTGATCTAGAGAAATTTCAAAATTTCTCTGGAGAGGTAATGTTGATATAGCTAGTTATTTGTGTGTTGTGGTGTGTGTGTGTGTGCCGTGTATGTGTGTGACTGTGTGCATGGGTTGTGTATGTGCATGGGTTGAAGCTGTGTGTGTGCGGTGTGAAGCTCAAAAAATGAAGCTGCCGTGGTTGACATTTGAAGGTTGAGAGAATGCAGCTGTCCAAGGATACTCAAGTTCAGCTTGAGAAGATCAAGTAAGCTAAGTGGTCGGATTTGAGTGATGACAGAAAATAGAATTTTTTGGCTAATGTTTTTTGGCTAATGTTTGATTGATCTTCACAGAATGTTTTTGTAAATGAAAGGAACCAACCTGATGAATTCTCAAACCAGAGAAATTCTCAATTGTTATTTTTAATAAACCAGAGAAATTCTCAATTGATATTTCAATAACAAACCAGAGAAATTCTCAGATTTTTCCAGAATTTCTCTGGTTCTGGTAAGTTGCCATTGTTATCCCTTCTAATGTTGCTTACATATTACAATGTGGAATTTTTCCAGTTGAATTCAGTTGAACATTGTTCAACAGAGAAACACTTTCGATTGAAAAATTCAACTGGAAAAAAGCGAAGAACAGATTTGGGTAAGTTGCAGAAATTTTTCCAGATATTACAAACTAAAGAAATTCTCAATTGTTATTTTTAATAAACCAGAGAAATTCTCAATTGTTATTTTTAATAAACCAAAGAAATTCTCAATTGATATTTCAATAACAAACCAGAGAAATACTCAGATTTTTTGAGAATTTCTCTGGTTCTGGTAAGTTGCCATTGTTATCCCATTCTAATGTTGCTTACATATTACAATGTGAAATTTTTCCAATTGAATTCAATCGAACAATGTTGCTTACTGTAGACAAGCCCGCGGGGGACCTCGCTACAGCTCGGACTCAACTTTCGTTAGTCACGGTTCTAAGTCTGAACCAAAGAGTCCAAATCCGACAAATCGTTTTTGAGAAAACAGATTTTTTGAAAGAAGTGCCAAACATGGACTGCTTTGCCAGATACAGAGTCGCCACCTAAATATTTTATTTTGGGAAATTTAGGAAACCCTAACTCGGTGCCAAAAGGCCACGTGTCCGTCATCACCAAAGTTGCCTCGGCTCGGGAACTTGGGTACGATTGGGGAAGGTCACTTCGTGAGCACCCCCGCTCGCCCGGTCATAGACCGGCCTCTACTAACCATGATATCAATTTTTGAAAACATTGTGAGTTCTTATTCCGATTTATTAGCCTAGGTTACTATGTGATGCGCACAGCATACAAATATAGACCGAGTCGCCTGAATTGGAACGAAACATTTCATGCTTGTTTTTTAAAGTGGTTTGCTACCCGCAGGTAGGCTTTAAAACATTTGATGATTTATTCCAATTTAAGTAACCCAACCTTCACCCACAGGCATTCAGGCAGTTATATCAGATAAGCACATAGCCTCATGGTAAGCATGCTATTCATGGCAGTCACTCACACGCATGCAAGGATGCTAAAGCATAAAGCTTACCGAGTACTCCAAGCCAAAATAGGAATTCATTAGAAATTATGCATGATCCTAACTATACAGAAATGCCTAATGCAACACATGCAAAATGCAATTATAGCAGGCTCGGCTATTCTAAGATGGCATATGAAATGTTACAACTATCATGTATTCAACTTTGAAATTGAAAGTACAATGCAGTTAGTATGATGCGCCGAGCCCGGTGCATGCAAAACAGATGAATGAATGCAAACATGCTGCCATACTGTATGCTAATTGAAATATGCCCTAATCTAACCATCATAAGCGGATAAATAAAAGGGAAGAAAGACGTGGGGTTGGAAGACATACATCACACTCACGCACACTTATTACGGTTGTGCCCCCGCGCAGAGGGTCCGAATAAATAATACAGTCCAAATATTACAGTCCCGAATAAAAGAATATTACAGTCCAAAATATTACAGTCCGAATAATGTACAAATTCCTAATTAATTAATGAATTAACTAAGAAAGCAAGTAAAACTGGCGTGCAAGCCAAGGACTGCCTTGCTTCTGATGGATGATGCATGTCCGGGTTGCCGTGCGCGGAAATCCACCGGAATGCCCCAATTAGCCTCTGTTTACACCTATTCTTGAAATGCGTGCCAAGCCCAAAAAAAGTTGCTGATTCTTCGTTTTGCTGCAACAGAGAGCAGGAAAGGGGCATAGCAATGTATTTGCACAGATATATGCATGTCTCGGTCCTCGTGCCACCAATCACGCATACCGAGGCATGATGGCCGAGGAGTCGAAATGCACAACTCAATATAGAATGAATGCACATGAAACTATAGCTAAAACCTAACTCCATCATGGATAATCCGGAGTGTCGGTGACTGGGGAATTGAGACACATTCCGTCACTCGGAGTACGAAACGTACCTCGTTTCCCGTGCCCGGGCTAACTCCTATTCCGGACACGATGCGATATGCATGATATGCAACTAAGATATAATCCTAACATACACAATGCTATGAAAATGAGATGCCTCGAAATGCATGCACACGGGCACGCAAACCGAGAAAATGACAGAATGCAATCTAAGATACAACCTAGTATACACTATGCTGTGAAAATGAGATGCCTCGAAATGCGTGCACACGGGCGCGCAAACCGAGGCGACGGTATATGCAATGCAAGTGACTAAAATGGCATGGAAAAGGTAACATGGACTTATACTAACATGAGAGAGCCTCAGCCACACTCACATAGGGTGCCGAATGATGAGAATGAAGTGCCTCGAAATGCGTGCACACGGACACGCAAATCGAGGCGATGACATACGCAATGCAAATGACATGAAAACATGATATGGGCTTTTACCAACATGAGTGAGCCTTAGCCACACTCACATAGGATGCCGTCGGATAAAAACGAAGTGCCTCGAAATGCGTGCACACAGGCACGCAAACCGAGGTGATGGCAAAATTCGATGTAATGACATGGAAACATGATATGGGCTTATACCAACATGAGTGAGCCTCAGCCACACTCACATAGGATGCCGTCGGATAAAAATGAAGTGCCTCGAAATGCGTGCACACGGGCACGCAAACCGAGGCGATGGCAAAATGCGATGTAATGAGATGAAAACATGATATGGGCTTATACCAACATGAGTGAGCCTCAGCCACACTCACATAGGATGCCGATGGCTGAAAAATGAAGTGCCTCGAAATGCGTGCACACGGGCACGCAAACCGAGGTGATGGCAAAATGCGATGTAATGACATGGAATGGATAGCAATCATTCTAATGGAATTTCAGCACTAAAATATGGGGAAAACAGTCCCGAAATGACATGAAATGCATGGAATTGTCCCGAAATGCGAATTTAGGCACCCGAAATGGCCTATAGCTATGCCAAACATGCACAACATGGACATGCAATGCAAAGACAGAAGCTAGACAGTCCCAAAAAAGGCACTTTCACAGTTATAAACATGGCCAAACAGCAAGCATAGGTATGGCAAAAATGGCATGCAAGAATAGGGGCCAAGAGAGGGGTAATGAAGCAAGTGATATAAGAAAAACCCAAACTGAAAAATTTCCTTCTACAACATTGAAGAGGGACCAAAAATATGAATATTTACAGTATATGGAAAACCTCAAATCAGTATACAAACATGATAGAAATGTGATGCAAAATGAGGTTCAAAAGTGGCTATAACATGAGGTATGCAAAATATTCGCCAAATAGCCAAAGACCCTTAATAAAACATGTATAATGGGCCAAAATAAGCACTTTTTCAGAACTGTAAAATGGCCAAAAACAAAAGCATGGTAGGCTAACTAAACATGCAAGAATGGGGAATAAAAGAGAGATATAACATGAAGTGGCATATGGAGGCCCCAAACCATGAAAGGACCTAAATGAAATATGAAGAATGGACCAAAATAAGCACTTTTTCAGAACTGTAAAATGGCCAAAAACAAAAGCATGGTAGGCTGCCATTGCATGCAAGAATGGGGAAGAAAAGAGGAGTATAAAGGTAGGTACAACATGGGAGTCCCAAATGGTGTTGAGCCCTTCTTCAATGTTGAAGAGGGGCTCAAAATAAGCCTAATATCAGTTTACAACATGCTCAAAAACAGATTACTCATGGGCCAAAAATAGCATGCAAGATTATGACATATAAGAGGATCAATGAAGCAAGTGCATCATGGAGGGCTCAAACAGGGTTGAGCCCTTAATGAAAAGTGAAGATGAGCTCAAAAGAGGGCCCTTTTCAGTTAGGGCCGGAGCTTGAAACAAAAAGCATGTGGGGCTTACAAATAGATCAAGAAAAAGGGTCAAAGAGGAGAAGTGTTACTCACCCTTGAAGACTAAGACTTTTGTTGCTTCTTGGACCAATTTGCAGCTTCTTTGGCCTTTGAGAAGCCTTCCTTGTTGCTGGAAATGAGGTGGTGGTGGTAGAGCTTGGTGGTGTAGAAGGAATGGTGCTTAGGGGCTTAGAAATTTTCAAGGAAATGAGAGGGATAGAGATGGAGTTGTGTATGGATGCTTGAAGAAAATTTTTTCTAACCTCAACAAATGATATAGCTTGCTTGTTATAAGGGCCAAAAAGGGGGTGCAAAGGTGGGGGAAAAGGAGAGCAACTTTCCCCCACAAAATATCCCCCGGATAAAGATCTTTTCTGGGGGATAAAGCCCCACAGCTGTAAAGGGAACAGTGCAAGGAGCTCGGCCGGTCTGGTACTTTTGCTGCAGGTGGCCGGCCGGCCACACCCCCTAGTCGGCCGGCTAGGGGTCAAAAGGGTCAATCAGATTTTCTGGCCGGCCACCAATTGATGGTGTCCTCCTATGTGTGTACAACACAACCCTGTGGTTAAAAGTCCAAGAAAGTGGGTCCAAGGGGTTCAACATTAGCCCGGAAAGAGGGGTTCAAAAGGGTCAAGTGGAATTACTGGCCGGCCACCAACTTTTAGGGTCCTCCCATGTGTGTACATCACAAATATGTGGTTCAAAGTTCAAGAAAATGGGTCCAAGGTGTTCAACATTAGCCCGGAAGGAGGGGGTCAAAAGGGTCAAGTAGCATTAATGGCCGGCCACCATTTTTTAGGGTCCTCCCATGTGTGTACATCACAAATATGTGGTTCAAAGTTCAAGAAAATGAGCCCAAGGTGTTCAACATTAGCCCGGAAGTGCGAAAAACGGGCGCCGGAGGGCGTCGGAGGATGTATAACTGGTTGCTGCAACAATTGCTGGCCTCCCACCCTTCAGTGACCTCCCCGGTGATAAAACAGAGGTACCTGCCAAAAATGAACGAAAACCGTTGCAAAACGAATGTTCGGGGGCCAAAACGCGCAGTTCGGGGTCCCGAAAATGGGCTGTTAAGCACCGAAAGTGGCATTCGGCCACGAAGTGGGTTTCTCAGACCCCAGTGTCCCTCAAAAGGGATAAAATAAGGAGTATGCCAAAAATCAGAATAAACGGAGGTGGTTAGGCGGTCCCGAACCGAGGCACACGGCCAACGGTCCCGAAAAACCGGAAACCGGACTCCGAAATGGGAAAAATGGCCTACGGCCACCAAATGTAGCCTACGGCCACTGAGAGATGGTCTACGGGACCTCTCCCTCCCCTCAGGAAAAGAAACAAAGAAAACCAAGCCTGGTTCGTAAACCGAGGCAAAGTACAAAAGAGGGTTCGGAAGTCCGAAGACAGGGTTCACGGCCGCAACTCTGAAACTTCTGAACGAGCACATTATGCAACATCACCAAGTGCTCAATCAGTGACGTCTGAGTCTTAAGGTCGGTCAAAAATGAGGTGTCTACACTTACCTAATGAATCACAATGATTTGGATGTGAATGAGAAGAAAAGTAGAGAAACTCATCTAGAGAAATTTGGTCCAGAGAAATTTCTCTGGGCCAGAATTTCTCTGACCAATTTTCTCTGCACTGAAATTTCTTTGGACCAATTTTCTCTGCACTGAAATTTCTCTGGATCAAGGTTAAGGGACCTTAGACATTATGAAAATATTGTTGAGGGACCTTAGACATTATGAAAATATTTGATATCCTTTATGCTATAAAATCATAATACTAGGGACCTTAAAAAAAAAACTCTTATGTATTATTATGTAATACAGACTCATTCAAATTTTGATGTAGAAGAATGTGACTAGATAGTGTTGTTTGGGTTTTTTATGAGTTCTATTATAGTGATGTGAATTTTTTATTTTATAAAGCTTTTTGCATTTTCATCTATTAAAAAATTAAATTAATTTGATAATAATAATTATATTATTTTATTATATTATGTTTTATCTTTAAATAAATATACAATTTATTTTTATATCATAATTGTTACTTATTTTTTTAAAAATAAATCTAACAAAATTATTTTATGGCAATTATGTAATTAATGTATTTTTTTCAGTATAAATAACCTACAGACAAGAACTTATAAAATCATCAAGTCAATCAGTTTGTCTCTATTTTCTTGGGTGTTGTCATATTCACGATATTGCAGTCAGGTCACGGAACTAGCAAAATGCTGATTTGAGAGTAGAAAAATGATTTAGACAGGGTTTTAATGGAGTATTAATTTGTCTTTTTTTTTTTTTTTTTTGTCTTTTATTTTTTTTTAGGTTGCCAGCTCATTAGAGCATCTCCAACGGTAATAGGCATTTTACCTATCTAAATATTACTATAAAGTATATATTTTATTTTGCCTATCAACTATTTCATGTTTCTACTCCAACCATGCTCTTTATTTTAGCTATTCATCTAAATACTATTAATTTTATAAAATGCCACATCAGCAACAAAGATGGAGGGAAATGATCCTAATGATTAAATATATTTTGCCTAGTCTTGAAGGCTAGCTCCATGTAGCTAGTGAATGTGAGTTGAGCTAAAATGCCTAATCATATGCCTAGTGCATTGGAATTGAAAAAAATAAATTATACTAGGCATTTTGACTAACAAGCATGATATGCCTAGTGGGTTGGAGATGCTCTTAGAGCTGCACCGTAACAGCTTTAATTAGAGCTCTCCAACAGCACTCTTTGAGAGTAAGGATAGGTTTAGTTAGAAATTGACTATTTTAATTTTATATTTTTTATAAAAATATATATAAAAGTAAAGAGAATAATGTGATAATTTATGTTGACTAATTTTTTTAAAAATAGTAGAATCTAAACCCCATTACAAAAATAATAAATTTAATAAACCATAAATAAAACACTTGAAATTAGTCAAATTCTTTAAAAAAATCAAAGCGTGCCAAAAACAATCCTACCGAATCGAATGAAAGCTATGCCTCACCCACAATTAAAATTGTTAGTTAATATTCAGTTTGGGTTCGAGGGTTAGGTGGGAAATTTTTTTTTTTTTTTTTTTTTTTGGAGAAAATGACATTTCTTATCACTTGTTTGATTAATTAATGAGGTGAGAAATTGTGAAGAAAAAAAATAAGACAATTGTGAGAAAGACACATCTCTCCAAACTTAAGTTTCGTTTTTTACTAAAAGTGATAAAATTTGGTAAAGAGAAAAAAAAAAAAAATGAGAAACATAATGAGTCTTACGGATTCAAAAGTGCCATGACAAGCCTAGCCTAATGATAATCCTAAGGAATGTTAAATTGGTTTTTCCTCAATTTTTGTACCAATATTGAGCTCAATTTGATCTTGTAATTCCTTGATTTTTTTAACAACTCAATATACGGCTCATTGTAATCCCTTTATTATAACTCAATTTTTTTAAAAAAAATGTGAAAAAGGATCAATTTTTACAAATAATTGATAACTACATATCAATTTCAACACATAATCAACAATTTCAACTATATTTTAGCAAATAATAAATTGTTACAAGACAAATTGATTACAAATTTAATAATTTCAATTCCATTCAACTCAATTATATCATATACTTAGAAATTATTTAGAAGACAATCTCACAATGCATGGACAATGAAATGGTCCATAAAGAGAGTAGTTAGGAAGAAAAGAAGAGTACAATCTTTAACCAATTACCCAACATGTGTTAATAAACATTTTTTGCACAACAAACAATACACATATGACTACAAAATAATCAATGAAGATAGTGTTTGATTGAAAAATTTGATTAGAGAAATGAAAAAGAAAAAGAAAATACAATTCCACTTTTTATTTGATTATAATAGAAAACATAAGAGAAAAAAGTGAAAATGAAATGCAATCTCACTTTTTGTCTTTTGAATTCACTTATGCACTTTTCTTTTTTTATTTTTCAATTTAACCAAACATAGCTTGGAATTCTACTCCTATTAATTTTCTTATTTTCTTTCTATTTTTCTTTCCTTTTCCATTTCCTTCATCAAATCCTCTAACCAAACACAACCTAATACGGTATTTGAATCATGAATTTAAGTAAAATTTTAAAAAGAGATGAAAAATGTTAGATATTGGTACTATAAAATTAGGACCAAACTCATTACATATTTTAGAAAGATGGTTAAAAGTTGACTTTTTTAACTTTTTTGACTATTTTATGTGAGAGGTGTTGTGACTTGGATTAAAAACTCACTTTTAACTTTTAACCCACATTTCCAAATGGCCCTTATTTCATTTTCTTCTTACTAATCTTAACTAAAATTAAATAACTAGTAAACAAACTATCATCCATACTGCCTCATCAAGGTCATTGTGCTAAATCAATTTTCAAGAAACCAATCCAAAACATAAAAAACAAAAACAAAAAAATTAAAAATCCAAATGAGATAAAGATGTAACTATTAGGGCTTTGGTTGAAGTAGTCATTTTGTGAACTGGTTTTTTTATTCAAGGCAGCCTGCATGCTTTAAGTTTATCTTCTCAACCGTGACAGCACATTCTCCGTCTTTCCATCACAAAATGATGATGCCCCATTTTAATTTATTCAAACCAACCCTTTGAAAATATGTCCATTGGCTATAATCACACACACACCCCAACTCCTTCAAACTTTTAATCAATTCAATTTATTAAAATTATATATTAAATTTGTACAAAAGATAGTGTTGGCCATATAAGGTCTCCTTTTTTTTGTCTTAACAAAAAAATTTATTGTCCAAAATCTAATAAACAAATCTTCATCCAATGTCACAATAAATAAATAAATGGTAAATTAGACTGACCCTTGAAATTTTTGTTTAATACAAATTTTTTTTCGCGTTTGAAAAATTACATTCCCCTTTCTAAAGTTTGTAATCTCATTACAAATTACTTTTGAATTGTTGACGTCATGTCCTAAAATTTTCTAAATCTTGTCCTTTTTTTAACTATTTTTTCTTCTTATCATCATGACTACATTCAACAACTTTCCATCATTAAATTCTATATGAATATATTCTTATTGAGTGATGATATACAAATCTAAATTTTATATAGTATTTTCAAACATAATGATATAGCTTAACGGTGACCTTTTATTTTAAAACAAAACACTCATAAACATAATTTATATTTACAATAATATCACCATCACAACATTTTTATGATTTTTTTTTTTGGTATAAATTTTGGAAAATGCTATGGACCCGAAACAAATTATCAAATTTTTTACCAAACCTCGCACATAGGTGTGGGACCTACACAAATCACATGTGTGTAGGTCCCACATCCATGTGAAAGATTTGGTAGAAAATTTAGTAATTATTTGGAGTCCCTAGCATAACTCATTAATTTTTACATATGAATATAAGTTTTCATTTTTATTTTCACCATTATACCTAGATTAGATCAATTTAATTTAGATATATTTAAAAAGTATAAAATTTGTACAAATTTTTTTTTAAAAGAAATTATTGAATACAACAAAATAAGATAATGTATTTATATATTTTTTGTATTTGGTGAATTTAAAAAAAAATTACAAAATATTATACTTAAGTATATCTAGATTAGGTGTATCTAAAAATAAACAAAAAAAAAAAAATTGCTTAAGATATTAAAAAAATTCAGTAAAATTAAAAAAAATAAAAAATAAAAAAAACTCAATTTTTTGTATGAGTAAAGCCAAAGAATATGATTGTTATTTCACTTAAAAAGACAGGAACAAAATATCTTGACAAAGGTTAAGGGACAAATATGTCATTTTAATTTAACAGGGGTAAGTGTAATTTTTTAAATGTGAGGAGGATCTGTAATTTTTAAATGTGGGTATTAGTGTAATTTACCCATAAATAAAAAAGAAAAAAGAAAAAAGAAAATTTATTGTCCAAAGACATAATCTATTTGGTTGAGTTTCAGAATCTGTTTTAATTTTTTTTTTTTTTAAAAACTCGTTTAACAAAAATAAATGCCAACAAAATTCTTTTTGAATTTTCTAAAATTATTTTCATCCCAAAGAAATAAAAAAACCATATGAAAATAATGAGTTTTTGATTTCTTTGATTTCTTTTTATTAAAACTAGTTTTTGAAAAAAATTCAGAAATAGATTGTGAAAATTTAACCAAACAGAGCAAAGATGATAAAAATACTATTTATCCAAAGTCCATCACTAATAAAGGCTTAATAAATCACTCTTTATCTCAAAGTCTAGTAAAAAAATTAGTTTTTGTAATCCAAAACCCTAATTTTTTGTCAAAAAGTTTGAGTAGTCCCAAATTGTAATTACAGAAAAAGAAAAAGAAGTATTTACTAATCAGTCCTATTAATTAGATTTATTTATTTATAGGTCCTAATTGATAAATTTATCACTATAAATTTATTCATAAAAATAAAAGAGACTGATAACTTTATTACTTGATAAATTTATCAATTTAATGGTTAAGTCCCAAAAATAAGACTTATTGATAATTTATCCAAATAAAAAATAATTATTCTTTAAGATTTTACTTTTAAGTTTTGTTACCATTAGAGCCGTCCCAAGAGAGATGGGAAGATCCACCAATGTATTTAACTAAAAAATTCAACAGGTAAATTATATTTATTATCCTTACACTTCTATTAAAATTTTACTTTAGTTTTTTTTCATTTTTAATTGTAAGAATTAATTCCTTTAACTTTCAATCAAGTTTTAATCAGGTTCTTTCGGTAATCTACTGTTAATAAAACTAACGAAATTAAAAGTTGAAAAACTAAAGTGAGATGTTAATAAATAAAGTGAGACTTTTAATTTGTCCAAAATCACTATAATATAATTATAATTAAATGTATGATGTCAGAATAGTTTTTCATGCCCTTAACCACATCTTTATTTTTAATTGCCACCAACCCACTTGACTTGGAACACTGCGACACTGATTTCTCCCTAAGGCCATCTCCAATATTTTTGTATTTCAATGGTTTCATTAAACTTGTATCAAATTGAGAATATAATAAATGTTTTACCAAATTGAGGATCTGGGTCATCTTTTATCATTTTACTGTGCATGACCGTTGAGGTAGGACCCACTAGACGAAAGGCTGAACGTCCGGCTAGATGTCTCCCCGATCATCCTCTTCCTTGAACAATTCCCACAAAAATAGGTAACACAGAGTGTTGGAAAAATAGTTTGTGCAACCATGACTTTTGGCTAACTTTGAGCCTAAATTGAGATGGGCTCCGGACACCAATTGAGGTGTGTCCGGGTGGAAACACGTTCTTTGCCTGGTGGTGATTCACTTCATATATTTGGTTGTTCAAGTCATTTTCCGAGTGAATGCGAAATTGACTCTGAAAGAAGAGTTGAACGAATTCAAATTAAAAGTTTCATAACATAACATGTGGCATTAGTTTTTTAGTTAGAGGCCTGTGATTAGTCCTACTTTTACCAAAACCATTAGAGAAGATTTATGTCATACCATCTTCACTAGGACACATTAATTCCTTCCTAGAAATGGTGGTAGGGTTGCAATTTTGGATTTTGCATTCTAGCTTACGAAAAAATGCTCTTTGTACCAAACAGCTTGCACCTTCCCTCCTCTCTAGGAAAAGAAAATTTTCACAAGAGGCCATGATTGACAGATTATAATTTATACAGAATGCAAATTTATGATTTCTATCTCTTTAGTTCAAGACGTTGTATGAGAATGCTGTTTAATTGTTCTATTGTTTTATTTTTATATTTTTCTGTTGGTTGTAAAATTAGGGAAAGATGTTTATTTTCTTTTATTTTTTGTTGAGCCAGTAGCTTTCCAAGTGCCTCTTAGATGCTGAATATTTTCTGCTTCCATTTGTTTTTAGCTAATGTATACAACCTTAATTGTTATGCTCTTTGTTTCCTTCAATACTTTGGGTTGCCTTTGTTTAACTGATTATAATTTATAAATACGAACTTAAAAGCAAGTTTTGTGTGTGATTTTTCCCGATTTCTTTCCTCACCCAAAATGATTGGATTCTGAGAATTATTTTGATAGTGTTGAGGAGAAGAGGTGGGTGTGTGCTTTCGTTATGTTGGCACAACTATAGAGAATTTGGTGTATGTTCTTGTTCTTATTGTTCTTCGGTAACTCCTAAACGTTCTCAACCAAATAATGCTTCTCTTTTTTCATAATTATTATGATAAACAATTCAGCTGTTGTTTTTTTATTTTTTACACTGACTGGTCAATCGGCCGATCGACTGTCCCGTCGACCGATAGTTTGATAAAAAGTCAAATCTCTCTATTAGAGTAGGCGATATCAAAGATAGTTTTTACTCAAATTTAGTGAAAAATATAATGCACTGTTAGAGATGCCCTAAGTTATTCTATTTACACAACAAAATTGTTTCATTACAAATTTTATTTTATAATTTTTTTTAATTACAATTTTTTACCTATCTAAAATTAACATTAAAGATTTAATCCCTCAACGTTTAAATCTCTAATTTCTCATTATACCACCCCTACCACACTAGCACAACGTCACATTCTTCTAGCCCAATACCCTTACCCCTACCTGTCTACCACTCCTGTGTAAACCCCAACCCCTTCTCTTCGAGAAATTATAATTTGCTCATGGGACAAATCTATGTAGTGCCTCGACTTGAATATTATTGGCTAAAATTATAGGTTTCGCCACCTATTTGTCTCTTTTAAAAAGACATTAGAACACTTGTTCAAATATAAATGGTGTGGAGCAATACTCTAATGGCATGTTTGATTGGAAGGATTAAAGCATGGGATTAGGATTATTAATCCGTGGGCCCAATCATCCTATGTTTGTTTTGACATTTTGGTTTAGGATTATTAATCGAATGGATAATTAATCCAACAAATTTGTAGGATTATTAGTAATGGGGTAGGGATGGGATAGTTAATACTACACTAATTTGATGGGATTATTAATACTTCACTATTAGGGTGCGTTTGTTTGGACGGACTGGATAAGGGGGAATTATAATCCATCAGACTTTTAGTCCCGGGATACATTGTCCCCGGACTATTTGGTTGGACTGGATTTGTATCCTATGTTTGTTTAGTCATGGGATTAGATGTCTGGATTGGACTATTTTTAATGAATCCAATGTTTGGTTAGACGGACTGGATAATGATAAATGTTCAAAAGACTATTTTATCCTTGTAATTTATAATTTTTATTTAATATATAATTTTAAATTTGTAATCTATAATTTATAATTTAAGAACACTAAAAAATTTTAATTTATAAGGCCATAATTTTTAATTTATTGTTTTCAATTAAATTTAATTTATAATTTATAATTTATATTTTTTATTTAATATATAATTTTAAATTAACGACAATAAAATAATTTTATTTGATATATAAATTAAATTTTCAACAACACTAAAAAAATTTAAATTAAATTTTCAACAACACTAAAAAAATTTAATTTATAAGGCCATAATTTATTATTTATTATTTTTAAATAAATTTAATTTATAATTTATAATTTTTATTTAATATATAATTTTAAATTAACAACACTAAAAAAATAATTTTAGAGAAATATGTAAATTTAATTTTTTAACAACACTAAAAAAAATTAATTTATAAGGCCATAATTTTTAATTTATTATTTTTAATTAAATTTAATTTATAATTTATAATTTAATTTTTTTATTTAATATATAATTTTAAATTAACAACACTAAAAAAATAATTTATAAATGTTCAAAAGACTATTTTACCCTTTCTAATTGTTTACTAAGTTATAGCATGGAGGGTAAAATGGACATTTCACCAAATAATCCCATGGGATACCAATCCCATAGTTTCTATCCCACACCCCCCATGGGATAGAATAGTCTCATATTTGTGGGACTAATAGTCCGAGGGACTATTAGTCCAGAGCAAAATTTTGCAAACAAACAATGGACTATTAGTCCAGTGGGACTAATAGTCCAATCCCACACCCTTATCCCTCAAAACAAGTCTCATATTTGTGGGACTAATAGTCCGAGGGACTATTAGTCCAGAGCAAAATTTTGCAAACAAACAATGGACTATTAGTCCAGTGGGACTAATAGTCCAATCCCACACCCTTATCCCTCAAAACAAACATGCTCTTAGTGTTGTGAATCAAACATGGCCTAAGATCACCAAATAACTTCTCCTTTCCGTCTCTAATTCCTTCTCTTTCACTGTTGCCTACCTCCACTTCCAAAGCCCCTTCTCGTCGCCTTTTGCAACCACCTAGCTTCTCTTCTCCTTCCCCCACCCTTTCCCCCAAAGCTAAAACGCTCAATCCTTCTCCTTCCCTTAAACCCCATCTCCCAAATTTGCCTTCTCTCCTCTCGACGATTACCACCGTGACATTTCTCTTCCCTTCCTTTCCCTTAACAAAGACCATCACTACTGACACTTACCACCTTGAATCCATAGGTCTGAGAGAGGAGAAAGAAAAACAAAAGAATGGAGAGGGGAAGAGAGAGAGAGAAGAATAAGAAAAAGAAAAGTACAAGGAGAAATAGTGAAGTTAGATATGAATATATAATTGAAAAATGAAAAAATTGTTGAAAAGCCCAAGCTAATGAGAGTTAAGGCATTAGGTTCAGTAGATATTTTTTGTTGATAAGAAGGCCTATTATTTGTGAAATAGTTTGGTGACAAGTCTTTTTGTTGGTTTTGAAAGACATTTTGTTTCAAATTTTATTCTTTATCTATCTGTTAGGGCTGGGCATAGGATTATCCGACCCACACAACCCGCCCTACCCGATCTGACCTGCACACTTATGGGCGGTTTCGCAAACAAAATAGGGTCGGGTACGGTTTGAAATATATCAATTTTCAGGTTGCGGACGGATTGCGAGTTTGACCTGCACCACCACAGCCCGCCAGCACTTACATTTTTTTTAAAAATTTTTTTATTTAAAAAACCTCGACTGTTCATCTATATTTTTTATGTTTGTTAGTTATATTTCAATCCTCTTGAATGACCCTGAATATTAATTTAATTTATTCACTTCTGTTTTTTTGTTTAATGTAGAATTTGACTACAAATATGCTAGTTGTGTATACAGTGAACTCTAAAGAACTGTTATCTCAAATTTTTATCACACAGTATTGGAGTCTTCTTGGAAAATTTTGTGGATAATTTCCCTAACCTGTGTTTTGTTGATGGGGCTTATCTAAAGTCAAATTGTCATGCCTTTGTCATTGGAGGAGATATGGCTTATCAATAATTTCAAAAATTATGGTTTTCTTTTTTTTTTATATGATGGGCATGTCTAGATTTTCTTATTTCCTTTCATACCAAAGTATGGGTTTGTTTGCTAAATGACATATTGCTTTTGCAATATCAGATAGCTCAGATATAAATGGTCTTCAAAATGCAGCAACAGAGCAAGACTAGCACTGAACGGGTTGAAGTTTTGGAGGACAAACTTATTGAAGATGATGTATTTGGAAAGTGTCAGTACTTATCAAAAATTTACAAACTGCAGAGGTAATTTTGTAGTAAAATTGTGCTTTAGAATTTCTATATTGGAACATGTTATGTGGGAATGTATGAATGTTGATGGTTTAGCTCTGCAAAAGCGGTTTGTGCAATGGCCATTTTAGTTATGAATTCAGGAAATCTGAGTTTAAGACTGTTGTATCTTCTACACTCTTCATCTGGTAAGAATGAGAAAATGTTAGAAATGGGAAAAAAAAAGGTTTAAAAATAAATTTTTAAAGAAAAAAGTTCAATTCGCAAACCGCCTGCACATTTGCGAGCCCTATCCGCACAAACCGCAAATCGCACTGCTGGCGGTTGCGGGTTGACATTCTCCAAATCGCATTGGTGCGGGCAGGTCCAAACCGATCCGCAAACCGCTCAAATCCAAATCGCGACCACCCCTACTATCTATTGACTTTTTTTTTGATCATATGTTCAAATTTTTTTCTATCTGTTCAAATTTATATATCTATATGTTCAAAATTTTTGACTATTTATTCAATTTTTTCCCTTATTTTTTTTTTGTGAACATTTTCCCCTTCTCTGTTCAACAACAACCAAAAATAAATTCTAGATCAATCTATTGAAATACTTTGCCCAACAACAATAGCGTTGAATGATCTGTTTAAAATTTTTAAACAAATCTGGGTATTTAAACAGATCACAAGTCTTCTCATTCTCTACTGTTGTAGCTGCTAAAGCTTCTGAAAATTGTTATTCTGGTGGGTGAGAGTTTTAGGGTTGTTATCTATAGATTTCAAAGATCTTTCTCCTCAAATCTCTTAGATCTCTCCCATCTATCAACATCATCACCAACACTGCCATTAACATCAACACCACCATCAACAACAACAATTCATAAAGTATAGAAAATGACAACTAAAATGAACAATTTCGCACAGTTTATCAAAAAAAAAAAAAAAAAGACTAGACTTAGAAGAAGAAGAAGAAAAAGAAAAAGAAAAAAAAGCAGATCAGAATAGATAGAGCTGACGCTGCCAATTGATATTGGCGAGAGGAACCTATCCTCCTCGCGAACGTTCAACCTGGGGCTTTGCTCGCAGATCTCGTGGCTTCCACCGTCGGGACTTGCCGAAACAACGTCGGACATTGTCACCGAAACCCTAACTCCACAAACTACAAAATTATAGGAAAATATTTTTGAAAAAATCAATTTAATGAAAATAAATAATAAAATAAAATACAAGAAATTTCTTATAGAAATTCTGTAAATTTAATATAGATTATGACCGAGGCTAATGTTTGAACACTGTATCTTTAAGACAGAATTTCACCCTCGCTACTAGTGCTTGCGATTAATGGACGTCCTGCCTCCAAGATACAACGATCACCCCATATAGAAATTGCACAACTTTCTGTGTGTATAGCGAACCAATTTGTGTTATGCACTGTCTTTTTTATACTTGACTATGACATATGTATGAATCCTAACACTTGCTTAACTTATGAATGCCATGGAAACGGTTTTTATAGAAGTATTTGCAACCTTTAGAAGGGTCATGACCCTTAGGTTCACACCCTTTCATATGAAGCGACACCATAAAGGGTTGCAACCCTTTCATTCAAATGGAATCAATTCCCACTCACTTCTAAAATTTTTCAACAATCCCCCACATGAATGAAATTGATGACACAAATGCAAATGAAATACAGACATTGACAAAGAGAGTACAAAATGGAAATATCCTACATCAGGATAAGTAGCTTTTGGCTTTAAACGTTCCTTAGTGGAAGACTATCGGACTTACTAGCTAATCAGTAGACATTATGCCTTGAACTGTTCAGCTGTATATGTAAGCCAAGACAATAGAATTCATATAAAATATCTCCGAATACAGCTTAGTTCTTTTGGTTGTGCCCATTTTAGCCTTAGGCAGTTCATGGTTTTCGTGAGTGCTTTAGAGAATTCAACCTATCAATTCTCATAGAAGTGGCCCCTTTCACACTCATATAGGTGATTCTTATTTCGAATCTCTTAAAAACTTCTCTTAAAAGATACCTCCCTAGGTTTTTCAAGATATAAGTAATCATTAAAAGCATAGCTTACTCTAAGTCCCCTGCATACAACATATGTTACAGATATCATTCTCATCATAGAAATGGATAGGAGATAGACTCCTTTAGTGATTTCTAGTGAGTCATCCATAATTCGGTTGTCCCTTTGAATCTTAATCTTGGAATCTCTAATAAGTTAGGTTGGGTTGCCATTATGGCAATTCAAAATTAATAAGCTTTAATCACATTCCACTCGATGAACTTTCTCTCATTTGCTCTCTGATCAAACACTTTGATTTCATTGAGATTTACCATTGTTCTATGTCACTTTTGTTGGAAATTGGGTCGGGTATTGGACCCGAATTTGGGCGCCCATGTGACATGACCCATGGCCCATTCAAATTACATACCCATGTAATTTGAATTTGATTTCCTGATTATCCTATTTGTTAGGATAACCCTCTATCTATCTACATCTATCCTACCCTTAGGAGATATGGATAGATGGATATATATGATTATATATTTGATTATATATTTTGAATATTTAGAATATCAAATACGTTATGTGGTTTTTACCCATAACATTTTTCCCATACTCTCTCTCTAGCTCTCTCCCATATCAGAGAACGATCCAGCCTTTGCACTGTCATTAGAGTGGGCAATACTCATACTATGGTATCACCCCATTGCTGGGTCTTCTTAGTTCGTGATTAAAGAAGCACGTGATTTATCCTCAAGGTTCTTCGTTTTGGATTCTATCACACAATGTATGGTTTGAATCCTTTTACCCGCTGCGTTATATATATCTTACATTGGCATCAGAGCCTTAAATGGGTATTTTCGTGCTTGTTTTTGTACATTAAAATATGTATATAATTATATATATATACACATGATATATGCATGATAATTAATATTTTTCTGAACTTTTTCTGAACTTTTTCCGATCAACCTGAAATTTACATATGATGTAGTATATTTCATGTAAAATATATCTGCCAAGTTTCATAAAAATCCAGCGGTCGGATTTTGAGAAAAATAGAGATTCATATTAAATTTTTTGTAACTTTGATTGTATCTTGGTTTTACATGCTTTGTTTTTATGTTATGAAAATTATATATTTGGAATTCTTGTTTCGATACCTTCGAAACGGTATATTATGGGTCTGATTCTGATTTACGGTTGATGAGAAAAAGCAAACCGCAATTTGGATTCATTTTGTATTTTTTGATGGCTTAAGAAAACAAATGAAGTATAGAATTTATGCATTTCCACTCTCATTTGAGAGAGAGTATGACACACCCTATTTTTGGGTTTGTTAAATGTCATTTTTGATACTACCATTGATTTTATTTTGAAGAATAGAGTCCGACAGTACCAAAATTGGATCAGAAAACACCCTGGAAGGCGGTGCGTGAGCCTTATGCGCCATCTAACGACGTCAGCGCCGCCACGCATCAGCCACAACCCGTACGCGCCATCCGCGCTCTCTACGCATGAGTTGTCTGCGCTACGCACGAGTGCGTTGTGCGCCGCGCCGCGCCGCGCGCCGAGCCAAGCCGCGTGATTTTGTGCGTCGGCCTGGCTGCTGGGTGTAAGGCACTGTTTGTTTTTTTTAAATTCTGAATCGCATTAAATGGTCATAAATAATTCGTTATAGCTTTGTTTTAAGCATGGTTGGTATTGTTGGTTTTAGAATTAAATTTTTTATCTACTGTAAAAGTTTCAAAATTTTATGAAAATAAAAAATATTTTTCTTGAAATAATAATTCATTATTTATGCTTTAAAATTTTTCTAGTGTTGCATGACTAAGTTTCTGAGGCTGAAATTTTTACAGTAGACTACTGTAATGGTATACTATTTACTGGTGTGATTGTTGCATTTTCCTAGATTCTAGAATATTCATTTCTGATTTTATGTATATTTATTAATTATTTAAAATTCCAGAAAATTCCAAAAAATACTAGAAAATTTCAGAAAAATTTCAGAAGTGATATACTTTCTGTTATGGCATAATCTGAATACTAAACACAGCATATTGTTATTTTTTGCCTAGAGTTTCTAATATGTTATTGTAACGCCCTCAAAATTAACCCATTATATATCATTGACATTCATTATTTAAAGAAGACAATTTATTAATTCATTCATCAGAGTATTACAAAATAAAGCATTACATGTATCATCGAATAAAATGCCCTACAGGCTTACATCTTTCCAAGCCAACACTTGGATACAAAAATATGAGTTCTAACTCAATACAAGAAAAGCCCTAGGCTTGAATGTTTACATGTACTAATAATTAAAGACAATTAACTAAAAGTAGTCTTCTTCAATCCAGAAGCCAAACCCTCCCAGGCTAAGTCCTTGGAGGTAGTTTATCACCTGAACCTGAAAATGATGTTCCCATAAAGGGTGAGCCACAGCCTAGTAGAAATATACTAAACCACATATAAGCAATGAATAAAGCAATAGCATTCAACAGATGGTTAACCAAGATAATCAATTACTTCATTTTACAGTCTCATGACACTATTGTCTAAGATACGTTTTACTTTCCAATTTTATCAACATGGCTCAGAACCTGGCCAAACTTACAACAGTGAATCACATATATCATATTCACATCCTTCCAATATCAACAAACAAATGAGACTCAAGCTCAAATTAAACACTTCATACTTCCAGATTGATACACATTTTAGTGCTGTATCAATAAAACACTTCTATATAAATAAGCACACATAAAAGTGATGTTAATGGAGTCCATCCCCTATCTCCTCCCAAACAAAATCCGGTTTAGAGGTCCATCCCCTATCTTCCCCTAAACCGTGGAGTACATCCCCTATCTCCTCCCACACACAAAACAATGTATGCAAATGCAATGCTTAATCAATACACGTATTTTCTGTATCAATGCCATAGTCAAAATTAATGACTTAACCAATGTGATTAGTTTCAGTTATTCCTAATCCACATGCAATGTCTACAACAATCACGACTATCCTCCACCGATAGCCCAAAACAGTTATTTCTAAACTGAAAATAACTATGTCAACAATTCAATAGACAAATAATTCAAATTAACCAACTACGCCATTTAATCAATGAATTTCCCCAATTCCATGAATTAAACCATCTTTTCCCAACTCCATGAATTAATTATACAAATTAATTTAATAATACAACTAAGGTTTTTCCCATAATTTACCAAAGTATCCCCAACATATCAAAATACCAAAACTTAGAACAAAACTTATAAAATGGAGTAGGAAATCCCTACCTTACAGAAAACAACCCAAATGGTGAAGACAGGGATGAGTGCCCAAATACCAAAGTGCTCCAAATTGCCAAATGTTCAGATTAAATGGAAGCCCTCGACCCACTCTATCTTTTTAATGAAGGATCTAGGGTAGAAACACTCCCTAAGTGGATCAAATCTAAGAGAGAAGGTGAGTAGGGAGAGAGAGAAGTTGGACCTAGGGTTTGGAATCAAAAAGAAGATGAAAAGGACTGATCAAAACCCGCTGCTGTAAATATATACTGGACAGGCTCGCTCGAGCGAAGCCTTTGTCGCTCGAGCGACCAGACACAGAAAAGCTACGCTCGAGCCAAGGAAACCTTGCTCGAGCCAACAACCCAAAAGCTCGCTCGAGCGAAAGAAAGCTCGATCGAGCGAAGAACTCAAAACCTCAGGTCTGTAAACAGACTCACGCTCGAGCGAAGGAACCATCGCTCGAGCGAAGAACAAACTAACTCGCTTGAGCAAAGAAAATCTCGCTCGAGCCAAGAATGCAGAGCTACAGGTCAAAACTGGACGCCATCTCTCGCTCGAGCGACCAACTCCTCGCTCGAGCGAAGAACCAAAATCCTGGACAGCAATACTTGGTTTCTAAACCCAACCAACCTGAAACAAACCTGCCCAACACATCCTATAATTCCAAATGAGAAAATAAAGGACAACAACAACAATTATTCAATGACAGAATCTACGGAACCTAAGTCCGGATACAATAATCAAATGGGAAAAGACCGGGGTCGCTATAGTTATGATTAGAATAGCATGATTAGTTTTTTTTTATTTATTTAAATTTCATTATTAAATGTAACATAGCATGAGTTGATTGTGAATCAACATTAAGATGCTATTGTATGAAATTAGAATATTTTATCATGCTTTTAGACATGCCATAGTTAGTGGGAGGTTGTTCGGTTGAGAGAAATCTTTGTAGATTTATTTTCGAAAACTAATATTTTGCGCATGAATTAAATTAAAATTTGGATAATTGTCACCTGTGGCGCAAGAGATGATTACGAGCATAGCGAATTTTCGATCTTGTGACTTGTGTAATATTGTCAATATTTAATTTAGTTTTTTGCAGCAAAATTATATTATGCTAATCAAATTAATCTCAATGCGAATTTCTCTCTAAATTGACTTAGCTTATGGAAGTTAATTTGAGTGACCTAGACTTAGTAGAGATGTTTAAATGTGAACAATGCAATCATATTCCTTAGATGAGCAAAATATCTTGGAGACTTTAGGTCAGACCTTAATTGAGCCAAAGTAAGGAAACATGACTCAAAGTCGTCGTGGTTTTGTTGCCTTGTTTGGCATAACAAAAACTGATGTGTGCGCTATGGTTAGCGGCATGCTACGTAGTTTTGATTGGCAAGTTTTGGAGTTGTGAAATTAGTAAAGCCCTCAATAGATCCGTATATGATCTTGACTATTGAGCAGCGCGGATTGACTTTGTAATTTGACTTGTAATAATGTTGCATCATTGGATGAAGTAACATTCAAGAATCACGTCATCCAAGAAATACGAGCTTAAATGAATTAGTCATTAAGTGTAAGACGAGTAGCCAGTATGAGTAGTGTTTTGCTCTCTACCCAACTATTGGAAGTGGATGGAGCAAAATTTCACGCACTATAATAGTGTACATTAAAGTATCACTTGAAGTTAAAAGATTAGCGTTTAGTGGCAGCAAAAATCTATTAACACTAAGTGAAAAGATTAGCGCCAAGTAACTGCAAAATCTATTAGCATTGCCAACTTGTCTAAGTCTAGACACTTACTATTTCCACACTTGAGTGTGAGACATGATGAGGTGCTTCTTTGTATGATTCCTTAGCTAGGCTAACGCTTTTGAATAACGTTTACCACTAAGCGCAAACATTGCAGCATAGTAATGAAAATGTCAAGGCCAACAAGGTTGTTGTGACTCTAAGAATTTGACGCATGGCTCCTGAGAGCATTGTGTTGAATTAGACTCTTTAGCCTAATTCACGCTTAAGTTACTTTGGGAGCTGTCATAGATTGATAGCTTATTCTCTCCTTCTTGTGGATAGTAGAATTAATTGCAAATAAATATGAAGCGAGAAATAGAGATGGCAAGAGAAGTATCGTCATCTTTCAACTAGATGCAGTAAAGTGTATGGAGAATAAAATTGACTTGAAGGTGCAGGGGATTAACACTTACTAGTTAAATTTGCGACTTAGACGCACTTAATATCTCCATGACATCCTTTTATAATCTAGTGAACATGAATTAGTCGTGGGTCATTACCTAGTTAGGCCTAAACCTTTAAAACTTGTCTTCAAGAACTCACACATTAGAATGATTGGAATTAGTTTATGACGTTGGTCATGAACCGCTGGCTTATTATACTTAATCACATTAATGAGAATATGACATGGATGGTTTGAGTAGGCCCTCTCGGACCCACTCGCTTGTGACATTCTGCTCTCATGTGAATGTGTAACTTTGTTCGCAATGGTTGCGCACAAGTAAGTAGGAAAGCTGTAGAAGGGCATTTTGCATTTAGTCCACTATAATATTTGTGACTAGATATGTGTAAGGGTATGATAGCTAAGCCTCAATCTCGACACATTTATAGATTATGATACGCATCTGAGTCAAGACTATTTGATCTCCTATAAGTCAAAAGTTTTGAGATGATTTTTGACATTACACATATGAGATCGAGATCAATCAGATAACAGCTTTCGTGTTTTTAGTTTTGACCAAGGTGGCGAGTATCTATTTGAGTTATTTTACAAAACTCTGTGAAGAGAAATGGATGCTTAGAAAATTGATTATTCCTAGTACTTAGCAACACAATGGTGTAGTAGAGATAAAAAATTAAGTATTGTTAATGTTAGGTGGATGATGGCGCGAAATGTTTCCCAATTGGGAATTACACTTTAGTTTGTTGCCTATATCCCTAACTAAGTGCCCTCCATATCAGATTTTACACTCCATTTGAGTAATGGGTTAGCGGAGAGCCATCTATGGGCGATCTGTAACCGTTAAGCAGCTTATCTTTATTTAATTCTCATAAGGTTGCAAAGTTAAGACCTAGGGTTCTATGGCGCATTATTGTATGCTGTCTTGTAAACACTTAGGGTCATGTGGCGCATTATTGTACATTGTCATGTAAACCCTCCGAGTCATGTGCATATAGGTAAGCAACTTTGTTGTAGTGTAACTAAGTCACATAAATTTTTCTTAGTAAAGGTGACGTGAATAGAGTTTTGGAACTCTATAAGATAGAGAATTCTAAGTATAGCGCTTTATGTAGCCTAGTTGAGAATGGAAAGAAATTTCTAATATCCTAGAGACAGTGGGAGTGATGTGCCTACTAGTGGATTACTCCATTAGAGAAGAATACTCTACATTCTTTGTTGCGTGGTAGCGAATGTGAAAATTTTTCACGTCATCACTGGATGATTGAAAAGGAAACACTCATGATTGCTCCGCAAGATGATAAACAGCCTAGGATAATGCCAAAGGCTCTAGTCCCTGTTTTTAAAAAGTGGATCAATGTTGCGCAGTTTAAGACAAAGTTTTTGAGGATTAACCATTTCTATAATTTGGTTGACTTTCCATTATGACGCGAAACTGTTCTAAAGTTATGCGCAATTTGGATAGTCATTGTTGAGGCATAAGGCTCACTAGATATCGAAAAGTCGCACCATTGAGGAAAGTGTAGACCATGAGAAGACTTCCTCCTGGGGAGTGAGGTTATTTCGACTTAGGCTATGATTGACATAAGTTCGGAACATTGATTTGTGGACGTTGTGACCCAACTTCTCGTTGGAGAATTGGATAAGTAGATCCGTAGGGATTTACCTTTTGCTTTTATGGTGAAAAGTTAGGAGCGCAAAAAGATTGCTAGTTCCAATGAATCTTTTACAGCCTAAAACAATTATCTAAATAGTGGTTTTTAGATTTCGTCGAGCCATGATAGGCCAACGATGATTGATAAAGACCAGTGAGGCATGATCAATAGTCCAAAAGAAGTTTTTCCTTACTTAGTCATTATGAGCCAGGAACTTATAAGGTTGTCACCACTTAGGGTGGGTAGTCCTCTGCTTTAGATATGATGGACATGGGTGATGTAATTTATATGCTCGGATGTACGATCCTAAGGGATTATTTTGGGAGAATTCCTGGTTTGTCTTTGATGACTTACATAAGGAATATCCTAGAATGATTCTAGATGCGAAATTACAAACTCATTGACTTATCTATTGGTAAAAGCTAGAGCCTTAGCTATTAAGTGAATCCTCGGATTGTCTTTGGGAGAAACAGATGACCTATATTCCTTGTTTTTTTTTTTTGTTGTTGTTGTGGGAGCTTGAAGTACGCTATGTGGGCGTATTCGACATGATGAGTGTTATCTTTGGTAAATGGTCAACTGAGTAGTTTAGACATTGACCTTACTCATTAAACTGGGGATAGAATGCTTTACTAGTAGTATATAAATTTGCCCCTTGTAAGATTCAATGCGCTAGTTGGGTGCATCTTGAATGAACGCAGATTGGTCACCAAAATATCTTTAGAGAGGTAATTACGCCAGAGGTAGTGATTTTGAACCACTTCATGTGAGGCGCACATGGTAGATTCTGTTGTATATGCTTATCGCAAGAGGTGCTGATAAGGCTTATGCTTGGAATCTAGAATTGTGCAGACTGTGGTTGTGTTTTTTAAAATCGATCACTTATTTGTTGTGAGGTAATGGGATGTTGACACTATTATGGTTTGTGTCATAATGATTAGCAGATGATGATGTCAACAGACAAGATTGGCTCAGTCACACGAACAATTGCCCTTAGCGCTTGGGAGCGAGTAAGGATGAGACTAGTGGTTTATTTTTATTTGGAGCTAAGAAAGGCTTAAATTATCCACTATATATGTCGCTTTGGTTACAACCAAGATGAGGTCGTATTAAGGACCAAACATGGATGTTAGTACCCACTTTCTATTTCATGCTTGTTATGATTAGCCAGATGCGAGATCTCATTTGGCCCCTGGAAGGTGAGCAAGACTAAGATCTGTACGGTGTATCAAGTATGACGTCACTCTTTAGAAGAGTTATTCTACCGTAGCATGTATTCATACTACATGTGCTTGGTGACCGAGTAATGAGGTGAGAGAATGGATCCCTGTTTCCTCACCGTATGAGTCTTACGTGTCATTATTGATATGACTTTCATTTATATACCCTTTTGTGACTTTTGATTATGTCATAAGGTAAGGGGTTGATGCTCTGCTACTTTGGTATGTTGCCTGAGGTCATGTATGATTCGGCCTTAAGGGACATCACTGGAAAAACGGTCAATCCTAAACTAAATGGCATGAGGGTAAAGGGAAGATCATCTAGTATTACACCACTGTTGTATATTCACTTCCAGCAACTCATCGCTCTGTATGAAAGGCGGATTGAGTGTGAATATATTTTAAGAATTGAGAGGGTCAAACATGCTCTTTTGAGGGATTAGAGATGTTTTTTAGACCAGTGTAATTAGATGGTTCTGAGGTATATGAGACACTATTTTTATTTTCAGGTTGATGTCTCTATGCTGGTTCATTTTTGAGTTCTAGTATAGAGCTCCCACATGCAGGCGTTTCTCAGCGGTCACACGGTTCATTGGCTAGTATGAGATTGTTAAATATTTTAGGAGATTGAGATAGAGATGTGGCAGTGTCATGCCAACTCATGTGCGAGTGGGAGATATTGGAAATTGGGCCGGGTATTGGACCCAAATTTGGGTGCCCATGTGGCATGACCCATGGCCTATTCAAATTACCTATGTAATTTGAATTTGATTTCCTGATTATCCTATTTGTTAGGATAACCCTCTATCTATCTACATCTATCATATCCTTAGGAGATATGGATAGATGGATATATATGGTTATATATCTGATTATATATTTTGAATATATAGAATATCAGAGTGGATGATACTCATACTGTGGTATCACCCCATTGTTGGGTCTTCTTAGTTCGTGATTAAAGAAGCACGTGATTTATTTACAAGGTTCTTCATTTCAGATTCTATCACACAAGGTATGGTTTGAATCCTTTTACTCGCTGCGTTATATATATCTTACAACTCTCATACTGAATTCAAATTATAGACATAGAGGTGTTCTTTAGAAGTTAACGAAGACATTTTACTTCTACTCCAATTTTGTCATAATCAAAGAAATAAGATTCTTTGTGGACCTACTATCAGGAACTGTTACTTTTCTCCAAGCACCTCCACATTTTAAGTATTTTAAGAAAAATTAATTTTTTTTATTAATACACCCCCACAATTCTGATGTAAATCAGAATATAACATCCATCACTTGTTAACCATGGCGTGCTTGAGTAATAAAATTCTAAATCAAATTTATGAAATAGAAAACCCAGAATAATTATGATTACATAAATCATATCCTCATAAAGATTTCGCTCAAAAACCAAACAATTCAAAATCTCATTTGATTGTAGAAATTCTTACAATGCAATCAAGAAAAAATATTTGTACTTCCAAATTAAGATTTAAACTCTTAATTTTAAGTACTTCTTGTTCAAGTTTTTGTGGGTAACTTGTCATGAATCATGATTAGCAAACAACTTTTCTTCGCTTTCCCACATTCGTGCTAATATATAAATTAACACAAAAACATGATTCATTGTTAGACAAGTGTCATTGTCACAACTAATAACGTATGTTTGATAGAATTATATTTTATTGATTCAAAATGAATATTTGTGACAAAAGTTAATTATATTATCTAACCAAGAGTGAAACTCCCACATAAGTAACTATTTACTCTTTCTTTGATGGTTAATACTTTGTGCTACAAACATCTATGTAATCCTGACATAATTGAATACTCACTAAAACATATAAAACCAACTTTACTTCACAAGTGTCATAATAATTGATGACAACTTATGTTAATGCTCAAAGTTACTTAAAAAAATAACTTTCAAATTGATTATTAACAAAATAATAATCGACACAAAATATTCCTCAATCTTCTTCCAATTAAACGACACCACTATTTAAACCATCATGTTTAAATTTCATCGATATCAAATTTTCCTAATGTCAATGATTGTCTTGACGATGCAGAGATGCTACTTTCACATTCACAAACATATTATTCCACATAATAATATTTCATTACAAATCCATTAAAACAGTATCTCTATCACCGTCATCATGAAAAAAAACACGTGTCAAAACATATATGCCTATGTAATTATCAACAAAAATTTGATAACCAATCTACTAACAAATTCAATTTATCATCTCTAATATCATGAATCAAGTAACAAATTATTCAATAGTTAAGTCATGAGATGACATTTAGGTATACATACATGTGAAAAATATCACAAGAATAGCCAATATGTGAAACACTTTAAATAATAATGTATCTAAATCAAAATACAAATTGAATTAAAATACAGGCACACATTTTGATAAAATACTCAAAATCTAACTTAACATATTCAAACAAATTGAATAAGTGTGAAAACATAAAACCCAATTATAATTCACAAAGCCCAGAAAGCATAAAATACAAAATATGTTAAAAGAGAATGTAACAGATTTGAAAAATAAGAAAAATCATAGAGACAATTATTACCCGTACTTGAATGCTCTCTACACACAATGAATGCATAGTTGCACTTTTTCATTAAAATGATGGTAACATATAGACAACGAAACAAAGTTAGACAATTTGTGAAACAAACCACCTCTAACAATAAATTTGTATAATCATGCGTGAAACAGATAATAACAATTCAAATCAAGAAATAAAAAATATTTTGTACATAAACGTATTCTATATATAACAAATAACAACAAAAACAAAATCAGATTTAGTCTAAAATAAACTATTTAACCATACCTACCACATACGGAAATACATATAACTAGATCAATAACCCATATTAATTCATTATAATATTAGATAAATCCCAAGTGATTTGACAGAGGACAGAAAACACAAGGCAAATAACTTATGAGACGTATATGCATTGTGGCATACAAGAAAAAACATATTTAACAACTGTGAAGAACAATTAAATGCAAGAGAATTTGAATTCGATGTACAAAATATAATTTAAGAATTACAGAAAAGTATTACAAACGATTCTATTCAAACAAATAGTTTTGGTTATATCAAATAATCTGAAATTTGTATAATATAATTACATAGATTAAATATTCGAACACTGAAAAATAATAACAAATAATCTTTAACACTCATTACATAAAAAAAAGAAAAAAAAAAGTGTAATGCAAAAGAAAAACAAGTAATAGAATTCTACTAAAACACAATTTCGAGTAAAAATTATGAACGTTTATGGATTCTATTACTAATGAATAATAACAGTTTAACAACACAAAGAGTTTTACTGTAAACAGGAAACATATTTTGCAGGAAATCAAATTTGTAAAAAATTTATTTATATATCACTATAGATAGAAATTATGTCTTGAAATTGTAGGAAAATATTTTCGAAAAAAATCAATTTAATGCAAATAAATCATAAAATAAAATACAAGAAATTTCTTATAGAAATTCTGTAAAATTAATACAAATTGCGACCAAGGCCAATGTTTGAAGATTGTGTCTTTGAGATAGAATTTTGCCCTTGCCACTGATACTTGCTATTAATGGACGTTCTACCTCTAGGATACAACGATCACTTCACACAGAAATTGCACAACTTTCTGTGTGTACAGCAAACCAATTTATGTTATGCACTCTCTCTTTTATACTTGACTATGACATATGTATGAATCCTAACACTTGTTTAACTTATGAATGCCATGGGAACGGTATTTATAGAAGTATCCGTAACCGTTAGAAGGGTCGTGACTCTTGGATTCACACCCTTTCATATGAAGTCAATTCCTATTCACCCATTTCATTCAAATGGAGTCAATTCCTATTCACTTCTTAATTTTCCAACACAAAGCACGTGAGGAGAGAGAGGGGGGGAATATTTGGTTTATGTTCTATAGATCTCAGATCTGACATCGATGCCAAGTGCTGCAAAGATCATTGTCTCAAAGAACAAGCAGCTTCCATGGCTAAGATCGATGTTGAGAAGCCTTTGACACAAGCTTCATCAGATCTGAGCAACAGAGAGTTGATGATGAGAGGTTCCGTACGAAACCGGATCATTGCTGGAGCTCTTCATTGTCAGACCACGGTAGTGATCTCAAATCAATGGCCGGGGAATATCGGTGAAGATTGGCAGCGACAGAGGGTGAGGAGAAAAGCAGAAGAAAGAGGGAGAGAGCGGCGATGGAGGTGGTTGTAGCAGTCACGGTAACAGAGGAGGAGGCGCCGACACAAGAAGAGGAGAAGGGGGCGACGACATAGGAGGAAAGAGAGATAGAGATAGAGAGATGATTGATTTTTGTTTTTATAAAATATATATATATCTATATAATAAGTCAAGAGGTTTTTTGAAAATGTCTTAAAATGTATGTGAGATACATTTTGATCCAATGGCTGAGATAATCCCCAATCAATATACCGCCCAAACAATTTCTGCTCTCTCTCTCACGTCTGCTTAAACACGTCTCTCCCTTACCATTCCCTCTCTCATCCAACGGTTCTTCTTCTTTCCTACCCTCCATCTTCGCTAGCTCCCGACACTGCTCTCCAGTCCTTGATATCTACCTCTCTCCTTCTCTCTCTGTCGGGTTGTGAGGTTTTTGTCTGATAGATTTCTTACTGGTTCTGTTTGTGCAAATGATAGTGTTGCTTATTCTTCCGATTAAATCGCCGACAACGGGGAGCTCACGATCGTCGGACTAGAAATCGACCTCGAATATCTCGAGATTCACCGACGAAGGCCATCGTCATCGCCGCCATGTATAGGGGGGTCCGGTGCGAACGCCACCGACGCCGATCTGTTAACCCTCTTCACACACGCCATAACCACCACGACCAAAACTGATAGGTACAAACACACACACACATATATATATATATATATAGAGAGAGAGAGAGAGAGAAATTGGGGATTTGGGAAATGGATAAATAAGGAATTAGGGTTAGGGCTGAGAGATGTTATTGAAAATTGAGGAAGATTTAGATGGGAGAGATAGACAGATCATGAATGTGAATGTATTTTTCCATTATTTGTTCATTTGTATTTTTTCATTGTTTATTCTGGTTTGATCATTGAAGGATTTTCTGGTAATTGTGGGAAGGGGCTTCATTTCTTCAACATTTGAGCCTTTGGGGGCCTACATTGTGCTCCCTCTCCCTCTCCCTCTCTCTCTCCCTCTCTGTCTATTCAAGTGTAAATAATTTCCTTATTGTTTCTTAGTTTTTAGTTTCATATCTCAGGTGATTTCTGCTGGGTTAAAACTCATACATCTGTGACTTTGTGCCTTAAAACTCTGCTGCCTTGAATTCTGACTTTGTGCCTTCAAATTCTGCTGGGTTAGTTTATCACTCCAGAGATGAATTTCAGAATAATAAAATTGACTCAGGTTGACTGATTTCTTGTTTTTTACACCGTGCCTTAAGTAAAAATTGAAGAGTACTCATGTTAATAACTCATGCTAAAATAACCACAACTGGAGTTAAATGTGTGTTAAATTCTGAAATCACGTGTTAAATGTGTGTTAAATTCTGAAATCATGCTATGCTAAGAGAAAGACAAAGAAAGTGTTGTTGAATGAATTATAACCGCAACTGGAGTTAAATGTGTGGGGAATTGGAACGCATAGTATTATATATAACAATTTGACTTCCTATAGTCATCAAATTCTAAAATCACAAAATTAAATTTGACTTCCTGTAGTCATGAAATTCTGAAATCAAATTTAACTTCCTGTAATCAAATTCTAAATCAAATTCTAAAATCAATTTGAACACGATGGAACACACAGTGTAACTCAGTCAATTTGAACACAATGGAACACAAAATCAATGGAACACACGGTGTAACTCAGTCAATTTTGTGTTAAAATCTGTGTTTCCATTACTAAAAGGCAGAGTTTATTTAAGTGGAAAATCATAACTTCATCAATGATTTGACACAATCATTGAAGTGTGAGCTTTGCTCAAATTCTCCTGGTCCCCTGAACAACCACAAAAGAAGAGAGAGAGAGCTCTTTTTCCATTCTCAATATACTGTTATGTTCTGTCATTTTTTTTGGCTACGGTAATGGCCAAAACATAGATTATGTTTAGTCTGCCTTATTGTATAACTTTTTTTTCTTTTTTTTAAGTGTCACTTATTGTATAGTCTGCCTTAAATTGTTCAATTTTCCACTTTGAAGTTGGATAAACATATGTTTATTATATTTGCTAATTATTTTTACAGGTGTTGGAGGCTATTCATATCTGTATGAGCCACTTTGGTGGGCTGGCATGATAACAAGTGAGTTTATTTTGTGCTTTCCTTTCAATAGATAACAAACTAAACTGGTTAATGTTGTATTGCTATTGCATTATGTGATCTCAGTTTCCTAAGTTTTTTTAATTCATAATCTTCCCATTCTTAGTTTCTGCAGTCAAGGATTTTATTTTGCACAGAAGTCAATGACTCTAGAATTCAAACTTCACATTTTCCTTTTTACCCCCTGTTTTACCTTTTATTGTGTAGAAACTTCCTTATCAATTTTTTCATATTATACATCCTACAAATCACAATGCAAATGCAGAAAAGCACCAATAATAAAATTAGTAATTAAACAATGAATAAAACAAAACACATTGACTTGGTAAGTAATTGTTTTGTAACAAACTAACCATCATCTGTAGATTTTTCTCTTCAAGATAACATGGTCTCATGTTTAAATATTCACTGAAAGATTAATGGCGGTTATAATTAGCGTTAAGGGTATAAATACAATTGTTGCTCGATACATGGTGTGTAAGGTGTTGATTTCCTGTTAAATAACTCATGTTAATAAGTCATGCTAAAATAAAGGAAATAGAATTTCAATAACTCATGTGTTATCTCATGTTAATTTCAGAATTTCAATAACTCATGTGAGTCCTTGGAAGCTATCTCCCTATTCTGTCTGTTTGACTCTTTGTTGATTTCAGAATTTTTTTCCGGATTATCTTGATTACTCTTTGTTGTATTTTTTTTAGTTAGATACAATGTGTTATCTCCTCTGTTATTGAGTTTTCCTCTATTATTGTGTTCCTTTATTCCTGTAGTCAAATGCATTGTGTTCCATTGTGTTCCTTTATTCCTCTACATTCTGTATATGATCTCATTTTACTGGGTTTGTTTTTGGCTCAAGGTTCTGTTTGTTTTTGGCTGTCGTCGGCTCCCTTCGAACTCCCACTCGCAAGGTAAGACTTCGAACTCGCTGTTGTGTTTTTCTCTTTCTGAATTCTGAATTTTGAATATTTTGAATTTTGAATCCTGAATGAGTTTTTGGGATTCTGAATTTTGAATTCTGAATTTTGGCCCTAAATTCACCTAAATTCTGCTCCCTTCGGCTGGATAGGAGATGGTTTTCGGCCCGAATAACCTTATCCACAATTTTAGATTGATTGATTACACTAGCAGATAGATAGCTATACTTCTTCTGACTGATAGCTATGCGTCTTCTTCTTCTAAAATTATACATACTACTAACTGAAATTTGTTAAAATTATATATGTTTGTAGCTTGAATTCAGAATTTAGGTGATAGTTAAATTCTGCTATCTTTGGCTCCCTTCGAACTCCCACTCTTGAATTCTGAATTTTGAATTTGTAGCTTGAATTCTGTGTTTGTCAAGCAAATTCTGCCCATCAAACACAGTTTAGTAATATTTTTGTGCTCTATATTACTCAAAAATATTCTGTGTTTGTGCTCTAAATCCTGCTGTCTTCGGCTCTCTATTGTATATTCTCTATGCCCATCAACTTATCATTAAAATATTTGGTTATTCGACAGCACAGTAATATTAAAGTATTCATATCATTATAATGTATTCATAATGAAATCTTTCTCTCATATATAGTAATTTTGGGAAGTTTATTATAATGTATTCATTATAATATGAAATCTAATAAGATAAAAGAGAAACCAAAGAATATTATTAATCTTTCTCAGTTTATGATATGAAATCTTTTATATTTTTTAAATATGAAATCTTTCTCTCACATATAGTAATTTTGGGAAGTAAAATTGATTATACAAATAAGAAAATTGCAAAGATCTTTCGTGCTCCTCTCTCGATTCGGAATCAACACCCGATTCCTGTTTTGACTTGCAGATACATACCAAGATACACCTTTAGTTGGCTGGTCAAACCTATGTGGTGGGTCATAAGTACGGGAGCTTTTGTTTCTAGCCTCAATTTCACATGGATTCTGACTTTTCATGTTTGTGAACTAATAAATGAAAGTTTTGTTATTTTCTTAACAGAGTTTCTTCATAGGGCAGTTGATCTTACACTGGTTCCATCAGTTGCCCTTGCAAAGGAGCTTGAAGCAGCTAGGGTAACAGCAGGTAAATGAACATCGCCCAATAGATAACTCTCTGAAATTTCACATTGATCACATAACAGAATTTGACATTTATGCTTCTGCTTGAATTTTTATTTTATTTTTTTCAAATGTTTCTCTGAAAATAGCAGCTCATATCCATGTTAATTCTTTGTTTATTTTCAGGTAACAAGATTCGTCTCTGGAATAAGGGTGTTGATTCCGAAAGCTTCCATCCCAAATATCGCTCTCAAGAAATGCGAATAAGACTAAGGTATGGCTTTCTTTCAATCCTTAAAATTGCATTGCCATGTAATATGAGTTTCCTCCAAATGTTAATATATTGTTCTTTTTTTAATCAGCAATGGAGAACCCGAGAGACCATTGATAGTCCATGTTGGACGACTAGGAGTTGAGAAGAGTTTGGATTTACTCAAAAGGTACTACTCTTTTATTTCAAATGATAAGTATTTTCTGCTTTTGCAATTTAGGAAATATTACTTGCAAAATATTGACGGAATAATGCTTTTTTTCATAATTGTAAGTTGTAACCATTGACATTTGGGATGTATGATTGAACAGTGTCATGGACTAGATACAGCAGGCACGAATTGCTTTTATTGGAGATGGACCATACAGGTATTTCTCTAAGGACTTATTGGCTGTTTAGTTTTGTCAACATTGCTGGAACAATCTCTATTGAATATAGTATAAAATGATTCTTTGTATTAAAAACCACAAACCGCTGTCTAACGAAATGAATTATTTATTTTTATGTTTTTGCATACATCCAATGATACACAAATTGGGCCATGATGATTGCCTGAATTTATTTTCCAGTAAGAACCATGGGCAAAATTTATTCATCTAGAATGATTTCTTCATGGCAGGGAAGATCTTGAAAAGCTGTTCTCCGGCATGCCTGCCGTATTCACAGGGATGTCAAGAGGTGAAGAGCTCTCTCAAGTATACGCCAGCGGAGATGTTTTCGTCATGCCTTTAGAATTAGAGACGCTCGGACACATAATGTCATTTTCAAAAAACAGGTAAAAAGGTTGGTGTTTTTTTTTTTTAACAAACATAAAAAGGTTGGTTGGTGAACTATTTTTGATTTAATTAAATTTTTGTAATGAACAAAACCCACTTTTTACAAATTATTTTTCGAATTTTCGTAAACCGTTTTTTCTTAGCAATGAAAAAAATCACTTTTTTATTTTATTTTTTATTTTAACATTTATAGAAACACCCCAATCTATTAAGTCATATAAAGATATTGCACCAGAAATCCTATTTCTTTCTAATTTACCTAAACATTAATCTTTGGCATATGAATTTTCAATAGATTTCATTGTGTATTCACCTTAAACTGGGGATATGACTCATGAGAGCAGGGGCATTATTCATTCTTCATAACAGCCTGTTTTTGCTTATCAATTAAAAAAACCACTTTTTATTTTATTTTTTATTTTAACATTTCATTGTTCCTTTTTTTTTATTTTTATTTTTAAAAGCATGAAAAACAAAGAAAACAAAGGCATAACCAAATAGGGCTATGTAGGAAAATTATTCAGTTTTATGTCACATTTTTGGGTATTTTTCCAAAAATGAAAAACAGATGACAGAAAATGAAAACACAACTAAACAAGTACTTATTTTCGAGTATTCATATGCATATATAATCATAAATATTAAAATGATGGCCATTTTTAGAATTTTTCATTGTCTTCGTTTTTCAAAAAAACTACAAATAGAAACACAACTAAACGGCTAGGAAAACTATTTGTTCTATGTCACATATCGGGGTCATATACTATCCCAGAAAAATATATAGCAAAGAAGAAAATCTATACCTTCTTCCCAGATCTCATGTCGATTTTATCTCACACTGCAGGGAATAAGTTATTCAAAGCTTGCAAATTTATCACCAATAGTCGGCCTCTGTGAGTATTCAACACCCTTACTCTGTTTTTCTTGCTAATTAAGTTCAACAAACTATTAAATTCACAAGATTTGATAGTCTTTAATGTATTAATTTTACTTGAATTGGGTTTTTATGCAGACTCAAGCTTAATCTTGCGGTCGGTCCAGTCTCAATAGCAACATCTTTCTGCCGAATGAATACATAATTGAGGGCAGTTCAAGCTATCAGTTTTACCCACGGTAATTTGCCCTAAACCTATAAAAGATTTGTAACAAGTTTACAAATACCAACTTACTACATAAAAGATAGAGTTTTAGGTAGATTACTCTACTTATATTTCCCGACTTTAGTTCTATGTCTTATGATAAGGTTTGGACTCAGGTAATGTTTAATAAAGTTGAAAATAAAAAATTAAGTATTGAAAATTGAATGTTAAATTTATTGAGTTAAAAAGTTGTTTGATCAAAATTTAAGTACTAAACTAAAAATAAATTGTTTGATATGTATAAGATAAAATTTGAAATTTATTATTTTCAATCGTTTTTTTTTTAATCGTTGTGTATGGTTTTCTTTGTTCAATTTCATGCTTTTTTTTTTTTTTTTTTGGAGGGGGGGGGGAATCTTTGAAGTGTTGGTGCTGTGAAATGTGTGAATTGTTTTGTTAATGTAATGTAAATAGAAAGGAGGTTATAATATGGGTTTTGCTTCATGTGTTCTATTCTCTTAATCTTTGTCAATGGATCACAATGTTTTATTGATTTTACAATGTTTTAATGATAGAAGAGTTTTCTTTTGATTTGTGTGCATTATTTGATATTTAATTTTTTTATATTTGATTTATTTGGAATTGTAGAGTACAGTCTGTTAAATATATTTTTATAATTGCATTTTAATCTTAATATTATTTACATCGTGTCTTTAGGCACGGGCATACGCTAGTATATATATATATATATTAATAGGTAGTTTGGTCATTTTATAAGAGTTTATCCTTATGAACAAAGTATTTTAGACTGCAGGTAAAAAAAAAAAAAGAAGAGTGGTGCTATTAGCACCACATGAATTATTCTGAATTTTTATTTATAAATTTTGAAACCTTCAAAATTTCTTTCCCCTTCAAATAATATCAAAATCAATCTTGTGAAAACATTATACCCTTTGAATGCACACCCCTATATTCTAAAAAAAACCCTTATTCCAAAAAATCCTAACAAAATCCACCAAAAAAAAAAAAAAGCTAATATAATTACTGTCTTTATTACTTCATCTACCATTGTCACAATTGGTACCCTCCCTCTCTCTTTCTCTCCAATATTTATATATACACATGAACAAACTTGTCCTCTATATTCTATTCTGTAGCAACTGATAACAAAGTCAGCACCTCTTGTTCTGTCTTCTCTTCCTCTCCAATTCTCAGTTTGGCTTGACAATCAATTCTCAATGATGAGTGAATTTATAGGTGGCAACGATGGGGATTTGCAAGCTGTAGTTAGAGGATTCAACAATGACTTCACCATGTACAATCTATCTGCAACATGCTTTGCTTCTGCAACTACTATACAACAGATTATTATGCCTTTGATTTCAATGCTTTTCCTGATTTATTTGAAACAACTACTAGTACTACTACAACAGTTTTAGATGAATTAGATGAACTTTACAAGCCCCTTTACCTTATGTTGAATTTGAACCCTCTCTCTTCTCCTCCACAAACCATCGTTTCTTCTTCTTCATCATCTTCCAAAGGGATTTCAAGGTTTTAAGGTTGGGTAAGTTTTGAAGGTAAGATTTGGAAAAGATGGATGGGTGGTGATGTGGTTGGGTACTCATAAATCCTAATATTCATGATGAAGTGAGTGTGTAGGTTTAATTATGAGATAGGGTGTCTCAAAATTAACAATGTCCTTTTTCGTAATTTTATTTGAAGTTATTATTGTAATAACAGTTAAAAATTAATAACAGTTAAAAATTAGGAGTTCAAAATAATTTATGAGATGCTAATAACAATACTTAAAAAAAATTCATAATTAGATTTATGGAGCGAATGTCCTTGAAATATTGAGAGGTATAAAGAGACAAAATTAAAATTTTTAAATGAGTATAATTAGACTAAATAATTTTGTTAATAGAATCACCCTTTCTCCCTCCAAACTAGTTATGGCAACCATCAACAGTAGTAATTTTCTTCATCTAAATCATTTACATTGTGTTACTCCTACCCAATTTAATCTTCTTTTTGTTTTTGTTTTTGTTTTTTTCCTGAACAGTAGCCAAGCAAAGCTAGGAATGCGATTTCCACTTCTACATAAAGTTGTGTTTGAATATCAAATTTCAAGAGAGAGATCTATAAAGAGGAAACAAAATAAAAAGAAATTTGTCAAAAAAAGTCTTTTCTTTTTATTTGCTTTCCCTCCACACATCTTTTCCGAAATCTTGATCCAAGGCTTCAATACAGTACCTCAGTTTCCCTTGCAAAGGTGAAAACATTCACTCTCTCTCTCTTCTTCTTCTCTTCATTTTCGCTCCTGAATTAAAACCTAAATATCTAATCTAATAGATGGGTTATATATATAATAAGACTCTTGAATGGATAAAGTTCAGTTTTCAAAATCACTTGCCCTCCAGAAACCCTGTTCCAGTGTCATCAACAACATTATATAACCATAACTAATATCATGAATGGATTAATATCTTCCCAAATCAAAAATAGCATTGATCAATCTACAAAGCAAGCATAGCAGCTCACAGAACATATTATAGATGTTAGTTTTTGAAATGAAATATATCTATATAACTGAATATTTAAATGATGAGGTGGTGTGGAATTGCACCTCAATTATTATCACATTCCAATCAAACATGAACTATACAAAGTCCTAACATGTCACAGACAGTTACACAAACATGTAGATTTCACCAACGACAACAAAAAGCTACCCACCATTTTTACAACTTTCTCATAAAAAAACATGCGAAAAAAAACCTACCTCCAATGAAGTACTCGATCATTTATTTCTTTCTTCATGTACCACAACGATCATTTATTTTTCTCAATACCCACTAACTAGCAATGTCTGCGGTGCCAGCTGCTTCTTCTCCGCACCCAATTCCGTCTCTTTATTTTGATTTTATTCTTCCTTCTAGTTAAACCACGTTTGCGGTTGGGGATGGGGATGATTTCGACTGACCATGGGTAGCCTTAGCTTGCTGAATTTTCTTTTGGAGTTCACTAAACATATTCACAGAACACTCTGCAAAGTTATTCAATTGATGGAGAAATTCCACCAAGCTTGGTTGAAAACGATCAAAACCTGTTACCCAATCCTCTGAAGCTTCTTCCCTCAATAAATTAACACCTGCCTCGCCATTGCTGCCTGGATACTTACCCTTCCCTTGGTTCTTTTCTTGATGAGGTAAAAAACGGTTAATTTCGGCAGCTAACATCTTTATGGAACTTGAAACTTGCCTAGTGGGGAGGGAAAGGGAATCTAGCTTTTCCAACCAAACACCACAGATGACGTATATGGGTGGACCGAAATCTCGTATCTGTGTGGGTTTCGATTTCTTTCTCCTCTTGGTGGATTCCCGAGGATGAGATATGCATTTGAATAGCCACTCGTTTATAGCTTTCACGTATGTTTTCTGAGCACCGATCCACTTTGTAAAACTTGAAGACAGAGAGCTCAGTTCGTTTTCGAGTTGTACTGTGATCTGACGGTGTGTTTCTGACTGAAAGGAGATCTTGATGTTTCCGTTATCGTATGCAATCGATATAGTGTGGAGCTGACGCTTATGGCATTCAACCATCGATTCCCACATCTTCCTTAACCTGATATTAGTAACAAGTGCAGCAAATGAAGCTAATGAGTTCAGTAATTACATGCAAAAATATATACAAACACAAGCACACAAACATGCATATACATATATATATGTAAATATGAAGGTATGTTTGTATTTATGCATTAAACATATGTATGCATACATGCTTTCATAAAGGGCATTTAATCAACCAATGTATATGTATTATTAGACCAGCTCCCAAACATTGCTTCTTTTTCCCATTCATCAATCCGTCTTCTATCAGATCACACTCCTTGGCTATCACTCAGTTTTTGAAAGAGAAGGGGGGGGGGGGGGGGGGGGGGCGGGGCGGGGCGAAGAAGACAGAAATGTCTGTATTGTGGCCTATGGGCTCCCTCTCTCCCTTCAGTTCTGTTAAAAAAAAGATAAAAATGCCAAACTTCTATCTTAAATGCGTCAAGGAATGGTGATGTAAAGGACTTTTTGGGACCTTTTTCAATTATAGACAGCCAAAGAGATCCAAGTCAAGAAGCGAAAATGGTCCAGTTTCAAGTGCCCATGCAGGAAACCTTATTCACATTTAACCAAAGACTATTTGTATCAATCCATTAATGCTTGATATCTAGTGCATAATAACATGGTATCAAAGCATGTATTACCCTCATTTATGGTGTGCTCATTAAGCCCTTTTAAATAAAACTTAAATACACACTAATCAAATCATTCCAGTGATAGCCAACCACCTCAATTAGCTTATCTACTCCGTACTTTACTAGATTCTCACCTACTTTTCCTTTTTTTGGCGGAGAGAGAGAAAGAAGGGGAGGGACATGCTAAAGAAAATTTGAAGAAAAAAAAATTCATTTGTTATCTCCTTCTCTTTTGATAGGGGAAAAAAAAATAAAAGAAAAAGATAAAACTTCTCTTATACCCACCAACTCAATGGCAGAGGTTTTCTATTTTTATGTACTAAACTGCCAATCAATTTTTGCTTCCATTTTTTTTTTTTTAAACTCGAATTTTTACTTCCATTTGTTCATCATATTTTGCATATTTGTTTTGAAATCACTTAGACTTCAATTCCTCTCCTCACAACAATAACATTTTTTGTTGTTACTGTGCCAGTGTCACACATCAGGAGAACGAATTTATATAATGTGCAAGGGGTATATTCTTGTCACTCAAACCAGAGCAGCAGGAAAATCAAGATCGAAAAAACAATATTGTCTAAATTAGGCTTATCAAGAAAATAGTCCAAATCAGATAAAAAGGAGAACTAATACAGAAATAGATTAATAAAGATGGGAAGGGAAAAAATTTCAGTAACATAGAATAGAAGAGAAGAATGGATGAATTGATGAAAAGTTCAAAAAAATTGTGCATCCATATTCAAATATTTCAGCACAGTGGTTTTGGAAAAGTTTCTAGCCGAAGGAAAGAAGAATGTAACTCAGTCAGCCAGCAAAATTCACTATGATTTGATAAACAAATGGCCTATTTCAGCTTCCAGTTTACAGACAATGAACACTGATCTACGAACAGTATTTAAACTCCTTTCAAGAGTCTAGAAAGTGGTGAAGCTTCCTCCAATGAACTTTTATATTTCATGCTTCTAATCAAAGCAACGAACAAAATACCCCACATTGATCAACAAACTGAAGATTCTAGGTCACCTTCAACTTGTATCATTTCAACAAATTTAAGCACCAAATAATGGCACAACATTTGTAAAGAGAGGAGGTGCACATAAAACATCCACAGGGAAAAGCACAACCCACATTAAGACATGTAATGATTTTGTTCTTGCTTTCAATTGTTACTGGAATAGAAGAATAAAAAATAAAAAATAAATAAAAAGAACAAGAAAAAGGGTCCTAGAATTAATTTTTAAGGTTTAAATATAGGGGGGATTTGGTCAAAGCCCCCTCATAATAAAATTTTAATGCATTAAGGACAAACACAAAAAGTTTTCCTTAAAAAGTCCAACACATACTACTATCATCAAAATATTAAACTTAAAAATAATATAACTTTTGATTTAGATGTCGGTTTTTAATAAAATTTAATCCTCTTATCAAGATCTATTAAACAAGATCCATATTAACCATGAAATTTTTCAAAATATATATATATATTATTACCGTCGAAATTAATATAAACAGTGACATATTACTCTATTTTACAGTAACATGTTACTCTATCTCATAGTAAAATATTACTCTGATTCACAATAAAGTTTGTATAAAAGAAGAAATAACTCAAAAACATACTACCAGAGTAAAACTTTACTGTCATTGTTGAACAGAAAATTAGCACCAAAAAAAAAAAAAAAAACAGAATACATATTTTTTTTGAGAACAATAGAGTACATATAAAGAGTAACCACAACAAGTAGAGATGAAATTTTACTTTCATATTTACAAACTAATAAACAAACAACAATATATATGCACACATAAAACCTCCCATGTATCCATGAAAGAGCTCAAACTCATCTTCTAACTTTTCATTGGTTAGATTTTAGAAAGAAAATATGGAGCTTTTCATTGATTTTAGTTTCGCTTAATTTTATTTTTTGTTCCATTGCAATTAGGTTCATGGCACATACATACATATATATACACTTAATTAAACTCACACACAAGCGCGCGCGCGCGCGCGCACATATATATGTATGTATAATCTGTAGGTTGCAAAGCAAATTTGAGCTAAATGGCATGTTTGCGAGCTTCAATAAACATAATTTATCTCTAACTAGGCCTCTTACATAAACAAAGGTAAAAAATGCCCATAAAAATTAATGCATGTCCTTCACACCCCAGCCAAATAAAACTAAGGGACTTCATGGATGAAGAAAATTTTTGGACTTAAAGCAATACACGCTTTCTACCAAGGACTTTTAACCAAATTTCCCTTAAATGGGGGATTATAAGCACAAATAATTTGTATCATATTCCTTCAGAGAAATTGTCATGCATAAAATTCAACTGAAACTTATGTTACATGGACTCAGGTACGAGTATCGAGAGCTAGTGCGTGTACAAGCCTCGGATCTTTCTAAATCTATATCTCAGGATTTGACGATATGAATCCAAAAGTTGGGTATGGGTATTGCACACGTCATAAACACTTGCATATATTACATATTGTAAAATATTCTTAGATAAAATGTTGTAAATTATGTTAAAATATTTGAATTAAATAAAATATAGAGAAAATATGGAATTTATATCTCACATTCATGTGAGAAGCTAAAAATGTTTCTTTACTAGCAAATGTGAGTGTTTTTTTTTTTTCTTCTTCAAACATCATATAAAATTAGAGAATCCAAGTGTCTAAATTGGGTATGGACGTTAGACACATCTCATACCTTTATCCTTGTCATACTTGATGGACAGAGGTACAAGAGGGAAGTAGAAGATTAAATGTAACGCATATTTGAAGACAAACTTGGAATTAATTTATAGGTACATCCAATAGCATGTTTAATAAAATCATACTTTTCATCTGGATTATATACCAGTAAGATTAGTACTAAGCTAAGACTTTAATCCCAGTTAACCATGATCAATAGGATGTAATCCTTACTTGTTTTTGTTGCAGAAATCAAAAAAAGGGCAGTGACAGATTCGTGTCAGTACTTCCACTACATATGAACTATTTTTTATTTTAATATGCTTTCACAGTAGGAACCACATTTTCTAACATAATATTAAATCGAGGTTTTTGGACCAGGAGAGTCCTGCAATATTGTCATCCTGTGAGTAATATATTAAGCACTAATGAAAAAGGACAGGCATCACATACCCTTCAATCAACTCCTCAAGTTGTGGCTGAAGCTCATTGTCTCTTAGCTCCTCAATTTTCTTTGATATTGAGTTAATTCTGTGAATTGCAACTCTGATTCTTGAGTGCAGGTCCTTCACAACAGCTCGAGTTTTATCAACCTTCTTGGAACTTTCTCCCTTCGATTCTAGTTGTCTAAGGAGTCTACATTTAAAGTCATACTCCTTTCTGACAAGCTCACTAGCCTGAAATTTCAAAATTATTTCAGGATATGTCAAAAATTAAGGATGTCACATATAATAGAACATTTTCAAGCTACTTGATATGAAGATAAAGCTCAAGTAACAGCTGTCATTCAATATAATCCCATCTACAGATATTGATTACATTGCTAGTGCACAATTGAACAAAAACATAAAATCGCAAATACAGCTTCTTTTCTTCTTCTTTTTTTATCAGCACAAATACGACTTATGTATACAGAAGGTACATAGAAAATGTTTCATTTTCTAGTCGTGGAAAAGTATTAAAGAAGGCAACATATAATATCAATGGAATTTCAAAGCATTGAAACTTAAAAAAAAAATTTAAAAAAAAAATTTCATTAGTAGATTAAAATTTGACAGAATAAAATTAATCTTTTGGCACACCATATTTTCATTTGATGGGACACCCTCCTAGCTGAAGGACAACAGTTTCTTCTAAACCCACACCTTTCCTGGAAAATTAGCCTTTCCAGCAGTTTACTACTTTACCCAATATACAGGTTCCTGTACAAGTGAAATTTCTTAAAACATTATAATGGTAGTGGAAATTTCAACACACTACAAAGAGACAAACAGACATGAGCAAATGCTTCAAACATTGATGCTTTATAATGTATCAGAATGTATGCTGAATTGCTGACATTTAGGCTATTTTGGGTGCCTGGAATTGAGTCTCACAGTGGGACCAACTCAGAATGAAATTCAGAATTGGTTCATTTTATACTTTATAGCAATAGAAAATGACAGTCATTGAACACCAAGACCAATTATGAAAGAAACTCAATGCCACTAGTGTGGCAATACTAAATCTAGGGCTGGGTTATCGGAAGTGTTATTTTGGGAGCTTCAATTTCCACACACAACTTTCTCTAAGTTCACACACCATTTTTCATTCAGAGGTTGATTTCCAAACAAAATTACATGGTTCAGAAATAAACTTTAGAACGAAAACCAATAGTTCAAAAATCAGCCTCTGAACCAAAGATACGGCCGAATCATAAGGTTTCATTTAGAAGTTAATTTCCGTGTCATAAAGTTTTGTTCAAAAGTTGACATTCGAACCAAAAGAGTATGTTAATTGAGATAATGTGGCGTGTGGAAATAGAAGCTCTCTGTTATTTCAAGTATAATCACGCCCATGACATTGCCACCAAACTCCACATGTTACCTGGTGAATCAATTATAAGCTGGAAGCCACTGCACGGAAACCCTATTCAGACATCATAGGATTCAAAGGTTGAGGTTGACTTAACTACCTAGTGAGTGTCAACATATAGACTATGCACCCTAAACTATAGTTTTGCTTTTAAATCTTCTCATGATGGAAATGATTTTTCGTTAGTTAGGATCACAAAATTTCAAGTGTAATAACGATTTCCCAAATAAAACACTTTAAATTGTAAAAATAGGAAGAAAAGACCGTCAAAATGGCACTTACAACGATGTAGCAATACACATCATTTATCTTTGCTGCAGAAACACAAGGTTGGATATGGACCTGGGAAGTTAAAGATGCCTCTACAAGATAATTATTTTAAGGTGATGAAAAGGACATGGTGTTAGACACACACATTAGCATATATACACATACATATAGACTCATAGATAGAGTGCTGAAGAGAGTCTGAAAATTGAAAATTATTTAAAATGCATTGTGAATTTGTGATCCAAGTGTGACAAGCATTCGTCCATTGTGTTTTTGAGAAGAGTTAGTTTATGGACATGGCTCCTACTAAGAAGTGTTTGTGGTTCCTTAAGCCAATCATTTTATTTTTTGTTGTCATTTTTATCCAAAAACCACGCTCCCTGTTAACAAAAACTGCTATGCTTGTCTCAAAGTTCTGGCATGGTTTTTGGTACCAATATTGCTCCTAGTATAATAACCCTTGATATGACTTGCATATTAGCTGAAGGGAAACATCTGCAAGTCTAGTATAAGGAACTTGGAAATCATGCATAGGAATGAATAATTCTACTGATAATTAGTCAGTTCATAATAGAAATTACAAATTAGTACAAACCAAAATTAAATGAAACTCAAAAAAAAATTAAAAAAATAAAGCAATTTTATTTACTTTATCCACTTCTTATATTATGTGAACCTCAAGAATCGTTGGTTTTACAGGTGACACATATTGGTATCTGCCAATAACAGTGGGTTCTTCATACACCACACATGAGCATGGTGATCAAGCCTCAGAACACAAATCTGTAAAATTTGAAGGATGATTGCATTTTCATGTTCATATGTAAGGTCATACAGCTTGAAACATAAAAGGGTTCTACTAAATGTTTGAAAGCATGCTGACTCAAGTGTTCAGTTAACTCAATTCAGTTTGACTTGAACAATGAGCAGAGTGGACAGGTGAAATTATAGAATTTATGAAAAACAAATTATTCCATATCTTTAGCTCCAACCTAGTTGAACAAATTAAGATCTAGAAATTTTGAAGCGAAGTAGCAAAAACAGGACCCAATATTTTTTTTTCCTCTTAAAATGAGCACATTTATAAGATGAGTAAAAGACAATTTTTACTACAGGTATAGCTATCAAATTTCCAGTACCTTGACTTCATCATAAAGCTTCCTCTCCCATGCATACAGTCTGTCTAAGGTAGAGGCATGACTTCCTGATACCATACAGAAATTTTCGAAGAGATTATTGGTGAGGTCCCCAATATCATCTCTTGAGTTTGCGCCAAGAGGATTCCTGGATGAAGAGGAACGTGATGACGTTGTCCGATGCCAAGTTAAGTACTTTACAGAATCTTGAGGAGGCTCTAAATGGACCACAAAAAAAAGGACAGAATCAGATGAGTAATTAAATCCTGCATATAGGGCATAAGTTAAATGAACAGGCAAGTTTGTGTACATAGTATATGAAGATGATGACTGAAGTTTGTGCATGAACTATGTGAACACATCTCGTGTTTTGTATATTTGGATTGGACTTCATGTGCCATCTTGTGATACTACGAGATGTACGTATCATATGGCCTTGTGTTTTGGCCAAGGATGTTTACATTATGCTTCTGCTATATTATATAATTTTATTGTAAATGTTTAAAATTCAACTAGAGCAAACCATTTCATTTCAGTTAGACATTCAGTAGCCTTTCCCCCTAGAGACTTAGAGGTGGAAGTATTTATGGATGTTCAACTGGCTTTGAGGATTCCTCAGTTAATGGTAGAGTGTACAAGCTTAAAAGGCATTATATGGGTTAAAACAATCTCCTGCAGAACATGATAATACTCATAAACCATAATTTTGGGACCAACTTCCGGATTCTTAAATGGAAAAGAGAGTATGGATCGAGAGGTTTCCTTAGGCTATGCTAAGATGTGGCTATAAACAAAGTCGGAGTGATCATAAATTGTTTCTTCACCATTTGCTTGAAAGCAATGTGACTGCTCTCATTGTGTATGTTGATAGTATTGCTACAACAGGAGTTGATTTAGAGGATAATTATACAGTGAACTTAAATTACTAGAAAGCTTGTTGCTTGGATGTCCAACAAGACCATTTTTACCCATGTGTCACAGCCTTGGTGAAGTGTCATGTGTCCATATAGGTACTTCCTACATTTGGCAGACTGTGTAACATAGCATGAACCTAACCCCTCAAGCACCTTAAAAGATTGGCTATCTAAAATTTTTAGCAACTTTAAACAATAAAATCTAAACATATTTAAACTCTTTACCATCCTTTTAAGTCCAAACAAAATTATTTACCTCCATGCATCAAACCCTAAGTTTTCAATAATCTTAGCCAAACAAAAACTAATAATTGGCAGTGAGATTCCAAGATTTACCCTTTCCAATTTTAATATCATCAAAAATTAGTTTGGTAGGAGATCTTGAAGGATAATGTTTCTCCACATTCACCCTACACCATTAATCATGCTATATATACAAAATCTTGACAAAAAATAATCAATATGTTGTAAAAACCAATGGATTGATTTATCTATCAACAAACAAAAGATGGATACACTCGTGAGAAGTGTAATATCATTAATTATGAAATGATAGGTTATCAACGACATTGACCTTCTTCAACAAAGGCTACTACACCAAAATGAAGGCACTAGTAGATAAAGGAAGGCCAAAAAGAAGTCAAGGCTAGAGAGAGATAGGATGGCCTTAGCTTAATATAAGGCATTGCTCTAGATAGAGCAAAGTAGTAATTTGTCTTGCAACCCGAAGAGGTTGGCATACAAGACTTATGTTAGACATGTTAGCAGGGTAGAATGTGTGTTTAGGCACATTGATGTCATATTCCTTTCTGTTAAGAGTATGACATGGCCACAGTAATTTTATGAAGTGTATCAGTGCTCCTTTGTGGTAGTCAATATCGAATCTCCTTCTCATTGAGGAACACTATCTTCCTTAATTCACTCCCTTATTCCCTCAATACAAGTAGTTTTCTCTAAAAGGAAAAATACAGTTGATATCACATCTTCTTAGTGACTAAATTTTATGTACATGCAGTCTTAATTTCTGATTTTTCTTCTGTCAAGAAATTTGATTTAGGACAATTAAAAAGGTATTATGAAATCTTTGGAAACAATGAGTCATCAGGTAAATTAAGCATACAATATTTTATTGACGAATTTCCATATATTTTCTTTTTATGCCCTTCGGTGGCTTCTTTTTATCATTTATTGCTACACAATTTCATCGTATAACTTGAAACTTATTATCTATCATGTTTTGTCAAACCAAAGCTATGTCATCTTTCCAATTATGACAGAACTTGAACAAATTTGAACAAAATGAAACTATTCTTTAACATTCATGGTGTGAAAGCATTTCAAAGGTCAATGAATAAGGTAATGCAGTCGTGTCTTATGTATCACTTTTCTTAAAATACATATATAACAAAAAAACACAACCACAGTTACCAAGCATGAGTACAAAATACAAACACGCCAAAATAGTTTACCACACACCAAAAGTATTCATGACGCCTTAGCAATTAGCACATGAGTTAGTACATTGATTTACAAATATCAAGATGGAGAGACCTACCTTCTTGAACAGGGTTATGATCTTCCCCACAAGAGAAACAAGTTTTGAATAATGTCAAAGTCATTGACCCACCTGTCACAATAGAATATTTTATCGTTACAGGATTTCACCAGCTTATATGAAATAAATTGTCTAAAATAATTCCTTGAAAATAAATAAATAAATAATTGCTTCCACATACACATGACACATACAAAGCTATGCATCCCTTACCTATTATGCAACTATGTAACATATCAAAATCTAACCTTACCTATTATGCAGCTATGTAACAATCGCAAAAAAAGAAGACAAAAATCTATAATTGGGGCTTCAACTCCCTAAAAAATGTGATGATTTATCATCCAAAAGACACCACATCTAGCACCCCCATTTTAACCAACACAAACCTTATAAAAAGAGTTCCCCAACAAATCTCATCCTCCCCCAATATCCACTAAAAAGCCTCAAACATATCCAATTCCCAATCATAGACCAATTCTGCAAAAAAAATGAACATTCCCTCACCACAATATGTTCAACCTTATGAGATCACATACCGCCCTTAGCTACCCCATGAAGATGTGGCACAGTTTCAACAGAACATCTCTGCACCATCTAAAGTTCACCCGACTACTCTCCCCAATTGCAAAAACATGAGTTTAATAAATTCACCCCATTTCCTTCGTAATGCCATTCCAAAATCTTAACCCATAAGAATTAAATCATAGTCCAACCACCCACACCGGTCATATTTGGTAGTAGCTAATATCTTCTTTCAAAAATTATTCCTTTGATTGCATATCTCTAGAGCCGCTTACCTAACAAGGCCTCATTAAATACTCTAAACCTCATAATTTCTAATCAAGTTTATTAGTAATTAAGCCTCAGCTAATTTTTATTTCCTTTATTCCAGAAAAACATCCATTTTAAATATAAAAGAAAAAATTAAGGCTTCAAATCTATCCAAATCAATAAGCCTCAGAAAAGTGGGAGGCTCGTCTGCCTAAAACAAGATGCACAATTTTTAATCAAGAAAATCACAAAGCTATAATCTCAGACCCCACCCACATACTTCTCTTTTCAAATTGCACCCATGGCTGCTATTGTGAATTAGAGAACCAAAATTTAATGAAAATGAACAATCATTCAAGAACAAATATTTGAGAGAGAGTGAGTGAGAATTACGATCTTTCCCCGGGAAAATTGGGCGAAAATGGAACTTGTTTGCTTCAAGCATCCTTGGAACTTCTCTTCCGGACTCGGAAGCTTTGATGAAGAGATATTCAACATCTTTCATGCATGAAAAGAAGTCCCTATGAGTAACCTTATTTTCAGGGCCATCTTCTTTCTCCTGTCCTCTCTTTACATCATTGGGAAGTGCAACTCCCGAGGCTGTGGCTCGTAGTGGTGACAAATCAGGAGAGTTGCTTTTAGCCCCATTCAAAAATTCAGTTTCTGATGCTACACTTTCTGCAGATGGAACAACCGGTGAAGTACTAGCAGCACCAAGATCTGGAACCCTATTAACATTTTCAAAAGTTCGAACCAGTGTATCAGTAGGAGGTTCATCGAATTCATCTTCTGATTCCTGAGACTCCTCACTTCCATGAGATGAAACCTTGTCTTCTTCATCTTCCAATTCAGGAATCCCCTCCTCTTCCCTAAGCTGTTTTATGTCATCGTCGTTCTCCAATCCTTGATTCAATCCCCTCCCTTCCTCTGAAGAGAAGTGATTGTCAATTGGGTGAAAAAGACCAAAGTAATCCCATGCTGGAGTTTGATGTGGGTTCGAAGGAGTTTCAAAGAGTGATGTTTCAGGTCTTTCAGATGAGTGAATTGTGTTACTCGGTGGGGTACTTGAAGAAATTACGGACCCCACAACTGGCACAGAAGGTTTTTCTTCAATTTTTCTAGAGAAAGGAACCCTAAATTTCATATGATTTGCATGGTACCGACCAGAGGTGGGTGGAGAAGGATATGGAGAGAGGTTTTCAGTTGCATCCACACGCTGCGACGTAGATGGGGAAGAAAATGAGAACTGGGAAAGGGATTTCTCAGTCAACACAAGTGGCTCTGGAGTTGCACTAGTGGATGTATATAAGGAAGATTCGATTGGAGCTTCGGGTTCAACAAATTTCCTTAAAGCAGTTCCAACAGTTTTCAGTGACTGTATATATGCAACATGAGTAGCTGCTAATGAGCATCTTCCATCAAGTGCTTCTCTAACAAACTTCTTTCGATCACGGCATAGCTGCAAAGCCTTATCTTCTTCTATTCTAGAGGTTGCAGCCCCCATCAATCCAGATCTAGCTGTTTTTTTCAGAATTCTTACTTGATTAAGTAATCAGAACAATCAGAACATAGGCATCCTCCTGAAAACAAAGATGTTCCATGCAAATCAGAAAGACAACAAAAGAAGTGACAATGATTATGAATCCAAACACTTTAAAATTCAAAAGTTCATTAAATAAAGTGTAAAAGATAAAAGAAACAAAGTAATATAATATGTTGTTTCCCTTATTACAAGAATAAATATACAATCAAAATTTTCAGAGTAATAAAAAAAGAATTACATTAAATTACAAATGAACTCAAATGACACACAAATTCCTAACTCCTGCCCTTATAAGTGAAAACGAAAATAACTGGAGAAGAGTAAAAGATCATTGCTAGAAAATCCAAGTGTTAAAAAAAAGAGCCATGGATTAAAAATATCAACCATTGACTCAATTCTAACAACTTGCTTCTCAATTATAGATTTCAAACTTTCCTTGATACCTTACCATCTATAGAGTGGAAGTATTTGCTACTGCTGCAACTTTTGCCATGTATACAAATATGAACAAATAAAACAGAAAAAGAAAATCAACCAAATTAAGAAAAAAAGAAAATCATCCCAATCATTAGGTCATGAAAGCATATATAGCCAAAAAACATGAGTGGAAATTAGTCTAGAATTTGTTGAGACCAGTACATAAAGATGGAGGTCATTTATGGAGGTCATGATACACAAAAATACAAAGGCATGAATATCGTACAGAAGTAACTACATCAGTCATTAAAACGCACGCGACACAAAGAAGTAAAACAATGGCACTGCCTGCAGCCACTGCCACCACCATCATTACCAAAATCACAAAGAAAGGAACTTAATCTGACTAAGCACAAGAAAGCACACACAAGTTATCCATTAACAAACCAACATCTAAACTAAATTCACAAATAGAATAAACAGTCAAGATTTACCTGAAACAAAAGAATTAAAAATGAAAAATCATTGTAAGAAACTGTTGCGGAAGCACTTGACTTCAAAAGACATACTTTTGATTGATGTCCAACAAAAAGAAAGTTCATCGAATAAGATGAAAGGTTGTTCAGGGTAGCTTTATTTTGAAGCAAAAGTATCAGTGATAAGCAGAGAAGAGGGAACTAATTTAAAAGTTACAGAATTTAAATTGAAGCCTAGAAAGAAGAAAACTCGAAAGGGGGAATCTCTAAGAATATCATCAATGGACTCTCTCTCTCTCTCTCTCTCTCTCTCAAGCAAACAATCAGTATAATTGTGCCCAATTCACTACTACATAAGCAGATGCTATGAAAAAAACAAATCTACATCTCATATCTCTGATTGCTTCCATCAACAAAACAAACCAAAAGAACAGATAAATATATAGAAAACCCATGTCTAAACAATCAAAACCCAGATATCAAACTCAAAACCCATCAAATTCACATCAATTCAAGTACAAAACAGAGTGAAACCAATCAAAACCTCTGAAAAACATACACCTACAGAGATCACAACCGCCAACAACAACAAATCAAGCACGATTCACCCAATTCAGAAACAGGGAATCCAGAAATAAACCGATTTGATTCGATTCAACCCAAAATCAAATCCAAAAAGACTTAGCATCAGAAAGCTGATAGCTTTAAGACAAGGGAAAAGTGATAAATTATAAATTAAGATTGATTAAAAGAAAATAATTTAAAATAATGTTGTGGGTCTTTGGTGTACCTCAGAGCTCAAGTCAATTGTATGGAGGCTGCTGAATAACTCGGAGAAGATCCGAGTGAGTCTTTGTAGAGAGAGAAAGTGAAACTTTTAAGAGAGAGAGAGAGAGATTACAGGTGGATAAAGGGCGAATCCGGATACGGAGGGATTAGTAGCTAGCTGCTGCTGGTTCCATGCAAAAGAGCACGCAGAAAGACAAGAGTTTGTGTGTGGACAGTGGAGCCCACGTAGGGCATTGTCCAACTTTTTAAGCTTGCACTGACACACAATAAGACATTGTTGAAGAGGCGTTATGGGTTGGATTTCTGTGCCCGTTGTGAAAACCATAATTATAGTCCCAAAATATAATTTCAGAGAAATTGCAAATATAGTATAGCATACAGTATAGAATTATTTTTAGCATAATTTTGATATATAATAAGAGTTGTACAAAATATATGAAAAATGCATAGACCTCCTCTTGTTGGAGACCTCCACAGTCCTTTAGATCTCAATCATTTATGTATATATTGACTCATTTATATATGTGTGAGATTCATACTATAAATGATTGAAATTCAAAAGGATTGTGAAGGTCTTTCAAAAAATGAGTCTCAATCATTGTTGTAAATATATGCATAAATTTATACTTTACATGTAAAAGAGTTACACTATTATAAAAGAGTAATGATTCATCCCCCCTTTTCCCCTCACCCCCTTTGACCCCCTCTCTCTCTCATTGGTTACCTTTTCTTTTTCTTTTTCTTTTTTTTCCTGCTCCTCCAATCACCCCCTGCCACGTGGCAAAGGGGTGAGGGGGTGACCCCCAAAAGGGGGTCCCAAACATTATTCATTATAAAAATATATTTTTTTATTATTGCTTCACTGGAAATGTAATTTTTTCAAATTTCTATTACATTTTTTAGCAAACTTGAATTGATGTGGCATGTGGGTTCTACACTAATGTGATTGTTTGATAGAATTTTTTGTATTCCTAACATTGTTTTTATGCAAAAGTGGTATTCAAATTCAACAAATTGTATTCAGATAAATTTACAAATTAGTACGACGGAAGTTTTTGCGGCATAGAAAAATAAGAAGAGGAGGAAGAGATGTTGTTGCAGTGGCAACAAAATTAGGAAAAAAAAAAAAAAAAGATGAGGAAGTGTGGCGACATTGGCTGCTGCAGGTGAAAAAAAAAAAAAAAAAAAAAAAAGACTATCTAAGAGTGAAATGAGCTAAGGAAGGTTTAGAAGTGTAAAAATGGCCTGCGACTGGAAATTGGCCAGAGCTTGAGCCCAGCCCGAGCCCTTGGGCTTGGGCCATCATTTTGAAGCCCAGACCGGCCCATGGACCCGCTTAAAGCCCACTCAAGGGCCAACTCGAGGCCTAGCCTGCCCAAGGCTCAGTGTTTTTTTTAGTGAAAAATAATAAAATTTTGATAAAAAATATTTAAAAAACAAAAAAAAAATGGTCAGGTCCGCCCAAGCCCAAGGCCAGGCCCACTGAAGGCCCGATTACCCCTAGGTCTATGCCTGGGCCTAATTTTTTGGCTCGTGGATCAGCTCAGCCAAAATTTTGGCAGGAGCCTACGAGGTTAGGCTAAGCAGGACCAAATTTACACCCCTAGAAAGGGTCATTACCATCATAGAAGGGTTGGATGAGGTCACCGAATGTTGGGGTAGAGGCTGTCAAAGTTAGGTGCAATAGTGGGATTGAAAAAGAATAAATGGGATTATAGTGCTTGTTCAAAGAAAAAAGAGAGGAAAGTAATTTTGAGGTGTACAAGTTCAAAGAAATAGAGAATCTTAAGAATTAATGTGGACGCTAATAGCAACTCTCTTTTAAAATTGTGGAATCCATTACTAAATTAACAAAAGAGCCCTTATTTTTCTCTTTCTTCTTTTTATTCTCTCTCTTACTCATTTCCTTACAACTTTTGACTATCTACTACCATTGCAAATCCCTCCTTACTACTTATGACTTCCTCTTCATCACCACTACCATTCCCATTGCTACCCTCTCTTGCCACCTCCAATTACTTCCATACCCATCCATCCGCCATTGCCACTGTTGTCGTTTTCAACCACTCCTAGTGCCTCCTTCCCACTCCTTTCTTTCCCATCGTGACCCCACACTCCGTCCATGTTGTGAACGTGTTTAGGGAAAATATAAAATATACACAATTGTTAGTGTTAATTGCGTTTGATGTAAGTGCAAACTATGTAAGGTCATTACACTCGTCACTTCGTATTTATACATATTTTGCACTTACAAATGAGCATGTGTCTCAATAATAGAGTAAATCATGTGGGGTCATGAGAAAAAAGGACTAGAGGATGGAATGGCTGTAGGGGCTAGGGTTCGAAAGGAGAACTAGTAGTTGAGTAGGGATGAAAAGGATAGAAGTGATGAGAGAGTGATAGAGGGTGGTAGTGGTTGCAGCAATGATAGAAGAATGTGGAAAAGGGACTAGGAATAATAAAGGGAAAAAGGTAAAATAAAGGAATTGTGCATGATCACAAAGGGTAAATAAGGGGCTGAGGGTGTTGGAGAAGGGTTTTGTAATGTTTTTTTTTTTTTTTTTTTCACATAATTTACATCAGTAAGAAGTTAGTTGATAAAATGTTAGTAGGAGAACAGAAGAATGCAAAAAGTATCAAACTACTATGCATAAAATTTGACCCATAATGTTACATCATAAAATGATACTGTACAATTATTAGACTAGAAGCCTTGGTTCAATGATAGGGTTAATCTTTTACTTTTCATTTTGAAATTGTATCTGTTTTAATACCATTTTTTCCCCTTCCAATTTTACAGTTGAAGTTCACTGTGTTTTTAGTTACTCTTTTTAAACCCTTCCCATTTTGATGTTGAAACTGTACAATTACATTTAATTATATATCTAATTGCCTCTCAAATCATCATTTTTCACTTTAATATTGAATGTTTAGATTTAATTACTTCATCCGTCCTAAAATATTAATCTTTTATTTTATTTTTCATTGTCCTAAAATATTAGTCTATTTTTAAAAATTAAAAACTAAAATAATACAAATTTCTTATTTTGCCCTTCTTTTAAATTCATTACAGCACAAAAAATACAATTATAACAATTGATATTCTCAAAAAAAAAAATGTACCATCAAAGGGTAATTTTAAAAAATTAATATTTTAAAGTGAAATAATTGTACTATCAAAAAAAGTTAGATACCTCAAAAGGGACTATTATTTTAGAACAGAGGAAATATATATATATATATATATATTTTATATTTGATTCATATAAGATATTACAATAAAACCCACTGAATTAGAATCATAGAAATAAAAATTAAATACAATTTTTACAAAAAAACTCCCAAAGTAAGAGAGAATGTCTCAATTAATACACATGAAATAAGATCTATATGCAAGTATAGAGATTCAAATTACTGACCTCCTAATGAATTACAGTTTTGACCAATCAAATTAATCCCGTTAGAGTTACGGTGTTAAAAATCATCTACTTTAATGATTTCCAAGACAGTATTATCTAGCTAGTTGAAAAAAAAAAACCAAGGCAGCTACGAGAACCACACAAAAGGACACCCAAAAGACGTGTCAAATTTGGCAAGTCGTAATTTTATTTGTACACCATATTTGATTTCAATACATGTTATTTATTTAATTGATCTAATTTTTTTTAATAAAATACACAAAGTGTTCAATAAAATTAATAGTTTTAGTCAGTGGGTGGAGTCAGAAAATTAGATTAGATGGAGCACTTATTATTTATAATTTTTTGTTTAAAAAACATCATGAGCAATTAAGATAACCATAATTTTATGAGATAAATTTAAACATAAAAAATTACATATTCATTATTAATAAGAACAAACTAAAATTCTATAATATAGTGGAATAACTCGGTGTGGGATGATGATGTAAGTTTGTAATTTTAGCACAAAAAATTATGGATCAAAATTCCTAATTTTAAAAAATAAAAACACATCATTTATAACACAAATTATTATAAAATCTATTTAATTTTATTTGAAAAAAAAATATTAAAGAGATGATATTGCTTATAAATGATGTGTTTTGAATGAAAATTATCAAATAGTTTTAGAGTACCATATGATGTTACCTACGTGATACTCAAAGTATAGAAAATCACAAATCACACTAAGTGGTATGTCAACTACTTGAAAATAATGAGTTCATTATATCCAGTCTATAATATTTTTTACTACACTATTGATTTAAACTACTTTATAAATAATACCACATATTACTCCCAAGGTATCAAACAATTACTTGTTGTGAACAATATAATAAATCATTAACTAAAAAAGATATTAACAAAAAAAAGAGAATACATTTTATACATGGCAATAACAAAAAAAAAAAGATTCAAAATTGAGGGCGGCACGTGACCACCTAGCCCTATGCTGCCTCCGTCCTTGGTTTTAGCCATCAAAATGAGACATGTGGTGGGCTCCACAGATCCAAATAGCCCCTCTAGTCTAGATTTTGGACTAGAGGGAATCCTCTGCATACAAATATTTGTATTTTGTTTAAAAATTGATATCTAAATGACACAAATGATGTATACTGAAACAAAAGTATGGTGTGCAAATAGAATCACCCGTCCATTCTGCAGTAAAATTTGGGTTAAATTACATATATACCCTTTATGATTTACCAAAGATATAATTTTTTCTTCACATTTGAAAAATTGTGTCACTCCTTAAAGTTTCAATCACTTAATAAATAGCCATTTCGTTCATCAATTGTAGGACCATTTGGGAACATATAAAAAAAAGTCAAAAGTCAATTTTTAATCTATTTTTAATCACGTTACCTCTCACATAAAAAAAATTTAAAAAATTAAAAAGTCAATTTTTAATTATTTTTTCAAAACACTCTCGTTTGATTGAAATAACAAAGTGTATGACATAAGAAAAAAAAAATTGAAAAATAAATATCAAACACCTATATTAGTTTTATTAAGTTAAACACTTCATTTCTTTTTCCTTTTTCCTATTTCACCTTCTTTGTTCTTTATTTTCTCTCAATAAGTAATTCCATTCTGCCCAACTATCCCGCCACAACATCTTGCTTTCAATCAGTGCCACTAACATTATGTTAAAGAATCTTCACTGTATTGGGAAAGAACAAAATTATGTTCGAGTACTACATACCATATCGAAACAGAATAAATAAAAATAAAATATGAAATATCATATTCTATTTTATTACTAAAACAAAACAGAATTTGAAAAAAAAAATTAAAATGAAATGAAACAAGAAAATTGAAAAAATACTTACAGAATTATTTTTTTGAAAAAGATCAAGTTTGGCGTTTAACACTGTTTCTTTATGACAGATTCGTCCTCCCTACAGTGTTTTCTGAATTTGAACGTCTATCTCTCAGGATGAAATGATTGACGACAAATAGTAGCAACACTGCAAACCGAATGCTCAACGAGCACACTTTGTGTTTATACACTCTCTTAAAGAAAACTAATGCAGAAAAAAAAAATTCAGGAAGGAAAAGTAGAAAAAGGCACAAAAATTGAAATCCTATAACAAATGGAGGACTACTTATTTATAAAAGAGATGATGGTTGTTTAGGACAAAAAGAAAAGGAGTGTGACTTTTCGGACCAAACTATCAACTTTCAGAACCATTGGAGTCAGTTTGGAAATAAGTTTGAATCATGAGCAAAAATATAAATTTGTAACGTTTAAGAATTTAATTTTCAAAAAATAAATTCAAAACTTTCTGACTCAAAAAGATAAGCAATCGGCCAGACAACACCAAGTCCAACCTTACACCTCACACTCATGCCCAGGCCCAGGAGTTCGGATCCCCTCCTTAACTTCTCTCCTTAATTTGCTTCGTGCAACGGTTGAGATTCAGCCCAGATTGAGCCAAGGGAAATGGGCGGCTCAGATCAATTCATTAAAATAAAAAAATTCAAACCAAATTTTTTACTGAAGTGTGAAAGATGAGAGACTATCATGCTGTATCCTCACCCTTACCCTTACCCTCTTCTCCTCCATCTCACCCAACCCATCTCATCGGCGACCCCATCTCACAGGCGACCCTATTTACGATAACCCACTTCTAACAATGACCCTAATGGCCACTCTATTGCCTGAAACAAGGGCCTGAAGAAGAAGATCTTTCAATTCCTTCCAAAGTTTCCCATAACTAGGTTGCCAATGCATATATATATATATATAATTACAATAAATTGAGCAAAGAGACCGAGAATCCATCAAGATCTTTTCCCATATTATACACCAAAGCTAGTTTCAACTGCTTGATTTCACATATCTTACAAAGCAGAGAGATCAAGAGAGTGATAGATATAGATTCCCATATATATATATATATGTATATATATTTATTGAGAGAGAGAGAGAGAGAGAGAGAAAGAGATGGTGGAACACGTATAGAGAAAGAGAGGGGGGGAAGAAATAAGCTTTTGTTAATTTTGTTTTCTAAGATTTTGATTTATTTTTTTTTTGTAAAATTTGAATTATTGTTTGGCATTTGATCAAAACTCTAGAAATCTGGATTTGATGATTTTTTTTCCCCCCCTTCAATTACTCCAAGTTATAGGGAGGCTTAAAAGTAGCAACAATGGCCAATGGACGATGGTCACCGTTGAAAAATAGTGGACGGTGGTTGCCGTTGGACAAACAGCGATGGTGGTTCGTCGATGCATATCTATTTCCCTCTCTTTCTTTTATTTCTCAACTCTCTCTCCCCTCTTTCACACTTCAAGCAAAAAATTGGTTTGAATTTTTTTTTTTTTAATGAAATGATCTGAGCCGCCCATCTCTCTTGGCCCAATCTGGGCCGTTCCCAGTAGGAAGCCAAGTAGAAAAAGAAAGGAGAGGATCTGGACTCCAGGCCCAGGCCCAATCTGGCCCGGACAGTGTGTGTATTTGTTTTTGGGTTCAATGAGTGTAACCCGTTTTGCCCATAGCCTTCCCCTCCACAAAACTTTATGCTCCTTGGGGCCCACCCCAATGTTCAAACTCAAGGTTTATAAATCCTGACAATGCTTGCCTAGCCCAGTAATATGGGACAAGCTTTTCTTCATTCCTTATGGAAAATCCACCAAGATACCATTTTCAAGGTGCTCATTTTGGCATCGATTTTTCATTCACCCAATGATGTTTTTGAGCAATCAAGTGTATGATGTAAATCACTACACAGTAAAGAACGCGTTGCCACCTAGACCCGCCAAATTTAGTGCATGGGTCCCACCTCTATTATAGCCCAAAGTTAAGGAAAAAACCTATATTTTTCAAAACCATTTCTAACACATTATTGTCTATAAGTATTTTGTATGTCGCCGAAGAGGATTATAGAATATTGTGATAGTGTAGAAAAAAGAATTTGATGATGGCTGAAAATGAAACTAGTATGATAATTTTATTTTGGTATTAGAAGATATTTGAATAATTTTTTGGGTAAAACACCAATAAATCCCAAATTTAGGTTTTATAAACCATTTAGTCCTGCCTTTTTTTCTTGTGGACTAATAAGTCCTATTTCAATGTAAAAGACCCTTTTTATAGGGGTGAGCATGGTCCGGATTGGACCGGATTGGGGTAAAACCAGGACCAATCCGTTATCTACGGTTCCTGAAAAATTGGAACCAATCCAATCCGTTGAAATCGTGGAACCAATCTGAACCAATCCATTTAAACACGGATTGGATCGGTTTAGGACCACGGATTCACATAATTAAATAATATATATATATATATATATAACACTTTAATTTCATAAAAATATAAATATAGTATTATATTAGTTCCACAATAGTAACATGTCTTTCTATAATAGCGATTTACTGTTTTAGAATGTAAACAACCATAAGAAAACTGGTTCCACCATAAGTATTTAGATCATTGCAAATCAAAACTAAAAACTAACAAACAAAAGTAATAAAAGAAGATACTATGTGTGTTTAGGTTTGTGTTTAGGTTATATATGGAATAAGCAAAGATACTATGCGGGAGGGTCTATAATAAAAATATAGACTATTTGTATACGGTTTGGATCGATTCCAATCCGGAACCAATCCGCAGACTACGTATTTTTAATCCTTCAATCCGGAACAGAACCACGGATTCAAGAAACAAATCCAAACCTATCGGATTGGACTGGACTGGATCGGATTACAGATTTTACGGATTCCTTACTCAGCCCTACCTTTTTATACATTGGCCTACCATATGGTTTTCGGAAATGTAGGGGTAGAAAGGGGGTGTAACCCGACTTTCCGCGCTCCTTTTGAAAGGCAAATAACCCTACAGTTCGGACTTCACTTGTGGTTCCGAATCTGATTTCATAAGTGCAATGTGAAATAGTGAAAACACAAAGAGAGTCCAAATTCAGCAATTCTTTTTGAAAAATCAAGTTTGAATCAAATGCCAAAAATGGACTGCTTTGCCAGATTACAAAGTCGCCACCTAAATATTTTTGAAAAATTTAGGAAACTCGAGACTCATACCAAAGGCCATTAGTCCGTCATCACCAAAGTGTCTCGGCTTGGGAACTTAGGTACGAGAGGGGAAGGTCATGAATTGAGCACTCCACTCGCCCGATCAAATATCAGCCTCTACTAATTATGATGTGTTTTTTATTTACATTATATGCTCTTATTCTGATTTATTAGCTATTTTTATTATGTGATGCGCACACAAGGTATAGACTAGTTTGCAAGATTTGGAATACTTGATTTCATGTGTTTGTTTCAAAATTGTTTTGTGGATTTGCCACTTGAAAAAGTGGGTTAAAATGGACAGTAATCAAGCCATCCCAATTTAAGCAACTAGCCTTCATCCACAAGCATTCAAACCATTATATCATTTAAGCAATTAGCCTCATGGTATTCATGTTTTGATATAGCAACACAAACATTCGATGCAAGATGCTAAGAAATAAAAGCTCACTTAGTACTCTGAGCCAAAACAGGTGAAGGAATTAAAAAAATATGCATGTTCCTAACTTATGCAATATGACTAATCCAACGCACACATTATGTATTTTATAGGCTCGGCTATGAGCATGGCATATGATTGCATTCAAGACATGCAAGAGAGCACGTATTCAAGTAATGAATTTTGAACATCGATATTGGGTTAACATGATGAGCCGAGCCTTGGATGCATGCAAGACAAATGAATGCGAAGCATAAGAATGCTAATGAAACATAATGTCCTATACTAACTATCATGAGCAAGTAAGTAAAAGGAAAAAAGACATGGGGTTAGAAGATATACAACTTATTACATAATTGCCCTCGTGCAAGAGGGTGCAAATCAAAGTCTGAAAGTCCAAATTAAACTAATTATTACAAAATCGAATAAATAAATTAAACGAGGCTAATTAACTAGCTAACTATGCTATTACAACAAGGATAGCCACGATAAACAAACTCGCAATTTAAACTAATTAACTACAACAATTACAAATGAACAAGGTTAATTATAATAACGATTGATTACAATAATGATAATTAATTACAACAATAATAACTAATAATTTAATCATCAAACGATGATGCATAAGGATTTGCATGCGCAGAACAGCCCTGTCTGCCCAAACTATTCTGTTTCACCTTCAACCACTACTTTCTGTTTTCTGCAAAAATACACTGCTAACCAAACATTGAGGACCGGCCATGCCTTATTGAGACCCAGCTGGGTCCACAGAGGGCCGGCCGTGCCTTAATTTTGTGCAAAACCCTATTTTTGTGATCTAAAGTGAAAACAGTGCAAATAGAGTTGTTCAAGCTCTGTTTGTCCCTTCCTTCCTTCTTTGTCATGGGAAAGCCTCGAGAGAAAGTTAGAATTATTTCCAAAATCATCAATGAGCAAGTTGATTGCTTGATGATTTCGGATACAATTTTGGATAAAAATCAATGAATGCAATGAATATGACCACTTCTCCCTTTTTATCATGGAATGAACTCAAAAAAAGGAAGTAGAGATGTCTTAAGGGTCATCAAAACACCATGAATTAGCATATGACCACTCTTGACTCGATAAACTTGGCATAACGTCCGGCCAAGCCCAAGCAATATGACTCATTTTCTTTATATGTGTTGGTTGCTTTTAAACCAATTCTCTTAGTCATTTCCATTCTTCAGTCCATTTGTCCGAAGTGATGATTAAGTCCTCTAAAAAGAGAGAAGCGTCAAACGGGATGTAATTCTCAACATGAAAGAGAGATTATGCCGTTGACAATGAATCTTCGTAGAGATTAAGCCATCAAGCGTGAATCTCTAGTTCATGTGTTGAATAACCGTCAACCGATTGAAACAACTCTCAAATGAAAAAAAAGGAATGACAAGTTGATTCTTAAAATGAGGTCATTAACATGAAAGTTAGACAAAGAAAGGCTAAGAACAATACAATACAAGCTATGTACAAAGACCAATGCTACAACAAAGGAACTAATCAAAGCTCGAATTAATTAAATAGATTAGGATAGCCCTAAAACTATCACGACCCAAACCCGCCCCTATAGGTTTAGCGTCGTAACCGGCCAGTAATCTTTGAATTACCAAAGGCCTCTGAACAAAATAACATATAATCAAGGGGCTACGGAAACAAATATACAAAGTACAACGCCTGTGCAGACATACATAGGACAAAATAATTTTAAACTTTATAAGCATACACATGACGTCACATAGATACAACAATTATATATAACCCCATATACAGATAATTAAAAACAAACTGTTCACAAAACAAGAGAGATCAAAGTTTTGAACTTTCAAAAAGACATGGCTACATGGCTTGACTCGATTCGGAACCTCCTTGAGAGGCGCAAAGGGTGGCAATCAAAATAGAATTTTAGGCCATGAACTTTGGCCCTGATCACATGCATGGTCACCTACATACATAATATAAATAGTGAACGGGAGACCAGTGAATAATAACAGAGTAAAGGATTTAGATGAATGATGCCCATCACAATTTAATTTCAAGTCTTTTACTGAGCAGAAACATAATCATGCTTATATACAGAAACAGAATCATAGTTACATTCTTATCTTGAGTGGTGTATCCATTAGCATTAAACATATCTCTTTGGTCAAGCTTATTAAGTTCCACATTGGAACCTCCAGTATCGGGTAACATATCTCATACATGAGCCATGGTATTATTTTTCCCATGCGAGGGCCTCATGACCATAAGCTACAGTATTATGTCCCTTGGGTGAGGGCCTCTGCTAAGGATACCACATAAGCATTTCAAAGAAGTGGATCATCATTCATGTAATCATATAATAGCCTTTTGTATTATTTGAAAAACGGTTCATATCATTTCATAAAGTTCAGAAAGTATTTCATATCGAACATAGCTTTACTGAGTTATTACTCACATATAGTTGTATAGATAGCTTGGCAGCAAACCAATGGATCAACCGCTTACGGCGCGTGACCAACATCAATCGTAACAGATACATACATTGTAACGCATGCTTGATTTGTACATAACTCATTTCACTTGCTCTTTGTTTTTCTTCTCCTTATCCTCATTAGGGTGTCCTAATCTTGGCTTAGGAATGCCTATGATGCAATGAGGATGCCAAAATACATTGGAAAAACACTTGGTTAAATTTCTGAAAACAGAGTCCCTGCTCGAGCTTAGGTTTCTTCGCTCGAGCGGACAATGTGAATTCTGGAATTTCCAGAACTGCCTTTAACATTCAAAACCCAAATTCAAAACCACAAATCATATTCTTTTGGGCCAAAATTCAAGAAAACTTGTCTAAACTTGAAAAATATTGAGAATCAAAGATCATTTCATGAAATCAAAGCCCAAAAGTATGTCAATTGTGCAAAATTCAACTTGAAATGTAAGAACATGAGGTGAACATAACATGCATGTATTCACTTGAGTTCATAGCTCCCAAAACATGATCAAATGGAACACTTAGGTCATAAACATGATGAAGTCCTTGACCAATACCAAAATATGGACATGCAAGTGAAAATTCTTGATGAACCACTTACAAATCTTAGTGAATTATGCATGCATAGTTGAATTCTTTCTATATTCATCTTCCTTAGCTTAAATCATGACTTGAATCTTTATATTCTTTTGAATTCTTACATTAGACATCTTAAATACACAACCAAAGGGTTGAATTCTTACCTTAGTTCTCCAATCTAGCTCCAAATGGTGAATTCACTAAAATCCCATACTAAACCTTTAAATCCAAAGCTAATTCCTTTCACTCTCTAGTATTTCCTTTTTTATCACAATTCTCACATTTTCTCTCTCTCTCTCTCTCTCTCTCTCTCTCTCTCTCTCTTTCTACGTTTTTGAGCTCAAATGATGAGGAAATGAAATGTAAAATGTATGCAAAATGGTGGTAGTGGCTTTAAGTGGGCTTACTTAGGAAAATTAATTAAGTTAAGTTAAGAATAACTAAGAGAGATCATTTATTCTAATTATTTGATTCCTAATCGAATTTCAATTGAACCTTCTACAAAATTCTAAAAATTCTAACTAACAGATAATTCAAGTCAATTTTGCAATCGGATGTCGATAAGGCCTTCGATTTACAGAACATAACAGAAATTCAAACAGATATGTCTACGACGAATAGATAAAAACACAAATAATGCAACACATATGCAATTAATTTAAAATTTAATCTTAATAACTTATTAGGCATATTAAATCATGGATTAACGTTAATCTTGGGTTGGGGTTGTTACAAAAATAGTCTCTAATAAGCCAAAACAGTGGCTGAAAATGCAAGAAAAGAACTCAAAAAGCTAAACAAAAAATAAAGACAATGAAGTTATGTAAGCAAAAACAAGAAGGGGTGGCCAACCCCTCCAATTTCAAGACTTCAAACCATGTGTTTTGGCCTTAGTTCAACTCTAAAAATCAGTTCAAAAATCAAAGGAAAAGAGTGTAAAGGAACCAAGGGTTAAGCTATGAAGATAGGTGCAAGTAAGGGTGTTAACGTTACCACATTTGGTAGCTTATCCAAATCTAAGTTCCAACACTTAAAATGAATGCAAAATAACCCAAGAATACAAGAAATAGATATAAATGAAATAAGTAAAAGCAAGAACAAGAGTTGCAAGCTTATACCTCTCAAAATGGAGTAAGCTTTGGTTAATGATCAAACTTACTCTTGAGACACTCTCAAACTTGAATTATGTTTCTCAAGGGTCAACCAAGGCTCTAAGATGATGAGTCAAGGTTGTGTATGGCGTATATAGATGATACAAGGAAAGTAGGTTAGCTCAAAGATAGCTTATAATGAAAGAATGAGGAAGAATGAGCTCTCTCTATGTGTATACATTTTTTCTCAATTGTTCAACCCTCAAAACAAAGGTATATGGTCGTATTTATAGAATTTGAGCAAGAAATATCATAAATATCTTCATAAATGGACAGCTGGTGGCCTTCTGCCCAGAACAGTGTTTCTCGCTACTAAAGCCCGGCTGGCCCTCAATAGCCACAGCCGACCCTCAATGAGCCACGGTCGGGCCTCAATGAATTCCCCTGTTTTCTGTTTCAGCCTCAACACAGGGTGACTTAAGGTGTACAAATGAATTTCTTGGGTACAATCAGTAGGAATATGAAAGGTTTGGGGTTGTTTGGAAGCTTAAACAAGGCTCCTTCGTTGAGACCTCGAACCATACATAATACCACTTTCATCATCGAGTGTACCGACGAAAGTGCTCAAGCCTTGAAGGCGATCAAAAATGGGGTGTCCACAGGGGGTTTTGGTGATATTGATTTTATAAATTTGTACAAAAGCCTACTATATAGTTTTTGGGATTTCCCTCCCTACTGATCATTCTAGAAAAGATGTAGATGGCAACATTTGGGGATGACAATGTTACTCTATAAAATGTTCTTGCAGTGTTCAATGATTTGGGAATGTTAGATTGGTATTCATAGTTGCCTCAAACAACATTCGGCTTTCCTCCCAAACCCTAGAAATACAACACTTCACTTGATATGTTGTAACATTGAATCGTCAGAAGCGAGTAGGGCTGTGTAAGTTTGCTATTTTTGTTACCATTCGCGTCGTGACTGCCGAAGACGTGAAGTTAACCCCCACCCATCGTCGGCACCTTTGATTGTGTAGGTGAATAATGGTATCGGGTATGTGTCATCCGACTTCTTATTCCACTAGTTATTATGGATCATCTCATTAGAGCGTTTGAGTATATTTGGTCAATGTTAAAGTATGTGCGTCTATATGATGGGTAGTTAGCGATGTTTGTTCTTTGTCTTTGACGTTGTTTGATCATAATGTTTGGGTGGCTTTAGATTTGAGAAGGGGTATAGTTGTGGAATGTTTGGGTTATATTCTAGTAATGTTACAATTGAGGAAAACCTCTGTTTGATGTTGAGACAGTGTGTGTGTTGTGTGATCATAGATTGCTGTCAATTTGATGGTAGTGTCATTGTAGAGTTTGTTATGTTAAGTTGTTGTATTGACACAATGTATCCCCTGTTTTTACAATTGTATATGTGGCTGCAATTTTGTGAAGTGCGTATAATGTCTTTGGGTAGTGGATCTTTATTCGTAGTGTCGGTAAGTGGTTAGGTTCTATTTCTACTGTAGTTACAATTGTATACATAAATGTAATCATGTGTTACCTGTTCGCAAAATGTATGTTAGTAGACATTACACATAGTGGTACATCAATTGTTTGGAATGACATTTAAGTTCATGGTGACATAAATGATTTCAGTAAGTCGGATCATCCAGATATAGTTGAGTCGCAATTCATTTGGAGTTATTAATTACATCTGTGAATTCGTGAATGTGTTGTGGCTAGTGTACATGTTCTTGTAATACAATGGCAGTTGTGTTGAATAAGCGGACAAATTTTAAATGGTGGGGTCATTTTTTGGTGAAGATGGACATAATTACTTTGGTTTTGCATTGTACGATATGTCAATGTTTTGTTAATGGTTAATGGCATACATGTACGTGTTTGTAAGTGATCACCGTGTTGTATATTATTTGTTAGTACTGATGTCGATGGTGTTTCAAGTTGTTATGCTCTGGTGGTTGAGGTTTCAGGTGTGACTATATTTTTTTTTTTACATTTGTAATGTGTATTGCATGCTATAGTTTCATCGGTACCAACTTAAGCAAGTACATGATATTGTGTAATGGTCATGGTAATATCTAGGATGGGCAGTTCATTGTTTTTAATTTTTTTTTTCACTGGTGGCAGATGGCCTAATAATGTATAAGTAACAATGTTGTAGGTAGTGCATATAGTGTAGTGTGCAAACATAAGATTGGTGGGAGAATGCTGCATTCAAATTTCAGCAGCCAAACGTCAACCTGATTACCTATTCCAATTTGTTTCATCAAATTCCACATTGTTGTTGTATACGTTACTAATTTTGGGGTTTGTTTCATCATTGCATCCCCTGTGTTCTTAATGTAATGTGCAATGCTATATTTGGATAAAATTATGTTGTGAAGATTCAATGTTACATTGAAGTCACACTGTATGTGTAAGAGTATGTTGGGTATTCTGTTGTTTCTTGTTGGTACGGTGACGTGTGTAATAACATCACAGTAATTAGAATTTTGTTGGTATGAGTTATGATTATTATTTTAGGAGTGAATCATGTATGTGTAGACGCGCTCGTGTGGGGCCTCATGCTACAGTTCGGACTCGATTTGTGTCACGGTTCTTAATCTGAACCAAAGAGTCCAAATCTGGCAAATCGTTTTGAGAAACAGATTTTTGAAAAAGTAGTGCCAAACATGGACTGCTTTGCCAGATACAGAGTCGCCACCTAAATATTTTAAAATGGGAGAATTTAGGAAACCCTGACTCGGTGCCGAAGGCCACATGTCCGTCATCACCGGAGTTGTCTCGGCTCGGGAGCTTGGGTACGATCGGGGAAGGTCAGCTATGAGCACCCCCTTTCGCCCAGTCCGAAGACCGGCCTCTACTAACCGTGATATCCAATTTTGAAAACGTTACGTGTTCTTCAACCGGTTATTAGCCTAGAATTACTATGTTGTGCGCGCAGCAAACAAGTATAGACCAAATCACCCAAATTGGAACAAAACATTTCATGTTTGTTTTGAAAATGGTTTGCTACTCGCAAGTAGGCTAAAATGCAGATTTTGCCACCCTCAAGTGGGCTTCTAGAAAAGATGATTTTGCCACTATCTAGTGGGCTTAAAACTCACAGTTTTAATGCATTATTCCAATTTAGGTAATTCAACCTCCATCCACAGGCATTCAAGCAGTTATATCACATAAGCATTTAGCCGCATGACAAGCATACTGTCATGTTAACATTCACGCACATGCGGGATGCTAAAGCATAAATACTTACATCGTACTCCGTGCCAAAACAGTAAACTAGTTAGCAAAACATGCGTGTCCTAGTTTATGTCAAATTGACTAATGCAGCACATACAGGATGCAATTAGATAGGCTCGGCTAACCTAAGCATGGCATATGAAATGCGATCAGTTGATGCACGTATTCAATTTGGAATTGAAGTACAAATGCAGTTAGCGTGATGTACCGAGCCTAATGCATGTCAACAAATGCATGAATGCACGCATGCATAGCATAAGGTATGCTAAAATAAATGTGCCCTAATCTACCATCATAAGCAGGTAAATAAAAGGGAAGAAAGAAGTGGGGTTGGAAGACATACATCACACGCACGCACACTTATTACAAGTTTCCCCTCGCTCGGAGGGACCCAAAATAATAATACAAATTAATTAACTACGCAAGCTAATTAAATATTACAAATTGCTTAATTAATTAACAAATTAACTAAACTAAATAAAAACAGTAAACCGCCTCGGGGCGAGGGCCAGATGCAACACATGCTCGGGACTGGCTCGGAATCACACTGCCATGCATAGTTTGCCTCTGTTTTCCCTGCTCTGCTCCTCTGAAAACTGCCAAAGTCTCAGGGATGCCTCTCAGGACACTGGGGGATATCATCGGCTGAGTAGAATTTCAACCGGCAGTAGCATGTAGTCACCGGCACAAAATAGATCCACCGGCCATAGATTGACTGCCGGTCGGCACTAAATACTGCCGGCCGGCAATAAATTCCTGCAGAACCTGCAACTCACAGCAGCAGAGGGCAAAATCTTGCATGGCAATGCAATTCAAACAATTTATGCACCAATCACATTCCTTATCATGTTAATGACTCAAAGGAGGATGTGCCCCGATTCTCGGACCACCAATCACGCATTTCCATGCATGATGGCCCAAAGAATCAAGTGTGCAACTTCAATTTCAAAATGCATGCAAGCCAAATAAACACACAAGGAGGCCTAACCTCTATCATACTCATCTCAAGAGGCAAGGTGATGCATGCAAGATGCAATGCAACTTAGGCATACGAGCTAAGGATGCAACATGCCGATACAAGCAAACATGCAAGATGAGCATGCAAATAAGCAAATGATGGTCTTAAACATGAATTAGGCAGCTCTAGTTAGGCCCAAAACAGTGGCCAATGGAAGAAGATGAAGTGCCTCGAAATGCGTGCGCACGGGCACGCAAACCGAGGCAATGGCATATGCAATGCAATGGCTAAAATGGCATATAGAATGCAACATGGACTTATACTAACATGAGAGAGCCTCAGCCACACTCACATGAGAGGCCGATGGATGAAAATGAAGTGCCTCGAAATGCGTGCACACGGGCACGCAAACTGAGGCAATGGCATACGCAATGTAAATGACATGAAAATGTGATATGGGCTTACACTAACATGAGAGAGCCTCAGCCACACTCACATAGGATGCCGGTGGATGAAAATGGAGTGCCTCGAAATGCGTGCACACGGGCACGCAAACCGAGGCGATGACATACACAATGCGAATGACATGAAAACATGATATGGGCTTATACCAACATGAGTGAGCCTCAGCCACACTCACATAGGATGTCGATGGATGAAAATGAAGTGCCTCGAAATGCGTGCACACGGGCACGCAAACCGAGGCAATGGCATACGCAATGCAATGGCATGAAAAATGGAAAGCAATCATTCTAATGGAATTTCAGCACTAAAATATGGGGGAAAACAGTCCCGAAATGAGGCGAAATGATACCAAATGCATGGAATAGTCCCGAAATGCGAATTTAGGCACCCGAAATGGCCTATAGCTATGCAATGCGTGCACAATATGGACATGAAGTGCAAATACAGAAGCTAGGCAGTCCCTAAATAGGCATTTTTTCAGTTATGAACATGGTCAAACAGCAAGCATAGGTAGAGCAACAATGGCATGCAAAAATGAGGGTCAATAGAGGGGTATGAAGCAAGTGGTATATGCAAAAGCCAAACCGAAAAATGTCCTTCTACAACATTGAAGAGGGACCAAAAATATACACATTTACAGTTCATGGCAGCCCCGAAATCAGTATACAAACATGCTAGAAATGCAATGCAAAATGAGGCTCAAAAGTGGCTATAACATGAGGTATACAAAGCATTCACCAAACAAGAAAAGACCCTCAATAAAACATGTTAAGAAGGTCAAAATAAGGCCACTTTCAGTTCTGATCATGGTCCAAAAATAGAAAAATGATAGGCTAGTGAAGCATGCAAGAATATTGTCATACAAAGAGCTATTGAAACAAGTGTGAGATAGGGTTCTCAAAGAGGGTTGAGCCCTTCAACAAACATGTAGAATAGCTCAAAAAAGACCTAGTTTCAGTTAAGGTCGGAGCCTAAAACCGTAAGCAAATATGGCTAAGAAATGATACAAGAAAAAGCTCAAAAGAGAGGAAATGCTACTCACCCTTGAAGACCAAACTTTGATGGCTTCTTGGCTTGAGTTTGTGGCTCCTTAGGCTTTGAAGAACAGCCTCCAGCTGCTGGAAATGGAAGTGGTGGTGTTGTGCTATGGCTTGGTGTGTAAATGGCCAAGGATAATGGACTTTGGAGCTTGGAAGAGAGGGTTGAATGTATAGATATAGGGTTGTATGTATAATGCTCCAGCTGGTTTTCTTCTTCTCAAAATCCAACCTAAACAAAGGAGGAGGAGAGGTGCTTATATAAGCAATGCTAAGCTTCTAAGACAAGCTTCAAAGGGGCCAAGGGGTTCAAGGGGGGTGCAAGGCTTCTAGAGGAAGCTAAAACAGCTGGCCAAGCTTCTCCAAGAAGCTTGGCCAAAAGGTTCAAGCTTCTAGAAGGTTAGGGGGTTCAAAAGCTCACAAGGTGCAAAACAAACACACATGCACGTGGGGGATCAATTCTGTGCATTCCAGCTGGCACAGTTGGAATCCACTCAATCTGCAGAATGCTCCGGAAGGTCGTCGGCTAGCAAAAATTGCCGGTCACCACAATAAAGTGCCGGTCGGCACAATAAATGGCCGGTCGGCACAATAAATTGCCGGCCGGCACAAACAGAGTGCCGATGGGTGGCCGGTGAGGTCAAAAAAGTGCCGGTGGATGTCCAGATTGAAGCCCCGGAAGTTAGCTTTCCAATGGCGCAAACCTTGCATTAAAATTCCTCCTGTACAAAAAGTTATGCCCTTTTCCGTGAAGCCGCGCAGATTCGATCCAACCGGGATGATGCCCGACTTCAACTGATCATATCTCCCCCACCCGGACTTGGCTCTAGGAGATTCTTGAGTGAAAAATGAAGCCCCGGAAGTAAGATTTCCGATGGTGGTGGCCCCATAGCTAAACTCCAAGTGTACAGATAGATAAGCCTGATTCAGCGGGGGCTGCTCGACTCGCTTCTACCCGGATTCATGCCGAACTTCTCCCAAACTAGTTTTCTTCGCTCCTTTCCTCTTTTCTTCAACTCCAAAACCCTAAACAAAGTGTTTTGAAAGATTTGCCTCTCTTCTAGCCGAAGAAACTGATTCTTTGCCCTGCACATCTCTCAACACCGAGCAGACCATCAGTAGTGCCCAAGTCTTAAGGGCGGTCAAAAATGGGGTGTCTACAGTTGCCCCTCTTTGACAGAACTCGAAAGTCATAACAATGACGGGAGTGAATGTCAAAGCCCAGAGACGACCCATTTTTGACAAGGCCGAAGACTTGGACAAACAAACAAAATACCGATAAATAAATGGTTGTGCCCACAGGCTGCCTACGTATCCCTTTGCAAGGAATCAAACCAGCGTAGTTCAGGGGCAGGATGCAAATGATATGCAGGAAGACTTTGATAATTGGACTTATACGCCACGCGAAGCCAGTTTTGAAAGTTGGACTTATACGCTACGCGAAGCCGGTTTTGAGAGTTGGACTTATACGCTACGCGAAGCCGGTTTTGAAAGTTGGACTTATACGCTACGCGAAGCCGGTTTGTATTCAAAACAATGCAATGTACTAACAAGTACAAGTGAGGTGCGCAAGATAGCGCGATAGGATGCATGCAAGATGCAAGTGAGGTGTACAAAACAGTGCGATGCGCAGAACAGCGCGAACAACTTTGAAATGCACAAAACAGTGCGATGCGCAAAACGGCGCAAACGAATTTTGAAATGCACAAAAATATTGCGATGCGCAGAACAGCGCGAACAACTTTGAAATGCACAAAAATAGTGCAATGCACAAAACAGCGCGAACAACTTTGAAATGCACAAAACAGTGCGATGGATTGAAATGCACAAAACAGTGCGATGCGCAAAATAGCGCGAAGAAAATACAATGCACTAACAAGTGCAAGTAAGGTGCGCAAGATAGCGCGAACAAATGCAATGCACAAAATAGTGCGATGCGCAAAATAGCGCGAAGGAAATGTAATGCACAAAACAGTGCGATGCGCAAAATAGCGCGAACAAATGCAATGCACTAACAAGTGCAATTGAGGTGCGCAAGATAGCGCGAACAAATGCAATGCACAAAATAGTGCGATGCGCAGAACAGCGCGAAGAAAATACAATGCACTAACAAGTGCAAGTAAGGTGCGCAAGATAGCGCGAACAAATGCAATGCACAAAATAGTGCGATGCGCAAAATAGCGCGAAGGAAATGCAATGCACTAACAAGTGCAAGTAAGGTGCGCAAGATAGCGCGAACAAATGCAATGCACAAAATAGTGCGATGCGCAAAATAGCGCGAAGGAAATGTAATGCACAAAACAGTGCGATGCGCAAAATAGCGCGAAGAAAATACAATGCACTAACAAGTGCAAGTAAGGTGCGCAAGATAGCGCGAACAAATGCAATGCACAAAATAGTGCGATGCGCAAAATAGCGCGAAGGAAATGTAATGCACAAAACAGTGCGATGCGCAAAATAGCGCGAAGAAAATACAATGCACTAACAAGTGCGATGCGCAAAATAGCGCGAACAAAATACAATGCACTAACAAGTGCAAGTAAGGTGCGCATGATAGCGCGAGTGAATGCATGTTCTATGCAAATGAGGTGCATTTTCTATGCAAGTATGGAAGAGTGCATTTTCTATGCAAAAGATACGAGCATTTTCTATGCAAGAAACGGGAGCATATTCTATGCAGTATTTGAAAGCAAATTCTATGCAGAATCGAAATCAAGCATATTCTATGCATGAATCATAACAATGTGCGGCACGCATGTAACAGAAGTGTATATGAAAGTGCACACTCCATGCAATGGAAAGGCATCAAACATGTACTCTGGTGCCTCCGATTCACCTTTCGGAGGACTTTGCAACACACTCAGCTCAAAAGGGGCACACCCTGTTTATGTTGGCAAGAGATAACATCTGTTGCTGCTTTAATTGCCATTCTGACTTGAAGCAGGCTTACACTTGGGGTCGAGATACACTCATACTCCAGAGAAATGGCGAGGTCTGGGAAGGTGCACCTGAAATGCAGTCTCGGATCTTGCCAAAGCTGGAACACCCTAAAATGCTCCAAATTTTCCTTTTTTTTCTTTTGCTTTGCAGTCTGGAACCTACATAGCTTCAGATAGGTCCTTGTTCTACTGTTCACACTTATCGGGGGTGGACCCTGCAGTTTTATGAAAGAACAAATACTGTTTTGCACAAATGTGGAGAATGGCACAGCACTCTGAGCACAAGATGATTTTTTTGGAATTGAGAGATGAGTTCTTAACCGGGTATTGAGCCGACGACTGGCCACAGCCAAAACGACTCGACAAGGGAAAAACAAAGGTAAACAACCTAAACACATCGAGTAACACTCGAAGCGACTCAAAACAAGAATCGAGACAGACAAAATAAAACACAAGACTCAAATGTGCACATGGAGCCTGTTTCCCTGGGTATTGTTTCCCACCCTTTCTCATTTGTGATTCTCACATCGCTCGGCCCTCAGGCTCTGTTTTTCTGAAAAAGCCATTTTCTCACTTTTTCTCTCAACGCACATCTCTCTATTCTTTAATCTCTCATTTTTCATCCCTCCCCTGGGTGGTTGATGGATAAGCTGGAAATTGTGGGCTCTTGCCCCTGGTATTTTACCAGACTCTTGTTCACAACAGTAAGTTTCTCCCACAGAGGGGTTGTGCTACAACTGGGTGTGTAGCAAATCTGCAGCTAACATCGGTTGATGATGCCCTGCTGGGGAGTTCGGACGTGATTAGATCTGTCCAAACAAAGGAGTGGAACATCTTGATCCGTTCCCGTCCGTGCTTCGCACTTGGCTTGATACCTCGTTGCGTGGAGGATGTGAGAGCCTTCTGCCCTTTTGCGGTCAGCTTCAGAGGTGCCCTTTCCTGGCAGGTGCCCTTTCTGGCAGATGCGTTGACAACGGGGGAAAGACAGGAAGCCTGACTCAACTGTGCCCCTAGTTCATCATTTTGACCATTTTTTGTTTTGGTTTTCTACTAAAACAATTTTTGACCAATATGAGAGTTAGATTAACACACTTGTTCGATTTTTGATTTGAAAATCATGCAAGTCAGGCTATGAGCACTGAAAATTTTCCTTTTTTGGGTCCGAGAAATGGTCCAGTTTTTGGAAAAGATGGAACAATTTTCGAGAAAAGTAGTCAACTTCAGTAAAAATTCTCAAAAACTATTTTTACAAACGGCCAATGCTTAACAAGCACGGAACCCACTCTTGAGACGCACAACCTCGGATTTGGAGGAAAATTGGCCCCTTTCTCGAAGAGAGCTACATGGCAACGGAAAGTTGCCCCTTGTTTGCACGGCACCGCAGCGCGTTGAATGGCAACGGAAAGTTGCCCCTTGTCTGAATGGCACCGTAGCGCATTATAATCAGTCCTCGAAGCGATGATTGCAACCGAACTCTCGGATACAGAGAAGGCAAAGATTATCAGAACCATTACATGGACATGATCGAATTCGAAGTGTTTGTGGCTGGACTTCAAGATGAAGTTGCCTACGTATCCCAAACATGGGAATCAAGCCTTACGTAGTTCGGGGTTAAGGTACACTCGGGTATTTAACCTCTCCTTTTTAGGCTCTAACTTTTGCCAAGGCGCCCGATGCGGGTTTTCGACCTTACGAGCTTTGTTTTTCTTTTCTTTTCAATTCTTTTCATTTCTTTTATTTTCATTTCTTTTCATTTCATTTCCTTTTTTTTTGATTTTCTTTTTTGTTCTTTTCTTTGCATTTTTTTTCTTTTTTGTATTTTTCTCTTGCTCTAACTTTTGCCTGGGTCGCCCTTCCGGGTTTTCGGCCCAGCGAGCCTCTCAAAGGGTAAAAGTGTTCCATGCCAAATGGTTGTAGGAGTTTGAAGCCATCCGTATCCAGGAGAGTGGCTGTTGATTTGCAAGAGGACTCATCTTCAGCTCTTCGAGCATATCTGACATTTTTGCCCCTAGTTTGAGGGGGGGCTTCTGATCTGGCTTTACAAGCTTCCTTTGATCTGATCTTCTTGATCTGACTTTGGGTGCCTCTTGTCCGAGGGCTGCTTCGAATCTGGCCACACAGGCCTCATATGGCGGTTGACCATTGAACATTCTGAATTTAAGTCCGAGGTTTGAAAGCAAATGGATAGAATCTTGAGGCTGAGAGCGATCCTAGGCTGCACAATCTCAAGAGCGATTCCACACAAGTCTTCACAGGACTGCGCAAAACATTTTTTGAAAGTTTTTAAGAAAGCGACAAATCGCTCGCGCTGAAGACAGTGTGGGACCAATCTGGATCAAGCGAGGATCCTTCTCAGTACTCACATTAACAAACATGATCTCGATCATTAAGGGCTTAGCATGCCTCTCTTTCTCTCAAATGATCAAAGTTTTGCAAATCCCGAGGAATTCCTTCCTCTTCGTTTTCACTGCAGTGTTCAAAAAGTTTTGGAAAACTTAGGTCGATACAATGATTTCAAGGCACAGAAAAGGCAGGCGAAGAGCACTGTCATTCCATTCAAACTTCTGGCACAACTGGCACACGGCAGAAGCAAACACAAGAGTGTGAAAATCACTGCTGTTCATTCAAATCTGTTGGCACAACTGGCTCCAAGGCAGAAACAGACTCAAAAGAAAGCAAAAAGACAAACGCAAAACAAGATAGTGATGTCCGAGGTAACACCCCCGGAATCACCCGACTCTTAACAAAACAGGACTGACTCGATACAACAAGACAGACCTGACTGACTCAGTATGAAAAGACTGACTCAATACAAATTGAGAAGACTGACCCAATACCCAAGTCAGAAAACACAACAACTAGCATTCGTAAAATGCTCGAAACAGTGCGTGCCAAACGCCACATCCGGAGTAAACTGAGCGCCGCCCACAGGTGGTTCATCCCCCGATCACATATTCACATTATCCCCCAAGTTCACTGATCCAATGCCAATAGACTTTACTGAGTTGGTGCGACGATGACCTTATTGTCAATCAGATCTTGTATTTCGTGGCGAAGACGGAAATAACCATCAGTGACATGGCCGACTTGCTGATGAAAGGCACAGTACTTCGTCGGATCATGGGAGTGAGGAAGTCTATCCGGCAGTGGTTGCGGCTCCAGGGGTTTCAGATCCCCCTCTCTAATCAGGACCCTCAAGGCCGCTGATAGAGACATGTATAGTGGTGCGAACACCCTCTGGCCTCGAGGTGGGTATTTTGAGGTTTGTGGAGTTTTGCTGGATGCACCAGCAAAGGGATTGGCAGGCGTTGACTGGGTTTGCTGATCGATTCCAAGCACGGGATTAGGGCTGAAGGGAACATTCCTGGTACAAAGGCGCTTCTCCCGGCTTGCCCCTTGATTCAGACTGCTCTCATTCTGAGTGGCGAAAGTGTCATCCACAGTTTTTGTGACAACTGCGAGGACTTGCTCTTTGTTCAGTCCCTCAGCTTTCAAAGCCTCAATGTCCCACTGAAGGTGTTCATGGGGACCGATGCCTGCTCCTGCCTTGTTCTTACCAGTCGCTTCCACTTTGTCAAAAGATTGGCCTTCTTCCAATGCAACCCGTCCCAAAGTTGGGGAGCCTTTAAACATGAACTCCCTGGTACGTGATGTGGTTGATGATGGGGCCAAAACCCCAAAGGCCAGATCTGCCACAGTTCTCTGAAGATCTTCGATCATCCTCATCAGTTCAAATGTAGTAGGCTCGCGAGCCTGGTATAGCTGGGAGGCCCAGACCGGGTGCGCAACAGGCAACCTGGGCGAATGTGGTGTACCACCATCGATCTCGCCCTGCAAACTGATTCCTTGACCTAATGTGGCTGTCATAACCACAGCCTCTTCTGAATTCTGCGCCATCATAAGTCCTGCCTCAGCAAAGGGGGAACACTGGTTGTTCTGTATCAACTTTGCGACTCTCTGAACCCTCAAAGGAAAAACAGACAGCATTTCAGCCCAAACTGATCAAACACGGGCGTAGCCGACCAACTGTACTTTATTACTGATCACTGTTCCTCAGAATCACTGTCCCCAAAACTGAATCCGGATACCCGCAGATGTAACTGATTCTCAAAACGCTGATGCTGATGCCCACAGGCCTGATACCCAGACTTGCAAACTGGTATATGCGTTCCTATAGAGATACACTCTAAAAGCACATAGCAAGTAAGAGAGAGCCAAAACACCCCTATGTTGGGGTAGGGTTTCCCTGTCCTATTTTGTCAGGAGCTAGGGTTTCACTACGCACACAGCGGTTTCAAACAACCTAACATCGGGTGAGCAACCTGTCCTAGTTTGGAATGGTCACTATGGATTCCGAATATGCACTAAGTCGAATGGTCAAAAGGGTACCCCGGTAAACCGGGGTTTGTGTTCCCATGCTGTCAGAGCCCATAGCCGATCAGCCTTATGGACATGTCTTGACAAGACAAGCCTCCGGCAAACCGTTCAGGAATGGCAGATGGCAAACACTGTGTTCCTAGGCGCACCAATGCACATGCAATGCAAAGAAACACATAAGCGAAATCAAAACAGGATATCACGAGTTCGAGTCAAGCTCTCTAAAATCCCCAGCAGAGTCGCCAAAAACTGTAGACGCGCTCGTGTGGGGCCTCATGCTACAGTTCGGACTCGATTTGTGTCACGATTCTTAATCTGAACCAAAGAGTCCAAATCTGGCAAATCGTTTTGAGAAACAGATTTTTGAAAAAGTAGTGCCAAACATGGACTGCTTTGCCAGATACAGAGTCGCCACCTAAATATTTTAAAATGGGAGAATTTAGGAAACCCTGACTCGGTGCCGAAGGCCACATGTCCGTCATCACCGGAGTTGTCTCGGCTCGGGAGCTTGGGTACGATCGGGGAAGGTTAGCTATGAGCACCCCCTTTCGCCCGGTCCGAAGACCGGCCTCTACTAACCGTGATATCCAATTTTGAAAACGTTACGTGTTCTTCAACCGGTTATTAGCCTAGAATTACTATGTTGTGCGCGCAGCAAACAAGTATAGACCAAATCACCCAAATTGGAACAAAACATTTCATGTTTGTTTTGAAAATGGTTTGCTACTCGCAAGTAGGCTAAAATGCAGATTTTGCCACCCTCAAGTGGGCTTCTAGAAAAGATGATTTTGCCACTATCTAGTGGGCTTAAAACTCACAGTTTTAATGCATTATTCCAATTTAGGTAATTCAACCTCCATCCACAGGCATTCAAGCAGTTATATCACATAAGCATTTAGCCGCATGACAAGCATACTGTCATGTTAACATTCACGCACATGCGGGATGCTAAAGCATAAATACTTACATCGTACTCCGTGCCAAAACAGTAAACTAGTTAGCAAAACATGCGTGTCCTAGTTCATGTCAAATTGACTAATGCAGCACATACAGGATGCAATTAGATAGGCTCGGCTAACCTAAGCATGGCATATGAAATGCGATCAGTTGATGCACGTATTCAATTTGGAATTGAAGTACAAATGCAGTTAGCGTGATGTACCGAGCCTAATGCATGTCAACAAATGCATGAATGCACGCATGCATAGCATAAGGTATGCTAAAATAAATGTGCCCTAATCTACCATCATAAGCAGGTAAATAAAAGGGAAGAAAGAAGTGGGGTTGGAAGACATACATCACACGCACGCACACTTATTACAAGTTTCCCCTCGCTCGGAGGGACCCAAAATAATAATACAAATTAATTAACTACGCAAGCTAATTAAATATTACAAATTGCTTAATTAATTAACAAATTAACTAAACTAAATAAAAACAGTAAACCGCCTCGGGGCGAGGGCCAGATGCAACACATGCTCGGGACTGGCTCGGAATCACACTGCCATGCATAGTTTGCCTCTGTTTTCCCTGCTCTGCTCCTCTGAAAACTGCCAAAGTCTCAGGGATGCCTCTCAGGACACTGGGGGATATCATCGGCTGAGTAGAATTTCAACCGGCAGTAGCATGTAGTCACCGGCACAAAATAGATCCACCGGCCATAGATTGACTGCCGGTCGGCACTAAATACTGCCGGCCGGCAATAAATTCCTGCAGAACCTGCAACTCACAGCAGCAGAGGGCAAAATCTTGCATGGCAATGCAATTCAAACAATTTATGCACCAATCACATTCCTTATCATATTAATGACTCAAAGGAGGATGTGCCCCGATTCTCGGACCACCAATAACGCATTTCCATGCATGATGGCCCAAAGAATCAAGTGTGCAACTTCAATTTCAAAATGCATGCAAGCCAAATAAACACACAAGGAGGCCTAACCTCTATCATACTCATCTCAAGAGGCAAGGTGATGCATGCAAGATGCAATGCAACTTAGGCATACGAGCTAAGGATGCAACATGCCGATACAAGCAAACATGCAAGATGAGCATGCAAATAAGCAAAGGATGGTCTTAAACATGAATTAGGCAGCTCTAGTTAGGCCCAAAACAGTGGCCAATGGAAGAAGATGAAGTGCCTCGAAATGCGTGCGCACGGGCACGCAAACCGAGGCAATGGCATATGCAATGCAATGGCTAAAATGGCATATAGAATGCAACATGGACTTATACTAACATGAGAGAGCCTCAGCCACACTCACATGAGAGGCCGATGGATGAAAATGAAGTGCCTCGAAATGCGTGCACACGGGCACGCAAACTGAGGCAATGGCATACGCAATGTAAATGACATGAAAATGTGATATGGGCTTACACTAACATGAGAGAGCCTCATCCACACTCACATAGGATGCCGGTGGATGAAAATGGAGTGCCTCGAAATGCGTGCACACGGGCACGCAAACCGAGGCGATGACATACACAATGCGAATGACATGAAAACATGATATGGGCTTATACCAACATGAGTGAGCCTCAGCCACACTCACATAGGATGTCGATGGATGAAAATGAAGTGCCTCGAAATGCGTGCACACGGGCACGCAAACCGAGGCAATGGCATACGCAATGCAATGGCATGAAAAATGGAAAGCAATCATTCTAATGGAATTTCAGCACTAAAATATGGGGGAAAACAGTCCCGAAATGAGGCGAAATGATACCAAATGCATGGAATAGTCCCGAAATGCGAATTTAGGCACCCGAAATGGCCTATAGCTATGCAATGCGTGCACAATATGGACATGAAGTGCAAATACAGAAGCTAGGCAGTCCCTAAATAGGCATTTTTTCAGTTATGAACATGGTCAAACAGCAAGCATAGGTAGAGCAACAATGGCATGCAAAAATGAGGGTCAATAGAGGGGTATGAAGCAAGTGGTATATGCAAAAGCCAAACCGAAAAATGTCCTTCTACAACATTGAAGAGGGACCAAAAATATACACATTTACAGTTCATGGCAGCCCCGAAATCAGTATACAAACATGCTAGAAATGCAATGCAAAATGAGGCTCAAAAGTGGCTATAACATGAGGTATACAAAGCATTCACCAAACAAGAAAAGACCCTCAATAAAACATGTTAAGAAGGTCAAAATAAGGCCACTTTCAGTTCTGATCATGGTCCAAAAATAGAAAAATGATAGGCTAGTGAAGCATGCAAGAATATTGTCACACAAAGAGCTATTGAAACAAGTGTGAGATAGGGTTCTCAAAGAGGGTTGAGCCCTTCAACAAACATGTAGAATAGCTCAAAAAAGACCTAGTTTCAGTTAAGGTCGGAGCCTAAAACCGTAAGCAAATATGGCTAAGAAATGATATAAGAAAAAGCTCAAAAGAGAGGAAATGCTACTCACCCTTGAAGACCAAACTTTGATGGCTTCTTGGCTTGAGTTTGTGGCTCCTTAGGCTTTGAAGAACAGCCTCCAGCTGCTGGAAATGGAAGTGGTGGTGTTGTGCTATGGCTTGGTGTGTAAATGGCCAAGGATAATGGACTTTGGAGCTTGGAAGAGAGGGTTGAATGTATAGATATAGGGTTGTATGTATAATGCTCCAGCTGGTTTTCTTCTTCTCAAAATCCAACCTAAACAAAGGAGGAGGAGAGGTGCTTATATAAGCAATGCTAAGCTTCTAAGACAAGCTTCAAAGGGGCCAAGGGGTTCAAGGGGGGTGCAAGGCTTCTAGAGGAAGCTAAAACAGCTGGCCAAGCTTCTCCAAGAAGCTTGGCCAAAAGGTTCAAGCTTCTAGAAGGTTAGGGGGTTCAAAAGCTCACAAGGTGCAAAACAAACACACATGCACGTGGGGGATCAATTCTGTGCATTCCAGCTGGCACAGCTGGAATCCACTCAATCTGCAGAATGCTCCGGAAGGTCGTCGGCTAGCAAAAATTGCCGGTCAGCACAATAAAGTGCCGGTCGGCACAATAAATTGCCGGCCGGAACAAACAGAGTGCCGATGGGTGGCCGGTGAGGTCAAAAAAGTTCCGGTGGATGTCCAGATTGAAGCCCCGGAAGTTAGCTTTCCAATGGCGCAAACCTTGCATTAAAATTCCTCCTGTACAAAAAGTTATGCCCTTTTCCGTGAAGCCGCGCAGATTCGATCCAACCGGGATGATGCCCGACTTCAACTGATCATATCTCCCCCACCCGGACTTGGCTCTAGGAGATTCTTGAGTGAAAAATGAAGCCCCGGAAGTAAGATTTCCGATGGTGGTGGCCCCATAGCTAAACTCCAAGTGTACAGATAGATAAGCCTGATTCAGCGGGGGCTGCTCGACTCGCTTCTACCCGGATTCATGCCGAACTTCTCCCAAACTAGTTTTCTTCGCTCCTTTCCTCTTTTCTTCAACTCCAAAACCCTAAACAAAGTGTTTTGAAAGATTTGCCTCTCTTCTAGCCGAAGAAACTGATTCTTTGCCCTGCACATCTCTCAACACCGAGCAGACCATCAGTAGTGCCCAAGTCTTAAGGGCGGTCAAAAATGGGGTGTCTACAGTTGCCCCTCTTTGACAGAACTCGAAAGTCATAACAATGACGGGAGTGAATGTCAAAGCCCAGAGACGACCCATTTTTGACAAGGCCGAAGACTTGGACAAACAAACAAAATACCGATAAATAAATGGTTGTGCCCACAGGCTGCCTACGTATCCCTTTGCAAGGAATCAAACCAGCGTAGTTCAGGGGCAGGATGCAAATGATATGCAGGAAGACTTTGATAATTGGACTTATACGCCACGCGAAGCCAGTTTTGAAAGTTGGACTTATACGCTACGCGAAGCCGGTTTTGAGAGTTGGACTTATACGCTACGCGAAGCCGGTTTTGAAAGTTGGACTTATACGCTACGCGAAGCCGGTTTGTATTCAAAACAATGCAATGTACTAACAAGTACAAGTGAGGTGCGCAAGATAGCGCGATAGGATGCATGCAAGATGCAAGTGAGGTGTACAAAACAGTGCGATGCGCAGAACAGCGCGAACAACTTTGAAATGCACAAAACAGTGCGATGCGCAAAACGGCGCAAACGAATTTTGAAATGCACAAAAATATTGCGATGCGCAGAACAGCGCGAACAACTTTGAAATGCACAAAAATAGTGCAATGCACAAAACAGCGCGAACAACTTTGAAATGCACAAAACAGTGCGATGGATTGAAATGCACAAAACAGTGCGATGCGCAAAATAGCGCGAAGAAAATACAATGCACTAACAAGTGCAAGTAAGGTGCGCAAGATAGCGCGAACAAATGCAATGCACAAAATAGTGCGATGCGCAAAATAGCGCGAAGGAAATGTAATGCACAAAACAGTGCGATGCGCAAAATAGCGCGAACAAATGCAATGCACTAACAAGTGCAATTGAGGTGCGCAAGATAGCGCGAACAAATGCAATGCACAAAATAGTGCGATGCGCAGAACAGCGCGAAGAAAATACAATGCACTAACAAGTGCAAGTAAGGTGCGCAAGATAGCGCGAACAAATGCAATGCACAAAATAGTGCGATGCGCAAAATAGCGCGAAGGAAATGCAATGCACTAACAAGTGCAAGTAAGGTGCGCAAGATAGCGCGAACAAATGCAATGCACAAAATAGTGCGATGCGCAAAATAGCGCGAAGGAAATGTAATGCACAAAACAGTGCGATGCGCAAAATAGCGCGAAGAAAATACAATGCACTAACAAGTGCAAGTAAGGTGCGCAAGATAGCGCGAACAAATGCAATGCACAAAATAGTGCGATGCGCAAAATAGCGCGAAGGAAATGTAATGCACAAAACAGTGCGATGCGCAAAATAGCGCGAAGAAAATACAATGCACTAACAAGTGCGATGCGCAAAATAGCGCGAACAAAATACAATGCACTAACAAGTGCAAGTAAGGTGCGCATGATAGCGCGAGTGAATGCATGTTCTATGCAAATGAGGTGCATTTTCTATGCAAGTATGGAAGAGTGCATTTTCTATGCAAAAGATACGAGCATTTTCTATGCAAGAAACGGGAGCATATTCTATGCAGTATTTGAAAGCAAATTCTATGCAGAATCGAAATCAAGCATATTCTATGCATGAATCATAACAATGTGCGGCACGCATGTAACAGAAGTGTATATGAAAGTGCACACTCCATGCAATGGAAAGGCATCAAACATGTACTCTGGTGCCTCCGATTCACCTTTCGGAGGACTTTGCAACACACTCAGCTCAAAAGGGGCACACCCTGTTTATGTTGGCAAGAGATAACATCTGTTGCTGCTTTAATTGCCATTCTGACTTGAAGCAGGCTTACACTTGGGGTCGAGATACACTCATACTCCAGAGAAATGGCGAGGTCTGGGAAGGTGCACCTGAAATGCAGTCTCGGATCTTGCCAAAGCTGGAACACCCTAAAATGCTCCAAATTTTCCTTTTTTTTCTTTTGCTTTGCAGTCTGGAACCTACATAGCTTCAGATAGGTCCTTGTTCTACTGTTCACACTTATCGGGGGTGGACCCTGCAGTTTTATGAAAGAACAAATACTGTTTTGCACAAATGTGGAGAATGGCACAGCACTCTGAGCACAAGATGATTTTTTTGGAATTGAGAGATGAGTTCTTAACCGGGTATTGAGCCGACGACTGGCCACAGCCAAAACGACTCGACAAGGGAAAAACAAAGGTAAACAACCTAAACACATCGAGTAACACTCGAAGCGACTCAAAACAAGAATCGAGACAGACAAAATAAAACACAAGACTCAAATGTGCACATGGAGCCTGTTTCCCTGGGTATTGTTTCCCACCCTTTCTCATTTGTGATTCTCACATCGCTCGGCCCTCAGGCTCTGTTTTTCTGAAAAAGCCATTTTCTCACTTTTTCTCTCAACGCACATCTCTCTATTCTTTAATCTCTCATTTTTCATCCCTCCCCTGGGTGGTTGATGGATAAGCTGGAAATTGTGGGCTCTTGCCCCTGGTATTTTACCAGACTCTTGTTCACAACAGTAAGTTTCTCCCACAGAGGGGTTGTGCTACAACTGGGTGTGTAGCAAATCTGCAGCTAACATCGGTTGATGATGCCCTGCTGGGGAGTTCGGACGTGATTAGATCTGTCCAAACAAAGGAGTGGAACATCTTGATCCGTTCCCGTCCGTGCTTCGCACTTGGCTTGATACCTCGTTGCGTGGAGGATGTGAGAGCCTTCTGCCCTTTTGCGGTCAGCTTCAGAGGTGCCCTTTCCTGGCAGGTGCCCTTTCTGGCAGATGCGTTGACAACGGGGGAAAGACAGGAAGCCTGACTCAACTGTGCCCCTAGTTCATCATTTTGACCATTTTTTGTTTTGGTTTTCTACTAAAACAATTTTTGACCAATATGAGAGTTAGATTAACACACTTGTTCGATTTTTGATTTGAAAATCATGCAAGTCAGGCTATGAGCACTGAAAATTTTCCTTTTTTGGGTCCGAGAAATGGTCCAGTTTTTGGAAAAGATGGAACAATTTTCGAGAAAAGTAGTCAACTTCAGTAAAAATTCTCAAAAACTATTTTTACAAACGGCCAATGCTTAACAAGCACGGAACCCACTCTTGAGACGCACAACCTCGGATTTGGAGGAAAATTGGCCCCTTTCTCGAAGAGAGCTACATGGCAACGGAAAGTTGCCCCTTGTTTGCACGGCACCGCAGCGCGTTGAATGGCAACGGAAAGTTGCCCCTTGTCTGAATGGCACCGTAGCGCATTATAATCAGTCCTCGAAGCGATGATTGCAACCGAACTCTCGGATACAGAGAAGGCAAAGATTATCAGAACCATTACATGGACATGATCGAATTCGAAGTGTTTGTGGCTGGACTTCAAGATGAAGTTGCCTACGTATCCCAAACATGGGAATCAAGCCTTACGTAGTTCGGGGTTAAGGTACACTCGGGTATTTAACCTCTCCTTTTTAGGCTCTAACTTTTGCCAAGGCGCCCGATGCGGGTTTTCGACCTTACGAGCTTTGTTTTTCTTTTCTTTTCAATTCTTTTCATTTCTTTTATTTTCATTTCTTTTCATTTCATTTCCTTTTTTTTTGATTTTCTTTTTTGTTCTTTTCTTTGCATTTTTTTTCTTTTTTGTATTTTTCTCTTGCTCTAACTTTTGCCTGGGTCGCCCTTCCGGGTTTTCGGCCCAGCGAGCCTCTCAAAGGGTAAAAGCGTTCCATGCCAAATGGTTGTAGGAGTTTGAAGCCATCCGTATCCAGGAGAGTGGCTGTTGATTTGCAAGAGGACTCATCTTCAGCTCTTCGAGCATATCTGACATTTTTGCCCCTAGTTTGAGGGGGGGCTTCTGATCTGGCTTTACAAGCTTCCTTTGATCTGATCTTCTTGATCTGACTTTGGGTGCCTCTTGTCCGAGGGCTGCTTCGAATCTGGCCACACAGGCCTCATATGGCGGTTGACCATTGAACATTCTGAATTTAAGTCCGAGGTTTGAAAGCAAATGGATAGAATCTTGAGGCTGAGAGCGATCCTAGGCTGCACAATCTCAAGAGCGATTCCACACAAGTCTTCACAGGACTGCGCAAAACATTTTTTGAAAGTTTTTAAGAAAGCGACAAATCGCTCGCGCTGAAGACAGTGTGGGACCAATCTGGATCAAGCGAGGATCCTTCTCAGTACTCACATTAACAAACATGATCTCGATCATTAAGGGCTTAGCATGCCTCTCTTTCTCTCAAATGATCAAAGTTTTGCAAATCCCGAGGAATTCCTTCCTCTTCGTTTTCACTGCAGTGTTCAAAAAGTTTTGGAAAACTTAGGTCGATACAATGATTTCAAGGCACAGAAAAGGCAGGCGAAGAGCACTGTCATTCCATTCAAACTTCTGGCACAACTGGCACACGGCAGAAGCAAACACAAGAGTGTGAAAATCACTGCTGTTCATTCAAATCTGTTGGCACAACTGGCTCCAAGGCAGAAACAGACTCAAAAGAAAGCAAAAAGACAAACGCAAAACAAGATAGTGATGTCCGAGGTAACACCCCCGGAATCACCCGACTCTTAACAAAACAGGACTGACTCGATACAACAAGACAGACCTGACTGACTCAGTATGAAAAGACTGACTCAATACAAATTGAGAAGACTGACCCAATACCCAAGTCAGAAAACACAACAACTAGCATTCGTAAAATGCTCGAAACAGTGCGTGCCAAACGCCACATCCGGAGTAAACTGAGCGCCGCCCACAGGTGGTTCATCCCCCGATCACATATTCACATTATCCCCCAAGTTCACTGATCCAATGCCAATAGACTTTACTGAGTTGGTGCGACGATGACCTTATTGTCAATCAGATCTTGTATTTCGTGGCGAAGACGGAAATAACCATCAGTGACATGGCCGACTTGCTGATGAAAGGCACAGTACTTCGTCGGATCATGGGAGTGAGGAAGTCTATCCGGCAGTGGTTGCGGCTCCAGGGGTTTCAGATCCCCCTCTCTAATCAGGACCCTCAAGGCCGCTGATAGAGACATGTATAGTGGTGCGAACACCCTCTGGCCTCGAGGTGGGTATTTTGAGGTTTGTGGAGTTTTGCTGGATGCACCAGCAAAGGGATTGGCAGGCGTTGACTGGGTTTGCTGATCGATTCCAAGCACGGGATTAGGGCTGAAGGGAACATTCCTGGTACAAAGGCGCTTCTCCCGGCTTGCCCCTTGATTCAGACTGCTCTCATTCTGAGTGGCGAAAGTGTCATCCACAGTTTTTGTGACAACTGCGAGGACTTGCTCTTTGTTCAGTCCCTCAGCTTTCAAAGCCTCAATGTCCCACTGAAGGTGTTCATGGGGACCGATGCCTGCTCCTGCCTTGTTCTTACCAGTCGCTTCCACTTTGTCAAAAGATTGGCCTTCTTCCAATGCAACCCGTCCCAAAGTTGGGGAGCCTTTAAACATGAACTCCCTGGTACGTGATGTGGTTGATGATGGGGCCAAAACCCCAAAGGCCAGATCTGCCACAGTTCTCTGAAGATCTTCGATCATCCTCATCAGTTCAAATGTAGTAGGCTCGCGAGCCTGGTATAGCTGGGAGGCCCAGACCGGGTGCGCAACAGGCAACCTGGGCGAATGTGGTGTACCACCATCGATCTCGCCCTGCAAACTGATTCCTTGACCTAATGTGGCTGTCATAACCACAGCCTCTTCTGAATTCTGCGCCATCATAAGTCCTGCCTCAGCAAAGGGGGAACACTGGTTGTTCTGTATCAACTTTGCGACTCTCTGAACCCTCAAAGGAAAAACAGACAGCATTTCAGCCCAAACTGATCAAACACGGGCGTAGCCGACCAACTGTACTTTATTACTGATCACTGTTCCTCAGAATCACTGTCCCCAAAACTGAATCCGGATACCCGCAGATGTAACTGATTCTCAAAACGCTGATGCTGATGCCCACAGGCCTGATACCCAGACTTGCAAACTGGTATATGCGTTCCTATAGAGATACACTCTAAAAGCACATAGCAAGTAAGAGAGAGCCAAAACACCCCTATGTTGGGGTAGGGTTTCCCTGTCCTATTTTGTCAGGAGCTAGGGTTTCACTACGCACACAGCGGTTTCAAACAACCTAACATCGGGTGAGCAACCTGTCCTAGTTTGGAATGGTCACTATGGATTCCGAATATGCACTAAGTCGAATGGTCAAAAGGGTACCCCGGTAAACCGGGGTTTGTGTTCCCATGCTGTCAGAGCCCATAGCCGATCAGCCTTATGGACATGTCTTGACAAGACAAGCCTCCGGCAAACCGTTCAGGAATGGCAGATGGCAAACACTGTGTTCCTAGGCGCACCAATGCACATGCAATGCAAAGAAACACATAAGCGAAATCAAAACAGGATATCACGAGTTCGAGTCAAGCTCTCTAAAATCCCCAGCAGAGTCGCCAGAAACTGTAGACGCGCTCGTGTGGGGCCTCATGCTACAGTTCGGACTCGATTTGTGTCACGGTTCTTAATCTAAACCAAAGAGTCCAAATCTGGCAAATCGTTTTGAGAAACAGATTTTTGAAAAAGTAGTGCCAAACATGGACTGCTTTGCCAGATACAGAGTCGCCACCTAAATATTTTAAAATGGGAGAATTTAGGAAACCCTGACTCGGTGCCGAAGGCCACATGTCCGTCATCACCGGAGTTGTCTCGGCTCGGGAGCTTGGGTACGATCGGGGAAGGTTAGCTATGAGCACCCCCTTTCGCCCGGTCCGAAGACCGGCCTCTACTAACCGTGATATCCAATTTTGAAAACGTTACGTGTTCTTCAACCGGTTATTAGCCTAGAATTACTATGTTGTGCGCGCAGCAAACAAGTATAGACCAAATCACCCAAATTGGAACAAAACATTTCATGTTTGTTTTGAAAATGGTTTGCTACTCGCAAGTAGGCTAAAATGCAGATTTTGCCACCCTCAAGTGGGCTTCTAGAAAAGATGATTTTGCCACTATCTAGTGGGCTTAAAACTCACAGTTTTAATGCATTATTCCAATTTAGGTAATTCAACCTCCATCCACAGGCATTCAAGCAGTTATATCACATAAGCATTTAGCCGCATGACAAGCATACTGTCATGTTAACATTCACGCACATGCGGGATGCTAAAGCATAAATACTTACATCGTACTCCGTGCCAAAACAGTAAACTAGTTAGCAAAACATGCGTGTCCTAGTTCATGTCAAATTGACTAATGCAGCACATACAGGATGCAATTAGATAGGCTCGGCTAACCTAAGCATGGCATATGAAATGCGATCAGTTGATGCACGTATTCAATTTGGAATTGAAGTACAAATGCAGTTAGCGTGATGTACCGAGCCTAATGCATGTCAACAAATGCATGAATGCACGCATGCATAGCATAAGGTATGCTAAAATAAATGTGCCCTAATCTACCATCATAAGCAGGTAAATAAAAGGGAAGAAAGAAGTGGGGTTGGAAGACATACATCACACGCACGCACACTTATTACAAGTTTCCCCTCGCTCGGAGGGACCCAAAATAATAATACAAATTAATTAACTACGCAAGCTAATTAAATATTACAAATTGCTTAATTAATTAACAAATTAACTAAACTAAATAAAAACAGTAAACCGCCTCGGGGCGAGGGCCAGATGCAACACATGCTCGGGACTGGCTCGGAATCACACTGCCATGCATAGTTTGCCTCTGTTTTCCCTGCTCTGCTCCTCTGAAAACTGCCAAAGTCTCAGGGATGCCTCTCAGGACACTGGGGGATATCATCGGCTGAGTAGAATTTCAACCGGCAGTAGCATGTAGTCACCGGCACAAAATAGATCCACCGGCCATAGATTGACTGCCGGTCGGCACTAAATACTGCCGGCCGGCAATAAATTCCTGCAGAACCTGCAACTCACAGCAGCAGAGGGCAAAATCTTGCATGGCAATGCAATTCAAACAATTTATGCACCAATCACATTCCTTATCATGTTAATGACTCAAAGGAGGATGTGCCCCGATTCTCGGACCACCAATCACGCATTTCCATGCATGATGGCCCAAAGAATCAAGTGTGCAACTTCAATTTCAAAATGCATGCAAGCCAAATAAACACACAAGGAGGCCTAACCTCTATCATACTCATCTCAAGAGGCAAGGTGATGCATGCAAGATGCAATGCAACTTAGGCATACGAGCTAAGGATGCAACATGCCGATACAAGCAAACATGCAAGATGAGCATGCAAATAAGCAAAGGATGGTCTTAAACATGAATTAGGCAGCTCTAGTTAGGCCCAAAACAGTGGCCAATGGAAGAAGATGAAGTGCCTCGAAATGCGTGCGCACGGGCACGCAAACCGAGGCAATGGCATATGCAATGCAATGGCTAAAATGGCATATAGAATGCAACATGGACTTATACTAACATGAGAGAGCCTCAGCCACACTCACATGAGAGGCCGATGGATGAAAATGAAGTGCCTCAAAATGCGTGCACACGGGCACGCAAACTGAGGCAATGGCATACGCAATGTAAATGACATGAAAATGTGATATGGGCTTACACTAACATGAGAGAGCCTCAGCCACACTCACATAGGATGCCGGTGGATGAAAATGGAGTGCCTCGAAATGCGTGCACACGGGCACGCAAACCGAGGCGATGACATACACAATGCGAATGACATGAAAACATGATATGGGCTTATACCAACATGAGTGAGCCTCAGCCACACTCACATAGGATGTCGATGGATGAAAATGAAGTGCCTCGAAATGCGTGCACACGGGCACGCAAACCGAGGCAATGGCATACGCAATGCAATGGCATGAAAAATGGAAAGCAATCATTCTAATGGAATTTCAGCACTAAAATATGGGGGAAAACAGTCCCGAAATGAGGCGAAATGATACCAAATGCATGGAATAGTCCCGAAATGCGAATTTAGGCACCCGAAATGGCCTATAGCTATGCAATGCGTGCACAATATGGACATGAAGTGCAAATACAGAAGCTAGGCAGTCCCTAAATAGGCATTTTTTCAGTTATGAACATGGTCAAACAGCAAGCATAGGTAGAGCAACAATGGCATGCAAAAATGAGGGTCAATAGAGGGGTATGAAGCAAGTGGTATATGCAAAAGCCAAACCGAAAAATGTCCTTCTACAACATTGAAGAGGGACCAAAAATATACACATTTACAGTTCATGGCAGCCCCGAAATCAGTATACAAACATGCTAGAAATGCAATGCAAAATGAGGCTCAAAAGTGGCTATAACATGAGGTATACAAAGCATTCACCAAACAAGAAAAGACCCTCAATAAAACATGTTAAGAAGGTCAAAATAAGGCCACTTTCAGTTCTGATCATGGTCCAAAAATAGAAAAATGATAGGCTAGTGAAGCATGCAAGAATATTGTCATACAAAGAGCTATTGAAACAAGTGTGAGATAGGGTTCTCAAAGAGGGTTGAGCCCTTCAACAAACATGTAGAATAGCTCAAAAAAGACCTAGTTTCAGTTAAGGTCGGAGCCTAAAACCGTAAGCAAATATGGCTAAGAAATGATACAAGAAAAAGCTCAAAAGAGAGGAAATGCTACTCACCCTTGAAGACCAAACTTTGATGGCTTCTTGGCTTGAGTTTGTGGCTCCTTAGGCTTTGAAGAACAGCCTCCAGCTGCTGGAAATGGAAGTGGTGGTGTTGTGCTATGGCTTGGTGTGTAAATGGCCAAGGATAATGGACTTTGGAGCTTGGAAGAGAGGGTTGAATGTATAGATATAGGGTTGTATGTATAATGCTCCAGCTGGTTTTCTTCTTCTCAAAATCCAACCTAAACAAAGGAGGAGGAGAGGTGCTTATATAAGCAATGCTAAGCTTCTAAGACAAGCTTCAAAGGGGCCAAGGGGTTCAAGGGGGGTGCAAGGCTTCTAGAGGAAGCTAAAACAGCTGGCCAAGCTTCTCCAAGAAGCTTGGCCAAAAGGTTCAAGCTTCTAGAAGGTTAGGGGGTTCAAAAGCTCACAAGGTGCAAAACAAACACACATGCACGTGGGGGATCAATTCTGTGCATTCCAGCTGGCACAGTTGGAATCCACTCAATCTGCAGAATGCTCCGGAAGGTCGTCGGCTAGCAAAAATTGCCGGTCACCACAATAAAGTGCCGGTCGGCACAATAAATGGCCGGTCGGCACAATAAATTGCCGGCCGGCACAAACAGAGTGCCGATGGGTGGCCGGTGAGGTCAAAAAAGTGCCGGTGGATGTCCAGATTGAAGCCCCGGAAGTTAGCTTTCCAATGGCGCAAACCTTGCATTAAAATTCCTCCTGTACAAAAAGTTATGCCCTTTTCCGTGAAGCCGCGCAGATTCGATCCAACCGGGATGATGCCCGACTTCAACTGATCATATCTCCCCCACCCGGACTTGGCTCTAGGAGATTCTTGAGTGAAAAATGAAGCCCCGGAAGTAAGATTTCCGATGGTGGTGGCCCCATAGCTAAACTCCAAGTGTACAGATAGATAAGCCTGATTCAGCGGGGGCTGCTCGACTCGCTTCTACCCGGATTCATGCCGAACTTCTCCCAAACTAGTTTTCTTCGCTCCTTTCCTCTTTTCTTCAACTCCAAAACCCTAAACAAAGTGTTTTGAAAGATTTGCCTCTCTTCTAGCCGAAGAAACTGATTCTTTGCCCTGCACATCTCTCAACACCGAGCAGACCATCAGTAGTGCCCAAGTCTTAAGGGCGGTCAAAAATGGGGTGTCTACAGTTGCCCCTCTTTGACAGAACTCGAAAGTCATAACAATGACGGGAGTGAATGTCAAAGCCCAGAGACGACCCATTTTTGACAAGGCCGAAGACTTGGACAAACAAACAAAATACCGATAAATAAATGGTTGTGCCCACAGGCTGCCTACGTATCCCTTTGCAAGGAATCAAACCAGCGTAGTTCAGGGGCAGGATGCAAATGATATGCAGGAAGACTTTGATAATTGGACTTATACGCCACGCGAAGCCAGTTTTGAAAGTTGGACTTATACGCTACGCGAAGCCGGTTTTGAGAGTTGGACTTATACGCTACGCGAAGCCGGTTTTGAAAGTTGGACTTATACGCTACGCGAAGCCGGTTTGTATTCAAAACAATGCAATGTACTAACAAGTACAAGTGAGGTGCGCAAGATAGCGCGATAGGATGCATGCAAGATGCAAGTGAGGTGTACAAAACAGTGCGATGCGCAGAACAGCGCGAACAACTTTGAAATGCACAAAACAGTGCGATGCGCAAAACGGCGCAAACGAATTTTGAAATGCACAAAAATATTGCGATGCGCAGAACAGCGCGAACAACTTTGAAATGCACAAAAATAGTGCAATGCACAAAACAGCGCGAACAACTTTGAAATGCACAAAACAGTGCGATGGATTGAAATGCACAAAACAGTGCGATGCGCAAAATAGCGCGAAGAAAATACAATGCACTAACAAGTGCAAGTAAGGTGCGCAAGATAGCGCGAACAAATGCAATGCACAAAATAGTGCGATGCGCAAAATAGCGCGAAGGAAATGTAATGCACAAAACAGTGCGATGCGCAAAATAGCGCGAACAAATGCAATGCACTAACAAGTGCAATTGAGGTGCGCAAGATAGCGCGAACAAATGCAATGCACAAAATAGTGCGATGCGCAGAACAGCGCGAAGAAAATACAATGCACTAACAAGTGCAAGTAAGGTGCGCAAGATAGCGCGAACAAATGCAATGCACAAAATAGTGCGATGCGCAAAATAGCGCGAAGGAAATGCAATGCACTAACAAGTGCAAGTAAGGTGCGCAAGATAGCGCGAACAAATGCAATGCACAAAATAGTGCGATGCGCAAAATAGCGCGAAGGAAATGTAATGCACAAAACAGTGCGATGCGCAAAATAGCGCGAAGAAAATACAATGCACTAACAAGTGCAAGTAAGGTGCGCAAGATAGCGCGAACAAATGCAATGCACAAAATAGTGCGATGCGCAAAATAGCGCGAAGGAAATGTAATGCACAAAACAGTGCGATGCGCAAAATAGCGCGAAGAAAATACAATGCACTAACAAGTGCGATGCGCAAAATAGCGCGAACAAAATACAATGCACTAACAAGTGCAAGTAAGGTGCGCATGATAGCGCGAGTGAATGCATGTTCTATGCAAATGAGGTGCATTTTCTATGCAAGTATGGAAGAGTGCATTTTCTATGCAAAAGATACGAGCATTTTCTATGCAAGAAACGGGAGCATATTCTATGCAGTATTTGAAAGCAAATTCTATGCAGAATCGAAATCAAGCATATTCTATGCATGAATCATAACAATGTGCGGCACGCATGTAACAGAAGTGTATATGAAAGTGCACACTCCATGCAATGGAAAGGCATCAAACATGTACTCTGGTGCCTCCGATTCACCTTTCGGAGGACTTTGCAACACACTCAGCTCAAAAGGGGCACACCCTGTTTATGTTGGCAAGAGATAACATCTGTTGCTGCTTTAATTGCCATTCTGACTTGAAGCAGGCTTACACTTGGGGTCGAGATACACTCATACTCCAGAGAAATGGCGAGGTCTGGGAAGGTGCACCTGAAATGCAGTCTCGGATCTTGCCAAAGCTGGAACACCCTAAAATGCTCCAAATTTTCCTTTTTTTTCTTTTGCTTTGCAGTCTGGAACCTACATAGCTTCAGATAGGTCCTTGTTCTACTGTTCACACTTATCGGGGGTGGACCCTGCAGTTTTATGAAAGAACAAATACTGTTTTGCACAAATGTGGAGAATGGCACAGCACTCTGAGCACAAGATGATTTTTTTGGAATTGAGAGATGAGTTCTTAACCGGGTATTGAGCCGACGACTGGCCACAGCCAAAACGACTCGACAAGGGAAAAACAAAGGTAAACAACCTAAACACATCGAGTAACACTCGAAGCGACTCAAAACAAGAATCGAGACAGACAAAATAAAACACAAGACTCAAATGTGCACATGGAGCCTGTTTCCCTGGGTATTGTTTCCCACCCTTTCTCATTTGTGATTCTCACATCGCTCGGCCCTCAGGCTCTGTTTTTCTGAAAAAGCCATTTTCTCACTTTTTCTCTCAACGCACATCTCTCTATTCTTTAATCTCTCATTTTTCATCCCTCCCCTGGGTGGTTGATGGATAAGCTGGAAATTGTGGGCTCTTGCCCCTGGTATTTTACCAGACTCTTGTTCACAACAGTAAGTTTCTCCCACAGAGGGGTTGTGCTACAACTGGGTGTGTAGCAAATCTGCAGCTAACATCGGTTGATGATGCCCTGCTGGGGAGTTCGGACGTGATTAGATCTGTCCAAACAAAGGAGTGGAACATCTTGATCCGTTCCCGTCCGTGCTTCGCACTTGGCTTGATACCTCGTTGCGTGGAGGATGTGAGAGCCTTCTGCCCTTTTGCGGTCAGCTTCAGAGGTGCCCTTTCCTGGCAGGTGCCCTTTCTGGCAGATGCGTTGACAACGGGGGAAAGACAGGAAGCCTGACTCAACTGTGCCCCTAGTTCATCATTTTGACCATTTTTTGTTTTGGTTTTCTACTAAAACAATTTTTGACCAATATGAGAGTTAGATTAACACACTTGTTCGATTTTTGATTTGAAAATCATGCAAGTCAGGCTATGAGCACTGAAAATTTTCCTTTTTTGGGTCCGAGAAATGGTCCAGTTTTTGGAAAAGATGGAACAATTTTCGAGAAAAGTAGTCAACTTCAGTAAAAATTCTCAAAAACTATTTTTACAAACGGCCAATGCTTAACAAGCACGGAACCCACTCTTGAGACGCACAACCTCGGATTTGGAGGAAAATTGGCCCCTTTCTCGAAGAGAGCTACATGGCAACGGAAAGTTGCCCCTTGTTTGCACGGCACCGCAGCGCGTTGAATGGCAACGGAAAGTTGCCCCTTGTCTGAATGGCACCGTAGCGCATTATAATCAGTCCTCGAAGCGATGATTGCAACCGAACTCTCGGATACAGAGAAGGCAAAGATTATCAGAACCATTACATGGACATGATCGAATTCGAAGTGTTTGTGGCTGGACTTCAAGATGAAGTTGCCTACGTATCCCAAACATGGGAATCAAGCCTTACGTAGTTCGGGGTTAAGGTACACTCGGGTATTTAACCTCTCCTTTTTAGGCTCTAACTTTTGCCAAGGCGCCCGATGCGGGTTTTCGACCTTACGAGCTTTGTTTTTCTTTTCTTTTCAATTCTTTTCATTTCTTTTATTTTCATTTCTTTTCATTTCATTTCCTTTTTTTTTGATTTTCTTTTTTGTTCTTTTCTTTGCATTTTTTTTCTTTTTTGTATTTTTCTCTTGCTCTAACTTTTGCCTGGGTCGCCCTTCCGGGTTTTCGGCCCAGCGAGCCTCTCAAAGGGTAAAAGCGTTCCATGCCAAATGGTTGTAGGAGTTTGAAGCCATCCGTATCCAGGAGAGTGGCTGTTGATTTGCAAGAGGACTCATCTTCAGCTCTTCGAGCATATCTGACATTTTTGCCCCTAGTTTGAGGGGGGGCTTCTGATCTGGCTTTACAAGCTTCCTTTGATCTGATCTTCTTGATCTGACTTTGGGTGCCTCTTGTCCGAGGGCTGCTTCGAATCTGGCCACACAGGCCTCATATGGCGGTTGACCATTGAACATTCTGAATTTAAGTCCGAGGTTTGAAAGCAAATGGATAGAATCTTGAGGCTGAGAGCGATCCTAGGCTGCACAATCTCAAGAGCGATTCCACACAAGTCTTCACAGGACTGCGCAAAACATTTTTTGAAAGTTTTTAAGAAAGCGACAAATCGCTCGCGCTGAAGACAGTGTGGGACCAATCTGGATCAAGCGAGGATCCTTCTCAGTACTCACATTAACAAACATGATCTCGATCATTAAGGGCTTAGCATGCCTCTCTTTCTCTCAAATGATCAAAGTTTTGCAAATCCCGAGGAATTCCTTCCTCTTCGTTTTCACTGCAGTGTTCAAAAAGTTTTGGAAAACTTAGGTCGATACAATGATTTCAAGGCACAGAAAAGGCAGGCGAAGAGCACTGTCATTCCATTCAAACTTCTGGCACAACTGGCACACGGCAGAAGCAAACACAAGAGTGTGAAAATCACTGCTGTTCATTCAAATCTGTTGGCACAACTGGCTCCAAGGCAGAAACAGACTCAAAAGAAAGCAAAAAGACAAACGCAAAACAAGATAGTGATGTCCGAGGTAACACCCCCGGAATCACCCGACTCTTAACAAAACAGGACTGACTCGATACAACAAGACAGACCTGACTGACTCAGTATGAAAAGACTGACTCAATACAAATTGAGAAGACTGACCCAATACCCAAGTCAGAAAACACAACAACTAGCATTCGTAAAATGCTCGAAACAGTGCGTGCCAAACGCCACATCCGGAGTAAACTGAGCGCCGCCCACAGGTGGTTCATCCCCCGATCACATATTCACATTATCCCCCAAGTTCACTGATCCAATGCCAATAGACTTTACTGAGTTGGTGCGACGATGACCTTATTGTCAATCAGATCTTGTATTTCGTGGCGAAGACGGAAATAACCATCAGTGACATGGCCGACTTGCTGATGAAAGGCACAGTACTTCGTCGGATCATGGGAGTGAGGAAGTCTATCCGGCAGTGGTTGCGGCTCCAGGGGTTTCAGATCCCCCTCTCTAATCAGGACCCTCAAGGCCGCTGATAGAGACATGTATAGTGGTGCGAACACCCTCTGGCCTCGAGGTGGGTATTTTGAGGTTTGTGGAGTTTTGCTGGATGCACCAGCAAAGGGATTGGCAGGCGTTGACTGGGTTTGCTGATCGATTCCAAGCACGGGATTAGGGCTGAAGGGAACATTCCTGGTACAAAGGCGCTTCTCCCGGCTTGCCCCTTGATTCAGACTGCTCTCATTCTGAGTGGCGAAAGTGTCATCCACAGTTTTTGTGACAACTGCGAGGACTTGCTCTTTGTTCAGTCCCTCAGCTTTCAAAGCCTCAATGTCCCACTGAAGGTGTTCATGGGGACCGATGCCTGCTCCTGCCTTGTTCTTACCAGTCGCTTCCACTTTGTCAAAAGATTGGCCTTCTTCCAATGCAACCCGTCCCAAAGTTGGGGAGCCTTTAAACATGAACTCCCTGGTACGTGATGTGGTTGATGATGGGGCCAAAACCCCAAAGGCCAGATCTGCCACAGTTCTCTGAAGATCTTCGATCATCCTCATCAGTTCAAATGTAGTAGGCTCGCGAGCCTGGTATAGCTGGGAGGCCCAGACCGGGTGCGCAACAGGCAACCTGGGCGAATGTGGTGTACCACCATCGATCTCGCCCTGCAAACTGATTCCTTGACCTAATGTGGCTGTCATAACCACAGCCTCTTCTGAATTCTGCGCCATCATAAGTCCTGCCTCAGCAAAGGGGGAACACTGGTTGTTCTGTATCAACTTTGCGACTCTCTGAACCCTCAAAGGAAAAACAGACAGCATTTCAGCCCAAACTGATCAAACACGGGCGTAGCCGACCAACTGTACTTTATTACTGATCACTGTTCCTCAGAATCACTGTCCCCAAAACTGAATCCGGATACCCGCAGATGTAACTGATTCTCAAAACGCTGATGCTGATGCCCACAGGCCTGATACCCAGACTTGCAAACTGGTATATGCGTTCCTATAGAGATACACTCTAAAAGCACATAGCAAGTAAGAGAGAGCCAAAACACCCCTATGTTGGGGTAGGGTTTCCCTGTCCTATTTTGTCAGGAGCTAGGGTTTCACTACGCACACAGCGGTTTCAAACAACCTAACATCGGGTGAGCAACCTGTCCTAGTTTGGAATGGTCACTATGGATTCCGAATATGCACTAAGTCGAATGGTCAAAAGGGTACCCCGGTAAACCGGGGTTTGTGTTCCCATGCTGTCAGAGCCCATAGCCGATCAGCCTTATGGACATGTCTTGACAAGACAAGCCTCCGGCAAACCGTTCAGGAATGGCAGATGGCAAACACTGTGTTCCTAGGCGCACCAATGCACATGCAATGCAAAGAAACACATAAGCGAAATCAAAACAGGATATCACGAGTTCGAGTCAAGCTCTCTAAAATCCCCAGCAGAGTCGCCAGAAACTGTAGACGCGCTCGTGTGGGGCCTCATGCTACAGTTCGGACTCGATTTGTGTCACGGTTCTTAATCTGAACCAAAGAGTCCAAATCTGGCAAATCGTTTTGAGAAACAGATTTTTGAAAAAGTAGTGCCAAACATGGACTGCTTTGCCAGATACAGAGTCGCCACCTAAATATTTTAAAATGGGAGAATTTAGGAAACCCTGACTCGGTGCCGAAGGCCACATGTCCGTCATCACCGGAGTTGTCTCGGCTCGGGAGCTTGGGTACGATCGGGGAAGGTTAGCTATGAGCACCCCCTTTCGCCCGGTCCGAAGACCGGCCTCTACTAACCGTGATATCCAATTTTGAAAACGTTACGTGTTCTTCAACCGGTTATTAGCCTAGAATTACTATGTTGTGCGCGCAGCAAACAAGTATAGACCAAATCACCCAAATTGGAACAAAACATTTCATGTTTGTTTTGAAAATGGTTTGCTACTCGCAAGTAGGCTAAAATGCAGATTTTGCCACCCTCAAGTGGGCTTCTAGAAAAGATGATTTTGCCACTATCTAGTGGGCTTAAAACTCACAGTTTTAATGCATTATTCCAATTTAGGTAATTCAACCTCCATCCACAGGCATTCAAGCAGTTATATCACATAAGCATTTAGCCGCATGACAAGCATACTGTCATGTTAACATTCACGCACATGCGGGATGCTAAAGCATAAATACTTACATCGTACTCCGTGCCAAAACAGTAAACTAGTTAGCAAAACATGCGTGTCCTAGTTCATGTCAAATTGACTAATGCAGCACATACAGGATGCAATTAGATAGGCTCGGCTAACCTAAGCATGGCATATGAAATGCGATCAGTTGATGCACGTATTCAATTTGGAATTGAAGTACAAATGCAGTTAGCGTGATGTACCGAGCCTAATGCATGTCAACAAATGCATGAATGCACGCATGCATAGCATAAGGTATGCTAAAATAAATGTGCCCTAATCTACCATCATAAGCAGGTAAATAAAAGGGAAGAAAGAAGTGGGGTTGGAAGACATACATCACACGCACGCACACTTATTACAAGTTTCCCCTCGCTCGGAGGGACCCAAAATAATAATACAAATTAATTAACTACGCAAGCTAATTAAATATTACAAATTGCTTAATTAATTAACAAATTAACTAAACTAAATAAAAACAGTAAACCGCCTCGGGGCGAGGGCCAGATGCAACACATGCTCGGGACTGGCTCGGAATCACACTGCCATGCATAGTTTGCCTCTGTTTTCCCTGCTCTGCTCCTCTGAAAACTGCCAAAGTCTCAGGGATGCCTCTCAGGACACTGGGGGATATCATCGGCTGAGTAGAATTTCAACCGGCAGTAGCATGTAGTCACCGGCACAAAATAGATCCACCGGCCATAGATTGACTGCCGGTCGGCACTAAATACTGCCGGCCGGCAATAAATTCCTGCAGAACCTGCAACTCACAGCAGCAGAGGGCAAAATCTTGCATGGCAATGCAATTCAAACAATTTATGCACCAATCACATTCCTTATCATATTAATGACTCAAAGGAGGATGTGCCCCGATTCTCGGACCACCAATCACGCATTTCCATGCATGATGGCCCAAAGAATCAAGTGTGCAACTTCAATTTCAAAATGCATGCAAGCCAAATAAACACACAAGGAGGCCTAACCTCTATCATACTCATCTCAAGAGGCAAGGTGATGCATGCAAGATGCAATGCAACTTAGGCATACGAGCTAAGGATGCAACATGCCGATACAAGCAAACATGCAAGATGAGCATGCAAATAAGCAAAGGATGGTCTTAAACATGAATTAGGCAGCTCTAGTTAGGCCCAAAACAGTGGCCAATGGAAGAAGATGAAGTGCCTCGAAATGCGTGCGCACGGGCACGCAAACCGAGGCAATGGCATATGCAATGCAATGGCTAAAATGGCATATAGAATGCAACATGGACTTATACTAACATGAGAGAGCCTCAGCCACACTCACATGAGAGGCCGATGGATGAAAATGAAGTGCCTCGAAATGCGTGCACACGGGCACGCAAACTGAGGCAATGGCATACGCAATGTAAATGACATGAAAATGTGATATGGGCTTACACTAACATGAGAGAGCCTCATCCACACTCACATAGGATGCCGGTGGATGAAAATGGAGTGCCTCGAAATGCGTGCACACGGGCACGCAAACCGAGGCGATGACATACACAATGCGAATGACATGAAAACATGATATGGGCTTATACCAACATGAGTGAGCCTCAGCCACACTCACATAGGATGTCGATGGATGAAAATGAAGTGCCTCGAAATGCGTGCACACGGGCACGCAAACCGAGGCAATGGCATACGCAATGCAATGGCATGAAAAATGGAAAGCAATCATTCTAATGGAATTTCAGCACTAAAATATGGGGGAAAACAGTCCCGAAATGAGGCGAAATGATACCAAATGCATGGAATAGTCCCGAAATGCGAATTTAGGCACCCGAAATGGCCTATAGCTATGCAATGCGTGCACAATATGGACATGAAGTGCAAATACAGAAGCTAGGCAGTCCCTAAATAGGCATTTTTTCAGTTATGAACATGGTCAAACAGCAAGCATAGGTAGAGCAACAATGGCATGCAAAAATGAGGGTCAATAGAGGGGTATGAAGCAAGTGGTATATGCAAAAGCCAAACCGAAAAATGTCCTTCTACAACATTGAAGAGGGACCAAAAATATACACATTTACAGTTCATGGCAGCCCCGAAATCAGTATACAAACATGCTAGAAATGCAATGCAAAATGAGGCTCAAAAGTGGCTATAACATGAGGTATACAAAGCATTCACCAAACAAGAAAAGACCCTTAATAAAACATGTTAAGAAGGTCAAAATAAGGCCACTTTCAGTTCTGATCATGGTCCAAAAATAGAAAAATGATAGGCTAGTGAAGCATGCAAGAATATTGTCACACAAAGAGCTATTGAAACAAGTGTGAGATAGGGTTCTCAAAGAGGGTTGAGCCCTTCAACAAACATGTAGAATAGCTCAAAAAAGACCTAGTTTCAGTTAAGGTCGGAGCCTAAAACCGTAAGCAAATATGGCTAAGAAATGATATAAGAAAAAGCTCAAAAGAGAGGAAATGCTACTCACCCTTGAAGACCAAACTTTGATGGCTTCTTGGCTTGAGTTTGTGGCTCCTTAGGCTTTGAAGAACAGCCTCCAGCTGCTGGAAATGGAAGTGGTGGTGTTGTGCTATGGCTTGGTGTGTAAATGGCCAAGGATAATGGACTTTGGAGCTTGGAAGAGAGGGTTGAATGTATAGATATAGGGTTGTATGTATAATGCTCCAGCTGGTTTTCTTCTTCTCAAAATCCAACCTAAACAAAGGAGGAGGAGAGGTGCTTATATAAGCAATGCTAAGCTTCTAAGACAAGCTTCAAAGGGGCCAAGGGGTTCAAGGGGGGTGCAAGGCTTCTAGAGGAAGCTAAAACAGCTGGCCAAGCTTCTCCAAGAAGCTTGGCCAAAAGGTTCAAGCTTCTAGAAGGTTAGGGGGTTCAAAAGCTCACAAGGTGCAAAACAAACACACATGCACGTGGGGGATCAATTCTGTGCATTCCAGCTGGCACAGCTGGAATCCACTCAATCTGCAGAATGCTCCGGAAGGTCGTCGGCTAGCAAAAATTGCCGGTCAGCACAATAAAGTGCCGGTCGGCACAATAAATTGCCGGCCGGAACAAACAGAGTGCCGATGGGTGGCCGGTGAGGTCAAAAAAGTTCCGGTGGTTGTCCAGATTGAAGCCCCGGAAGTTAGCTTTCCAATGGCGCAAACCTTGCATTAAAATTCCTCCTGTACAAAAAGTTATGCCCTTTTCCGTGAAGCCGCGCAGATTCGATCCAACCGGGATGATGCCCGACTTCAACTGATCATATCTCCCCCACCCGGACTTGGCTCTAGGAGATTCTTGAGTGAAAAATGAAGCCCCGGAAGTAAGATTTCCGATGGTGGTGGCCCCATAGCTAAACTCCAAGTGTACAGATAGATAAGCCTGATTCAGCGGGGGCTGCTCGACTCGCTTCTACCCGGATTCATGCCGAACTTCTCCCAAACTAGTTTTCTTCGCTCCTTTCCTCTTTTCTTCAACTCCAAAACCCTAAACAAAGTGTTTTGAAAGATTTGCCTCTCTTCTAGCCGAAGAAACTGATTCTTTGCCCTGCACATCTCTCAACACCGAGCAGACCATCAGTAGTGCCCAAGTCTTAAGGGCGGTCAAAAATGGGGTGTCTACAGTTGCCCCTCTTTGACAGAACTCGAAAGTCATAACAATGACGGGAGTGAATGTCAAAGCCCAGAGACGACCCATTTTTGACAAGGCCGAAGACTTGGACAAACAAACAAAATACCGATAAATAAATGGTTGTGCCCACAGGCTGCCTACGTATCCCTTTGCAAGGAATCAAACCAGCGTAGTTCAGGGGCAGGATGCAAATGATATGCAGGAAGACTTTGATAATTGGACTTATACGCCACGCGAAGCCAGTTTTGAAAGTTGGACTTATACGCTACGCGAAGCCGGTTTTGAGAGTTGGACTTATACGCTACGCGAAGCCGGTTTTGAAAGTTGGACTTATACGCTACGCGAAGCCGGTTTGTATTCAAAACAATGCAATGTACTAACAAGTACAAGTGAGGTGCGCAAGATAGCGCGATAGGATGCATGCAAGATGCAAGTGAGGTGTACAAAACAGTGCGATGCGCAGAACAGCGCGAACAACTTTGAAATGCACAAAACAGTGCGATGCGCAAAACGGCGCAAACGAATTTTGAAATGCACAAAAATATTGCGATGCGCAGAACAGCGCGAACAACTTTGAAATGCACAAAAATAGTGCAATGCACAAAACAGCGCGAACAACTTTGAAATGCACAAAACAGTGCGATGGATTGAAATGCACAAAACAGTGCGATGCGCAAAATAGCGCGAAGAAAATACAATGCACTAACAAGTGCAAGTAAGGTGCGCAAGATAGCGCGAACAAATGCAATGCACAAAATAGTGCGATGCGCAAAATAGCGCGAAGGAAATGTAATGCACAAAACAGTGCGATGCGCAAAATAGCGCGAACAAATGCAATGCACTAACAAGTGCAATTGAGGTGCGCAAGATAGCGCGAACAAATGCAATGCACAAAATAGTGCGATGCGCAGAACAGCGCGAAGAAAATACAATGCACTAACAAGTGCAAGTAAGGTGCGCAAGATAGCGCGAACAAATGCAATGCACAAAATAGTGCGATGCGCAAAATAGCGCGAAGGAAATGCAATGCACTAACAAGTGCAAGTAAGGTGCGCAAGATAGCGCGAACAAATGCAATGCACAAAATAGTGCGATGCGCAAAATAGCGCGAAGGAAATGTAATGCACAAAACAGTGCGATGCGCAAAATAGCGCGAAGAAAATACAATGCACTAACAAGTGCAAGTAAGGTGCGCAAGATAGCGCGAACAAATGCAATGCACAAAATAGTGCGATGCGCAAAATAGCGCGAAGGAAATGTAATGCACAAAACAGTGCGATGCGCAAAATAGCGCGAAGAAAATACAATGCACTAACAAGTGCGATGCGCAAAATAGCGCGAACAAAATACAATGCACTAACAAGTGCAAGTAAGGTGCGCATGATAGCGCGAGTGAATGCATGTTCTATGCAAATGAGGTGCATTTTCTATGCAAGTATGGAAGAGTGCATTTTCTATGCAAAAGATACGAGCATTTTCTATGCAAGAAACGGGAGCATATTCTATGCAGTATTTGAAAGCAAATTCTATGCAGAATCGAAATCAAGCATATTCTATGCATGAATCATAACAATGTGCGGCACGCATGTAACAGAAGTGTATATGAAAGTGCACACTCCATGCAATGGAAAGGCATCAAACATGTACTCTGGTGCCTCCGATTCACCTTTCGGAGGACTTTGCAACACACTCAGCTCAAAAGGGGCACACCCTGTTTATGTTGGCAAGAGATAACATCTGTTGCTGCTTTAATTGCCATTCTGACTTGAAGCAGGCTTACACTTGGGGTCGAGATACACTCATACTCCAGAGAAATGGCGAGGTCTGGGAAGGTGCACCTGAAATGCAGTCTCGGATCTTGCCAAAGCTGGAACACCCTAAAATGCTCCAAATTTTCCTTTTTTTTCTTTTGCTTTGCAGTCTGGAACCTACATAGCTTCAGATAGGTCCTTGTTCTACTGTTCACACTTATCGGGGGTGGACCCTGCAGTTTTATGAAAGAACAAATACTGTTTTGCACAAATGTGGAGAATGGCACAGCACTCTGAGCACAAGATGATTTTTTTGGAATTGAGAGATGAGTTCTTAACCGGGTATTGAGCCGACGACTGGCCACAGCCAAAACGACTCGACAAGGGAAAAACAAAGGTAAACAACCTAAACACATCGAGTAACACTCGAAGCGACTCAAAACAAGAATCGAGACAGACAAAATAAAACACAAGACTCAAATGTGCACATGGAGCCTGTTTCCCTGGGTATTGTTTCCCACCCTTTCTCATTTGTGATTCTCACATCGCTCGGCCCTCAGGCTCTGTTTTTCTGAAAAAGCCATTTTCTCACTTTTTCTCTCAACGCACATCTCTCTATTCTTTAATCTCTCATTTTTCATCCCTCCCCTGGGTGGTTGATGGATAAGCTGGAAATTGTGGGCTCTTGCCCCTGGTATTTTACCAGACTCTTGTTCACAACAGTAAGTTTCTCCCACAGAGGGGTTGTGCTACAACTGGGTGTGTAGCAAATCTGCAGCTAACATCGGTTGATGATGCCCTGCTGGGGAGTTCGGACGTGATTAGATCTGTCCAAACAAAGGAGTGGAACATCTTGATCCGTTCCCGTCCGTGCTTCGCACTTGGCTTGATACCTCGTTGCGTGGAGGATGTGAGAGCCTTCTGCCCTTTTGCGGTCAGCTTCAGAGGTGCCCTTTCCTGGCAGGTGCCCTTTCTGGCAGATGCGTTGACAACGGGGGAAAGACAGGAAGCCTGACTCAACTGTGCCCCTAGTTCATCATTTTGACCATTTTTTGTTTTGGTTTTCTACTAAAACAATTTTTGACCAATATGAGAGTTAGATTAACACACTTGTTCGATTTTTGATTTGAAAATCATGCAAGTCAGGCTATGAGCACTGAAAATTTTCCTTTTTTGGGTCCGAGAAATGGTCCAGTTTTTGGAAAAGATGGAACAATTTTCGAGAAAAGTAGTCAACTTCAGTAAAAATTCTCAAAAACTATTTTTACAAACGGCCAATGCTTAACAAGCACGGAACCCACTCTTGAGACGCACAACCTCGGATTTGGAGGAAAATTGGCCCCTTTCTCGAAGAGAGCTACATGGCAACGGAAAGTTGCCCCTTGTTTGCACGGCACCGCAGCGCGTTGAATGGCAACGGAAAGTTGCCCCTTGTCTGAATGGCACCGTAGCGCATTATAATCAGTCCTCGAAGCGATGATTGCAACCGAACTCTCGGATACAGAGAAGGCAAAGATTATCAGAACCATTACATGGACATGATCGAATTCGAAGTGTTTGTGGCTGGACTTCAAGATGAAGTTGCCTACGTATCCCAAACATGGGAATCAAGCCTTACGTAGTTCGGGGTTAAGGTACACTCGGGTATTTAACCTCTCCTTTTTAGGCTCTAACTTTTGCCAAGGCGCCCGATGCGGGTTTTCGACCTTACGAGCTTTGTTTTTCTTTTCTTTTCAATTCTTTTCATTTCTTTTATTTTCATTTCTTTTCATTTCATTTCCTTTTTTTTTGATTTTCTTTTTTGTTCTTTTCTTTGCATTTTTTTTCTTTTTTGTATTTTTCTCTTGCTCTAACTTTTGCCTGGGTCGCCCTTCCGGGTTTTCGGCCCAGCGAGCCTCTCAAAGGGTAAAAGCGTTCCATGCCAAATGGTTGTAGGAGTTTGAAGCCATCCGTATCCAGGAGAGTGGCTGTTGATTTGCAAGAGGACTCATCTTCAGCTCTTCGAGCATATCTGACATTTTTGCCCCTAGTTTGAGGGGGGGCTTCTGATCTGGCTTTACAAGCTTCCTTTGATCTGATCTTCTTGATCTGACTTTGGGTGCCTCTTGTCCGAGGGCTGCTTCGAATCTGGCCACACAGGCCTCATATGGCGGTTGACCATTGAACATTCTGAATTTAAGTCCGAGGTTTGAAAGCAAATGGATAGAATCTTGAGGCTGAGAGCGATCCTAGGCTGCACAATCTCAAGAGCGATTCCACACAAGTCTTCACAGGACTGCGCAAAACATTTTTTGAAAGTTTTTAAGAAAGCGACAAATCGCTCGCGCTGAAGACAGTGTGGGACCAATCTGGATCAAGCGAGGATCCTTCTCAGTACTCACATTAACAAACATGATCTCGATCATTAAGGGCTTAGCATGCCTCTCTTTCTCTCAAATGATCAAAGTTTTGCAAATCCCGAGGAATTCCTTCCTCTTCGTTTTCACTGCAGTGTTCAAAAAGTTTTGGAAAACTTAGGTCGATACAATGATTTCAAGGCACAGAAAAGGCAGGCGAAGAGCACTGTCATTCCATTCAAACTTCTGGCACAACTGGCACACGGCAGAAGCAAACACAAGAGTGTGAAAATCACTGCTGTTCATTCAAATCTGTTGGCACAACTGGCTCCAAGGCAGAAACAGACTCAAAAGAAAGCAAAAAGACAAACGCAAAACAAGATAGTGATGTCCGAGGTAACACCCCCGGAATCACCCGACTCTTAACAAAACAGGACTGACTCGATACAACAAGACAGACCTGACTGACTCAGTATGAAAAGACTGACTCAATACAAATTGAGAAGACTGACCCAATACCCAAGTCAGAAAACACAACAACTAGCATTCGTAAAATGCTCGAAACAGTGCGTGCCAAACGCCACATCCGGAGTAAACTGAGCGCCGCCCACAGGTGGTTCATCCCCCGATCACATATTCACATTATCCCCCAAGTTCACTGATCCAATGCCAATAGACTTTACTGAGTTGGTGCGACGATGACCTTATTGTCAATCAGATCTTGTATTTCGTGGCGAAGACGGAAATAACCATCAGTGACATGGCCGACTTGCTGATGAAAGGCACAGTACTTCGTCGGATCATGGGAGTGAGGAAGTCTATCCGGCAGTGGTTGCGGCTCCAGGGGTTTCAGATCCCCCTCTCTAATCAGGACCCTCAAGGCCGCTGATAGAGACATGTATAGTGGTGCGAACACCCTCTGGCCTCGAGGTGGGTATTTTGAGGTTTGTGGAGTTTTGCTGGATGCACCAGCAAAGGGATTGGCAGGCGTTGACTGGGTTTGCTGATCGATTCCAAGCACGGGATTAGGGCTGAAGGGAACATTCCTGGTACAAAGGCGCTTCTCCCGGCTTGCCCCTTGATTCAGACTGCTCTCATTCTGAGTGGCGAAAGTGTCATCCACAGTTTTTGTGACAACTGCGAGGACTTGCTCTTTGTTCAGTCCCTCAGCTTTCAAAGCCTCAATGTCCCACTGAAGGTGTTCATGGGGACCGATGCCTGCTCCTGCCTTGTTCTTACCAGTCGCTTCCACTTTGTCAAAAGATTGGCCTTCTTCCAATGCAACCCGTCCCAAAGTTGGGGAGCCTTTAAACATGAACTCCCTGGTACGTGATGTGGTTGATGATGGGGCCAAAACCCCAAAGGCCAGATCTGCCACAGTTCTCTGAAGATCTTCGATCATCCTCATCAGTTCAAATGTAGTAGGCTCGCGAGCCTGGTATAGCTGGGAGGCCCAGACCGGGTGCGCAACAGGCAACCTGGGCGAATGTGGTGTACCACCATCGATCTCGCCCTGCAAACTGATTCCTTGACCTAATGTGGCTGTCATAACCACAGCCTCTTCTGAATTCTGCGCCATCATAAGTCCTGCCTCAGCAAAGGGGGAACACTGGTTGTTCTGTATCAACTTTGCGACTCTCTGAACCCTCAAAGGAAAAACAGACAGCATTTCAGCCCAAACTGATCAAACACGGGCGTAGCCGACCAACTGTACTTTATTACTGATCACTGTTCCTCAGAATCACTGTCCCCAAAACTGAATCCGGATACCCGCAGATGTAACTGATTCTCAAAACGCTGATGCTGATGCCCACAGGCCTGATACCCAGACTTGCAAACTGGTATATGCGTTCCTATAGAGATACACTCTAAAAGCACATAGCAAGTAAGAGAGAGCCAAAACACCCCTATGTTGGGGTAGGGTTTCCCTGTCCTATTTTGTCAGGAGCTAGGGTTTCACTACGCACACAGCGGTTTCAAACAACCTAACATCGGGTGAGCAACCTGTCCTAGTTTGGAATGGTCACTATGGATTCCGAATATGCACTAAGTCGAATGGTCAAAAGGGTACCCCGGTAAACCGGGGTTTGTGTTCCCATGCTGTCAGAGCCCATAGCCGATCAGCCTTATGGACATGTCTTGACAAGACAAGCCTCCGGCAAACCGTTCAGGAATGGCAGATGGCAAACACTGTGTTCCTAGGCGCACCAATGCACATGCAATGCAAAGAAACACATAAGCGAAATCAAAACAGGATATCACGAGTTCGAGTCAAGCTCTCTAAAATCCCCAGCAGAGTCGCCAGAAACTGTAGACGCGCTCGTGTGGGGCCTCATGCTACAGTTCGGACTCGATTTGTGTCACGGTTCTTAATCTGAACCAAAGAGTCCAAATCTGGCAAATCGTTTTGAGAAACAGATTTTTGAAAAAGTAGTGCCAAACATGGACTGCTTTGCCAGATACAGAGTCGCCACCTAAATATTTTAAAATGGGAGAATTTAGGAAACCCTGACTCGGTGCCGAAGGCCACATGTCCGTCATCACCGGAGTTGTCTCGGCTCGGGAGCTTGGGTACGATCGGGGAAGGTTAGCTATGAGCACCCCCTTTCACCCGGTCCGAAGACCGGCCTCTACTAACCGTGATATCCAATTTTGAAAACGTTACGTGTTCTTCAACCGGTTATTAGCCTAGAATTACTATGTTGTGCGCGCAGCAAACAAGTATAGACCAAATCACCCAAATTGGAACAAAACATTTCATGTTTGTTTTGAAAATGGTTTGCTACTCGCAAGTAGGCTAAAATGCAGATTTTGCCACCCTCAAGTGGGCTTCTAGAAAAGATGATTTTGCCACTATCTAGTGGGCTTAAAACTCACAGTTTTAATGCATTATTCCAATTTAGGTAATTCAACCTCCATCCACAGGCATTCAAGCAGTTATATCACATAAGCATTTAGCCGCATGACAAGCATACTGTCATGTTAACATTCACGCACATGCGGGATGCTAAAGCATAAATACTTACATCGTACTCCGTGCCAAAACAGTAAACTAGTTAGCAAAACATGCGTGTCCTAGTTCATGTCAAATTGACTAATGCAGCACATACAGGATGCAATTAGATAGGCTCGGCTAACCTAAGCATGGCATATGAAATGCGATCAGTTGATGCACGTATTCAATTTGGAATTGAAGTACAAATGCAGTTAGCGTGATGTACCGAGCCTAATGCATGTCAACAAATGCATGAATGCACGCATGCATAGCATAAGGTATGCTAAAATAAATGTGCCCTAATCTACCATCATAAGCAGGTAAATAAAAGGGAAGAAAGAAGTGGGGTTGGAAGACATACATCACACGCACGCACACTTATTACAAGCTTCCCCTCGCTCGGAGGGACCCAAAATAATAATACAAATTAATTAACTACGCAAGCTAATTAAATATTACAAATTGCTTAATTAATTAACAAATTAACTAAACTAAATAAAAACAGTAAACCGCCTCGGGGCGAGGGCCAGATGCAACACATGCTCGGGACTGGCTCGGAATCACACTGCCATGCATAGTTTGCCTCTGTTTTCCCTGCTCTGCTCCTCTGAAAACTGCCAAAGTCTCAGGGATGCCTCTCAGGACACTGGGGGATATCATCGGCTGAGTAGAATTTCAACCGGCAGTAGCATGTAGTCACCGGCACAAAATAGATCCACCGGCCATAGATTGACTGCCGGTCGGCACTAAATACTGCCGGCCGGCAATAAATTCCTGCAGAACCTGCAACTCACAGCAGCAGAGGGCAAAATCTTGCATGGCAATGCAATTCAAACAATTTATGCACCAATCACATTCCTTATCATGTTAATGACTCAAAGGAGGATGTGCCCCGATTCTCGGACCACCAATCACGCATTTCCATGCATGATGGCCCAAAGAATCAAGTGTGCAACTTCAATTTCAAAATGCATGCAAGCCAAATAAACACACAAGGAGGCCTAACCTCTATCATACTCATCTCAAGAGGCAAGGTGATGCATGCAAGATGCAATGCAACTTAGGCATACGAGCTAAGGATGCAACATGCCGATACAAGCAAACATGCAAGATGAGCATGCAAATAAGCAAAGGATGGTCTTAAACATGAATTAGGCAGCTCTAGTTAGGCCCAAAACAGTGGCCAATGGAAGAAGATGAAGTGCCTCGAAATGCGTGCGCACGGGCACGCAAACCGAGGCAATGGCATATGCAATGCAATGGCTAAAATGGCATATAGAATGCAACATGGACTTATACTAACATGAGAGAGCCTCAGCCACACTCACATGAGAGGCCGATGGATGAAAATGAAGTGCCTCGAAATGCGTGCACACGGGCACGCAAACTGAGGCAATGGCATACGCAATGTAAATGACATGAAAATGTGATATGGGCTTACACTAACATGAGAGAGCCTCAGCCACACTCACATAGGATGCCGGTGGATGAAAATGGAGTGCCTCGAAATGCGTGCACACGGGCACGCAAACCGAGGCGATGACATACACAATGCGAATGACATGAAAACATGATATGGGCTTATACCAACATGAGTGAGCCTCAGCCACACTCACATAGGATGTCGATGGATGAAAATGAAGTGCCTCGAAATGCGTGCACACGGGCACGCAAACCGAGGCAATGGCATACGCAATGCAATGGCATGAAAAATGGAAAGCAATCATTCTAATGGAATTTCAGCACTAAAATATGGGGGAAAACAGTCCCGAAATGAGGCGAAATGATACCAAATGCATGGAATAGTCCCGAAATGCGAATTTAGGCACCCGAAATGGCCTATAGCTATGCAATGCGTGCACAATATGGACATGAAGTGCAAATACAGAAGCTAGGCAGTCCCTAAATAGGCATTTTTTCAGTTATGAACATGGTCAAACAGCAAGCATAGGTAGAGCAACAATGGCATGCAAAAATGAGGGTCAATAGAGGGGTATGAAGCAAGTGGTATATGCAAAAGCCAAACCGAAAAATGTCCTTCTACAACATTGAAGAGGGACCAAAAATATACACATTTACAGTTCATGGCAGCCCCGAAATCAGTATACAAACATGCTAGAAATGCAATGCAAAATGAGGCTCAAAAGTGGCTATAACATGAGGTATACAAAGCATTCACCAAACAAGAAAAGACCCTCAATAAAACATGTTAAGAAGGTCAAAATAAGGCCACTTTCAGTTCTGATCATGGTCCAAAAATAGAAAAATGATAGGCTAGTGAAGCATGCAAGAATATTGTCGTACAAAGAGCTATTGAAACAAGTGTGAGATAGGGTTCTCAAAGAGGGTTGAGCCCTTCAACAAACATGTAGAATAGCTCAAAAAAGACCTAGTTTCAGTTAAGGTCGGAGCCTAAAACCGTAAGCAAATATGGCTAAGAAATGATACAAGAAAAAGCTCAAAAGAGAGGAAATGCTACTCACCCTTGAAGACCAAACTTTGATGGCTTCTTGGCTTGAGTTTGTGGCTCCTTAGGCTTTGAAGAACAGCCTCCAGCTGCTGGAAATGGAAGTGGTGGTGTTGTGCTATGGCTTGGTGTGTAAATGGCCAAGGATAATGGACTTTGGAGCTTGGAAGAGAGGGTTGAATGTATAGATATAGGGTTGTATGTATAATGCTCCAGCTGGTTTTCTTCTTCTCAAAATCCAACCTAAACAAAGGAGGAGGAGAGGTGCTTATATAAGCAATGCTAAGCTTCTAAGACAAGCTTCAAAGGGGCCAAGGGGTTCAAGGGGGGTGCAAGGCTTCTAGAGGAAGCTAAAACAGCTGGCCAAGCTTCTCCAAGAAGCTTGGCCAAAAGGTTCAAGCTTCTAGAAGGTTAGGGGGTTCAAAAGCTCACAAGGTGCAAAACAAACACACATGCATGTGGGGGATCAATTCTGTGCATTCCAGCTGGCACAGCTGGAATCCACTCAATCTGCAGAATGCTCCGGAAGGTCGTCGGCTAGCAAAAATTGCCGGTCAGCACAATAAAGTGCCGGTCGGCACAATAAATGGCCGGTCGGCACAATAAATTGCCGGCCGGCACAAACAGAGTGCCGATGGGTGGCCGGTGAGGTCAAAAAAGTGCCCGTGGATGTCCAGATTGAAGCCCCGGAAGTTAGCTTTCCAATGGCGCAAACCTTGCATTAAAATTCCTCCTGTACAAAAAGTTATGCCCTTTTCCGTGAAGCCGCGCAGATTCGATCCAACCGGGATGATGCCCGACTTCAACTGATCATATCTCCCCCACCCGGACTTGGCTCTAGGAGATTCTTGAGTGCAAAATGAAGCCCCGGAAGTAAGCTTTCCGATGGTGGTGGCCCCATAGCTAAACTCCAAGTGTACAGATAGATAAGCCTGATTCAGCGGGGGCTGCTCGACTCGCTTCTACCCGGATTCATGCCGAACTTCTCCCAAACTAGTTTTCTCCTCTCCTTTCCTCTTTTCTTCAACTCCAAAACCCTAAACAAAGTGTTTTGAAAGATTTGCCTCTCTTCTAGCCGAAGAAACTGATTCTTTGCCCTGCACATCTCTCAACACCGAGCAGACCATCAGTAGTGCCCAAGTCTTAAGGGCGGTCAAAAATGGGGTGTCTACAGTATGTTGATGTTATGTTGTCGATTTATAACTAGAAAAATGCCCGAGTTGGAGGTATGATATTCATTTAGTTGATAGATGTTCGAGCATGTTAATTTTGCAACTACGACGGCAAATGCGCTGCAATATTTTCCCGTGTTTGTTAATTTTGTTTTAATGTGGAATTACATTGTGTGAAAATTAAAGTGTGTCTACGGTGGTATGGTGTTCCCTTATTGCATTATTTGGAAAATGTGTTTGGGAGTACACCCCTGCTATTTTTCCAAGTTAAATTTGCACCACTTGGAGGAAAATGAATGACATTTCCTAAAGTAAGCCTAATTAGATTGTAATTATTTATGTGGAATGATGTACACCGAAATCGTTATCATGCATTGATTTATGATCATTTGACAAATGTGAGTTCAAGTTTGTGTAGATCTAGTGTAGGTTGTCGTTTTCAATCAGACTTATTATGTGTAATTGCATATCATCATCGCAATGGTTATGTAACCAACGAACGTGTTTGATGCAGGAACAATTCAAAAAAATAGTTACCATGTTACAGAAAAAACAACATTAACAACTGCAAAACAACCCACCATTGACCACTCTACACAACGCACATAAACAAATGGAAATGTAAAACATTACCCTCAACATCATTACCACATATCAACAAAAAGAAAAAATCACAACAAATCCCACAAAAGGATAAATATGTAAACTCTACACATGTTAAATCAAAGAAAAATATTCATTGCCAATTAAATAGGATCAAATAGTTCATAAGAAAAAAACACAAGACTAAATGGATCAATATTTCTCAAATTGGGTTTTACTGATATTTTTTCATTTTTATTTTTTTTTTAGGTCAGTTATGAAAAAAATTTGAAAAAATCATAGTTTTGACAAATCATATTACTCTAAAAATCTACTTTCCAATAGCCCCTTTTGGGGCTACCCAAAATTCCTCTCTTGCATTATCCATTAAAAATAAATAAATAAATAAAGGCTAAATCACACTCACCACTCTTCGGAATTTGAGAAAAATACTGTTTACTATGTCTGGTTTTATTTTTTTAAAAATAATTTTCAGAAAATTATACTTTCTTATTTTCTATATTTTTTTGTTTTTACTGAATTTTTTTAATATTTTATGCAAATTTTTTACTTTTTAGACACACCTAACATAAATACACCTAAAAAGGAAAAAAATTATAAAAAAATCTTTTAAAAATTCACTAAATACCATAAATACAAAAAAATACAAGAATTCAGTACATTTTTTGTAATTTTATGTATTTCTTAATTTTTAAAAATATTTTTTCACATATTTTTTTACTTTTTAGATACATCTAAGTTAGGTACATCTAAAAAGGTCAAAAAAATGTTTAAAATTTTAAAAATATTCACTAAAAACAAAAAAACACGAAAATCAAAAAACTCAATTTTCAAAAAACTTAATCCAGAAAACTCAAACCAAACACAATTTCGTAAGTTTAGCTTAATAACACTTTCTTTTTAATAAGTTTAAAACAATTAAAATTAATGTAGAAAATGAATAGACACTAAAATAAATTAAGGTAAATATATATTTTAGTATAAAAAAAAAACCAAACAAACAAATGACAATATTATATTTTCATCCATACAAGTAAGTCTGTAAACGAACCGACCTATTAACAGCTCGAATTCGACTTATTTAAAGCTTGTTTGAGTTTGGTTCATTTACTAAATGAATGAAGTTGAGCTAAAATGTTAGGCTCTTTATTAATCAAGCGGAACTTGAATAACCCCGAACACGGCTTGAAATGTAAAGAAAATAATTTAATATTTTAATGATATATCAAATAAATTTGTATTAGTTTTTTTTTATTTTTTATTTATGTTTGGTATTTGTGTAAATGTACATATTTAATCAATGAAATTTATTATTAAAATAAGCATTCACATATCATGATTTTTTATTTTTTATCTTAATGAGTAAATTAATTTACCTTTAATTTTTTTTTTCAAGCTCGACCTTGAACTGAAACTCAACTCATTTATGTAATCGAATTGATTCAAACCGAGCTCGAGTTTCTCAATTATTTAATGAATTGAGTTTGAGCTCGATTATTTAAACTCGATTAATTTTTAGTAAACAATCTTGAACAGTCAAAATCTCGTCTCGTTTGCAACCCCATATACAATTATCGAATTATTGATAAAAAAAGTCAGAGTGTTATGTGAATTAAATCTCAAGGGACCCCAAAATAATTATATTAAAAGTGTAAGGTTAAATATATTTTTTCCAAACTCCAAGAAAGGTGAATACTCCCTCCGTCCCATAATATTAGTCCCTTATTCCATTTTTCATTGTCCCAAAATATTAGTCCCTCTTCAAAAATCAAGTACAAAAATAATATAAATTTCCCATTTTGCCCTTCTTTTAAATTCATAAATAATATAAAAAGTACAATTATGACATTGATATTCTCAAAAAAGTGTACTATCAAAGGGTAATTTTGGAAAACTAACTTTTTAAAAGTACAATAATTGTACTACTAAAAAAAGTTGGATTTCCCAAAAGGGACCATTATTTTGGGACGGAGGGAGTATAATTTATCCAAATTTAAATATATAAAAGAAAAAAAATTTACTAGGCAGCCAACCACAACAATTTTTTTTCAACCTAACCAGATGAGCGTCTGTTCACTAAGGAACCGTGGTTTTCCCAGAGTCAACTTCAGTACCAATTCAGGTTATGTTTGGGAAGAGTGATTTTTAATTAAAAAATTAAGAAGTTATTATAAATTTTTATATTATTTTCTTTATTTGTTATATATATATATATATATATATTTTGTAAAAAATTAAAAAATCAATTAAAATAATTAATTTTTAAAAAGTCCTTAGGCTTCGTTTGGGAAGTAGGTTGAATTTTTGACTTTTTGGCTATTTTAACTTGGGGTTAAAAAGTTTTGTTTAGGAAGATTTTTTTTTTAACTTTTTTGTGAGATAAAGAATATAATAATTATAAGTTAGATGTAATATTTTATCTTCTTATGTTAAAATAGTCTCTTTTGTTTTATATAACTATTTTAGTCCAAATCTTACTTCTTAAACAGAGACTCAGTCAATTCAGAGTGGATCAGTTAAACATTTTATTAAGGAGTTTAGTCTTGATGTGATAGATCAAAAATATATATATACATATATGAGTCCGGATCCTCTCCAGCCATCCCTCCGGTCAATGATCAAGATTTAGCCACGTCACCCCACTCAAAATTTGTGGCTAAGATTAGCTAAAATAAATAAAAAAAACCATTAACTCCTCACCACTCACACACTCAGGCTTGGTTTGGGAAGTGGGTTGGCTTTTTGGCTTTTTGGCTTTTTTGGCTATTTTAGCCTGGGCTTAAAAGCTTGGTTTGGGAAGGGCTTTTTGGCTTTTTGGCTTTTTTGAGTTTTTTTGTGAGAGAAGAATGTAATGATTATGGGTTGGATGTGATGTTTTGTTTGTTATGGCTAAAATAGCCTATTTTGTTTTTTGTGGCTAAAATAGCCAAAAAAGCCTCCAACCTCACTTGCCAAACAGAGGCTCAATCACTCACGTTTTCTCTCTCTCTGACGTCCCACAACGCTCGCTCTCTCTCTCTCTCATCCCATCTCTCTCTCTCTCTCATTTCAAATAAAAAATTAAAAAATTATTTTAATCCTTTTTATTTTATTTTCATAAGATATATATAAAATTTTAATTTTATAAATTTAATATCATTAAAAATATACCATTAAAATAAGACTAATATTAAATATATTTAATAAAAATCTAAAATAAATAAAAAAAGGTGTATTTGGTTTGCATGGATACACCGATTCAATTTGTGTTTTATATGATTTGTACCTATGCATAGATTGAATTTCTGTATATTTTATTTCTTTTAAAAAAAATTATTAACTTGTTTGGTTAATAAAATTAAATTAAAATTCATTATTTTCATATGATTATCTTGTGAAAATATTTTTAATTTAATTTTATTAACCAAACAAGTTTATAATCATATGAAAATATCAAAAACAATCTTCATTCTAAAAAAAATCATATGAAAATAATGATTTTTAATTTTATTTTATTAACCAAACAAGTTTATAATTTTTTAAAAGAAATAAAATATACAAAAATTCAATCTGTGTATAAATACAAATCAAATAAAATACAAATTTAATTGGTGTATTGGTGCAAATCATATATACTTTTTATTTATTTTAAATTTTTATTAAATATATTTAATATTAGTCTTATTTTAAAAGTATATTTTTAATGATATTAAATTTATAAAGTTAAAATTTTATATTAAAAATTATATATATATTATGAAAATAAAATAAAAGGATTAAAATAGTTTTTTAATTTTTTATTAGAAATGTGAGTGGGAGAGAGAGAAAGTGTGGGATGTCAGAGAGAGAGAGAGAGAGAGAGAATGGTAGGATGTAAATGAATTTTTTTTGTTTTAAACTAACCTTAATTATAGATTTTGAGTGAAGTGACGTAACTAAATCTTGACCGTTGAATTAAAAAATGGGTGAAGAGAAAATTTGGAGAGGATCTGGATTCTACACATAAGTAAGTAAATCTTTTGCCCCCTTTGTTTTGGGAGATAGAATAGAGGAGATTGATAGTGAGAGGATTAATAGTGAGGGGATTGTTAGTGAGTGGATTGATAATGAGGGGATTAATAGTGAGGGGATTAATAATGAGGAATTGTTAAATTATTTTTATATAAAATAATAAAAAATATAAAAATATATAAAAAATTAAACATTATATTTAAAAAAAATTCCCAATATATAAAAAATAAAAAAATTTCTAATCCACTCACTATTTTCTAATGCCATCTCTACCTCTTCCTTACCAATCCCCTCTCCAAGGGTATTAGTAATACCAAGGGACTAATAGTCCCAAGGCCTTCTCCCAAAACAAACAAGGCTATTACTAATACCTTGGTATTAGCAATCCCAATACCCTCTCTTTCACCCTTAGTATTACTAAGGCCCCGTTTGTTTTGGGCTATAGGGAGGGTATTGGGACTAGTAATACTAAAGTATTACTAAAGCCTCTGTTTATTTGCAGGGAAAGCCTTGGGACTATTAGTCCCTTGGTATTGCTAATACCCTTGGAAGGGGGATTGGTAAGGAGGAAGTAGAGATGATATTAGAAAATAGTGAGGGGATTAGAAATTTTTTTATTTTTTATATATTGAAATTTTTTTTTAAATATAATGTTTAATTTTTTATATTTTTTTATTTGTTTTATTATTTTATATAAAAATAATTTAACAATTCCTCATTGTTAATCCCCTCACTATCAATCCCCTCACTATCAGTCCCCTCACTAACAATCCCCTCACTATTAATCCCCTCATTATCAATTCCTTCCATTCTATCTCCCAAAACAAATGGGGCCTAATACCCTTGTAGAGGGGATTGGTAAGGAGGAGGTAGAGATGGTATTAGAAAAATAGTGAGGGGATTAAAAAAAAATTATTTTTTTTATTTTTTATATATGGGAAATTTTTTTTTAAATATAATTTTTAATTTTTTATATTTTTTTATTTGTTTTATTATTTTATATAAAAATAATTTAACAATTCCTCACTATTAATCCCCTCACTATCAATCCCCTCATTAATAATCCCCTCACTATTAATCCCCTCACTATCAATCCCTTCTATTCTATCTTCCAAAACAAACGGGGCCTAAGGAACTAATAGTCTCAAGATTATTTCTGCAGACAAACAAAGACATTAATAATACCTTGATATTACGAATTCTAAAACCCTCCCTATAGCCTAAAACAAACGGCGCCTTTCAGCAGTCATTTAGGGCTTAGGCATCATCCTTCCCTAAGTTGTCAGAGATTGAAGCATAAAGAGAGGCTGTTGACAGAACAGACGAATAGCATTATTCCTCAGACCAAAAGAGAGTCTACTCATTTTGAAGAGATAAATTAGAAGACTCTAGATAAGTCTGACAAAAAGGAACCATACGCGAAGGAATTGCAGGAACTCTCTCAAGATAAAACTTAGGCTCCGTTTAAAAATCTTTATTTTTAATTAAAAAATTAAAAAATTATTAAAAAAATTAAAAAATTAAAAATTCATATTAAAAAATTAAATTTTTTTTTTCTACTTTTTACATATTTTTTCATAAAAAATTAAAAAATCATTTCAAACATATTAATTTTTTTAGTTCATATTTTAGCCAAATAGTTAAAAAGTTACTAAATTAACATGTTTCCAAACGAGACCTTAAGGCATATCTTGAGTTAACAGTAATGATAGAGATCACTAAAAGTGATATTCTAAAGTATCACTAATGATTTGACATTTTTTTTAAAAAAAAAAAAAAGATACAATAACACTGTGACAGTGAGTGAAGCTTACTACCACATCATTAGTAGTAACACTAATTAGTGCTCTCACTTATTTTTCTTGAATTAAATTAGTGAGGCCTAAATAAGTTCAAAAAAAAAAGATACTTTACATGAACGAATTGTAGGAATTCTCTCAAAATAAATTTCGAGGCATAATTTGACTCCAGTAACCTACTCCACCAGGGTCCAAACAAACAGAAATTGAGAGTAGAGATAGGTTAGAGTTGCATTATGCTCGTGAAGGTGCACTTTGCACTTAGCACAGATGCAACGCGCCATGAGGGTGCTATGCAGCTAGCTCCATGTGGCAGTGATGTGGAGTCCGTTGGTGATGAGTCAACCACTGATAGAACGGCTGTGTGTCTGATCTGAAGCGGTTTGATCATAGCTGTTGATTAGAGATGTGCCCGATTGTACTAATGAGAAGGCACTCGATTGGATGTAGCTATTCGATGTGAGAATGATCTACACCATAGATTGTCGATCCAACGGTCAGATCTGATCAGATGCAATCAAGGGACATGACCATTCGATCAAATCTGTCAAGTCTTATAAATAGGCTACGAAATCAGTTATTTCATTCCATCCAAAAAATTCAAAAGCATTCCTGCAATTCTCTCTCTTCCTCTTGATTTTGAGTTTTCAATCAAAAATTTCTTAAATAAATTTTTGTTTTTCTTACTAGTAATCAAATTCTGCAGATTTGATTATCAGTGTTTTGATTTTCTTGATTATATTCATCTAACAATCTGATCCGATCTAATTATTATTATTATTATTATTATTATTGTTTATTCTAAACCAAGAGACGAAATTAATTAAAAAATAAATAACACTTAAGGTTGGTTTGAGATGTCTTAAAAAAGTGCACTTTTTGACTTATTGGTGGGTTTGGATTGGGTTTGGGTTGGGTTTGATGTGATGTGTTAGAGAGGTGATGTGATTTAAATAAGATGATGTGACTTAAATAAGATAGTGACTTTTTGACTTTTTGACTTATTTAATACATGTCAAACTAGCCCTTAATGGATCGGATCGGATAAGATATTTAATTAGATCGGATTTATTTGAAACAACTCGTTAATAGTCAGACTAATTGGGTTCGGAATTAGTCAAATTATCGGATCATTTTTTTTTTTAATGGAATCGGATTAGTCAGGTTCGGGGCAAATCCAATCCGTTGATAGCCGTACACCCAACCATATGCTCTGATGTTTGTTGTAGGAATTAAAAGTATTTTTTGGGGCAAATTACATATATATACCTCCCTCGAGATTTGACTAAATTACAGATATTCCCTTAAGTTTGAGAAATTACGAATTCCTTCATGAATGTTATATTTGCATAAGAAATTAGGGGGTAATTTGTTATGAAATATAAACTTCAGGGGGTAAATTGTTATGAAAATACAAACCTCAAGGAACGAGATGTAATTTCCGAAACCTCAAAAAGATATCTGTAATTTAACTAAATCTCAAGAGAGGTATATGTAATTTGCCCTATTTTTTTTTGTGAAGATAGTAACACAGTTACGTACCACATAGTTGTCGGATGCCCTATCACATCTCACATTCAAAAAGAATTGTGTCTCCCACTTTCTTTTTCATTTGAGCCAAAAAATAGAGTGAGAGCTGACAATGTGGGTGGGGCCCACCTACTATTATGAAAAAATTATTATTCAACGTAAATGTAGAAAAAAAAAATTACACACTAACGGTAAATTTTATGAATATTAATCACCATGTTTGTTTTTAATTTTTTAAAAAAATTTATTTATTTATTTTTTTTTTGTATTTTTTTATTTATACTAAATTTTTTTTAATATTTTAAGCAATTTTTTTAATTTTTATACACAACTAACATAAATACACTTAAAAAGTATAATTTTTGTGAAAAAATATTTTAAAAATTCACTAAAAACGAAAAATATAAAAAAAAAATTACGGAAATTCAGTGTATATTTCATACTTTTGTGTATTTATTATTTTTTCAAATATTTTTTTCACAAATATTTTACTTTTTAGATACATCTAAGTAAGGTTCATCTAAAAAAGTAAAAAAAAATGTTTAAAATTATAAAAATATTCACTAAGAACAAAAAACTCAGTTTTCAGAAAGCTAAAATCAAATACAAATTTAATTTTTGTTATTATCATTAGGGAGACTTATTTATAAGTCATTTTTCAGACACTTATGGTAGGCTAAGTCCTGTGTAATTTCTTATAGAGTCTCAAGTCCTATTTAGATAAGAATGTATTCCACAAGATCCTACATAAACATAACGTGACACTTACATAAACGTAACGTAACGTGACACGTACATAAACGTAACGTGACACCTACATAAACGTAACATGTCACGTTACGTTTCGCAAACTTAATGAGTTTTTATTTTTTTAAATTGAATGTGAAAATGTTGCTGGTTTTTGTTGGTGTCACGTTACGTTTCATATAAACATGATTTATGATAACATTCAAGTTCCTATATAGGAAATTGAATGTTGTCATAAATCATAAGTGTCACGTTACGTTTATGTAGGTGTCACGTTACATTACGTTTATATAGATCATAGGTGTCACGTCATGTTTATGTAGGTGTCACGTTACGTTACGTTTATGTAGATATGAACTATGGTAACATTCAATTTCCTATATATGGTTTTATTATTATTAATGATATTAACAACTAATATTGAGGGTAAATGTGTAAACAAACTTCCCACAAGACTTGTGGGAACATAAATTTTTTAGTAGGACTATATGTAACATAAGTCTCCCTAATAGGACTTATAAATAATTTTCCCTTATTATTATGTATTTGTAAATATTTTTCAAAACACCAATTTTTCTTATTTTTATTGTGAATAAATCGTAAAAAATGCAGTGAAATATTATTTTATAATATCTCAAACTTAATCAAGAAATTAACATGCATTAGGTTTATGACTAACAATGTTTAACAAAATTACAAATAATTATATACATATAAACATCCTCAAGTCAAAATGCTTGCAGTTGGTTGAATACTAATTTAAGGAGGTATCTTCCAACAAAATTTAGCCAATAACACTAGGTTCTAATCATGCTTAATTTACAGTATACTCAAAGAAAAGTGATTGAGACCCCCTCCAATCACCACCCCCCACACACACATGGCAGGTGGTGATTGGAGGAGAAGGAAAAAAAAAAAATTGACCAATCAGAGAGAGAGTGGGTCAAAGGAAGTGCCTCATTGAGGGAGTCCAACTCATTTTCCATACTCAAACTAGATACCATAATAATCATTGCCTAAGTAAGAAATTAGAGATTAATATCACATAATTGAGAAAAGCAATACCTATCATATATATATATATATATATATATAGAGAGAGAGAGAGAGAGAGAGAGAGAGTCACTCAATGGAAGTTTAATCATTGATTCTTGAACTCTGGTAAGGATACTTACTCCCTCTAATTGCTTGGTAGAAAGAATCCTCATCTCTCTCATACGTTAAGCATGAAATAAGCAAAAGAGCAAACACACCATGTGAGCCCTATAGGAGAGAGACCTAGGAAGCATGTAGAAATCATAAGCAATTGACTATATGGGTACACTTAGCATTGTATAATTTCTAGGATAAGGTTCAAGTGCATGCCCCACCAGGTTTTAGTTTCACCACATAATCACAAATATCAAAAAAATATAATCACTAAAATTTATCTACATAAATAAAGCAATACATGAATAAATCATTAAAAGAAATAAAAAACAGAAGAAGACTATGAACATTCAAGGAGAGGCAATAGAAACAAACACAAATGCCATATACATCATAGCCACACAAGGCATTCATTCCCCTTGCTTCAATAGAAACAAACACAAATGCCATATACATCATAGCCACACAAGGCATTCATTCCCCTTGCTTCATTAATTTGGCAAAATAACAAACAGTACACATCTGCTTTTCTTCGACTCACAACAAACAACAAGAGCATTATGAATAGTAAACATGCCAACAAAACAACCTTTACAGGATTAAGAACATCCCTCATAGAACAATGAGTTTCCTATGCAAATGCTCTCCACTAGAACTCAAATCTCCTCCATCATGATCGTGATCATGGAAAATAAGGGTCAAAATTCCAACTAAACAAAGCACCGAACCTACAAGAAGCTTGTCATAGCGCTCCACCCAGTGAAACTTGAGTTGGCTTGCACCATAGAACGAGAGAGCCACCAGCGAGGTCATTACAGTTATGGTGCTGCAAATCCAATATCATGACCTTGTGTTAAACCAACAAAATACAAGTTTCACACACAAATTGACATTTGTTGCCAAGTAACAATATTTCAGGAAATAGATCAGTCAATATTGGATTGTCTGAACAGTAAGCTGCAGCTAAAATTCAAAAAAAAAAAAAAAAAAAATTCTAAATCAGCAGTATCCACATTGCTAAGACAAGTGCATGCCCAATTAGTTTACGAATCACCAGTAGTTCAAGTAACATATTGTGAGACTTTTCCGACTTCTTATTCCAACGAACTTGATGGAAATCTAAGGATGTGTTTGGATCTAAGATTTGAGGAGGAATTTGTGAAAGAAGAGAAAAATGCAAGGGAAATGTGACAAAAAAATTGCTTTTATTTTTTCACTTTTCCCTTCCTCTTCCCTTAAACCCCTCAAATCCTTGATCCAAACACAATCTGAATATATTTTTGAACTAAACTAGGTTGAGGCTTTCACAGCAGACAGTCACAACCATACCACAAACATAAACAATAGGATAGGAGGGAATTATTTTGTTTGGAGCATTGCATTTCTGATAGACACCCAAAGGAAAAGATTCAATGTTTTGTGGCATAAACATAAAAGTCAACACAAATTGCTTGAAACGTCTGGAAAATGTCATATCAATAAACTATAAGATAAGAAAGAAAAGGAAAAACATTTGTAATAACTAGACTTGGGTTCCAGAAAATAAATTTAAAATAAACATATGCCTAAATTAATCAACCCCAGCAAGGTATAATAGTAAAGGATGCGTGTGTGCCATTCATGTGTTTTTATTCCCATTAATTTTGAAGTCAGTTTAATAAGCTCAACACCTTGATAATATGTTGCAAAGTTTCTAAAATCAAATGAAAAAAAGAAAAAGAATGGTTATCATTTTTCAAAAACACTTTTCAGAAAATTCTACTTTCTTATTTTTCGTGTTTTTTTGTTTTTACTGAATTTTTTTAATATTTTGAGCAATTTTTTTAATTTTTAGACATACCTAACATAAATGTATCTAAAAAGTTAAAAAAAAATTGAAAAAAACCTTTTAAAAATTCACTAAATACTAAAAATATAAAATAAAATAAAAAACGAGAATTCAGTACATTTTTTATATTTTTATGTATTTATTAAATTTTAAAAATATTTTTTCATAAATTTTTTACTTTTTAGATACATCTAAGTAAGGTGCATCTAAAAAAGTAAAAAAAATGTTTAAAATTTTAAAAATATTCACTAAAAACAAAAAAATACGAAAACCAAAAAACTCAATTTTCAAAAAACTTAATTAAAAAAACTCAAACCAAACACAATTACGAGTCAAGATTGTTGGTAGTACCTGAATAGCAGCACTATGATAGCAAGCACCATCATGGAGGATGAGTTCCCAACAGCAAGAAACACTGGAAGAGTGGTGGCACAAGGAGATAATGCAGGAACTAGAACAAGCCCAGCCACAGCCATTTTCTCCATTGGTTGGTTGTGGGAATGGCTGTGACCACCTTTTCCAGTTAGGAACAACAAAATATAACTACCACCAAGAATTACAAGCAACAATGAAGCAAGCTTATGCACAGTTTCCTCGCCAGCAATGGTGTGTGATATGGTGATTGCCGTTATACCAAGAAGCGAAGTGGATAACACATGCAAAACTGCTCCAAATGCAGCTGCATGATGAACAATAAGTTAATAATAAGCCAGAACAATAATGCAGGTAAGGCCTTTCTAAAGAACGGTTCTTTGCCTGTTTGCCATCGAGGATATAACTGAAAATACTTCCAAAATTTACAATTTCCTTCCCCATCTTTAAACCTAAGAGCAATGCTATATATAATTTTTTAATTTTTTTTTTTTGGGGCAAACCTCGGCAGCACAAGGAGAATTTTATTAATAATGAGCAATGCCTATATATAATTCCATTTTTTATTCCATTTTCACACTCTTAGACACAAAGCAATGAGACCCACATTAATAAACGCATATGGTACCCCACTCCCCTGTGCCTAGAGGTGAGAAAATGTGGTAAGAAATAGGATTATATGTAACATTTTCCTAAAACTAAAAACCAATGACTTAGGGTTGACAATACAAATCTACAAAAGCTCAATAATGAGTCCTTTCTTTTCTGTTCTTTTCCTTCTTTTTTTTTTTTTTTGGTCACTCATTAGAATCTACACTAGCCTAGATCCAAGGGCAAAGGGAAAGGGTATCACCCCCCAAAGCCCCACATGGGCTTGAACTCACAACCTCCACCCACCCATGGGGGTTGGAGAGGACACCACTTTGGCACAAGGGCATGGGTTTGATAATGAGTCCAGAATTTATATTTTATTGTTTGGGCCATAAAAGAAAAGAAAAAAAATCCAAATTTTGAATCCATTTTTGAGATTTTTATTCACAAACTGAAACTATCATTAAAAGATTCACGAAGGTTTAAGGAAATACAAAACATTTTTAGATCTAAGCTATTTAAGATTTAGAAACACCCATAAGTCATAATCAAATGCTTAAAGCCCCATCCCTAGACAAATCCTTCAAACTCATCATATCAAATAACATGCACAATATCAAATATTCTAGATGGTTCTCCAATAAGTCCTACCTCTGGTCCCTTGCTAAACCAGAAAGGAAAGGACAAAAACGAAAGAAAAAAGTGCTGAACATTTAAGAATGGCATGGGCAATTAATTAGTTTCAGGTAGATTTATATATATATATATAAATAAAAAATAAACTGAACTGTTATGATCAAGTTGCCTCAAACCTAAACTAGAATAGTTATTTGTTGTAGTCTTGTAGACCATTATCAACTCAAGAATCAATTATCTTAAAATATTTGACACTAAACATATCTTGCAAAATATTACCAAAGTATATTAAAAACTTATAATGAGATTACATTAGGGTTCATCAAACCTCAAAGAGTGGAGCCCAAGTCCAACCCAACCTATTTACAAACACACTTCTTTTAACCTCTTGCCATATGATTTATCACTTTCAGTTGATGCCACAATGATAGATTATGACAAAGCAACTAATAAAGGAAAGAATAAATGAGGTAACAAATATGTGCATCATGCATCCCCCTTTTAGCATCCAACTATGCATGTACATAGAATAGTTGCCAAAATTGTACAAACATAAACTCAAATTACATAGACAGCAGCCAGAAAATTGTCAACAGCCCCACTTCTTTTAATCACATAATCACATGAGGAATTTCCAACACAGCATACAGCGAGCAGTAAAATCGTAGCAGTTGAAAAGACCGTATAAATATTGTCTTTATGCTCATGAGAATCATATCCTTGGCGCTTGACAATACAAAGAACACTGATTTTTGAATGGTATAGGCCACATGCACATAAACCCCTATCATTTGGAAATAACCACCTAACCCCCTTTGTGATTTGTGGAATTAAACACAGAGCCACAATTTCCATCCAAATTAACAGGAAATGCATCACACATTTTTTAAGATAAAATACCCTTATAAATCTTCATTAAACAAAAAGAATGTCATTTTCTTCTTATTCCCCTCTCTCTCTCTCTCTCTACTATTTCTCTCTCCCATTCCCCTCTATTGTATTCTTTCTTCATCTCTACTATTTCTCTCCCCCATTTCCGCACACCACCGCAGCCACCCCCTCTCACCTCCCCCATGGCCAAACTCTCGATACACCACCATACAGTACACCAAGCACAAGTTGGTATCAATTCATGCTTGGAATCCATTCCAATTGCTTGTGCTTTTATTGGTGCCATTGCTACTACTGTAGGTTGGAGTAGGATTTACAAGTGCATAAGAGCTTCCATATAGCCACTCTGGTTACTATATTGCTAGTTGCACCTTCTTTTCTTGAATTACCCACAACACAAATCTCTGGTTTTAAGATCTCCAAGATCTTAAACATAATTGGTTCCTACTTTTGAGTTTGGTTTATCCAAAATAACAGACAACACACTACTCTCCTTTTGATTCTCTCCACCAAAATGCATGGCCAATCTCGGTTAATGTTCACTTACAGTGCAAGTCTTGGATGATAGAACTCCATGGAAGGTGCCAAACTACTGTGAACATTCATTGAACCCACGTCTTGAACTCAACCATTAAATCCACCACTATCTCCTTGTTTTAGTATAGAAGAAAAGGGAATATGGAGATCCATAAAGGCACTAGAATTTCCTAATATGTCGATAACAAAAGGAATAGAGAGGATTGCAACAGAAGTCGAAATGTCCCCAATGTAGAAAACTGGTTGTAGCCAATGACTGTTGAAGAGTAAAACCTAGGGAAAGAGAGACCACCAAGCTGAAATCCATAGCAGGAGAGAGACCACAGAAGAACTTTAATCCAACGATATCCGAAGATCCACGAAAATCCCTTGAATCACCATGGAGCTTCGAAGATGATTTAATCTTCTTGCTTTTCCATCACCCACCACCAAATGGGATGTTGCGCAAAGTTCCTCCAATTATCCAAAATGGCAATGGGGTGGCAATATATATGGATATGTATATGGTATTTAGATCAATTTACAATTACAGTTAACGAGGGGTAACAATGCGTTTAGTCCCACAATACATTAAGTGATTATTTCCAAATGATATGAGGTTATGTGCACAAGGTCTATAATCTCCTTAAGGACCAAAATATATTAAAGAGAAAAATATCTTGATGCATGATCAAGTTTACTGAGGAAAAATTGGCACATATTTGAGCCATTTCTATAGGAAGTGTGGGCTTGGTAGCAGGAAACTCCTACTTGGGTGATGTTTCTTACAAAAAAAAAATGCAATTTTGCATTTTCAAGTAAGAACTTATAAGAAACTTGCTCTTGTCAAGGAAGAAACTCGCTCCCAAGAAACTTGCTCTTGTCAAGGAAGAAACTCGCTCCCAATTGAGATAGAACCTCTCAACATACAAATTTAAAAGGAAGGGGGGGGGGGGGGGGGGGGGGGGGAAGACAACTTATTTTAAGTACTTTCTAGTTACATAAAATATATTTATACTTGACAAATACAATTTGCAGTTGACATCAATCTCCAATAATAATTAATATTTTAACACATTTGTTACAACTAAGCAAAAAATAAAAATAAAATCATTAGAATATATTTATATATTTAGTATAGAAAATATATACTTGCTCCAAATTCTATGTGCCCTGGCTCCACTGCTCTGGCTCTCATCCCCACCCCTATTTCATGCAACTAAGACTGTGGGCAATAGTAAGTGAGGTGGCTGAAGAAAGCCCTTTGAGACGATGGTAAGCACTGAGTTGGCTAGAGATCACCATGCTAGAGAGAGGGTGGAGCTAGTTAAAATTGTGATTGGGCTACATTTGGAAGATTGGAAACTTAAATCTTCAAGCAACTATAAAATGATTTTTTTTCGCACTTCAAAACATTGAACACAATTTTGGAATACCCTCCCCCCAACTGTAGAGCTTTACAAAACATAGAGAATCAACTTGCATAATGCTAATGTGAGGACAAAGCAAGATAGCGAGGCTTGGAGGAGCAAAACCTAAAATATGATTTAGGAACTAGCAAGCGGATAAGCCATTTGTAGCCAAGAAGATGCAGATTCTAAAAATCCTTATAATATATAAAGACATATTTTGACATTTTTTTCTCAAGAAAAAAAAAAAGATAAAAAAATCAAGTTAAGAATTTGTGGATCTGACTAGATATATCTGGATCCTATTAAATCCTCTAATCACCACAAAAAAAAAATCAGGCATAGCTATCATGCTAAACACTCTTGGAAATTGTAATTCTGAATCATATGATTCATGCCCGATTCCATCCCAAAATATATTCACCCATAAAATTCATATCGATCTATGCATAAATTGTAAATAGTAAGATTCTAACAACTACGTTGGAGACATTAACTCAGGTCTTTAACAATCTTAATTATCAGCCTAATAATTTGATAACCTACTAAGAAATAACTAATTCAGCATTTGGTGCTAGATAAGGCAGTTGGGGTCCCCAAATAATTCATATTTAGTTTCATATATGTTCCAAAACACGAAAATGAGACACCAACTCTTCACCATATGTGGAAACTAGTAACTTCCACTTCCACTTCCACTTCAACTTTCGTTCCAACCAAAATCATCAAGCAACAATTTAAAGCAGATGAGCATAAATATGAAAAGTGAAACAATTAGATCTGAAATCATACCCTCCCATTGCTTGAAAAATAGCATTCCAAACTACACTTTTCACCGAAATCCTCTGTTCGGTAACCAAAAATGTGGAACAGAAAAAAAAAAATGAAAATAAATTTCATTGCCTGATGAAGCTAAGAAGCATGAATACAAAAACTGAAACAGTTAGGCATCTCCAATCCGCAAAATCCTTAATCAAATTCAATTTGAAGAAAATTTTGGTGAAAATGATATCCAATCATTTTATCAAACTTGTATCAAATCAAGTATGAATAATACCTTTCACCAAATTTCCTACAACCCTTTTTCACTTTAGTTTGATGGAATTGTTAAAAGATATTGGAGTTTTTATTTTATTTTATTATTATTATTTTTTTAAAACTGAATTGGTTAAATAGGCTAGTTATTTTTTTTCAAAAAAAGATTTGACGAAAATTTTGCTTCTCACAATTAGAGTTTGCTATATCAAATCAAGATTATGGTCTAAATTCTTGAACAAATTTTATGAAAAATACAGGTTAAGGGTTGGAAATGCTCTTAGATCCAACTTCATAACCTCCCGTTGCTTCAGAAATAGCATTGAAAACTACACTTCTCACCCAAATCCTCCAGTTAGAAGCTAATAATGTAGCAAAAAGAGCTATAAAAATAAAATGAATTGGCTTCCTTGACAAAATGTACAACATAAAAACCGCAAATTTAACTTCCTTCATGTCTTCCAAATTCACAGCAAACAATCGCATTTCAATACACATGAATAACAAGATCTAGAGAGAGAGAGAGAGAGGGAGGGACATACTGACGAGAAGGGTTCGAGAGAGAGTCCATTTCTGGGCGCGACCGACAATGGAGAAGGGAAGCCAATGGGTGGGAATGAATGAATGCAACAATGATACAGTGGCGATTCCTCCGATTGTTGACAGATCTTCTGCTGTAAACCCTTCCATTTGCACTTCGATTTGAATAATTCCGAAACCCTAATTCCCCCAAAAAAAAAGCACAAAAAATGTATAATGATTCGTAATGTTGCTCTCTGATATTTGTTGAATTGGTAAATTAATCACATATCGTCGGTTGATTAGATTTAACATGGATCTTCTGAACTATGGGAGGCCCTTTATATGAAACTAATTCATATGGGAGGCCCTTTATGTGAAAACTTTAAACACAAAAAGTTTTACGTTCAATACATATTATTATTATGGGAGCTTTTTTTTTTTTTTTTTTGATAAATTTACTTTTTAAGAGGTTTATTTTATTAAATTCATATTCTTTTTGACTATTTTATTAGGTCCTATTTAAGATAGAGAGCTTTTTTGATAAATCTATTTTCTAAGAGTTTTATTCCATCCAACCCATATTCTTTTTGACTATTCCATTAGGTCCAATTTGAGATAAGAAGACCAAAATACCATTTTCATCTACTTATGTTCCATTTAGTTCACATTATTTTTTTATGTTTCAATAAGTCTTATGGGTGACATAATTACCAAAATACTCTTAATGTGAATGTTCACACCGTCAATCTAAATGTTTATATCGTCAATGTGTAGGAGCCCGGCTCATGTCGATCCTCGTGGGTGCCCGGAAAAATTCGAGTCGGGCCGGGCCGGCCCACAAGCCAAAAAAATAGGCCTGACCCGGCCCGTTAATAATATGAATATTCACATTGACAAGTTAACATTCACATTGATAGGAGTGTAAAATTGGCCTGCAGCCCGTGGGCGGCACGAAACCAGCCCGTCGCCTCGGGCGGGCTCGGGTCGGCCCGCTCACAATATGAATATTCACATTGACATATTAACATTAACATTAACATTGACAAGAGTGTAAAATTGGCTCATGACCCGTGGGCAGCCCGAAGCCCGGGCCCGGACCCGGCCCGGCCCGTTGACAATGTGAATATTCACATTGACATGTTAACATTCACATTAATAGGAGTGTAAAATTAGCCCGCGGCCTGTGGCCGGCCCGAAACCCGCTTGCGGCTCTTGGGCTGCCCTGGGCGGGCCCGGCCCAACCCGTTGATAATGCAAATATTCACATTGACATGTTAACATTCACATTGATAAGAGTATAAAATTAGCTCGCGCCCCGTGGCTGCCCGAAACTAGCCCACGGCCCGTGGGCGGCACGGGGCGGGCCCGACCCGGCCTGTTGACAATGTGAATATTCACATTGACATATTAACATTCACATTGATAAGAGTGTAAAATTGACTCACGTCCCATGGGCGGCCCGGGGCGAGCCCGGTCCGGCCCGTTGACAATGTGAATATTCACATTGACATATTAACATTCACATTGATAGGAGTGTAAAATTGGCCCGTGGCCCGTGGGCGGCCTGAAGCTCGCCTGCTGCCCAGGGCAGGCCCGGCCCGGTTCGTTGACAATGTGAATATTCACATTGACATATTAACATTAACATTGATAAGAGTGTAAAATTAGCCCGTGACCCGTGGACAGCCCGAAGCCTGGCCCCGGGCCGACGCGGGCCCGGCCTGTTGACAACGTAAATATTCACATTGACATGTTAACATTCACATTGATAAAAGTGTAACATTAGCCCGTGCCCCATGGCTGCCCGAAACACGCCCACGGCCCGTGGGCGGGCCGAGGTGGGCCCGTGGGCGGGCTGAGGTGGGCCCGGCCCGGCCTGTTGACAATGTGAATATTCACATTGACATGTTAACATTCACATTGATAAGAGTGTAAAATTGACTCGCGTCCCATGGGCGGTCCGAAGTCCGTGGGCGGCCCGGGGTGGCCCGGGTTTGGGTCGGAGCCTACCCCGGGCTGCGGGCGAGCTTCGGGCAGCGGACAAGTTTTACACTCCTATCAATGTTAATGTTAACATGTCAATGTGAATATTCACATTGTCACGGGTCGGGCCAAGCCCGCCTCGGGCTGCAATCGGGCTGCGGGCCAATTTTACACTCCTAGCAATGTGAATGTTAACATGTCAATGTGAATATTCATATTGCCAACGGGCCAGGCCCGCCCTAGCTCGAGGTCGGGCTTCGGGCTACCCACGGGTCACGGGCCAATTGTACACTCGTATCAATGTGAATGTTAACATGTCAATGTGAATATTCACATTGTCAACAGGCTGGGCCGGGCTTGCCCCGGGCCGCCCATGGGCCGTGGACGGGTTTCGGGCAGCCACGGGGCGCGGGCTAATTTTACACTCCTATCAATGTGCATGTTAACATGTCAATGTGAATATTCACATTGTCATGAGTCGGGCCAAGCCCGCCTCGGGCTGCGGTCGGGCTTCGGGCCGCCCACGGGCTGCGGGCCAATTTTACACTCTTATCAATGTGAATGTTAACATGTCAATGTGAATATTCACATTGTCAACGGGCCGGGCCGGGCCCGCCCCTGGCAGCGGGCGGGCTTTTGGCCGTCCATGGGCCGCGGGCCAATTTTATACTCTTATCAATGTGAATTTAACATGTCAATGTGAATATTCACATGGTCAACGGGCTGGACCGGGCCCGCCCCGGGCCGCCCATGGGCCGCAGGCGGGTTTCGCGCCGCCACGGGACAGGGGCCAATTTTACACTCCTATTAATGTGAATGTTAACATGTCAATGTGAATATTCACATTGTCAACGGGCCGAGTCGGGCCCGCCCTGGGTTACTGTCTAGTTTTATACTCTTATCAATGTGAATGTTAACATGTCAATATGAACATTCACATTGTCAACAGGCTGGGCCGGGTCCGCCCACGGGCCTTGGGCGGGTTTCGGGCAGCTACGAGGCGCGGGCTAATTTTATACTCCTATCAATGTGAATGTTAACATGTCAATGTGAATATTCACATTGTCAACGGGCCGGGCCGGGCCCGCCTTGGGCTACGGGCGGGCTTTTGGCCTCCCATGGGCCGCGGCCCAATTTTATACTCTTATCAATGTGAATGTTAACATGTCAATGTGAATATTCACATTGTCAACGGGTCGGACCGGGCCCGCCCGGGCCGCCCATGGGCTGCTGGCGGGTTTCGCGCCGCCACGGGACGGGGGCCAATTTTACACTCCTATTAATGTGAATTTTAACATGTTAATGTGAATATTCACATTGTCAACGGGCCGGGCCTGCCCTGGCTCGCCGGCGGGTTTCGGGCCGCCCACGGGCCAATTTACATTCCTACAAATGTGAATTTTAAAATATGAATGTTCACATCATTAAATTGCTAATCGTTGAAAAAATATTTATAAGGGTATCAAAATTAAATATAAGGGCATAAGTGTCCAAGAAAATAGTGTAAATCAAGAAAATGGACTTTATGGAATAAAACTATACATACATGGGACTAAATGGGTTAAAAAATTCCTTCATGGACTTCTTGGGTTAAAACACTTCTAAATTGGACTTATCAATAAAAATCCCAAAGAAGACCAAAATACTATTTTCATCTACTTATATTCCATTTAGTTCACATTATTTTCTTATGTTTCAATAAGTCCTATGGGTGACATAATTATCAAAATACCGCTAATGTGAATGTTCACACCATCAATGTGAATGTTCATATCGTCAATGTGTAGGGGCCCGGCCCATGTCGATCCTCGTGGCTGTCCGGAAAAATTCGAGTCGAGCCGGGGCGGGCCCGGCCCATTGACAATGTGAATATTCACATTGACATGTTAACATTCACATTGACATGTTAACATTCACATTAATAGAAGTGTAAAATTGGCCCGCGTCCCATGGCGGCGCGAAACCCGCCCACGGCCCATGGGCGGCTCAGGGCCAGCCTGGTCCGGCCTGTTGACAATGTGAATGTTCACATTAACATGTTAACATTCACATTGATAGGAGTGTAAAATTAGCCCGCGCCTCGAGGTTGCCCGAAACCCGCCCATGGCCCGTGGGCGGCCCGGGGCGGGCCCGACCCGGCCTGTTTGACAATGTGAATATTCACATTGACATGTTAACATTCACATTGATAAGAGTATAAAATTGGCCAGCGGCCCAGGGCGGGCTCGGCCTGGCCCGTTGACAATGTGAATATTCACATTAATATGTTAACATTCACATTAATAGGGGTGTAAAATTAGCCCGTGCCTCGTGACTGCCCGAAACCAGCCCACGGCCCGTGGGCCGCCCGGGGCGGGCCTGGCCTTTTTTTTAAAATTCTTTTTAATTTTTTCTATCAAAATTTTATTATTTTCCACAAAAAAATACACTAGGCCTCGGCGCGGGCTGGGCCTCGGACCGAGCCTTGAATGGGCCTTAATCGGACCGATGGGCGGGGCCGGGCTTCAAAGTGATGGCCTAGGCCGTAGCCTAAGGTCTCGACTAGGCTCGAGCCTGGGTCCAAACAAGCCTTTCCCGGGCCGGGTCGAGTCGGCCCATGGGCCAAAAAATTAGGCACAAGCCCTAGCCCTGGCACAAGGGTATTCGGACTTTGCACGGGCCGATGGATCGAGCCTCGGGTCGGGCCGGTGGGCCTAGGCCTAGCCTCGAGCTTAGGTCGAGCTAGGGCGGGCCTGGCAATTTTTTTTTAATTCTTTTTAATTTTTTCTACCAAAATTTTATTATTTTTCACAAAAAAAATACATTGCGCCTCGAGCGGGCTGGGCCTCGGACCGAGCCTTGAATGGGCCTTAAGCGGGCCGATGGGCCGGGCTGGGCTTCAAAGTGATGACCTAGGCCCTAACCTAGGGTCTTGGACATGCTCAAGCCGGGACCGAAACGAGCCTGCCCTAGGCCGTGGGCGAGCTTCGAGCAGCCCACGGGCCAATTCTACATTCCTATCAATGTGCATTTTAACATGTCAATGTAAACATTCACATTGTCAACGGGCCGGGCCGGGCCTACCCCGGGCAGCGGGCAAATCTTACACTCCTATCAATGTTAATCTTAACATGTCAATGTGAATATTCACATTGTCACGGGTCGGGCCAAGCCCGCCTAAGGCTGCGGTCGGGCTTCGAGCGGCCCACGGGCTACGGATCAATTTTACACTCTTATCAATGTGAATGTTAACATGTCAATGTGAATATTCACATTGTCAACGGGCTGGGCCGGGCCCACCTTAGGCCGCTGGCCAATTTTATACTCTTATCAATGTGAATATTCACATTGTCAACAGGCAGAGCCGGGCCCACCCCAGGCCGCCCATGGGCAGTGGGCGTGTTTCAGGTAGCCACGAGGCGCGAGCTAATTTTACACTCCTATCAATGTGAATGTTAACATGTCAATATGAATATTCACATTGTCAACGAGCCGGACCGGGCCCGTTCCGGGCCGCCCATGGGCCGCGGGCCAATTTTATACTCTTATCAATGTGAATGTTAACATGTCAATGTGAATATTCACATTGTAAATGGGCCGGACTGGGCCCGCCCCGGGCCGCCCATGGGTCGCGGGCGGGTTTCGCGCCGCCATTTGACGCGGGCCAATTTTACACTCCTATTAATGTGAATGTTAACATGTCAATGTGAATATTAACATTGTCAACGGGCCCGCCCCGGCTCGCAGGCGGGTTTCGGGCCGCCCACGGCCCAATTTTACATTCCTACTAATGTGAATTTTAAAATATGAATGTTCACATCATAAAATTGCTAACCGTTCAAAAAATATTTATAAGGGTATCAAAATTAAATATAAGGGTATAAGTGTCCAAGAAAATAGTGTAAATAAAAAAAAAGGAATTTATGGAATAAAACTATACATATATGGGACTGAATAGGTTAAAAAATTCCTTCATGGACTTCTTGTGTTAAAACACTTATAAATAGGATTTATCAATAAAAATTCCTATTATTATTATTAAAACATTAAATCTTAAAATAATTTAACTTTTAATTTAAATGTTGGTTTTTAATAAACCAAACCAAACCAAACCAAACCAAGCCTTAAGTCCCATCAAATGGGGTCGGCTACATAAATCCTTCTTCTCCACGCGGCCTTACAAAGGCCCTTTCATTAGTCAAATTAAGTAGATTCATATCTCTATTTAAAACACTAGTCAACGTTAATCTAGGCCTACCTCATCTCCTAACACCTCCATCTACCGTTATAGCATCGCATCTCTTCACTACTACCTCTGCTGGTCTCCGTTGAATATAACCAAACCATCTCAAAACGATTCTCTCTCAACTTATCTTCTATCGGTGCTACTCCTACCCATTCTCGAATACACTCATTCTTAATCCTGTCTTGTCTAGTCTTACCACACATCCACCTTAGCATCCTCATCTCAGCTACACTCATCTTATCTACATGTTGTTTCTTGGTTGCCCAACACTCCGTCCCATACAACATAGCTGGTCTAACAGCCGTTCTATAAAACTTACCTTTTAGTCTAGTGGGTATTCGTTTATCGCACAATACCCCAGACGCACTTCTCCACTTACACTATCCCGCCTTAATCCTATGGGCCACATCTGCATCAATCTCTCCCGTTGTTGTGATAATCAACCCTAAATAACGAAAATGTTCACTCTTAGGCAATTCTTGGTTCTCAATCTTCACTTCTTCTTTGCTTTCATTGTTACTGTTACTAAATTTACACTCCATATATTCTGTCTTAGTTCTGCTTATTCGGAATCCTTTAGATTCAAGAGCTTTTCTCCAAATCTTTAACTTTTTGTTAACTCCTTCTCTAGTCTCATCCACTAACACAATATCGTCTGCAAAAAGCATGCACCATGGCACGTCATCCTGAATATTTATCGTCAACTCGTCCATAACTAAAGCAAAAAGATAAGGACTTAAGGTAGATCCTTGGTGTAACCTTACAGTGATAGGAAATTCATTTGTCTCTCCAGCTGACGATCTAATAGTGGTCACGACCCCTTCATACATGTCCCTAATCACGTCAATGTAACCTTTTGTCACCACTTTCTTCTCTAACACCCACCATATTATATCCCGGGGCACTCTGTCATATGCTTTCTCAAGGTCGATAAACAACATATGAATGTCTCTTTTCTTTTCTTTATACTTTTCTATTACTCTCCTCAAAAGATAGATCGCTTCCATTGTTGACCTACCAGGCATATACCCAAATTGATTCTCTGACACCTCTGTTATATCTCACAATCGGCGTTCCATCACCCTCTCCCACACTTTCATTATATGACACATGAGCTTGATTCCTCTATAGTTGTTACAATTCTGGACATCACCTTTATTCTTATAGATTGACACTAAAATACTCTTTCTCCACTCATCTGGCATGTTCCTAGTCAACAAAATTTTGCTAAACAACCTAGTCAACCAACCAACTCCCTTTTTACCCAAACACTTCCAAGTTTCAATAGGGATATCATCGGGTCCTAAAGCCTTATTTGATTTCATCTTCTTAAGTTCAACTTCCACTTCAAAGTTCCTAATCCTGTGATAGAACCTATAGTCTTTGTTTATCGTATTACTGGTTATTTCTTCCCTTATTGTCGTACCTCTATGTTCATCATTTAATAGTTTCTCAAAATAATTCTTCCATCTTTCCTTAATCTCATCATCCTTCACTAATACCTTAGAATCCCCACTCTTGATGCACTTTACTTGATTAAAATCTCTTATTTTTCTCTCTCGTATCTTAGCAAGTTTGTATACCCTCTTCTCTCCCTCCTTACTATCTAGTCTAGTGTATAGGTCATCATATACTTTCAACTTGGTCTCTCTCACTACTTTCTTGACCTCCTTATTAGCCAATCTATAGCTCTTAAGGTTTTCCTCAGTTCTATACTTTTGCCACTTTTTAAAGCACTCTTTTTTTGCCTTAACTACCGCTTGAACCTCTTCCCTCCACCACCAAGTTTCCCTAGAACTGGGTCCCGTTCCTTTCGACTCTCCAAGCACTTCCCTTGAGATCCTTCTCATACAATTGGCCATCGAGTTCCACATAGTGTTAGCATCACCTTCTAAGTCCCAAGTACCTTCCTTATCCATTCGATTCTTAAATATTTTAGTTTATCTCCTTTTATGTCTCATTATCTCGTCCTACGATGCCCACCATCCCTCTTAGCTTGTTATTGCCCTCTAAAACATAAATCTAGTATCAAAATCCTATGTTGAGAGACCAGACTCTCTCCAGGAATCACCTTACAATCATTGCATTTTAGGCGGTCCACTTTTCTCATTAAGTAGTAATCTATTTGACTCTTAACTAATCCACTCTTAAAGGTTATCAAATGCTCCTCCATCTTCTTATTAAATGTTGATTTTTAATAAGATTAATATTTTTAGAATACTCTATCAAGATCTATCAAATAAGATACTATAAAATTCTTAATAAACAAATAAACTATTACCGTTGAAATTGATGTAAACAGTAATATGTTACTATGTTTGACAGTAACATATTAATCTGTCAATTTTGTCCAAAAAAAAAAAGCAGATATTTTACTTTATCCTTACTTAATTATGCGTCTTTTCCTTAAGGAGTTTATGAATCAAAATAAATTGAACTGTCATTTTCACCAAATAAGAGTTCATTAGAAAGGTTTTGACTAAATTTCTCATTTATATATTTAAGTTTTTAAAAATGTTACTTTTATTCACTGAATTTTGGTGATTTTGTTTAAGGATTAATTGGCAAAAATTTTAAGGTTATAGGATAAATTACACTTATCTCCTTTGAGATTTCTGACAATTACAGAGACTTTCCATACAGTTTTAATAATTACATTAACTTCTCTTACTTTTGAAACTATTATCAAAATTTTATTACTTTTAGTGGGAGTATGGGTTGCATTAAGAAAAAACAAGTAACGTGTCACAAGATATATATAACTTCTTCATATTACCCAAATAGACATTAATGTACCATTTTGACACTTCATGTTTAGTAAATAGAGTTATTTTATCACTTTTATAGATGCATTTTCATTTTATTATTTTGTTTTTTATTGTATAAAAGATCTCTAGTAAATAGACATCATTGAGGTGTAACATTATCAAACAAGAAAGGTAATTAAACAAAAATGTGAAATTTATAAGACAGGATAAAGCACAAGTCTATTTGCTAAATTCTATAAAAGGCATAATATTTGTGAATGTCTCCGCAGAATGATGTAGTTAAGAAACATATTATTGTACTCTAATGAATATGACTACAATTATGTTAAATAATTTCTAAATACTCATAACATTGTGAATGTATGTCGTTAATCTATTGTTTTCATATAGAATCAGGTTCCTAGTAAGGCAGTTTTATACACTCATTCTAAACTGTGAACAAGAAGGAAACTGAACTTAAGACACATGCATGTTTGGGGTTGTCTACGAAAATTAGAATTATTGATCCACGTGAAAACAAATTGGATTTTTGAATAATCAGTGGTTATTTTGTTGATTATCTTAAAAATTCAAAGGGTATTAGTTTTACTATCTTGGCCATGGTACAAGAATTGCATAAATCAACAATATCAAATTTAATAAGAATGGCGAAATTAGTGGAAGTGATAAATCATAAAATATGATTATTCAATAAGTTTGGGTACAAGTATCATTATCCATAATTTTGAAGGAAATTATCGTTCCTATAGTTGTTAAACAACTTAATGCTATTGAACAACAAATGAATAATCAATTAATTCATAACGTAATTATCACCAATAAAAAGTTATAGAAGAACCATAAGAAATAATATTAAGAATATCTCATAAAGTAAAGATATTTATCATTTAGGATTATTATGTGGTATATTTATAATAATTTTATTATGATAAGTAAATACTCGATTTTGTTGTCACAAGCCATAGAAAGTGTTGATTCTACTAAATGAATTGATGTCATGAATGATCAGTTGAAATCAATGGACCAGAATGAAATTTGAGATTTTATTAAATTGCCTAAAGATACAAAGACGTTTATTATTCTAAGGACAATATAAAATGATACAATATATTAGATATGTGGCCAAAGATTTTACTTAGAAAGTAGACATTGATTATAAAGAGATATTTGTAACTTATCTCTTAAAATGGCTAATTTAGAATCATTATGGCATTAGTAGCTTGCAATAAATATATATGAAAATTAATTTTCTAAAAGAGAGTTTAGAGGAAGAATTTTGTATAGACCAACCTAAAAGTTTCTCTATTGAGGAAAGTGAAAATGTGACTTGCAAACTTAAGAAATCAATTTATGGAGTTAAAGAAGCTTTCTAAAAATTATATCTTAAGTTTTATAATACTATTTTTCTTTCATATTTAAAGAAAATATTTTTTATTAGTGCACATATCCAAAGGTCAGTGGGAGCAAATTTATATTTATGATTTTGTATGTTGATGATATTTTGCTTGTCAATAATATACATAATTTATTGCACGAATTAAGAAGTTTTTCTTTAAAAATTTTGAAATGAAATATATTACTAAGACAATTTATGTGATCGAAATTAAAATATTTCTAAATGAATCACATGAATTGTTGAGATTGTCTCAGAAGGTATATATTAAAAGTTTTATAGAGATTCTGGATGAAAGAATATTTCACATAAAGTTATTCATATTCCAAAAGGAAATAAATCTAGTTTTATGCAAATTTTTTTATAAAATCAAAATGGAAACGATTCTTTACACATTTATTGTAAATAATTTAATACTCAAATAAGGACGTGATAAGGTAATCGTAAGGAACAAATGATTTCTTGCACACATTTATGAGGTCTGATAATCATTGTGCGTATCGGATTCCGCACTAGATGAAAGTGGATCAGGGCTCCGCACTCGGTTGGACTATCCAGGGACTGAGATTCCTGCCACAAGAAGCACTGTTGGAGCTGCCCGGCCGGGGTTGGCCGGATAACCCCTCCGGTGTGGGAATTAATGATCGGAGAGAGAATGCATATCGAGTTGAGCTTATAGTTGTACTTGGAATTGTTCAGTTCTCTTTAATGTGAAGTTCATGTTGTACATATAGTGTTCTTTGCTTGCTTCTCAAGGTGAGTTCATGGAGCTTGGATGCTGCCAAGTGTCCTTTTAGCATTGCTCAAGGTGGGGGACCACCTGGTAGTTGCCATTGAATGCATATACTCATTGTAGTCATGCTGATAACAAACCACATTCCTTTGGTTCAACAACTTCCGTGATTCTAGGTGTAGAGGACCAGCTGAGGTGGGAACTTGCACGTGCACATGTTCACAATTTCCATGTTTCCTTACGAGGTTTCCTCAGCTCGGTACCGATGTTCCTCAGCTCGGCATCATTATGCCTTGTCTCGGCCTTTTACAGGATCAGTCATGGAGATGGACTGCTCCATTCGGGTATCTTTGTATGGGCTCGGTCTATCATCTGTTCGGTCCATAGATTCAGTCTCGTAGCTCGGCCCAGCCCAGCCCAACACCATGGCTGGACTAGTCTTTCCACTGCGGGTTAGGCCCAAGTGCTTGAGGACTTGGGTGGACTGTTGATCATGAAGTTAGGCTTAATTGGTCTACTTATATGCTCATCCAGCCCGCTTGGATCTGGACTTCAGCGGATTGGGCCGGCCCATGGCTTGGACCTAACCCATTTCACATTTAGCCCCTTCATTTGCCTCTAGCTCGTGCTAAGGTTCCCCTTGGGGGGAGCTATTGTTCTGCTTCCCAAGCATCGCGTCGTTTTGGTTTTCCCCAGTTCGGCCTTGGTGACGGTTCAATCTTGACACATAATTCCTATATGTGTCCTTTCATAGTGACACGTGGCGATATGGGATTGGTGTGCAGAAATAGTGCGTCGATCCCATATTGAAGGTCGTGCTCCGTGTACCTGCGCGCCGGCTAGTGCAATTAATGCTCTGGTTATCAATACAAATCCCTTCATCTGCTTTTTCGTTCCTCTAGAGAGTTTCAAAGAGAGAGAAAGGTCTCTTGCCGTTCTTCTGAACCAATCTCGTTGGTGCCCTGCTCAGATTTTTTCTTTCGCCGCTGATCTTGCTCTGCTACCACTGTTCTAATCTCTGTAAGTCCTCTTGTTACTCTTCTTCTCTTGCCTCTTTTTGTCTTAATCATCTTGTTTGGCCCACTCGCTGTCTGTGTTTCATACTCTGTTATCTGAGTCCCCCCTCTGTCCCGTTAGGTTTGTTAAATGGGGAGGTACCGTTCTCTGGTTGATACCCCCGAGGCCATGGCTATGTTCTGCCTGGACTATAATATTCCGAACGATGTTACCCTTTCGTTGGCGAAAGTAGATGCCAAGCGTATGGGCACGAGGAATACCGTTGTTTTTCCCATTGTGGCCATAGTCGAAGGAGGGGTTTGGTTCCCTCTTGAGTTGTTGGTACGCCGGTTTCTGCATCAAGTCCAGTTAACCCCAATGCAAGTATCTGTGAACCTTTTCTGTGTCATTTGCGATGTCTCTGCCCTTAATAGACGATTGGGTTTGAACCTTGACATATGGGATATCTTAGGTTGTTATACTCTTTCTCCTAACAAAGACCACAGCACATATTACTTGCGTGTTCGCTTATTTGATTGCCATTTGGTTACTGGGTTGCCTGATTCGGATAAACACAACGGTGATTTCTTACAAGTTGGTGGAAACTGGGAGTTTCCCGCCGGAACTGAGTTTCAGTCTGAGAGGATGCCCCAGAAAGACACCAAGTTCGGGCCTCTCCTTCTAAAGCCTTTTATATGTCTTGTTTTATTTTGGATGTTGCTCTAATGGATCACTTCTTTTTTACAGAGGCCTCTCGTTTCCAACGAAGTCCGAACCGAGAGAATGCTGAAGCCATAAAAGCGGCCCTGAGGTATAAAAAAAGATCTGCACTCAAGTTATTGGAATACCGGTCTACTTATCGTTCTATTATTCCAAAGAAGGCGAGGCTCGCTGCTACCCTTCTAGACTCTGATACCGAGACCGACACGTCTCTCACTCATTTGGTCACGAACCGTCGCAGGAGTCAAGGTGCACTTTCTGAAAGAGCGCCCTCCTCTGCCCCCAGTTTCACAGAGAGCGGGTCTGTGGCGAAGAGAAGGGTGTTGGTGGATTTAAAGGCCGAGGCCTTTGGAGCCTCCGATGCCTTGCAAACCCCTCTGGAAAAGACCGAGGTGAAGAGTCTCATGAAGGTGAAGATGGAGGTTAGAGCTTCTGGAACCCCTGCGACTGCTGCCGAGCCATCAGCTTCAATAGCTGCTCGAGCGAAAAAGAGAAGGAGGGAGGCTAGCACAGCAGTGGTGGGGGAAGCTCCTGAGGATCCTGCCGAGGATGATGCTTTTGAGAAATGAGAGCCGCCAATATCGCATGAGGGCAGGCCCATTTCCACTTCTGATTCAGTTGTTGCTTCACAAGATTTTGCCTTTGATTTGACTAAGTTTTTGTTGATGCCGGTTGATATGGCCGACCATAATGGGCCTTGTGATATTCCTATCCTAAAGGGGACCCTTCAGATGATGACCGCTGTAAGTGTTTCCTGTTTTACTTGTCTTTACTGTTGCGTTGCTGTCTCCTTTTCTCTTAATTCTTCGTTGTCCTTCGCAGTGTATCTAGAGAATGCATCTGTCCATTACTCATGCTGAAGAGCTAGAAAGGGCCGTGCTGGAGGCCGCAATGAACGCTGAAAGACTGACGGTAAGCTTGGAGACAGAGAAGGAGGGGGGCCGAACCGCGGAGAGGGAAGCATTTTGTTTGAACAAGATTGTTGCTTCGGCTGAAAAATCGAAGGAGGCTGCTATTGGGACACAGGCTCAACTCGAGGGGAAAGTGGCCGAACTGGAGGCCGTTATTGCCGTACTAGCTGCCGAGCGTTCTATGCTGGAAGCCAAACACTGGCAGTAGGGCTGGGATGAAGCTGGGGCTGCCTATAAGGAAGAGGTGCTAATGCTACAAGATAAGCTCTTCATGAAGGGTTAGACGAGTGCCTTGACTGCTGCGCCGGTTCCTGAAGGCTCTTCCTTGTTTTAGGATATCCTCGTTCCTTCGAGATCCTTGGGTTCGAAGACTATTTCCACCCTTACTGTTCTTTCAACCGAAGTTTCTCCAGAAGATGATTCTGCAAGCAAGACCCAGGACAAGAATGTTGCCGTTGAAACGGTGGATGTTGAAGGGATTGAAATCCCAGAGACTGAAGCCACGGGAGATGTGGTTAGGGAGGCTTCTACTTCTCAGGAAGTTGGAGCTTTCTCTATTTTTCCTCCCGCAGACGGCCCCGACAAAATTGCTGATACTACTCCTGAGTTGCCCACTGTTGATGAAAATTGATGTTGAAAGGATTGGAACTTTTTTGCTTTTCTGTTTTGATGTATTGTGGCTCGGTCCCCATGACGAGCTTTCTTTCTGCACTTGCCAAGACAATTTTTCTTTTCTCTTTTCTTTTCTTTGCTGCTGGTTATGAGGCCATCTGTGCCTTTGGATGATAGAATTTTCTCTTTGAACTTGCAATCTGATGCTGTTTGGCTTTTATGTCTGAATGTTTTCTATACTGCCTGCCCTCGGCCGAGTACTATTGGGACCTCGGGGCCGAATAGAGCTCGGTCTGGCTCTGTACTACTTTTAAATAGATGATCTATCTGATTTTTTACTGCTTGCCCCCGGCCGAGTATTGTTGGGGCCTCGGGGCCGAACTGATGCTCGGTGCAGCGTTGTACCGTTTGCCCCTGCCTGAGAATTGTTGGGACCTCGGGGCCGAACTGATGCTTGGTGTGGCTAACGGATATGTGGTATGGCTGTGCTTTGAGTTCGTAAGTGGGTCTTACTTAGGTCCAGGTTGGTTTTGAAAAACAATTGTTTGCCCCCACCTGGAGCTAAGTAAGATCGGCACTGAAGACTGTGCTCTTTAGGTAGAGCTGGTTAAGTCTGTTGCAACTTTGATAGCATAAGGGCATTTGAATGCGATAAAGGCATGAAGAGGTATCTTACTCAGGTCCAGGTTGGTTTTGAGAAACAATTGTTTGCCTCCACCTGGAGTTGAGTAAGACTAATGCTGGAAGTTTACTCCTGATAGAACCTGGTCATGCTTGTTCCAATGCTGCTTGTTTGAATTAGTATTGAAGTGTCGACGTGTTGGTACTTAAGAGGTTCTGTAGATGCAAATATGTTTACTTAAGATATGTTAGTGTGGTTTCCACCAAGCAATTCCACTTGGCTAAAGTCCAATTCAGTTGCCAAACATAATTCCACCAAGCAATACCACTTAGCATGTTTGGGTGCTAACCAAATTTATATTCCGTCCAGTCGTTCTGAAACTAAGTCCATTTGGGCAAAGACCAAAGTTAATTCCGTTTGATAAACATCAAAGCTAATTCCGTTTGGTGAGGACCAAAGCTAATTCCGTTTGATGAATATCAAAGCTAATTCCGTTTGGTAAGAACCAAAGCTAATTCCGTTTGGTAAGAACCAAAGCTAATTCCGTTTGATAAACATCAAAGCTAATTCCGTTTGGTAAGAACCAAAGCTAATTCCGTTTGATAAACATCAAAGCTAATTTCGTTTGGTAAGGACCAAAGCTAATTCCGTTTGGTAAGAACCAAAGCTAATTACAAGAATTTGATAAATTTGAGAAAAGTGGGGAAGTATTTGCATTGGTCAACAAATAAATGCCTTTACATTCTGATAGAGAAGTTGGGGGATAATTCTACTGATAGTATTTCTTGAGATTTGCTACGTTCCAAGGTCGAGGTATAGCTCTGCCGTTCAGATCCTCTAAGTAGTAAGCTCTGTTTCCAACAATGACTGTGACTTTGTAGGGACCTTCCCAGTTAGGCCCAAGTTTGCCCTCGCCAGGTGCCCGTTTGTGATCCATAACTTTCCTCAAACTAGTTCTCTAGGTGTAAATTGCCTTGGGAAAACTTTTTGATTGAAACTTCTGATGAGCTGCTGCTGATACGCTTCAAGTCTGATCAGCGCTGCTTCTCTTCGGCCCTCTGCCATATCCAGTGCTTGTGCAATAGCTTCCTCGTTATTGGAGCTTTCAAATAATTCAAACCGAAGGGTTGGGAGACCTACTTCAAGTGGGATGATGGCCTCCATTCCATAAGTTAGGGAGTAAGGTGTTTGCCCCGTTGAACGCCGTGCTGTGGTTCAGTAGGCCCATAATACGTGAGGTAACTCTTCAACCCATTTGCCTTTTGCATGTTCAAGTCGCTTCTTTACTCCGTTGATGATGGCTTTGTTTGATGCTTCTGCCTGTCCATTACTCTGCGGGTACCCTGGAGAAGAATTCCTATACTCGATTCTGAGGTCGGCACAAAACTTTCTGAAGACCTTACCATCGAACTGTGTTCCATTGTCCGCAATCAGTACCAGCGGAATGCCGAAAAGCACCACTACATTCTTCAAAACAAACCGCTTCGTGTCTGCCTCTTTAATATTTGCCAGCGCCTCAACTTCAACCCACTTAGTGAAATAGTTGGTTGCAGCAATGAAGAATCACCTGTTCCTAGTGCCTCGTGCTAATAGTCCGACAATATCCAGTCCCCATTGTGCAAAAGGCCATTGGCTGGTGAGTGGAGTGAGAGTTTTGGCCGGTTGATGAATGAGTGGAGCAAACCTCTGACATTTGTCGCATTTCTGTACGTACCGCTGCACATCTTGTTGCATCTGTGGCCACCAGTACCCGTGAGTGAGGGCTCGGTGTGCCAGTGACTTTCCGCCAATGTGGCATCCACAAATCCCATTGTGAATTTCGTAGAGAACATTCTCAACGAGATTTGGATGTATACATAGGAGGTAGGGGCCAAGATAGGAGCGTCTGTAAAGCTTCCTAGATGGTGAGATCCAAAACCGAGATGACTTGTGTCTGACCTTGTTGGCTTTTCTTTTGTCTTCGAGGAGTGTACCAGATTTCAGAAAAGCAAATATTAGATCCATCCAACTTGGCTCTAAGTTGCTGTAGAGGACTGGAGATGCAATATTTGGTTCTGGTATAAACTCAACCCAAACTTTTCTGGCATCCTTCGTATCCACAGATGAGCCAAGCCATGCCAGAGCATCAGCGTGATTGTTTTTGTCCCGACTGATTCATTCCACCCGTATGGATTGAAATTTTCTGAGTAGGTCCTTGGCCTTGCCTGCGTACATAGCCATTTTTTCATCTCGTGTTTCATAGACCCCAGAAAGCTGGTTTACCACTAGTTGTGAATCGCTGAAAACAAGAAGCTGTTCTGCACTGAAGTGTTCGGCGCTACGCAATCCAGCCAATAACGCTTCGTACTCGGCCTCGTTGTTTGAAGCATTCCAACCGAGCTTGAGAGCCTGTTTCCAGATGAACCCTTCTGGTGAAATAAGTACTACTCCTGCCCCCGAGCCTCGGTTATTGGACGATCCATCAACATAGAGCTGCCAAATGTTTCCAATAAAGAGTTTCTAAGCTTCCGAAGTGCAGGGTTTCCCTTGTTCGGTAGTGCGTAGCACCTGTGCCGAACTCGGATCCCCCAGTTCGGTACTTTGGGTGGGAGCAAATTCTGCTACAAAATCCGCTAAGACCTGGGCCTTGATCACTGTCCTGGGTTGATACCGAATGTCAAACTCACCAAGTTCTACCGCCCATTTTGCTGTTCGGCCTGAGAAATTGGCTTGGCTGAACACAAATCTAAGGGGAAATTCAATGAGGACGTTAATGGTATGCCCCTAGAAGTAATGCTGCAGCTTTTTTGAGGCAATAAGCAGTGCGTATGCTAACTTTTCCAACGGTAGATACCATGTCTCGGCGTCTAGTAAAGTCTTGCTGACATAATAGATAGGCCTCTGTTCCTTGTCAACTTCTCGAATTAATACTGCGCTCACAGCGTGATCTGAGACTGCTAGATAGAGGTACAGCTCATCTCCTTGTTCTGGAGTGGACAGTAGAGAAGGTGTACTGAGGTATCTTTTGAGGCTTTGTAGTGCTTCGGTACATTTGTTATTCCATTCGAATGCTGTATTTTTCCTTAAAAGCTGGAAGAAGGGCTTTATCCGATCTGAGGATTTGCTAATAAACCGATTCAGTGCGGCCGCCATTCCGGCCAACTTCTGCAGCTCTTTAGCCTTTGTTGGTACTTTAAGATCTCGTATCGCTCTAATCTGATTCGGATTCGCTTCAATTCCTCTGTGAGTGACCATGTAACCCAAGAACTTCCCTGTTCCTACCCCGAAAGCGCATTTCGAGGCATTGAGGCGAAGCTGGTGGTTTTTTAGGATGCCAAAAACTTCTCTCAAGTCCGTGAGATGGTTTGCAGCTAGCTTGCTTTTTACTACCATATCATCTATATATGCTTCCATGGTTTTTCCCAGTTGGTCCTTGGACATCCGTGTAATCATTCGCTGGTAAGTTGCCCCGCCGTTCTTGAGGCCGAATGGCATTACTTTGTAGCAGTAAGTTCCCCTTGGAGTGATAAATGTTGTGTTTTCTTGATCCGGACCGAACAGTGGTATCTGATGATAGCTGCTATAAGCATCCAGAAAGCTCATGCGCTCATGCCCTGTTGTTGAGTCTACTAGTTGATCAATGCGAGAGAGCAGAAACAAGTGAAGTCAACACAAACTCTCAATTTTTCGTTATTCTTCTTGACTACAACTGTGTTGGACAGCCATTGCGGGTATTGAACTTCCCTAATTGCTCCTGAAGCCAGGAGTTTTTTGACTTCGGCAATTACTGCTTCGGTGTGCTCGACTGACGATCCCTGACTTTTCTACACAATGGGCCGAGCTGAAGGGTTGATGTTGAGCTTGTGGCAAGCAAAGTCTGGGTCCAACCCTGGAGTATCATATGCTGACCACGCGAATACCTCCATATTCTTCCTTAGCAGTTCTAGCAGCTGAAGTTTCTCATTAGCGCCTAACGAGGTACCGATAAGGAAGTACTTTTCTGGGTCATCCCCTTTTACCAATACTTTCTCCAAATCCTCTACCATCTTTTCCCCTAGGGTTCCCCCTACATCTTCCAAGACTGGTTGTTCAGCCACTTCTACTATTTGTACCCGATTACAGAGCTGCTTTGCCTTTAATGCTGCCATGAAGCAATGTTTGGACGCAACTTGATCCCCTAAGATCTGCTCTACTCCGTGTTCCGTTGGGAAATGGATGAGCTGGTGGTATGTTGAAGGGACTGTCTCCATTTGATGAATCCACGGACGACCAAGTATGGCGTTGTAAGGGGATGGTGTATTAATAACTAAGAACTCTATCTAGAGGGTTTTTGTTCCCGTTACGACTGGCAACACTATTCTGCCAAGCGGCCATTCTAGCTGTGAATTGAAACCGACCAACGGGGCTGTCGCTGGGGTGAGGTGCTACTCGGAGAGACCAAGCTTTCTGAACAAATCATAATACAATATATCTGCTGCACTACCTTGATCCACCAAGACTCGTTTTACATCAAACCGTTTCCCAATTCCCACAGTTATAATTAATGCATCAGTATGTGGGTGCTGTATGCCTTCTAAATCTTTGCTAGTAAATGAAACAGTGCACAAGGGGGATTTAGGTACTGTACGTACCTTTTTCGATGCAGGCTCCGCTGACATGACCCGCTGAATTTGCGCAGCCTTAGCGATCTCTTCCTTCAGTGCCTCCTCGGACTCCTAAGTTGCTGTCCCGTGGATCACATTTATTATCAGCCGAGGTGGATGCTCAATGTTTGGTTCTGGCAGTGGGTTTCCCAGTTCGGTCACTTCCTTGTCCTGATTAATGTAATCCCTTAGGTGTCCAGCTGCCACCAGGTCTTCCAAGTGTTGCTTCAGTGCCCTGTAGTTTTGAGTCATGTGCCCCCTGTCTTGGTGGTAGGTGCATCTGAGCTTCTGATTACACCGAGTTGGATCTCCCAACATTTTCGGCAACCAAACGAAGAAGGGCTCTCTCTTGATCTTTTCCAGGATTCGATAGATTGGTTCTTTGAATACAGTTACAACGGCTTCGTGGGATTTGGACTTATCCACTTCTTTCACTGTAATCCCTCAGTATTCTCCTTGGTCTGATCTTTTCTTGTGCCGAGCTGTTTGTTCTGCAGACGCTACCTCGATGGGGATCTGATCGTCTTCGAGGCGTGCGTACTGCTCAATCCTGGCATGCAAATCTTTCAAAACTGTGGCCGGGCGCTTGGTAAGTGACTGTCTCATCTTACTTTCCGGGCGCAGACCATGTTTGAAGGACATGACGGCCATCTGCTTGCTGCACACATTTTTCTCCAGGTCATTGTATTCTTCCCAGTACCTTCTAGCATAATTGCGCAGTGTTTCCTCCTGCTCCTTTCGGAGGCCGAACAGTGTATCTGGCTCCTTCGGGATCTTAGTGTTGGAGACGAACATGGCTAGGAACTCTTCGGAGAGCTGCTTGCAGCCATGGATCGATCTAGCGGAGAGACGGTCGAACCATCGAAGTCTGGTTTCTCCCAAGCTGGATGGGAAGACTTTACACATCAGTGCCTCGTCTCGGTTCCATAGGGACATCATCTGTCTATAGTGGCTAATATGTGTCAGTGGGTCCGACTTCCCGTCGTATGAAGTGAACTTTGGCGGGGTGAATTTCTTTGGAGGTCTTCTGGTCTCGATCTCCGGGGAGAATGGCGAAGAGACGAGCCTGTCCAGCGCTCGGTGTTCCCTCTGGTGAACAGTACGGTCCAGATGATCCCGATGTTGTTCATTCTGCCTATTACCAATCAACCAAGTGCAAAGGTCCTGAGGAGGGTATTCGATCTGTTGACTAACGGTCTTCTGCCTCTTGGCCCTTTTCCGGCGTGACCCACGGGTGTGATTGCTTGCCACCTCACTCTGTACTAGGATAGGCTGACTTTGTTGTCCAGAATCATTCCTGGGGAACTTCTTCACCGGTGGTTCTCTGGATGAGCTCCTCCGTCGTAAACGAGAGGGCTCCGCTTCCATCTTCTTTTCTGTTGGATTGCCCAATACTCTCTTAAGTTAGGCTTTCAATTCCTGTATCTCCATCCCCATGGAGTCTATGATGCGATCTCTATAATCCTTTTCCAGAAGAAAGTGATGAGGAGAACCTTCAGCGAAGGATAATCGATGCTCGACGGATTCAGGGGTTCGATTATTGTTTCCAGTTTGTTCCTCCGGGACTGTTGGGAGTGCCAAACCTTTGTCTTTTGTTTTCTCCGTCTGTGGAGTATGTGTCGAAGGCGGAATGTCCTCTATCCCCATCGCCGGAACTGAGTGCAGAGCTCAGAGATGAAGTGGTCCACGTTCACCGCACCAATTGGGCGTACTGCATTCCGCACTAGATGAAAGTGGATCGGGGCTTCGCACTCGGTTGGACTATCCAGGGACTGAGATTCCTGCCACAAGAAGCACCGTTAGAGCTGTCTGGCCGAGGTTGGCCGGATAACCCCTCCGGTGTGGAAATTAGTGATCGGAGGGAGAATGTATATCGAGTTGAGATTATAGTTGTACTTGGAATTGTTCAGTTCTCTTCAATGTGAAGTTCATGTTGTACATATAGTGTTCCTTGCTTGCTTCTCAAGGTGAGTTCATGGAGCTTGGATGCTTCCAGGTGTCCTTTTAGCATTGTCCAAGGTGGGGGATCACCTGGTAGTTGCCATTGAATGCATATACTTATTGCAGTCATGCTGATAACAAACCACATTCCTTTGGTTCAACAACTTCCGTGATTCTAGGTGTAGGGGACCAGCTGAGGTGGCAACTTGCACGTGTACACGTTCACAATTTCCACGTTTCCTTGCGAGGTTTCCTCAGCTCGGTACCGATGTTCCTCAGCTCGGCATCATTATGCCTTGTCTCAGCCTTTTACAGGATCAGTCATGGAGATGGACTGGTCCATTCGGGTATCTTTGTATGGGCTCGGCCTATCATCTGTTCGGCCCATAGATTCAGTCTCGCAGCTCGGCCCAGCCCAGCACCACGGCTGGACTAGCCTTTCCACTGCGGGTTGGGCCCAAGTGCTTGAGGACTTGGGTGGACTGTTGATCATGAAGTTAGGCTTAATTGGTCTGCCTATATGCTCATCCAGCCCGCTTGGATCTGGACTTCAGCGGATTGGGCCGGCCCAAGGCTTGGACCTGACCCATTTCACATTTAGCCCCTTCAATCATGAATTGATTGACTACTTAGATTCAGACTTTGAAGGATGCATTGATAATAAAAAGTTCACTTTTAATTATTTATTCTTATTATGTGAAAAAGAATTATCATGAAAAGTGTAAAATGAACTATAATAAATATTTCCTGTGAAAGGTGAATTTATGGTGTACTTTGAAACCATAATTCATGAATTATTGTTACGAAACTTTATCTCAAAACTTGGGATCGTCAGTTGATTAGCTTTAACATGGATTATGACCTTTAAACATGAATCTTATGAAATATATATATATATATATATATTTTTGGGGGGAGGGGGGAGGGGTTTGAAAACTAATTTATATAGGGGAATTTCTCATAATAAAACTTTAAGCACAAAATTTTTTACTTAAAAGTTCAACACATATCATTATTATTAAAATATTAGATTTTAAAATAATATAACTTTTGATTTAGATGTCGATTTTTAATAAAATTAATATTTTTAAATCCATCTCATCAAGATATATTAAATAAGATATTATAAAATTCTTAAAAAATAAATAAATAAATTATTATCGTCGAAATTGATGTCAACAATAATATGTTACTATGTTTGACAGTAACATGTTACTCTGACAATTTTGTCTAAGAAAAAAAAAGATATTTTACTTTATTTTTACTCAATTATGCACCTTCTCTTTGGAGTTTTTTGAAACAAAATGAATTAGATTGTCCTTTTCACCAAATAAGAATCCAATGGAAATGCTTTGGCTAAATTTCTCATTTATATATTTAAGTTTTTAGAAACGTTAATTTTACTTTTATTCACTAAATTTTGGTGATTTTGTTTAAGGATTAATTGGTGAAAATTTTAAGGTTATAGGGTAAATTACACTTATCTCCCTTGAGATTTCTTATAATTATAGGGACTTTTCCTATAATTTTAATAATTACACTAACTTTCCTTACTTTTGAAACTATTATTACCCTCCGCTAGTCTATTTAACAGAATTTGCCGATGTCAAGCCGATATCATACCAATAATGACGAAATTACCCTTTAGATGTCTTATTTATTCAAATGAGTAATTTTTTCCCACATCTCCTGAGGTTTACATATATATTATCAAAGGCCATATATATTTTGACATTATTTAATAAAATTCTTAAAATTCATGTAATATTAAATAAAGCTTTTAAATTATTAAAATATTATTAAATCATTTAGTGTAAAAAAAATAAAAAAAATAAACACACACACAAACACAGACTTAATTTTTATTGATGAAATATTTTAAAATAAACAATCTCTTTAAAATTAATATTAGATAACTTCCTAATAATTTAATATAAGACTTTTTTTTTTTGAACAATAATATAAGACTTATTCCACATTACATAAACAACGTAAAATTTATCATTTTAAGTAATGCATTTATTATTTTAATTTTTTTTAAAAGTTAAAATAAATGGATTTATTTTTTTCCAACAATTTGAATCACTTATTTGTTCGTATGTACAAACATTATTATTTTATCTTTTCTCAATCATATATCATTCTCAAATTTTAATTTTTATCTTTGGGTCATTAAATTTCTAGTCGATGCATATTTTAAAAAAAAATGTTAATATTTTTACATGATTAAAAAATTAAAAAATAAATATAGAAGTAAAAAAAACATAATCACCTCACAATAAATTAAAATTAGTTGATAGGGAATGAAAGATCATGGAATCTTAGAATTAATTTCTCACCTTCATTAATGGTTAAATTTTATTTTATTTTTTCTATAAAAGTTCAAAAACTTGTGGAAAAAAATAGTGTCAAGAAATTACATTTATATTTTTGAAAAAATTATGAAAAATAAATAATAATTTCATATATATTTAATATGATAAATTAAATTTGTATTTGAGGTTAAGATTAGTGTTGACAACCTCAGAGAGGTAAGATTTTTTTTTTTACTTCTATATTTATTTTTTAAATTTTTTTGATCATGTAAGAAATATTAAGTTAAGTTTTCTTTTTAAATATGCATCAACTAGAAGTTTAATGACGTAAAGATAAAAATTAAATGAATAAATAAGTAATGCAAATTGCTGAGAAAAAAATAAATGCATTTATTTTAACTTTAAGAAAAATTAAATAATAAATCAATTACTTACAATGATAAATTTTACGTTATTATGTAATAGGTCTTACATTAAATTATTAGAATGTTATCTAACATTAATTTTAGAGACAAAAAAAATCTGGAATTGATCAATTTTAAAGCTTCGCTACCAGGGGATTCTGTTAATACATTGCAGTTTTGGTGTAAGCTGGAAAAAAAAAATTAATCCATTTGTTTCAACTTAAAAAAAAAAAGAAAAAAGAAATTTAAATAAAAAATACATTAATTAAAATTGATAAAATTTTCGTATATGGTGTGAAATAAGTGTTATATGTATTATATTATTAGGATCTTATACTAAATTATTAATGTATTATGTTAAAATATGTATGGTTCTTTAATAATATATATACAAATTAGGGGAGGTGAATGAAAATTTTTATTTAAATAGTTTATTGGTTGATTTAATAGTTTTCATCTCCTGGTTCAATTCGACGGGGGTGATATGGTCATTTTGGATTGTTAATTAACGCCGTTTGTATTAACTTAACGGAGTGGAAGAATCTTGATATTGTTAGTAAAGGTAGGGGAGGTTTTTGAATTATTGAAACCATAAAAGAGATTTCTATATTTGTTAAAAAGCTCAGGGGAGCTAAGTGTAATTTACCCGAGGTTATATGTTATTTTGTTTAATGTTTAATTGTTTTAGTGATACACGAATACATGCTGAAAAGTTGTTGGAAAGTCACCAACAAATGGCAGCCGTGATGGTAAGATGTATAGATAGGTGACATTAGAAATAGGTGAATAGAAAAGTGACATATATATAACTAGTCATATTTGAATATATAAGTAACATTTGAATAGTTGGATTGATAAATTTTGAATAATGGTAAAATTTGAATAAATATGTCCTTTTGGACAAATCAAATTTGGCCTAAATTTTTTAAAAGTAGATCTATATATTATTTATTCCTTCTTTAATATTTGGAATCCAATAAAGAAAAGAAAATAAACCATAAAAAAAAATTAAAAAAAAAAATTGTGTATTCACTCTCTTTTGTTTGATTAAACTAGAAAGAAAAAGGAAAAAAAAAAGTAATAATAATTTTTTGATATTTTGTTTGGATAAACTATATAAAATAAAATTAAAAAAAAACACAATTATTGTTTTACATTATCAAAATAAACTTTATATTTTTATTTATTTAGTATTTAAATGGTCAAATTTTATATTATAGAAATGTAGTAATCATTTATTTTTCTTTTTATTTTTGTCTCTCAATCTATCCACTTGGAGACATATACCATTTTTTTTCCTTTTTTTTTTCTTCCTTTACTAATTCAAATAGGTTATTAAAATGAAAAAAAAAAAAACACTCTTCAAGTCACTTAATGTAAACAAATTATAAATTTCAATTATTTAATCCTCTCTCTATCAAATTGAATAATCCATTTAATTGATAAGGCCCTATTAAAATGATTGACAAATATGCACACATCAGTGACTTAATGTAAACAAATTATAAATTTCAATTATTTAATCCTCTCTCTATCAAATTGAATAATCCATTTAATTGATAAGGCCCTATTAAAATGATTGACAAATATGCACACATCAGTGACCTTTTTATGGATAAAATTAACAGCTCAACATGTTTAGATTTAAAATTATAAAATAAAAAAAGAAAGTATTGTTATTAATAGCACTTGCATGTTATTATTTTGTTGTCGTTGTTTTTTTTTTTTTTTTTGACTCCTACTAATTAGTTTTTTGGACTCCGTTGTCTTCTCCACCTTTGCTACCTTTGTATGATAGGGTTCAGGAAAGTTGTTGGAAAATTCAAAAATCCTTGAAGAAAAATTTGAATTCTCTAGAAGATGATTAGAGGCTTAGATTTTTCAACAGTCTCAACTAAGAACACAAAAGCAAAGAGATGATGGAGATAAAAGATTGGATGAAGAAGAAGGTAAAGAAGCTAGAGAGAGAATAATGGCAAGGGTCTCCCATGGATCTCCCACGGATCTCCCACTTTCACTCTCAAGGTTGATAATGGAGAAGGGAAATTAGTTATTTCCCAAGAGTTTTCTCTCAAAAATCCATCCCTTGTAAAGCTATGAGTGGGTACTATTTATAGGCACCTCATGATGTAGGATGGAGCCCATGTGCAAAGCACATGCGGAATGTTCTCTCTAACCATCTTGTCCGAGGAGGTGACCTCTCCGAGGATGAGGAAAACCCTTGAAGAGGAGATCAACCTCTCGGTGAACCCTTCTTCTTAGCCACACCTAACCAATGATCCCCAATCATCCCAAAGGGTCAGGAGTAGTCCCAGAGGACGCCCTGCCGCAGAAGGGTCAGGGATAGTTCAAGAGAATGCCCTGCCGCAAATATTGCTGAGTCTTAGGGACCGCTTAGATCGTGTCACCTCGACCCGGGCATAGGCTAGTTTAACCGAAGAGTGAATTTATCTCCACTCACCATCCTCGGGATCGGGTCCTTTGTTTGGATTTCATTATGCCCATGGTTCTGGTACGTAGATCCCGGAAAGCTCCGAGTCCGCAAGTGCCTTGGGGTCATTAATGGAGCGGCTTCTAGATTGCGTCTGAATCCGTTCGAAGCCAAGTGCTTCGGATCTCTAGGTTTGTGGATCCGAACCCTTTTGAGTCTGAGCTCGAGCCCGAGTAAGTCTCTAAGTTCGTGGATTCGAACCCTTTCAAGGCTTAGAGTGATTCAGCCCGTTTGATGGCGATAAATCCGGGCTTACTAATCTTGGACTTGCGATAAATTTGGGCCCACCAACCTTGGACTATTAGGCCTAATTAATTTAGTGGGCTCAAATTAGCTCATCTTACAACCTTCATGCCGCTTGCTTTTTTTTGGGGTAAGTAAGTCAAAAAATAAAAACAAGAAACAAACACAACTACAAGGAGCATACCCTAGGCCCTACCGAAGACAATACAGCACCAAGAAAAAATAAAAGCGGACAGCAACAAAGCATATCAAAACCAGGATAGCAAACCTGGACAGAGCTAAAAATAGAAATAAAGAACGACTAACACCAGACCACCATGATATCAACCTAGAATAAGCAAAAAATAATCAATGCAGTCAACAAAACTAAAATCCCTTGCATACCCTGCAAGGTTAGTGTAATGACCCCAAAATGCATATAGAAAGTCATCCTTATTTAATTAGGGGTTAATGTGTTTTAATTCAACTATATCTATCGGAATTAAAGACTTATCTGCTGAGTTATGGCGACCTTTATTGTATCGGCTTGGAATTTTTTTACCCTTCGCTCGAGCATGGGCTCATTTTTGACATTCTTAATAGTGTATTTGGAATGTTCTTACCTTATTTTGGGGTATTGTTTGAGGTAGTGGTATGAATGATATGAACTTGGTTTTGGAATGTTGAAATGGGATTCAAGGATTTATTTTGAATTATGTTAAATTACAAATGGTGTTGATGAACTAAGTGATATTGACTTTGTTGGATTATGTTGTGTTTGACTCATAGTGAATTGATTGGTGTTGTACTATGATGAATTATGTTTGAATTATGTGGATTGTGTAGGGTCAGCTACAGGGACGAATCAAGCACCTAAACGCTGTGAGTAGTAGTACTTTGATGTACCTTTAACCGTTTATCGTTATTGATGTTAAATCTTCGTCGTAAGAATTATGTTGACATAAATGTTATGTATGCTATGTGAGAAACACTGTGACATTATGGAAACTTCAAAAGAGTTTGTGAAGTTATGTATGTTATGTGAGAAACATTATGAAATTATGAAAACATCAAAAGAACTTGTGAAGATCAAACCTATGTGGCCAAGGGCCAACTTGTGACTTATGAAGCTATGAGGCCAAGGGCCAAACTTGTGAACTTGTGAATCCAAAGGGCCGAAGGCCGATGTGATAAGTTGTAAATCTATGAAACCCAAAGGCTATTGTGAATGTTTGAACCCCTCAGGCCAAGGGCCGAGCTATGAAATTGTGAAACCAATAAAGTCATCTATAATCTAATGAAAATGTACTTACTTTTCGTTACTAATTATCAAGAATGTCCTGTTAACTTTACATTAATTATGTCAACTCATGGAAATGATGTAACGGTTACCATTAGGACTCTGTTAATTACAAGGCAAGACAACTATACTAACATAAAAGAATGATTAAACAAAGGTGTATGCTATTGATTAATAGAGCACGTAAAGTAAGTCATTTACCCAAAAGAATTTATGTTCATTCTTGAAGAATGGATTCTGAGTAAAGATAAGAGTAGCTATGTGTATCCAGATGAATTGAAGTTATTTTGCTATGTTGCTTATGAATTGGAAGTTATCCAGAATCTACGATATAAGTGCAAAGTTTAGCATCATTATGTGACCCTCATGAGAATGTGAATTAGTCTCTCATTGTTAAGCGTACGATAATGACATGATACAACAAGAAATGCTCTAGTTATGACATGTTCCGTTTGAATTAATGAATGATATTCAAGCATGTTTCAGGCATGTTTCCAGTATGTTACAAGTTCAAGTATGTTCAGGTATGTTTCAAGTATATGTTACAAGTTTAAGTCTATTACAAGCTTATATATGTTACAAGTTTATGTATGTTACAAGTTCAAGGATGTTACAAGTTCTTTGTATCAAGGGCTTCATGCCAACTTTTCAAGGGCTTTCATGCCATATGTTTCAAGGGCCTTAGTGCCATATGTTACAAGGGCTTTATGCCATATGTTTCAAGGGCCTTAGTGCCATATGTTACAAGGGCTTTATGCCACATGTTTCAAGGGCCTTAGTGCCATATGTCACAAGGGCTTTATGCCACAAGTTTCAAGGGCCTTGTGCCACCATGTTTCAAGGGCCTCGTGAGCCACCATGTTTATGTTGCAAGATTGAACCTAAGGCCGTTATGTACTTAGCACAGAATCAGACTAACTATGTGAACTCTACATCTTTGTATGCATTGCTATGTGTTATGTTTCAAGTTAGGCATCGTTTTATTTATGTATTACTATTCACTGAGCTTAGCTCACTCTGTTTAATGTCTGTTTCTGTAGGTAACCAACCAGGTGGTCAGTCCTAGTCATGACACCCGTTTTCTTTTGTCAACCTTCGTGGGTTCAGGCACTACATGAAGCAATTTATTTTTGTAAAGTCTATTGAAATGTTAGCTTAATTTTGATTACCCGTTTAAGGTTGAAGACGTAGAACTTCAATGATTTTTGTATAAACCCAATGATGGGGCTGGGTCTATATGTATGTTTGTTTATCACCAATGCTACAAAATATGGTTTGGAGCTTTATCTATTTTCCATGATGAATGTGATGTATAAGAGGTCCTGGCATGGAGATGTAGCTCAATGGAATTTATATGTATAGTTATTTTCTTACTTTATGCTTCCGACGAGGCCCCGTATGTTATTTACAACAGGTTAAGTGTTCGTTTTCGAACAGGTCATGCCCAAACTTTTAGGGGCGGGTTTGAGGTGTGACAGTTAAGGCCAACAAGATAATGATAGAAGTCACATAAAACTAGACATATATACAAAGTAAGGAAAAGGAAAATTTCTTCACTCCTCAGGCGTTTCAACTTGTTACAGAGCTTCCAAAGTTCAACAAACCAAGGTAAAAGGAATATGTTGACAGCAGGAGTTTCCAGCAGGTGTAACCATGCATCAACAAATCCCAAGGATGTAGAGAGCAATCTAAACTGGTTTCTTCATAGATTGCAGCAGACAAATAACAAACATAGATTGCAGCAAACAGATAGCAGACACAGATCTGTACAAAATTAGAAAAATAAAGACACCAACAATCCTATTTAAGAACAGCTAAAAGGGCTGGCGCATATATGCAGCTTGGCCCTTTTGAAGTCCTTCAAACAGACCCTACAAGAAACTGTGCACAAATCTATATCAAGACTCACTTTATGTGACCTCACAATCTCAACCCATATATAGGCACTCAAGCTCAGCAAAGAATAAAAATAGCTGAGCACAGAGGAGAAGAAAAATGAAGCAAAAAGCTCTCAAGAATGTAGATCTCTCTTCACTCAACCCTCAACAAATAACTCCCTCACAAAAGAACCAGCTTTGTCACCTGCAAGCATAACAGTTAGAAACAACATATAATTGGAACTCACATCACTCAACCCTCAAGCTCACAAACCTCCACTGCCTAATATAGATCTCACAAACACTCAACCCACTTTCCCTAAGATTAGGCCAGCTTGACAACCTGCAAACAAACAGTTAAGGAAAACTTTTTAGTAGCTTATAGTAACTTAACCTTGGATATAGAGATCTCACCACACTCAACCCACAAGACCTTCCCATCACTCCACACACAAAGTCTTGGGCCTCGTTTGGCATAACCTATATAATCCATCTTTTTATCTTTTTATCTTTTTTTCATCACATCACCTCTCTACTTTTCTGCAAATCTTTTCGTAAAAAGACAAAAAGTACACTTTTTTAAGACACCCCAAACCAACCCTTGGAGAGGCCACTTTCAAGGATACCCCCACCTTAAAAAATTAGCAACATATATACAGTATATCATAGTGAGGGGACTGTTTCAAGGATACCCCTTTCACAACTGCCTCTTCCACCTTCCAAACCCAACCCTTCGCCCTCTATAGTCCCTCCCTTCCCATTATGTCATCTCTCTCTTTCTCAACCAATTAAACAATCTCTTTCGCTCTTTTTAGTTCATGTACGTTGTAGAGAAAAAGGCACCATAGAGTGGGAAAGGTTTGGAGTGGCAGCCAAGGGTGGGAAGGGGCTAGGGGGTGGTGGTTAGGGTGAGAAGGGTTTAAGTTTATGGTTTGGAAGGATGGAGTTAGGATTGGAATTTTATGATAGGGTAAAATTATAATACAAAAATTTATAACGGGTAGGGGTTCAAAGCAGATATTGGGGGTGCTATAAAATAAAATAAAATAAGTTGGTGAGGGAAAATTTCTTGCTAGCATGTATATAAGACATATACATATATGATATAACATAGCTTTGTTTGTAAACAAAGAGTAAAGCAGAAAGAAAAAAATGGTTACTGTAACTGTGAGAAAGTTGCTTTAATGACAACTTCTCAGACCAATTTGAACTTGGGAAGAAGATTCTTGTCATCTGTATTAGATGTAATCAAGGTTCTGAAAAGCAGTTGCAATCACCGTAATGGTGGCGGTGGCAGTTGCGCAGTTGCGGTTACGGGGTATAAAGGCCATAGTGCAACGGTTGCGGTAACCAGAACCGTGAATGTTTTATTTTTTGCACAATTTGAAAAAAAATTTACCGATACGCATATTTTTTTTCAAAATCATATTTATTGGGTTTTAAAATAAATTTTGATCAATTTTTGTTAATTTTATTATGATCCAATATATTTCATATTTTTAAATCACCATAAAATGAGTTTTTTACATTTTATTTCAATAATTAATGACTTTGTAAGTCATAAATTCATATTACACTTGTGGCAACATTTTCTAGATAAATAAACTAATCAATAAAAATTGACATGTATAAAATATATATTAATATATAATTATAGGTGTTATATTTTTTTAGAAATTTTTAAAAAAAATCAATAACTAACCATTATAAAATAAACAGTCACAAAAATAAAAGAATAAATATACTTAAAATAAGAGCTTATATATATATATATATATAGATATAGATATATTTAATCAAGAGGTACCAAATAGATAATGACCACACAATAATAATCAATGTGTTTAGTTTTAATTTTTTGAATTCAATTTTATGAAAATTGAGTTTTTTGTTTTTCGTATTTTTTTGTTTTTAGCAAATATTTTTAAGATTTTAAACAAAATTTTTTTTAGATGCATCTTTCTTAAATGTATCTAAATAGTAAAATATTTGTGAAAACATATTTTTAAAAATTAATAAATACATAAAAATATGAAAAATATACTGAATTTTTGTTTTTTTTTAATTAATATTTTTGGTATTTAGTGAATTTTTTTTAAAAAAAATTCATAATTATTATATTTTTTAATTGTATTTATGTTAGGTGTGTCTAAAAATTAAAAAAAATGCTTAAAATATTAAAAAAAATTAGTAAAAACAAAAAAAAAATACAAAAAATAAAAAATAATAAATAATAAATTTTTTTGAAAAGTGAATTCTGAAAATGAAAACCAAAGAGTAAATAATTTTTTTTTCCTGCTTTTACAAACAACAGCTGGCGCACACAAACAAAACAATAAAAAAAAAATGATTTGAAGAGGCAGCCTCTTTTTTTTTTTTTTTTGAATAATTACCTAAAAGTCCTATCTACATATTTGGTAGTAGTTTAGGTTCTAGCAAAAAGTTTTTGAACCAATAAGTTCCATTTACAAGTAAAAAGACATATTTGCCCTTAAACCCAAACAAGTATATATATAATAGCATTGACGTTATTTACCAGGAAGAGAAAGCAAGTTAGTTATGGAAGTAGATGAAGATTCGAATCGCGAAGGAGCTTGAGAGATTTCTTGGCTTGGTTCGCTATTATAGGTAAAGTGATTTCTCGGTTTTGACATATTCATAATTGAGGCCTTTTGAGTTGAAATCTGTTGGAGTTTGTTATGTGTGATTTGAAATTATAAATTGAAGAATTGATCTGCTGGTTTATAGGTATGTATTGTTTCGATTTTGTAGGTTTGTATGGTTTATAGGTATGTAGTGTGTCGATTTTATAAATTAAAGAATTGTAGCTGCAGCATGGCGGAACGAAAAACGCAGTGGGGTGCAACTCAGCGTGAATAATGCATTTATTCCGAAACCCCAAAAATTTAACTTTTTCGAGCCGTCTAAAGCTGCAAGCCACTCGGAGAGTTTTTAGGCAAGAAATGTTTCCATTTGGGGAAAAAGCAGTGTTAAAATGGAGAAATCACGAAGCTGGGGCTTTTATAGAAGATAAGGCATTGAGTGGAGGACAAATGGCAGCCATCTGGAGGTCTTAAAAATTTCTGGCCGACCGGCCAGTTCAAGTAGCTGACCAGCCAATTTTTCTGGCTGACCGACCACTTAAGTGGCTGGCAGATGTGAAAAGTGGCTGGCAGAAATCCAAAGTGGCTGTAAGCCTATTTCTGTCCCCAGAAAAAGAGTTTTGGGTCCCCCTGTGTGATGAGGATGCTGAAAACGTGTGTTCTGTTCTACCCTGGATGCGTCTGGCTCTTTATTCAATAGTTTAGTTAAGTTGTTTCAAATTCAATTTGTTTATTGAGTTGTTGCAAGTTGCTTATTGAATTGAATTTGTTTCATTCATCGAGTTGTTGTTTTACTTATCGAGTTGTTGTAAATTTGTTTATCGAGTTGTAATTACTTTGTTTGGCTTGTCAAGACCTTGTGTTGCTTATTGAGTTGTTTTGTTCTTTCAGTTGTTTGGTTGGTTTACCACCTGATTAAGATAATGCCATTTGAGCGCACAATTTTCAAAAATCAATCTCATTTTCATGCCATGCGGTGTTGTGAGATGCTCAGAATATAAAAATGTAACATTTTTTCAATCAAAAAGCTGTTTTCATTCTATCATGGTTTCTTCTTACAAAAGTACAAGTTTTAAAGAAAATAAAACTGCCTAAGGCTGTACAATGTGCTAAAACTACTAGCAAAAAGAAAACAAAGCAAAAGCATCTGAATCGGTGCTATCAAAGCTTAGGATTGAGAGGCCCTCTTCATTATCTTCCTCGGCTGAGTAGACTCTGCACCATCTCCATCGGCACCGCTGTCTGAACCAGAGCTGCCATCCTCGGAGCCCCCTTCGGTATCGTCGCCACCCTCAGAACCTAAGCCGGTGCCATCGCATCCGCCCTCAGATGACTCTGACTGAGGACTCGCTGGCTCCTCCTCTCCACTAGACTTATCATTGTCATCGTGTATGACAAGCGTCTGACGTCTCCCTCGGCTGTGTGCCAGAATCTCTCTCTCTGCCACTTGAGAAGGCTCAGAGGGTCCTGTCTGCAAGGGTGTGACCTGAAAAGACATTTTGAATTTATCAGCAAGTATCAAGTACAAGTGCAGTATGTGGAGTATGTGCGCAAGTCAGATACAATATGTGGATGCAGTATGTCGTATCAGATGTGATCTATACATACAGTAAATCAGTGCAATGAAGTGTTCAATTTTGGTATATCAGCAGAAGTATGATAAATGCAAGGAAACTGAAAAGTACCGAAATGCTGTGGGAGTGTAGCATCGTCTCTTCCCGCAAGACCATACCCTCAAGTGAGGCCATCACCTCAAGTAGCCCCTCGACATATCGTATGAAGGGCTGCAAATGCAAGGTAAAGCCATGAGTGAATGAATGAACAAATATCTGAGCAAAGCTGAAATGCATAAAAGCTATAAAATGTACCGGTGGTGAGCCAAACGTCCTCACGTATCGGTGGCCAGGCGTCCTCATGTATCGGTGATCAGGCAATGGAGGCTCAAGTGGAATCTGATAAGGTGTCCCATACCACCAACCTGTCAGCTCAGTCGGGGGATCCGGTCATCCAACGTACTGCCTAGCAGAAGGCATCCCTCTAGTCTCACCCCTCGGTGCCCGAGCTCTGCTCATCGATAGGGCGCCAACAGCCCGAGCCCTGCTCAACGAAGCAATGCCAACTGTCCTACCCGTAGAAGCACGAGCACCTGCTAATGGGGACATGAGGTGTACCTCAATGTAAGCCGTGTAGTCCCCCTCTCCAATGTACCGATCAGCATCTGCGCCTCTCATGACGTCGATAAGCTCCTGAGAGGAGAGGCTCTTTGTGGCCCGCATAGATGGTGGAGGTGGAAAAGGAACTGACTATAATGACAAGCCCAATGTCTGGCGCATGAAGTGCTCGCCTAAAAACCAGGCGCGGCCTGCCTGACCCTCGAACAAGATCCGATATCGGAAGGCCCAACGAGCTTCGGCAAAATAAAACTGGGCAAACTCTGGTATCGCCGCCCAAGGCTGCCATGTGATCTGCAGACAGCAAATGCATAGACTGATAAGTTGCCATTAGATATGCAAAGTGAATTGAAATTGAAAGCAGGAAAAACTGTGAGTTTTGGATTACCTCCGTCGTCCTCACTGTGTCAAAGTACTGCCGCAAGTATGAGAGGGTCTCCCGGGGCCTAGGCTGGCACCGACCGTTATATTGGCATAAGTAGGGGACCTCAAGGGGTGTCTCAACCTCCAGCTCAAGAGCGAATATTGGGAAATAGGCGCATACCCATAGCTGTGAAAAACGAGAGGGTGGCAGTGAGAATACAGATAAACACAAAAAATGCAGAATGTAACAAATACAGAATACAGAAAATGCAGAAAGCAAGGTGCATGGCATGGTGTATAGAAAATACAAATGCAGAACAGAGATTATAGCAGAAAATGCAAAGCAAAAAGCATAGCAGAAAATGTAAAGCTAAAGCACACCTCCCAAGCTCTCTAGGAGCCGCCTACTATGTTCCCGCTCCTGCGGGAGGTCGAGCTCATATAGCAGTAGAGGGTAGCAAGGTCGGCGCCCCCCCAATCATAGTGCCGCACCTGGGACAGGTCCACTAATGTGCTCAGCAAGTATAGCCCCACTGTGTTTGCTCTGTCGACGAACAGGGTAGTGCCGAAGAGGAACATAAGGAAGCCTCGAGGGTACTGCTCTGTCTCTTTTATCGTCGTAGGCTCTCCCTCTCTGAAATGGTCGACAAACCAAGTATATCGGACTGAGCCCGATGATCGGTAGACAGGTGGGTGTGCTCCTAGTAGATGCGTCCAAGCTGCCTCCCACTTACCCATATCAACATCATATGGGATCGGCTGGCCTCCCACCTCAAGGCCTATCAACATCGCGAAGTCGAACGGGGTCATCGTCATGTCCCCAGTGGTAGAGAAATGAAAGGAGTTGGTGGTGTCCCACCATCTCTCCACCAATACGCCCAAGACAATCTGACTCGCGAAGAAACGCGAGAGCCCTGAACAGAATAGGCCAAACCCCGCCTCGTCGATGATCTGCTGGACGCTGTCAGTGAGCTCCAAGTACCACTCTCTTGCCGTGGTGGATCCGTACCCACGGGTGAAACAGGAGTCAACCTGTATGGATGAGCAGGAATACAATATGAATATGTTCAGAATGAGCAGGAATACAGTATGTATGTGTGTTCAGAATGAGCAAGAATACAATGTGTAGTATGTGTGTCCAGAATGAGTAGGAATACAGTGTGTAGTATGCGTGTTCAGAATGAGCAAGAATATAGTGTGTGTATGTGTTTCAGAATGAGTAGATGAGCACAATGAGTAGATGAAATACAGTGCAAAAATGCGAACTATGCAAGAAATGTAAAGTACATCGCAGAAAATGTAAAAGTGCAGTGTGTAACCCTGGTGCGTCGTGGGACAAATGGGCCTCCGACTCCCGTAACAGTAGATCTGCGGGTGCACACCGTGCAAAGTCAGTGAAATGACGGACCGTACTATATGGTAACACATGTACCTCAAGATGGTACGTCGCGGGGTCGAATGGCCGGATCCTTGGCGGTAACGGGATGTGCTCCAACTCCCCCTCCATCCTCGGAGGACCTCCGCCGTGTGGCGCGTCGTCTACTATCTGGAAAGTAGGTGAAAATAGGCGAAAATGAGCAAAATGGGACGAAAATGAGCAAAAAGTCAATAAAAGTCAACTCTCGGGAAGAGAAAAAGTCAAGAAAGTCAAAGCCCGGGAAAAGGGCTCCAAACTCAAGTCAAAGTTAAGAGAAACAAACCTCAAATGGTGAAAATGGAGAAAAAGGCTCCGAAAACAACTTTTGTTCGGTTCAAAACGAAGAGAATCGAAAGTTTTTTGTGAATCAACTTCACGGGCAGTGTTGGAAAACGCGTGAAAGCCCGGATCTAAGAGGAAAATGGGTCTAGAAAAGAAGAAGAGTGTATTTCGGCAATAGGTGTGTGAGGAAAAGGGTTTTGGAGTTGGGTTTTTAAAGATCTCCATGTGAAAAGCCCAAACTGCCTTGACTTTCCCTAACTAGCCGACCGACTAGTTTTTCTGGCCGACCGGCCACTTAACTAGTTGGCAGCTTTGTCAAGTGGCTGGTAGCTTTAGGAAGTGGCTGGCAAGCTTCCAGGGTGTTCGGCAGCTGCCTGGTATTCCCCTTGTGTGTTTTCAGACTGTTGTGAGTCCTTGGTCCCGAGAAAGTGCAAAAAGAGCCCACTTTTCAGCTCAAAATGTTTCTGCGGAAATTTCAACTCATGTCTTCGATGCGTAGCTTATCGTCAGCTGGCATGCATGAGGTGTATCCTTTTAGAGAACATTGTACCCCTCCGAGAGGTAAATCGAAGATCATAACTAAATCGGTTTTGCCAAGACGCGTATTTCTTCATTGAGCATATTGCATCGAACATGCATTGATTATTGTGCACAGAATATGCATGTTGCGTTTCACTTGCATTGTTATGTACGTTCCACTTGCATTGCTATGCACATTTCACTTGTATTGTTATGCACCATTCTACTTGCATTGTTATGCCCCGTCTCACTTGCATTGTTATGTACGTCTCCCATGCATTGTTATGCACCTTTTTATTTGTGCATTGTATATGCACGCGTTTATCTCGTATTGAAATTATATCTTGATGTAACGATAAACATGTGTTTCTACTATATTGTACCTGTCAAAGTTTCTCTTTTGTGCAGGCACGATATTATATGTACGGTTCATTTAAAGCTGGCATAACCAGACGATGTTGTATGTGTTTCAGTCAGAGGAACTCCAGGTAAGATCATTCCTGCCCCCTCGAACTCTCTTGTTTTGGTTGGAAACATTGGGACGAGTGCCCGACGTTTATACCACCCTCCGATTTTTGCAACGCTACCTTTCTTCTCTCGCGTTTGACAGGCGTTTGGATGCCTTTCTCCTCTCACGTTTGACACGTGTTTGGATGCCTTTCTCCTCTCGCGTTTGACACGCATTTGGTTACCCTTTCTCTTCTCGCGTTTGACACGCGTTTGGATGCCTTTCTCCTCTCACTTTTGACACGCGTTTGGATGCCTTTCTTCTTTCGCGTTTGGATGCCTTTCTCCTTTCGCGTTTGACACTCGTTTGGTTACCCTTTCTTCTCTCGCGTTTGACACGCGTTTGGATGCCCTTCTCCTCTCACGTTTGGCACACATTTGGATGACTGCGCTTCTTGTGCAATCCTTCTCCTTTCGCGTTTGATACGCTAGGAGGTGTTTCGTTTGAGACTTTGGGTGTTCCCGATAGTCATTTTTAGTCTTTCTTCCGTAAGCCGTAGTTAAGATTGCATAATTTTCTTACATCATTTCTGTATGAGATGTGGTTTAGTTTGTGTTTACTTGCTTGTGTGCAAGTTTGTTGTAGCATTTCTTTGCATAACATTTGCATCTAGATGCTTCATTACAGCTTTCTTTGCATAATCATAAGTTATATTCTGCATTCTACATGCAATTTGCATTTTGCCCTTGCTTGTGAGCGCATCTTTTTGTTATGTTGCCTGTTTGTCTAAGTCTTCGGCCTTGTCAAAAATGGGTCTTCTCTAGGTTTTGACATTCATTTCCGTCATTTCATGACTTCTGAGTTCTGTCAAAGAGGGGCAACTGTAGACACCCCATTTTTGACCGACCTTAAGACTCAGACGTTATCGTCTGTACACTCGATGATTACACATGTTTGTGCTAGTTTTGAGTGCTCGAAGGTCTCAACCGAGCGCCTTGTCTTTGAGCCTCTAAACCCTCTGTGTTTTGGCCTTGTTTTTAGGCCAAACCTTGGTGCCTCTTGGCTAAAGGAAAGTGGGGCCCTACCGACCACTTTTGGCATTTGCCAGCCAATTTTTCTCCTTGCCAACTAGTTGGAGTGGTCGGTCAGCTAGTTGAAGTGGCCGGTCGGCCACTTGAACTGGCTGGTAGCCAATTTTCTCTTTTTTATGATATTTTCAGATCTTTTGAGCCAGCTGTTGGGCATTAAAACTATCCTCCATACATGTATGAAGGGATGGAGACAAGCTTTAAGCTTGTCAAGCAAGCTTTTGCTTGCATTGCCTATATAAGGGGAGGTTCAGAAATTTTGGAAGCAAATTTTGACTCCCTCTCTAGAATTCTCTCTCTCTCTCTCTCTCTCTCTCTTTCTCTATATATATATATATATATTATACTCTATAGTACTTGAAAGTGAGTGTTCTTAACATATTTGCACACAACTCTCTTAGCCAAACATCTTGACCTTGGAGCTAAGATTCCTTAAGACTTGTTTGGGCCTCCTAAAGCTGGTTTTTGGCTCAGAAGTTGTTCTCTTGCTGCTGTGCTTCAAGGGTGAGCATATTCCCTTTTTTAAGCTTATTTTTGTATACCATATTATCCACCTTTGCATGCTGTTTTAGGCTTGGTTGTTAACTACAAAAAGCTCTATTTTTGAGTGTTAAGAATGTTGGTTTGAGTCCTTGTTGGGGTTAGGGTGGTCTACCCTCTTTGGTTACTTATTTGCTAAGTTTTTGTACCACCTTTTAAGGCTATTCAAACTATTTCTTTTTGGCCTTTTAACCACTGAATTCCAAAAGAATTTCAGTGGTGGAAAGGTGATTTTGAGGTCCCAGATAGGAGGGGGTGGTCCACTCTCCTCTTGTCTTATTTGCATGTGTTGATGGCCTGCCAAATGAGCATGTGTTTCTACTTCTTTGTGGCTTTGTTCAAGCATATTTTTGTGACTTTTTAGACCTGCCATAACTCTGTTTTTGGTTTGTTTGATCATTGGTTGCTTGCTCTTTACACTTGTAGTGTAATCCTACTCACTAGCTTTGTATGCTTGCTACTTTAGCCCATCATTCTAGCTTATTTTGGCTATACTCCAGCATGCTTTTACTCATGCTTTAGCATGCTTTAACTTTGTTTTGAGTGGTTTAGGTCATATGAGTCTTGCTTTGTATGGCTATAGCATGATAGACTTTAATAGCTTTGTGTTTTGAGTCCTATAGCATGCTTTGCTTAGGTTGTTTGCATGATTTGGCATCATTTAATATGTGATTTCAGAGCATATATCATTGTCATACTCTTATATGTATCACTCTTTCAATGCTTTTGAGAAGTTGAGCCTCATGCCTTGTTTGTGAGCCAATACATGAGCATATTTTTCTTGCCACCTATGCTGCAAGTCTAGCATGTTTTTGCTACTGTTTTGACCTACCTTAGGTTTTTTTTGAATGGTCAAGGTCATTTGAGCATTGCTTAGTATGGTTGTAATGTAAAGGGCCTTAACTAGCTTTGAGTTTTGAGGCCTTTAACATGTTATGCATGTGATGTTTGCATGGTATGGCACCATTTAGCATATAATTTCAGTGCATATAGTGTAGTCACACTCTCATATACTTCACTTCTCCATAGCTTTTGAGGGTTGTGTATTATGCCTTGCTTATAGGCCAACATGTGTCCATGTTCTTCTAACATTTTGAGCTCCTATTTCAGCATGTTTAGACCATTATTTTGGCATGATTGAGCTCTATTCAGAGTTGGTTTGGTCATTTGTGCTATGTATTGCATGCCTCTTGTGTTTTGCTCTTTACTAGCTTTGATGTTTTGGGTCCTCAACATGCTATGCTTGCATTGCTTGCATGCTTTAAGGTCTTTAGCATACCACTTCAGAACTAAATATCTGCCACCTTCCTCTTTTCTTCTTTTTTTTTTTTTTTTTTCCATTTGATTTGAGAGTTGGTTGACCCTTGAGTTTGTGTTTGAGCTTGGGATTGAGGCTCGTGCTTAAATGACTTTAACCCTCTTTTGAGGGTTCCTCCTAGTCAAAGGCATGGCCTTTCCTATGCCTTAGACCATTCTCTTGGTTGACCTCCTCTTCTTAGAGGACTTGCACATTGGACTTAACCAATTAAAGAATGGATTGGTAATGTAAAATGTGTAAACAAGAATTGAGTCAACTAAAACATGTCAAGATAACATATGTGTGTTGTGTTGCATGTGTTTGGATCGGACGTTAATCTAAACACAAGAAATATGGGACGTTTCATATTTGAAGTGATGAAACGTGTCATGTTTCTTGGTCGCTAACACCCTTGATCACGCATGATAGGGTGGAGGCTCTTTGCGTGTTGTTTGTGCATTCATAAACATGGTATAAGCTTGGTTCTTGGCCACCATGCATTGAAAATGCTTGGTTGGTGGCTTGAGAGCCGAGTGCCACGCTCCTTTAAGCTTGAGACATGATTAGGAGAGTGGCAGTGCCTACATTGTCATGTAAATACATTGTTGTGTTGCTATTGTTCTCTGTTGCAGCAAAACCAGAAGCCTGGAGAAGCAACTAGCTGACCAGCCAGTTTTACTAGCCGACCGACCAGTAGCACTAGCCAACCGGCCAGTTTTAGTGGCTGGCAGCCACTTTTTCTGGCTAGCAGCCCACTAGCAAATTCCTGTTTTAAAGTAAAGGCAGTCTGGAGGCTGGCCCAATTTTCAGAGATCAAGGCAAGTGCAAACAGAGGCAATTAACAGCATGGTAATGGATTTCCGAGCGAACGCCAACTGAGCATGCTTCTTCAACCTCTTGGAATAGAGCTGAGGCAGTATGATTTGTAATTAGTTTTACTTGTTAGTTAGCTTAATTTGGTAATTTAATTAATTAGTTTGTTAATTAATTAAGTATTGTAATAATTAGTAAGTAGTTTACTAGTTATTCGTTTTGTTGTGTAATAATTAATCTAATTGGCTTAATTAGATTGATTAGTTAGCTTAGCTTAGATTAACTTAACTAATTCATTCGGACCCTCCGTCGAGAAGGAAAATGTTGTAATAAGTGTGCGTGTGTGTGTGAATGTCTTCTAACCCCACGTCTTTCTCCCTTTTACTTAACCACTTTCGATGGTTAGTTTAGGGTCATTTTCAATTAGCATACATTATGCTTGCATGTTTGCATCATTTATTTGTCTTGCATGCACTGGGCTCGGCGCATCATTCAAACTGCATTAACTTTCAATACCTATTTGAATACGTGCATCAAATCATTACATTCATATGCCATCTTAGATAGCCGAGCCTACTTAGTTGCATTTTTGCATGTGTTGCATTAGGCATTTTAACATAGCTAGGATCATGCATGATTTCTAACTAGTTCTCTGTTTTGGTTTGGAGTACACTGTAAGTGTTTACGCTTTAGCATACTTGCATGTGTGTGAGTGTTGCTATGATAGCATGCTTGCCATGAGGCTATTTGCTTAATTGCTATAACTGCATGAATGCCTGTGGATGAAGGCTTCATTACTTGAATTGGAACAATTCATCAAAATATGAGTTTTAAGCCCACTTGGAGTGGCAAATCATCATGTTTTAAGCCCACATTGTTTGGAGGCAAATCCGCATTTCTAAACCCACTTGAGGGTGGCAAATTCAAACCAATTTCGAAAACAAACATTGAATTGTTTTGTTCCAATTTAGGCGATCTAATCTATACTTGTATGCTATGCGCATTACGTAGTGAGTTAGCTAAATAACCGAAATAAGAACACATGTGTTTTTCAAAACAACATATCATGATTAGTAGAGGCCGATCCTTTGATCGGGCGAGCGGAGGTGCTCATTTCATGACCTTCCCCCCTCGTACCCAAGTTCTTGAGCCGAGGCAACTTTAGTGATGACGGACATGTGGCCTTAGGCACGAGTCAGGGCTTCCTAAATTTTTCAAAAAATAAAACATTTAGGTGGCGACTCTATAATCTGGCAAAGCAGTCCATGTTTGGCACTTCTTGATTAAAATCGATTTTCCAAAACGATTTGCCAGATTTAGACTTTTGGTGATTTATCAGTCTTACATTGCACTTTGTGAGACTAGATACAGAATCGTGATAGGAGTTCGAACTGTAGTAGCTATGAACCCAATTCCGTGCCCTCTCCGAAAGGGGGGCGTGCGGAGGAAGTTCGGGCGGTCTACACCTACTGTACGACAGTCGGTCAATTGGAAAAACATGATTTTTGATAAAAATGATTTTTGGGAGTTCACTTCCTGCCGTATAATAGCCGGCAAAATGTGGAGGGTGTTATGAATTGGGTGCCCACTATCCCGCCGTATCAAGTCGGCAAAAGGTAAAATGTGTTGTGAGATACATTGAATCGATAATGATATGTGTGATTTGTGATGGACTTATGAAATTACAATTTGATGTGTAATTTGGCATAGAAGGGAAATATATAGAAATTATTTGAAAAGAATGGATAAGGAAATAGTAACTGGATAAGGGGCTGGTGATAATGAATTCACCAGGTTGTTTGCAATTATAAGGAAAGATTAAGAGTTTTGTTTTGTAATTACTAAAGAAATTGAATTAAAAAGGTTTGTTATCCTCGTGATATGTTGAATTATAATTGATTATGCAAATGTGGATGTGATGTATCTGTTAGACAAGTAAGAGTTGAGTGTAGAAGAACTGTTATTGAATATAAAGGAGATTTGGATTTGTACGTTAAGGAGTTACAACAAAAATGAATAGACCGGTGGGAATGGAGTGTATGAGAGCTGTTTTGAGTATTAAGGGAACTTGATCTTGAGGTTATGGTGTTATAATGAATGTGATTGGTAAAAAGGAAAAATAGAAATAAAAAGAGGAATGTTAAGATGAAAATTAAATGAGGAATATTTTGGGATGGGTTAATAAATTTAAAATGGTGTTGTTCCTTAAACATATTTGTTTTCAAAAAGGATTTATGGCTTTCTGATGATAAGAGATAATTTTTATGGCTGGAGGTTTTCTTTAATTGTTCAAATAAATTTTGACAAAAAAGTACTCTATGTATGATATTTTGAAATTACAAAACGTCCCATTACTATATGGTATCACACTGCATGCATGATCATTTTTATCTACAAGATGGTTATTGTTACAGAACTATGAGATTCCTACTGGGCAATTGTATTCATCCCTTGTTGTTTTATTTTTCTTACAGGAAGAGAAGTCGAATTGATTGGTTGGAGGGTTAAGAAGTTCATGTATCTTTTATGTGTAATTTCATAGTAGATGTGAAAGAAATGAATTCTATATATTGACGTTTGTAAATATTTATTTGTAACTCCGTAGTGGAAGCTTGGCATGTATTATTATTATTGTTGTATTCATTGAGAGAGAGAGAGAGAGAGAGAGAGAGAGAACAAGTGTTATTATGTTTCTATTACTCAAGAGTAACAGATATTTGTTATAAAAAATTTAAAAAAAAAAAAGACCCAAATTAAAGGCTTTTGGTAATGTTTCCGAATAATTAAAATTCGGAACGTGACATTTGTGTTCAATCAATTTTGGATCACTTGAAGGTTTTGCATAACTGATCCAGATATATTATTTATTTTCTGCATTATGTTATTATTTGTAAAAATCATGATAGTTTATGATTTTGGATTATAAAGACTGTTATATACCTGACACCAAAAAATTATTTACACTAAGTTCATACAATATAATAATATAATGTGGAAAAGTTCCATAGAGAGAGAGAGAGAGACTGAGAGAGTGCAGAGCTTCTCTTCCTATAAGATTTCTGGTGGTGTTCGAGCGATATTCCGGGGATTTCCTTTACACTTTTAAAGTAAGGATAAGCATGGTCCAGATTAGATCGGTTTGGGATGAAATCAGGACTAATTGTGAACTATGGCTTCATAAAAATTAGAACAATTCCGAACCACTTAAACCATGGAAATAATCTGAACTAAATCATTTAAACACGGATTGGTTCAGTTTAGAACCATAATTTCACATAATAAAAATTATATAATATTGTTGTAAAAACATTCAACATGTAGCAAATAAATATAAATTCATCACTTAACAAATAAACATAAGTTCAATATCTAATAAATAAAATTCTCATTTAACAAACATTTTGTTGTGACAATAACAGATACAAAACTAAACTTATGCTACATAATTTATTATAAAAAAAAAAGGACAACAAAAACAGTAGCACAACACAACAATAGCAGCTAGGGGTGAGCATGGTCCGGATTGAATCGGATTGGGATAAAACCAGGACCAATCCGTTATTTACGGTTCCTGAAAAATTGGAACCAATCCAATCCGTTTAAATCATGGAACCAATCCGAACCAATCCATTTAAATACGGATTGGATCGGTTTAGGACCACGGATTCACATAATTAAATAACAAAAATATATATATATAACACTTGAATTTCATAAAAATATAAACATAACGCTATATTAGTTCCATAATAGCAATATGTTTTTCTATAATAACGACATATTGTTCTATAATTTAAACAACCGTAAGAAAACTGGTTTCACCATAAGTATTTAGACCATTGCAAATTAAAACTTAAAACTAACAAACAAAAGTAATAAAAGAAGATATTATACGGTTTTAGGTTTCAGTTTAGATTTTATATAGAATAAGAGAAGATACTATGGGGGAGGTTGTATAATAAAAATATAGACTATTTGTATACGGTCCGGATCGGTTCCAATCCAGAACCGTGGGAATCAATCCGGAACCAATCCGTGAACTACGGATTTTTAATTCTTCAATCCGGAACCGAACCGCGGATTCAAAAAATCAATCCAAACCTATCGGATTGGACTGGACTGGATCGGATTACGAATTTCGCGGATTCCTTGCTCAGCCCTAATAGCAGCAACCCAAATGTACTTGTAATATTAATAAATTAATTATTGATAGTTAGTGGTAGTTTCATTCAGAGCAGCGCCTCTTCTTTTCTTCGGAGGGTTCCTTATTTAGGTTTTATATATAAAAGTTAGGATTATATGCAGGTTATATCGTATAATGGTAGGGTGGAATACTAAAATGTCCGGCTTGGATTCAATTCGAAACTAATTCGTAATTAATAGATTGCTAATTTTTTAAACTAATCTGAAATCACAGATTAGAAAAATCAAACTAAACCAAACTTACCGAATTGGACTAGACTGATTCGAATTACAGATTGTTTGGTTCACCTGCTCACTCCTATTCTGAAGTATATGTCTGCAGTTTTAGAGTGTAGATATTAATTTTTTTTATGTCTAAAATAAGAGTTTTGAGAGTTTTCTTTCCTGATTTCGACATAAATTTTTGAATTTTTGATATCCACAATGGTTCCCTCCTCTCTCAAACATTCTCTCATATCATTGTGGGTGTACTTTCTCCTTAATTCTAGCTTCTGGTCAAAAATAGGATGGTAGTGGTAACAGAGTTAGGCACTGGGAACGGGGACGACGTTGACAAGGATGACAGACTTTCAAGCAGATCCTGCTTGGTTTGATTCAAATCTTGCTTTTCAAACAATATCTTTGATAAAATCGGTGATTTTCCCTGAATCGTGATTAATTTTTTTGACAAATTTATTGTTTTTTTTTTTAAGGTATGGTTTGTAAGGTCCTTTAAGGTCTTGTTTATGTATGTTGTTAGTTGTTAATATAAAAGCTTCCACGTTTTCAAAATAATAATAATAATAATTCCAATAGTTCATAATAAAATTATTGTTTTTATAATGTAAGATGTTACATTTGGGACTCTCCACTGAAAAGAAAAAGGCCTTTTATAATCTCTCTCCAATGTCTCCATTTCCCAATTTAATTTACCAACATATATAGCTAGCCCTAGCTAATTTCCATAATTTGTCGTTCAGAGCTTGACCTGTGAATTCAACTAACTTGAAATTGTTGCTCAGATGCCTCCACATAATTTACCAACATATATAGCATAAGCTATGTTCAACACAGACGACAACTCTCCAATGGCATTCTCCAAACCTTAAAACATTGAAGTTTTAATGTGAAACCTTAATTTATGTAAGATAAACATAAATATTCAACAAACAACAAATCTCAATATATTTTACCTTCTGTTTATCAGAGATAATTGGGAGCAAGTTCATTTGAGATCCCAATATCATCAACCAAAGGCCCTAAGAACCAACCCCACCTGTACATGCCACAAGATATATTCCATGGTTACCACCATGCCAATTGCAGTCAGCAACTGGAAACCATTAGAGATGACCACCATCCACACCAATGATGAGCTTGCAGCCCTCAACAAACCCTCTATTAAGTCATGCCCAATGAACATAGGCCCCATTTGTTTGGGTTATAGGGAGGGGATTGGGATTACTAATTTCTTGGTATTACTAATAGGGTGTTTGTTTTGAGAGATGGGGAGGAGACTATTAATCCCTTGGTATTAGTAGTTCCCTTGGGAGATTGGTAAGGAAGAGATAGAGATAGTATTAGAAAAATAATAAGGGGGATTAAAAAAAAATTATTTTTTTTATTTTTTATATATTGGGAATTTTTTTTTAAATATTAATGTTTAATTTTTTATATTTTTTTATTTATTTTATTATTTTATATAAAAATAATTTAACAATTCCTCACTATTAATTCCCTCATTAACAATCCCTTCACTATTAGTCTCCCCTCCATTCTATCTTTGAAAACAAACGGGACCATAAAATCTTGGGAAACAAGGTTTAATGACAATCCCACAGATCATTCACTTAGTTATCATTTGCAAGAGCTTTTCTAAAACTGTAGTCTATGTTGATGATCTGCTAATGAATGGTAATCTTGAGTTCATAAATTCTTTCATTAAATAGCTTGGTACAACATTTGAAATGAAAGATTTTTGTTAAACTACTTTATTGGTTTGTAACTCCCGAGCCAAGAAACTATTCTAGGATTGTTTTTTTCACATATTTAGGCTAGTGATATTATTCTCAAAGATGTCACTAATGAGTGTAAACCATATGCTTCTCCCTCAACTGTGGTTATCTTCAATACCTTACCAGTACAAAACTAAAAATTTCCTTTTCAATCGGTTCAGTTCATTTATTAGACCAAATGTGGGTGAAAATGACAAATAATACCAAACTAACAGAAATTGATATTGCAGAGGGTAGTCTAGCACTTGTTTTACTCACCATAAAAATTGTTAAGAAAATACATCCCATTCAAAATGCAAGCCCAACAAGAATTTAAATCAGCCATCAACCAGGTAACAAAACCAAGAATATCACATAAAAGGTAAATAGGTCTCAAAGAAATATGTTTGTTCAACTTAAAACCTCAACACCATCTTGCATTTAAAGCAAAGTTAAAAGAGAAAGAGCACATCTAATTGAAACATTAGTTGGACTTCTTGTAGAGAAACAACCAAGCAAATTTCTAATCGGAAATGGACCAAAATCTTTCTGGAGCGTGTTCTCCACTAAAGTTTCACTCAATGATCACTAGGCATGCTCTTAATAATATCAGAATCACCTGAAATCCAAAAAATATTTCCATTAATCAAACCAAACCACAAGGATCTTTAATGTCTATAGAAAAACTAATAGCTAGAATCATCATTACCTGGGTCAATAATGCTGAGGCAGCAAACCCTGAAATATTTGCCACAAGCAGTCCCTAGGTCTACATTGTCTGCAATAACAAAATAGCACGAGGTTGAGGGAAGGTACACCACAAAGCATATGATATTTTCTCAAGACAACCAAATGAGAAAAATAATAAATAAATAAGTAAAATAGGCTAATGGGCTAGTATTGATCAAGGGATATCTGTTATACATGCATCATTACTGTGATTCACAAATTAATAATTGAAACCAGATCCAGAAATTGATCATCAATGCCATAACATATGGCTAAGATACACCACCATCAACAATACAAGGTACATTGTTATGGCTAATTAGGATGTGGCATTTATATTTTATGATCCCAGGTGCAGAAATTTAGAAAGAATAAAAAGAACCACTACCATCCATATTTGGTATAGAGTAATATCACTCAAATAAGAAACTACAGTCTTCACACAATCATCTAAAAGTCCAGAAATACATGGGGCCATGTCCAATCCCATTATATTTGTCAACCATTCAAACATTACAGAACAAATCATGTTCAGGTTTCATGCAGGAAGTCAAATGGGGCAAACTAAAAAGGGTTACCTTAAAATATTTTAAATATTTAACTGAACTACAAAAATTAAATAGAAAGTAGCATTAATCTCAGAAAGAGTACACACAGAATAAGAGCTTCTACAAAAAAAACTTCCAAGATCAAAAGAATAAACAAAACAAATAAGCATTAATTAACAAACCCCGTGTTTGTCAATTGTAATGTGATATTAATAACCACAAACATGCAGCATGATTCATCAAAATAAACACCCAAATTCAAATGAATCAATTAATGAAATTTAGAACATTTTCTTTTCCACAAAACTCAATAAATCCAATCTTCACCATTTGGGGTCAGCTACATGATACTGTTTCACAATTCCACTGTATCAAAGACATTAATAGAAGATATTATATCAATTCATATTTGTAGAAGTACAAGACCCATGTTCATGCATGACAATATGAAGTTTGCAACAAGAAAGACGTGCAATAAAAAGAAAAAAAATAAACAAAGTGAAAGTGACATTCAAGTAGATGAGAGTGGCTGAAACTTTTTTAAAGCTAACACCTCTCTTGAATGCTAGAATAGCATAATTGAATTCAACTAAATGAAAATTGAGGCAAAGTGATATGTTAAGCCTATACAATACATGCAGAGTACGCACTTTGTTTTGAAGTGAACAAATAATAATACCAAAAAAGAACAAAAGATTATTAAATCAAGAGGCAAAACTAGTAAGCAACTTTGCCAACATTGTGGTAAGAAACTTACTCCCGTTATAGTGGTGGACTCCAACCTTTGCCAACATTGCATAGTACTCTATCTCAGACTTCCTAAGTGGAGGGCAGTTGTTGGCAATGATAACCAGTTTGGCTATAAAACACAAATACAACAAAGAATTGAATTAGCCTTCTCTCTTGATAAGTAATGCAATAAATAAATAAACAACCTTCAACTCACAGACATACATGTACTAGCTACAAAGTAAACCAAAGCAATTCTTCCTATCCAAAGAACGAACTACTTTGATTACCAATATCATTTTAAAAGCAAGCAACTGAACCAGAATACACTGCTCCCTAATGATCACTTCTCATTGCCTCTTCATGCAAGAATTGAAGTACACTACACAACTTTCCTCACAAATTAAACAGCTAGTAAATTGTTTATTTATGCTAAGAAATACAGAGTCTCACAAGTACAAAATTCCACTAACACAGAGAGCTGTTTGGTAAGCATCAAAATAAGGCTAATCAATTCAAACATTTCAAATTAATGCCGATAATTGAGCTCATATTTCTGCTAACTGGGGCAAACAGGGATTAGGGTAAGCACACAATCAGAAATCAAATCAGGATGAGAAAATTTCCATGTAAAGTACAAATGCAAAAACGCTACGCTACCTTTGGAGCCTCTGAGGGACTCAAGAACAGTCTTAGATCCCAAGGTGTACTTTCCGCTCTTCATCACGAGAGCGAGCCGACTGTTGATACTCTCATGAGTCTTCTTCTGAATCGCCAAAAACAATAATCTAACCGTTAGTGTAGATCTAAACCATAAAACAAGTTTGGTTGCTGAGAAAATTTTCAAAACAAGAAGAAAATGAAATCTTTAAGCCAGATGGTAGTCAGTCGATTGAAGATTTCATATTTAATTCAAAATAATTTCTTCGCATAGAGTTTATCTCCGAATCAAAACGAATTACAGAAACGTGAAATGAAGCAGTTAACGTAGACATTGAAGATTCAAAAATATATATCAGAATCAGAGAGAGAGAGAGAGAGAGAGAGTACAGTTTTCTTGGCGGCGACCATGGTGAATTGAAATGAAGAGTGACGAAGAGCGATGCAAAACCAGAGAGTTTGACGGCTGTGAAGAAAACCCTAAAAATGTGAGAAGAGACGAGTTTTATATATACATAACACGGGCATTCGATTAGGGTTTAGGGTTGACCGGAGATATTCTAATTTAAGGGTTAATTATTTATTTTTTAAATTGGGTAAATTATATTGGCAGTGGGTTCTCTGCTTTTTCAGATTGGACTGGAAAGTACGGTTAAGCTCGTAGGTTTATTATAGATCTCATTTCGATAATTCAAATATTGTGTAGAATTAATTTAATTTTATATGTTTGTAAAAAATTATATTGATTGGATATCGATAATTATCTCATCGAATCATTAATCTATCAACCGTTTATTTTTTGACCGTCTATTTTTTTATACAAAATTGATTTGATCACGTAACTATCGATGTCCAAGCAGCGTGATTTTTATAAAATATTGTAATCAACGAGTTCTATATATCGAATGGTTCCGATTATCGAAACGGGACTCATGGTAAGCCCCCACGGGCCTAACAACACCCTCCAGTCCGATCTGAGACTGGATGGAAGCCCGGACCAATTATGTTTGTCTTTTTTTGGGCAAATTACAACAATAGTCCATATAGTTTACCCATGGTTTCATTTTGGTTCATGTATTTCTAATTGCATCAATTTTGCCCTTACAGTTTGGTTTTGGGTTCTATGTGGTCCAATAGTTAACAGTCGTTGGCTTTTTGGATGAAAACCCCTGCGTGCCTTGCATGTATGAGATAAAACCAGTCAATCCCTCTCTCTCTACGCTATACATACACATCCATTGTATCTACTAAAAAAATACAAAAAAAAAATTATACTCACATTCATTAAAAACAAAAATAAATAAATAAATCAAATAAATCAATTTCCAAAAAAATTAAATTCAGAAGATTAAAACCACAAATTTATACTCACAATTCATCACAAACCATTAAGCCTTTGAGTTGAATAACAAATAATTCCTAGTGTTTTACTCATATCTCTCTCTCTCTCTCTCTCTCTCTGTATATATATATATAGTGTGGTAGTGTATTTGTTGTGTACATACTAAATACTTACAGGTTGAATTAGTGGTGGTGGAATTGGAAATGGGTTCGATGGAGGAAGGGGCGTTTTTGGTGAAGTTGAATTCGGTTTCAGATTCAGATTCGTCATGAAATCCGATGGACGGGGTGATATTCTTCGGGATAAGCATGGTGATGGGAATTGCATCTAGACATCTCCTCAGAGGAACCAGAGTCCCTTACATCGTCGCTTTGCTCATCCTTGGGATCGCCCTTAGATCTCTAGGTTCGTCTATCTCACCGTTTCATTTTTTTTTAATAATTTGAAAAACAAAACCAGTCAATCCGTAAATGGGTCAAAAAAAATGTGCCCTTGCAATGATTTCAAATTCAAATCTTTATATACAAGGATTATATGGCAATGCAAATTGGGTTTGTAAGGAAAGAATGAAAGAATGAAAGAAAATGGTGTTGGAGCTAATGATGAATGGGAAGGGGTTTATACAGAGACGGTGTAGATAGATACAATGGATGTGTATGTATAGGGTAGAGAGAGGAATTGGTTGGTTTCATCTCGTGCGTGCAAGGCACGCATGGGTTTCCGTCTAAAAGGCCAATGGATGTTAACTATTGGACCACATAGAACCAAAAACAAACTGTAAGGGCAAAATTGATACAATTAGAAGTACATGAACCAAAATGAAACCACAGGTAAACTATAGAGACTATTACTGTAATTTGCCCTCTTTTTTATGTTTGATTCTTTTTTTTTTCCAATTCACTCACACTTATGTGGTGTAAAAATGTTTTATTATATATAATTTACACTTATAATTCAAACCCAAATTTCAATATAATAATATATTTTTATGTCATGTAATATTTAACGTAATATTTTCTTTCTAATTTTGAATAGAAATTAATTTTATGAGTAAATTGAAAAAAAATTAAAAATATGAAAACTAAAGTGCAAAAAATAAAATTCAATGGCTAAAGTAAGAAAATGATCAAAAATAAAAGAGATAAAATGTAATTTATTATTTTAAATTTGAAAATTTTAATTATAAAAAATTTATATGAATACCTCCCTTTAAAAATAGAAGTAATATAATTTTATTATTAAAAAGTGTAAATATAGTTGTTAAAGTTTTTTTTATCATATTGACTTACTTTTGTTAAGTTACATCTTACATTATACTCACAACTCTTAAAAATTAATAAGTTAATATGCAATAATAATTAAAAAAAATGTTTGTATTAATTAAGGCTTTATCTTCAATTTTAAAAATTCACAAATTACTTAATTGAAATTGTGTGCAAGTGCAAGCATTCAATTGCATGAATTTTGGGTCATTAAATTTTAAGTTGGGTACCTTATGTTTTAAAAGGAATTAACATAAGGTAATACTAGAGATATTAATTTTTCTACTAAATAAATGATTAAACGTCTCACATAGGTGTGTGGTCTGCAATTTTGTGGATCTCACACCCATGTGAGACATTTAGTCATTTATTTGGTAGAAAATTTCTGGCCTATATCATTTTCCATTAACATATTCATTCTTTGAGAAAGAAAGCAAAATTTTAAAGTGCACTTGGTTTATAAATCTATATTTAAATTTTGTTTAGTTGAAAGTTCACGCTTTAAAATACTTTGTTCATAGGAATATACTTAAGTAAAATGACCAAAATGGTCGTGTATATATATATGGGATATACACGGTCCTTTTGGAAAACAAACAAAACCCTCTCTCTCTCTCTCTCTCTCTGATACAAGTGGACTCCTATTAATCCAAAGATAACAAATTAAGTGAGTGATGCAGTTTACACACAAATTACAAACTGTAATTGTTCTTGGAGACGTTTCAGACAAGCATGTTCATCTTTTATTTTTCTTTTAATTGTGGCAATTCTTTGACAATAGTTAATAATTGATTAACCAGATGCAAGAGATAATAATAATCTTAAATTAGTTAATTCTTCTTCTAAATCAAAAATATATTGAATACTATTGTTAATTTCTTGACGCAGATCAAAAATTAAAGGCATAACAAAACAAACAATACTTATATTAAAATACGAAATCATAATAAAAAAAACTTACAATAGGTCACAATCCTAGTAGCAGATTGGACATAACATCCACTAAATACAGTCATACTCTTGATACACTCGAAACACACTCAAACTAAACACACTCAAATTTTCTCACACTATATTACAATAAGCTTTTGATATTCAAGAAAGCCTATCTTCCTCTGAAGTGTGGCTTGCCTTATATAGATGAAGGAGTCTGGAATCGAAATGAATTGAAATCCGAAGGAATCTGCTTTTTGCTTTATGTTTTGTTTGATTGCCTTTGCTTTGTCGGTGGAGAGAGCATTTTGCTTTGTCGGTAGAGAGAGTATTATTAATCGTTTATTTCTTTTGAATTGTCTTCTGGCATGGATGTGATGGAACCATCCTTTGTTTATCTTTATGAGGTGGCTTGCAATTGTGATTGTTAATGAAGTCTTTAGATGCTGGGGGAATTTGTCTCTAGAGTCACATGGTTCACAAAGCTTTGGAAGCTGAGGGAATTATTGTCCTGAGAGTCACATGGTTCACAGATTATTTGTTAGAAATGGTTTTGAAGTTTTGGAAAAATCTGATTTTTTCTTAACTTTGGTCTATTTTTTAGGTGGGACCCATGCGCCAAATTTGGCGGGTCTAAGTGATAACGCGTTCTATGCCACGTTGTGATTCACGTGGTATATTTGGTTGCTCAAAACCATTATCGGGTGAATGGGAAATTGAAGCCAAAGTGAGCTCCAATGGAAATGGTATTTTTGGTGAAATTTCCTAGAGGTTTGGTTTAAGGCTTGTCCCATATTGATTTGGTGGACATACTTTGAGTTGGTTTATAAGGCTTGAGTTTGGAACTTGGGGTAGGCCCCAAGGAGCACACAGGTTTTATAGATAAGGAGGTTATGAATAAAGTGGGCTAGACCCATTGGATTCAAAAATAAACACATGCGCGCATCGCCGTCACCGTTCGTCCAGCCGGTCGGGCGGGCTGGGCTTGGGCGCGAGTGCGTGATGTGAGGTTGGATTGGGCTTGTCCGACCCAATACCTATCTTTTTGGGCCAAAAACATTTGAATTTTATTTTATTTTTTGGTAAAATAAAATTTTTGTCCAAAATTCAAATTAATTCCGAAAAAAATCTGTTCGGTTTTTTCCTCCATCAAAATTCTGCCCGGTTTTTATCTGTTTGAATTTAAACCGGAACAGTTTTAATATCTGTTCAAATTCAAACCCAAACAGTGTCATATCTGTTCAATTCAAACTGAATAGGTTTGCACCTGTTTAATTCAAACCAAATAGCCACTTTTTCTCATATAAATAGACAGATCCTCTATTGATTATTCATTCACAATTTTCGTACTTCTCCTCTACAATAATTCTCTCTATTTTGCTGCATTAAATTTCTGTGAGAAAGAGTGTAGACACTTAGTGTGTTCGTTGTGCAAACAATTTGTAGTGCTGTTATTGTTTGTTAATTGATCATTTTATCCTAGGAGATAGACGTCTACAATCTGAAAGTACCCTGGAGATGACGAATCTGTCTTAAGGACATAGTGTCAAACACTGGACTTGATCAGAAAAATATGTTCAACATTTTAATTTTGGTAGGTAATTAATTTATTTTTCTATTTTATTATTTTTCTGTTTCAGATTTTCATTTTGTTTTTGTAACAAAATAAAAATCTATTTTATTTATTTTATTTTATTTTCTGGTTTTATTTTTGTAATCAAATAAATTTTCTCATTTCCTTTATTTATTCTGTATTTCGTTTGTTGTTAAGTACACAAACAAAATTTATTTTTCAAATACAGTGAAGATTGTCCAACATTATTAAGGTCAATACCCTGACACGTGTCAAAATAATCATCATCAAGATTTTGGGTAGGATATTTTGGAGAGGATTTGGTGGAGATAGTGGGGAAGGATGTTTTTGGTGATGAAACTAGAGGTTGTTTGGATTTTGTGAGAATTGGAGGGAGAGATTCTAATACAAGATCAGCATCCGAGTTGGAAAGAGACTCTGCATCGGCCATAAGGATCATTTTCATTTTGATGGCCTTTTTGTATTTGTGTTCAAATTGGGATCTAGAAATTGAGGGATACTTTTCCTTAATTTTTGCTTTAATTCTGCCTTACAGGCATTATAATCAAAAGACTTATTTGATTTTGGACTAGAAAACATTACTGATGGGGCTATATTGATGGCAACCTTCTTTTTACAATCTTTATAGAATGAAATTAATTTATCAGGAAACTGGTCGGGTGGAATTTTATGGGCTCGTTTGGTTTGATTTTCTGAAAAAAATTTGGGAAATTTTCTCTACAAATAAGTTTTCAAAAATAATCAAACCAAACAAATTTTCCCAAAAAAAATTCTCAAAACTTGTAAACCAAACAAGTTTTCCAAACAAATCTCTCTCTCACACACATCAAATCAATCACTTTTTCCAAAACTCTATCTCAAAATAATTTTCCAAAACATCTTTTAAAAAAAACCAAACCAAACATGTTTTCGTACTTTTTATCTCTAAAACACATCTCTCAAACACAAACCAAACATACCCTATAATTTTTCCACCATTTTGTTGCAATTTTGCGAGTAAGATATTGAGTGTTGCCAAGTACTCGAATAGTATATTGCCAAGCCATAATCCATGGAAATTTAAAATCTATTATAAAATATAAAAATTCTAGGAAATGAGGGATGGTCTCCTTCCAATAAATATCATAAGGCTCTTTGAGGGGTTCTGGCAAAGCTTCAAATTGTAGACCAAATTGAGTCCACCATGGCTCGAACCAAGTGGGAATTGATTATGTTAAAATATCAAAATTGGGTCCAAAGTGGATCCACCATGAGTGTTGGAAGAACCGATTTTGGAAGTAAAAGACATGGTACCAAGCTTGTTGGTAATCATAATAATTATATTGGTTTGGTTTGATATTTGGATCATAAAATTTGTGAAAAATTTGCGACAAATTGTCGGATGTCCCCATTCCCCGGGAGAAATGATTTTGAGTGTGTGGAGTTTGGAGTATTAGAGAAGGCTTTTGTTGTCTCTAGAATAAACATGTTCCACGGTGATAGAATGGGTTTCTTCAAAAAAAATTTCATAGCAAATTCTAGAGTGTTGGACAGAATGTTAAGGATAATACCAGTTGTTTGGAAAATAATAGGAGATGATGGTTTCTGGCTTAGTGTCTTGGTTTTTGAGGAAAAATGTGGAATGGTCAATAGTAATGAGGGTAATGGGATAAGCAACATCATGGGTATAATAGCCATGATCAGTTGATGTATGGGATAAATTAAGTCCTCCTTTGGAGGAAGTAGCCTGTGAAGGGTTATTTAGTCTATAAGCCATCCAGTAAAAATATGTTTGAACGTGAATTCTTCGTTTGCAATAATGATTGAAAATGTGATAATATTTAAATTATTTTTGATGGGGCTAAACTCCTAATTGGACACTGTCTGGAGATCCTTATAAAAATTCACGAGCAAGAAAATCATGTAGGGAATTTGATTCACCTCGTATATATTTAATTCTGAAATCAAAAACACATAAAATTGTCTGCCAACGAACAAAGGCTTGTCTAAAAACAATATTCTTGACATCCTTTTTGGCAGCTTTGCAATCGATACGTAATAAAAATTCTTAATTTAATAAATTAGATTCAAAATTTTTAATACAGGAAACAATAGACAATATTTCTTTTTGAATAGTAGAATACCGTGTTTGTAGTCCTTTCCATATTACGGAGGTAAAACGAACTAATTGTTCTTTACCTTTATATAATTGTTTGAGGATGCCACGATAACCAATATCACTAGCATTTGTCTCCACAATTTTGTAAGCAGTAGGAATTGGTAAACATAATAAGGGTAAGAATTTTGCTCTTTGTTTAATCCTTTGGATTGCCACAGTATGTTCATGGGTCCATGGAGACGGATTTTTTTGAAGACGAGTATATAAGATTTTAGTATCTTTGTGGAGATCTTTATAAAATTCAAAAATATAATTTAAGCTTCCAAGGAACCTTTGTAGTGGGGTTTTGTCACAGATTTCATCTGGGAATTTGTTAGCAAATTCAATAGACCTTTGAATGGGGGTGATACTACCTTTATGAATAATGTGGCCGAGAAATCGTATGGATGTTTGGAATAATTGCATTTTTTTTGGCACTAAGGACTAAGCCATTATTTTTAATAATATTATAAAATTTGTAAAGATGCTTGCTGTGTTGAGACACATAATTAGAATAGATTAATACATCATCAATATATACAAGTGTAAAAGCAGTATACGGATTGAAAATATCATTCATAATATTTTGGAATTTAGAAGGGGCATTTTTGAGGCCAAAAGGCATTACATTCCACTTGTAATGGCCAAATGGTACTGTGAAAGCAGTATTGTAACGGTCTTTTTCGGAGATTTGAACTTGCCAGAAGCTAGATTTCATATCAAATTTTGAAAATATTTTTGCTTCATAAAGACGGTTTAATAAATCTTTTTTATTGGGAATTGGGTATCGAATCCACTGTAAACCTTATTGAGTGGTTTATAGTTAATTACTAACCTAGGCGTTCCCCATTCTAATTCAGCATTTTTATTGACATAAAAAGCAGGGCAAGACCATGGAGACTTACTTGGTCGAATTAATTTTTTATTATTAAGAAGATCATTGATTTCTTGTTTGCAATGTTCCATTAATTTTTTTACCCAATTGAATTGGTCGAGCTTTGGTAGGGATTTGCCGTTCATTGAAATCTTTTTCATATGGCAGATCAACCATATGTTATTTACGGTGCCAGAAGGCATGAGGAAGTTCAGAACATAAATCAGTCTCAAATAAAGATTGGATTTTTTGAATAATAGATTGAACATGAGGTTGTTGTAATTCCTGGTCAACAACTTTGTAAGAAATTTCTTTTTAGAGTAAACAAATTTGTTTTTGTTTATAAATAAAATTTCTTTTGAGCGTATTGATTTCATGTTCCTGTGAAAGGAATAAGAATTTGAAAATTATGCCATGATTAATAAGGGTAGTTGAAATACCTTCATTTGTGACAGTGAAAGGTGCAATCATGGTTAAAAAAGGAGTTCCTAAGATAATTAATTGAGACATATTTTTAACTAATAAGAATTCAGTATTAAGACATATACCTTGGTTGCAAATTTGTGCATGAGATATTTTATAATTAATTTCCATTGAGCCACCATTAACAGTACTAAGAGATTGATCAGTTTTTTCGAAATATTTGAAAGGTATAAGACCTTCTCAGATACAATTGAGATCAACACCAGAGTCAACTGGCGCCATTGTGGTTAGGATGAAATCATGAATTACTATTTTCAATATACCATTTTTGAAATGTGATGCTATTAAGGAGTAAATTAACAGAATCATTAATAACAAGTGGTTTTTTGTCAGGTTGTTTATTGGATGATTCTTGCAGATGTGGTTCATAAGGGAATGTCGTATCAGCCAGAAAATCATTTGTATCGGGGAGATTCTCTTCTACGGCTAAAACTCTAGATTGGAAATTTTGGATATCAATCTTAAGAGTACGAATTTCATTTTATAAATCTTGAATTGTGGGTGTGTTTAAGGACGTAGGAACTGTCGACTCGATCAAGGACATCTTTGAAATCATATGTATCATATTTTAATTCTTGTGTGGTATGGTTTGTTGGAGCATTTCCTTGTTTTGAATTGGAGTATTTAAACATGACTTGTTGCTTTTTCTCGGGATCATCAATGCTATTAATAAATTCAAGAATCATTTTTTCTCGAGTAGTGAGAACATTAATGCTAAGACCATTCATTTTTAAAATAGCTTTATAATAATCAGTGGTTGACTGGCAATGACATTCATGAGAGGATTAAGGATGGTCTTCTGGTTCTTCATCAGAGGAGGTAATAATATCAATGTCTATTTCGTTTAATTGGAAATTGTCACGACCCGCTCTTCGTACCCAAGGGTTAAGCATCGTGATGGCCAGTAACTGAGGTTACTTCTGGCCAATTCTTAAACAAATAAATAAACGCGAGCGGAAGTAATATTTAAATGAGGGCACCAAAATAATCATCGAAGCTTTTATTTTTATTACAAAATTTATTGACCAAAAAGGCCGATATTTACATAGAAAAAATATCATAAAAATGTTATGTGTGTCTATTCCGCAACCCCACGTCTAAGACTTTCCAAAAGCTATTTCTAAATTGCATTATTTCCTGAAAATTGGTAAACAACTATAAACACATGGCAGAGTGAGAAATATTATACCAAGAGTATAAGGGATACAAAATAACCATGGATAGTTATGTAACTAAAATATTCAAGATAACTTAGTCTGAACAAATAATCATTTAAGTAGAAAAACTGAGATTATGTAAATAAATAACCATAACCACGGTACAGAACAGAATAGAACGAAGGTCACAGAAGTGACAATTAGAACAAAGGTACGGATTCAAGAGGTGGCTCGTACGGATTATAGAGGTGGCTCCCACAATAGTGTAGCACTTATCTCCGTACAACACTTTGCTCTACACAGAACAGAGGTCAATAGATCCATGACAACAGAGGACCACAAAGTGGTCAAATAGAGGCCAATGGTTATTTAAGTCCCTCAAGGCATGAGACTCTCGTGGTGGTATTTACAAAACATAATTGTATATAAGGTCATAGTCAAATATTCTTAAAATATAAAACAAACATATCCATAGGTTTCCTTTTAACAAATAGGGTTCAGAAATAAAACCACGTAACTGAAATATTTATATAATTTATAATATTTATAAAACATAACTTGTATAAAATAAATATGGTAAGTCAAAACATACGTAAAACATATAATGGTAACTCAAGATAAAATATAACTCACTTTAACTTTAATACCTCACTCTTTCTTTCTACTATCAAAAATCCTTTCGACTTCCATTATTTTCTTTTCCTTCCTTCCTTTCTTTCCTTCCTTTCTCCCTTCTTTCTATCTTCTTTCTCATTCTTTCTCTTCTTTCTTCCCAGGTGAATCCCCTCCTCCCTATAATAGGGAGGGAAGCGCATACGTGGCGAGCGAATCTTCCTCAGATTCGATTAATAATTATATAGATTTATACTTATCTTTTATAGATATTTAAGATAATTATATTTTGACCCAGATTCTTAATATAATTATGTAAATAAATTAATCCCTAATTAAATTATATTTTATCGTATACCCACAGAAAATTAATTATTTATTTTACTACCACACCTACTATTATTATTATCATCAATATTATTATTTATTTATACTTTGATCCCTAAATTTTTAATAATTATATTATTTTACAAAATTACACATAATAATACAAAATAAATTATATATTTTCCTAACTGTGATTAAATAATATTAGTATAAATTTTACAGAATAATTAAAATCTGGGTTGTTACAATCTTCACTCCTTTTAAAATTTCGTCCTCAAAATTTGTCATATGTGCAAACTATCCACTGCGTACTCTGATAAATATATATTAGATGATTAATCTGATAGAAAATATTACCTCGAAAAAAAAATTTACCAAAAATAACTCACTGTCTAGTTGTCAAAAATTAGTTTGGGCCAAAATGAGAAATTATGGGTGACTTTAAAAATTTTTCACTCGTTTTGTTTACGATAAAAATAAATAAATAAAAATAAATAAAATGAGAATACAATGACAGAATCATATGCAAGAGTTGAAAAAATTTGAGATAAACTTTTCATTGATGGGAAATAATTTCAAAATTAGTATCTTTATAATTTGAACCTACTTTTAAAAGTCGATTTTTTTTTCAATACGGAACTGAAAATTATATGTATTTAATTATATTATAATTTTGGTGGGTGCTTGAACCCGACATCCTTTGTTTCTTTTCCTTCTTTTGCTAATAAAATATAAATTATACCTATATCCTTGACAAGTTATGCACAAATATATATATATATATATATATATAAAATCATATAAAATTATAATATAATTAAATCGACTTAACAAAATATAATATTTAGGTACTAATTACTCGCTATCCTACTTCCTAAATGTGCTTGTGTCCTATGCTCCAATGATGACTTTTTTTTTTTTTTTTTATAAACTATTGCTCTGATACCATTTGTCGCGCCATGCTCCCCGTACCCAAGGGTTAAGTATCATGATGGCCAGTAACTGAGGTTACCTCCGGCCAATTCTTAAACAAATAAGTAAACGCGAGCGGAAGTAATATTTAAATGAGGGTACCAAAATAATCATCGGGGCTTCTATTTTTATTACAAAATTTATTGACCAAAAAAGCCGATATTTACATAGAAAAAATATCATAAAAGTGTTGTGTGTGCCTATTCCGCAACCCCGCGTCTAAGACTTTCCAAAAGCTATTTCTGAATTGCATTGTTTCCTGAAAATTGGTAAATAACTATAAGCAGATGGCAGAGTGAGAAATATTATACCAAGAGTATAAGGGACACAAAATAACCATGGATAGTTATGTAACTAAAATATTCAAGATAACTTAGTCTGAACAAATAATCATTTAAGTAGCAAAACTGAGATTATGTAAATAAATAATCATAACCACGGTACAGAACAGAACAGAATGGAGGTCACTGAAGTGACAATCAAAACAGAGGTACGGATTCAAGAGGTAGCTCGTACGAATTACAGAGGTGGCTCCCACAATAGTGTAGCACTTATCTCCGCACAACACTTTGCGCCGCACAGAACAGAGGTCAATGGATCCATGACAAACAGAAAACCACAAAGTGGTCAAACAAAGGCCGATGGTTATTTAAGTCCCCCAAGGCGTGAGACTCTCGTAGTGGTATTTATAAAACATAATTGTATATAAGGTCATAGTTAAATATTCTTAAATAGAAAACATACATATTCATGGGTTTCCTTTGAACAAATATGGTTCAGAAATTAAACCACGTAACTGAAATATTTATATAATTTATAATAGCTTATAAAACATAACTTGTATAAAATAAATATGGTAAGTCAAAACATATGTAAAACATATAATGGTATCTCAAAGTATAATATAACTCACCTTAACTTTAATACCTCGCTCTTTCTTTCTACTACCAAAAATCCTTTCGACTTCCATTATTTTTGTCACGCCCCAAAATTTGAGACCGTAAAAGAATATATGTAAAGTACAACTCAAACAAGAGAGATAACCACAATATTTTAATATACACATATAAGCAGAGTTATAGCATAGATAACTGATTTGAGTTCCACTAGAAGTTTACAAAACACTGTCAAACCAAAAGATAAAAGAAAAAGGAAAACAAAAACAAACTACTAATCCAAATTTTCAAGTGAATCACGACTTCAACACTTCATCTTGATTGTCTTCGGGATAACCTTCCCCGTCGTAAGCTGCTTCCTTACCTGGCATGACACGCCATGAGCTTGGAATGCCCAGTAAAAATACACACACCCCCATATCTTCTATCAATCGATCAACCATACACAGAACAAATCAGTTAACATAACATACAATTTTCCAACAAGGATCTATGGATTAGTAGTTAGACTAGACATCTAGAATCCCCCCAAAGAGATCCTTCTACCCAACCACAAGGGTTGAACACCGGACTATTTAGAACTCTCCCTTTTGCTACTTTGCAGACCTTACCACCTATGCCCACCTTCCGATTATTTACTTGTCAGTGGCATTGATGGACCTCAAAAGGGACGGCCAACAAGTGGGCTCGCTTACACCCAAATCGTGCCTAGGGCTTGCTTACACCCTGCACATACCATACCAAAATCGTGCCTAGGACTCGTTTACATCCTACACATACCATACCAAAGGGCTCGCTTACACCCTGAAACCACCGCATAGAGTCTGAATACATCTGGGTCAACCTAGGGGGTCGCTTAAACTGCTTATACAAGACTTACCTCATTTGGTATTAATCCCATCATAATTCATGTCATTCATATGTATAAAATTGTTCTAAAACACTAAGATGAACGTCACCCATTGCTAACCCCTTATCATTTCCCGTTTATTAGATCTTTTGCTAAGTAAGTTAGTTACATTCGGTAATTCGGTCATATAAAAGAGTATAAGAAAAACATACGAGAGGAAATATAGTCCATGATCATCATACATAAGTATAGTAAGGCAAGAAAACAACATTAGGAATGCTTTGAAACACTTAGAGACAAATAACACAATAGAACACAATTTCCAACACTGTTCGGTTCTGCAGGGCTAACAAGAACGCTTTAGTAAAAATACGTCTAGGTCAAATTAGGGGCCGAAATTACACAGAAACAATATTCAATCTGTCTAGTTTCAGTTCCAATTTTCAGAAGTTGCACAGCACCTCCAAAAATTCATCTACAAACTATATTTGAAAACCTGTCCAGATTTGTCACCCTTTGGAAAAACTAGCTTTTCTCTCAATCTACCTGATGGTTTTCACTCAAATAAAATCTATTGGAAAGAAGACTCAGAGTTCTAAATTTTGACAGAAGAACCAACACGAGATGATTTTTCTAGAATTTTATAAAATTTCTAAAATGGACTCTTTTTCAGAGACTCAGGACCAGATTTTTCAACAAATTATCCAAGCCCTAAAAACACACAATTAGGAACTAATAAAATTATCACAAGCTCTAAACACACAAAATATCCTACAATAAATTCAGATTTGAGAATTAGATAGATTTGATATTTCTTTTAAATTAGAGAAGTTGCAGCAGTGCCTAATTTTACAAATTTGTAAGACAATGACACTATATCATACCCACACTTTCACACACACCAAAAACCCTATTTACCATTAATTTGTAACACAAGAGGCATACAAGACAATAGGATGAGATGGTGAAAGGATTGGAGTAGATAAGGGAGAGGTATGTTCTTATCTTCACCTTCTTGAATCACCTTTTATTCCTTCTTTTTCTCTTTTTTTTTTTTTTTTTTTTTTCTTCCTACTTCTCTATTTCTCTTAAGCCAACTCTCCCTCTCTCACCCTCTCCTTGGGCTGTTGAAAACGTGAGAGTGAATTTGGAACAAGCTCTCAATTTATAGAGTATAAGGGATCCTAGCTTAATGACTAAGGAAAGCTAAATATATAGATTTTTTTTTTTTTTGTTTTTATCCAACCAACTTTTCCACCAAAATATTATATATATATATATATATATATATTTAAACTATGTACATATTCAAATAAATAATAGTATTCTATTCAAATAAACAATAAATGAAAAAACAACAAAACAAAAAAAAATAGAAATAAAAATAAAATGTGTGAGTTAATATAGAAATTAAGAGGTAAAATAAATAAAACCAAGTTTTAGGATATTTCCAAATATGGTAATACACAGAAAAATTATTCTTTATTTGGGCCCTTATGCAGACTTTTACAGAAGTAGGGCTAAAATGCTATTAACCTAAGGCTCAGGATTTCAAGTGTAATTACAAAAAACTTAGGGTCTCTACAATTTTCATTTCCTTCCTTCCTTTCTATCTTCTTTCTCTTTTTTTCTCCTCTTTCTTTTCTTTCATCCCAGGTGAATCCCCTCCTCCCTATTTATATAGAGAGGGAAAAGCATACGTGGCGAGCGAATCTTCCTCAGATTCGATTAATAATTATATATATTTATACATCTACTTATCTTTTATAGATATTTAAGATAATTACATTTTGACCCAGATTCTTAATATAATTATATAAACAAATTAATCCCTAATTAAATTATATTTTATCGTATACCCACAGAAAATTAATTATTTATTTTACTACCACACCTACTATTATTATTATCATCAATATTATTATTTATTTATACTTTGACCCCTAAATTTTTAATAATTATATTATTTTACAAAATTACACATAATAATACAAAATAAATTATATATTTTCCTAACTGTGATTAAATAATATTAGTATAAATTTTACAAAATAATTAAAATCTGGGTTGTTACAATCTTCACTCCTTTTAAAATTTCGTTCTCGAAATTTGTCATATGTGCAAACTATCCACTGCGCACTCTGATAAATATATATTAGATGATTAATCTGATAGAAAATATTACCTCGAAAAAAATTTTTACCAAAAACAACTCACTGTCTAGTTGTCAAAAATTGGTTTGGGCCAAAATGAGAAATTATGGGTGACTTTAAAAATTTTTCACTCGTTTTGTTTACGATAAAAATAAATAAAATGAGAATACAATGACAGAATCATATGCAAGAGTTGAAAAAATTTGAGATAAACTTTTCATTGATGGGAAATAGTTTCAAAATTAGTATCTTTATAATTTGAACCTACTTTTAAAAGTCGATTTTTTTTTTTGAATACGAAACTGAAAATTATATGTATTTAATTATATTATAATTTTGGTGGGTGCTTGAGCCCGACATACTTTGTTTCTTTTCCTTCTTTTGCTATAACAAATATAAATTATATCTATATCATTTACAAATTATGCACAAAAAAAATAAATTTAATATATATATAAAATCATATAAAATTATAATATAATTAAATTGACTTAACAAAATATAATATTTAGGTACTAATTACCCGCTATCCTACTTCCTAAATGTGCGCGTGTCCTATGCTCCAATGATGACTTTTTTTTTAAAATTTTTTTATAAGCCATTGCTCTGATACCATTTGTCACGACCCGCTTCCCGTACCCAATGGTCAAGTATCGTGATGGTCAGTAACTGAGGTTACCTCTGGCCAATTCTTAAACAAATAAATAAACGCGAGCGGAAGTAATATTTAAATGAGGGTACCAAAATAATCATCGGAGTTTCTATTTTTATTACAAAATTTATTGACCAAAAAGGCCAATATTTACATAGAAAAAATATCATAAAAGTGTTGTGTGTGCCTATTCCACAACCCCGCGTCTAAGACTTTCCAAAAGCTATTTCTGAATTACATTGTTTCCTGAAAATTGTTAAACAACTATAAACACATGACAAAGTGAGAAATATTATACCAAGAGTATAAGGGACACAAAATAACTATGGATAGTTATGTAACTAAAATATTCAAAATAACTTAGTCTGAACAAATAATCATTTAAGTAGCAAAACTGAAATTATGTAAATAAATAACCATAACCACGGTACTGAACAGAATAGAACCGATGTCACAAGAGTGACAGTCAGAACAGAGGTACGGACTCAAGAGGCGGCTCGTACGGACTATAGAAGTGGCTCCCACAATAGTGTAGCACTTATCTCCGCATAACACTTTGCTCCGCACAAAACAGAGGTCAATGGATCCATGACAAACAGAGAACCACAAATTAGTCAAACAGAGGCCAATGATTATTTAAGTCCCCCAAGGCATGGGACTCTCGTGGTGATATTTACAAAACATAATTGTATATAAGGTCATAGTCAAATATTCTTAAAATATAAAACAAACATATCCATGGGTTTCCTTTTAACAAATAGGGTTCAGAAATTAAACCACGAAACTGAAATATTTATATAATTTATAATATTTATAAAACATAACTTGTATAAAATAAATATGGTAAGTCAAAACATACGTAAAACATATAATGGTAACTCAAGGTAAAATATAACTCACCTTAACTTTAATATCTCACTTTTTCTTTCCACTACTAAAAATCCTTTCAACTTCCATTATTTTTTTTTCCTTCCTTCCTTTCTTCCTTCTTTCTATCTTCTTTCTCTTCTTTCTTTTCTTTCTTCCCAGTGAATCCCCTCCTCCCTATAATAGGGAGGGAAGCGCATACGTGGCGAGCGAATCTTCCTCAAATTCGATTAATAATTATATAGATTTATACTTATCTTTTATATAGATATTTAAGATAATTACATTTTGAATCATATTTTTAATATAATTATATAAACAAATTAATCCCTAATTAAATTATATTTTATCGTATACCCACATAAAATTAATTATTTATTTTACTACCACACCTACTACTATTATTATTATTATTATTATTATTATTATTATTATTATTATTATTATTTATACTTTGACCCTTAAATTTTTAATAATTATATTATTTTACAAAATTACACGTAATAATACAAAATAAATTATATATTTTCCTAACTGTGCTTAAATAATATTAATATAAATTTCTTGTCACGATCTGCTCCTCGTATTCACGAGTTAAGTATCGTGATGGCCAGTAACTGAGATTACCTCCGGCCAATTCTTAAACAAATAAATAAATGTGAGCGGAAGTAATATTTAAATGAGAGTACCAAAATAATCATCGGAGCTTCTATTTTTATTACAAAATATATTGACCAAAAAGGCTGATATTTACATATAAAAATATCATAAAAGTGTTGTGTGTGTCTATTCCGCAGCCCCGCATCTAAGACTTTCCAAAAGCTATTTCTGAATTGCATTGTTTCCTAAAAATTGGTAAACAACTATAAGCACTTGGCAAAGTGAGAAATATTATACCAAGAGTATAAGGGACACGAAATAACCATGGATAGTTAATTAGGTCAAAGCATTTACATAACTCAGTTTGATAAATAAATCACTGGTAAACAAATCATTTATTATGTAAATAAATAACCATAACCACGGTACTGAACAGAATAAAACAGAGGTCATAGGAGTGACAGTTAGAACAGAGGTACGGATTCAAGAGGTGGCTCGTATGAACTCTAGAGGTGGCTCCCACAACAGTGTAGTACTTAGCTCTGTACGACAATTTGCTTCGCACAGAAACAGAGGCCAATAGATCCATGACAATAGAGGGTGACAAAGTGACCAAACAGAAGCTAATGGTTATTTAAGTCTCCCAAGGCGTGGGACTCCCCGTGGTGATACTTACAAAACATAATTATTTATAAGGTTATTGTCAAATATTCTTTAAAATATAAACAAACATATCCATGGGTTTTTATTTTAACAAATAGGGTTTAGAAATTAATCCACGTAACTGAAATATTTATAAAACATAACTTATATTAATATAACTAATAAAATATAACTTCTATAAAATAAATATGGTAAGTCAAAACATACGTAAAACATATAATGGTAACTCAAGATATAATATAATTCACCTTAACTTTAATACCTCACTCTTTTTTTCCACTACCAAAAATCCTTTCGACTTCCATTATTTTCTTTTCCTTCCTTCCTGTCTTTCCTTCGTTTCTCCCTTCTTTCTATCTTCTTTCTCTTTCTTTCTCTTCTGTCTTTTCTTTCTTCCCAGGTGAATCCCCTCCTCCCTATATAGGGAGGAAAGCACATACGTGGCGAGCGAATCTTCCTCAGATTCGATTAATAATTATATAAATTTATACTTATCTTTCATAGATATTTAAAATAATTATATTTTGACCCAGATTCTTAATATAATTATATAAACAAATTAATCCCTAATTAAATTATATTTTATCGTATACCCACATAAAATTAATTATTTATTTTACTACCACACCTACTATTATTATTATTATTATTATTATTATTATTTATACTTGAACTCCTAAATTTTTAATAATTATATTATTTTACAAAATTACACATAATAATACAAAATAAATTATATATTTTCCTAACTGTGATTAAATAATATTAGTATAAATTTTACAGAATAATTAAAAATCTGGGTTGTTACAAAAATCATCATCAGATGGATTATCGGAAGAGTTTTCAGATTCTGATTGAGGTTCTTTGTGTAGGAGGAGGATAGATTGTAATTGACTTTTAAGTTCATCAGAAGCATCTAATTCAAAAATTTCTTTTTAGTAAGACACTTATTGGCATAATGACTAGGTTTACCACATTTCCAACAAGTGACAGATTTTTTTGAGGAATTGGGTTTAGATTTAGAAATGGATGTATTTTTATTATTGGAAAATTTTCTCTTTTTATAATAAGGTTTCTTTGTGAAATTGGAAAATTTATTGTATTTTTTGGATGTGTATTTTTGAGATTTACGGGTAGGAATTTTTTGGGAGAAAGGTTTGATGACGAAAGGAAGGATGGAATTGTAACCAAATTGGTAACAAAATTGACCAAGTTCTGTACGTCCAGTGGTTCGCCCTTTTTTCAATTGATTTTTGAGTTTAATATCATTGTATAAGGAAAGCCCTTCAGCACAAATCTCATATATCTGTTCGCCAAAGGTATTTGATTATATGGAATTTGACCATTATGTTTAGCACGGATGCGGATTTTAACCCTTTTTGCAAAAAGTGTTGGAAGACTAGCAATGAAACGTTCTTTCCAAAAATATTGGTTTACATCATGTCTTTGATAGAGTTTGGAGAGGAATATATCCTTATACCAGCGAAAATGAGTGACAGTTAGACAACGTAAATTGAGAAGAAGTTCTTTGGACCTTTTTAAAACAATATGGGTATTGCCAATAAAATATTGGGTGACAGCAGTAACCAGAGTGGTAACAACATCACTAGTAGGTTGTTTGGTTATAGGATCTAGGATTGGGACGTCATCATGGTCTCTTTTAACAGTAGTTAAAATGGCTTGACGTTGTTCTCGGGTAAGGTAATTGTCCCACCAACCTTTAAGTTGGCCGGAAAATCCTGAAATAAACATTCGGGCAACTGTACCATCATTATTGGTAGAAGGGTGTTTGGCTAGGGTTGCATTGGCGGCCATAACCATATGTCGGCTAAGATTTAAAATTTTTTAGTCTGATTTGTCATCTAGATTCCATTCTCGAAGGTCACTACCGGAATATGAGAAAGGGGTGTCATAATGACGTTCTTCTAGTTGTAAATCGATTGGGGTTGGATGAGGGTAATAATTATGGACTGGTGGTTGAGAGGCAAAAATAGAAGTTTCTTGGATTTGGTTTGGAGTCGTTGCTGTGAATTGTTCATATAAATTGTGTAACATATCATTATCTTTTAGGACATTCATGGTGCCACTATGTGTGCCAAGGTCTTTTCCTTTTCTTTTTGGTGTTGATGGATTGGGGGTAGATGTGTCGACAGTAGGGTAATTAATGGGTTCATTATCATTTAGTACTTTGGCGAGTGTTTCTTTTTGTTTATTTAATTCTACTAAGAATTCATCAGAATGATTGGTAAAGAAATGGACTGGGTATGATAAATTTTTGATCAGAAGGGGTTGACATGTTTGATTTGAAGGGACTGAGAGATAGAGTTTATCAACTCGTTCTTCAATTCGAGTTGTTTGTTCACCAATTGTTTGAAGGTGTATATTGGTATAGTTTAATTGTTCATAAACTTGTCCGATATCATAACTTGTAGCTGGAGTTATTCTGGAAGTGTGGGTTCCTTTTATAGGTGGTCTGTTATATGGTTTGGCATAAAATGAAAATCTAGCACCTCGAAGAGTGCAGGTTTTGCTTGGAGGGTGTACGGATTGAACTGGTTCACGAATAAGAACAGACCAATTTTTTTGTATAACATTAAATGTGCAGAAAGAAGATGTGGAGGAACTATGATTTGATGTTGCAGGCAATATTGATTAAAATACCAATGGAAAAAAGGCATATGTTGTTGTGATTGCTGTAAAGTAAGAAAATATTCAGATCTAATAAGTTATTGTTGCTTGGTGGAATGATTTTGTTTAAAATAAATTTTATTTTTAGAATTGTAGAGAGCATTATATTCTTTGGAAAGTAGATCATGGTTAATTTTAAAATCATTTTGGATAACATTAAGGTAGAGAGATTTAATGTCAAAATCGATGTCTTGGAAACGACTAAAATTAGTTGCATAATTTGTGTGTGGGATTTGATTTGGTTGTTGTCGAGTTGAATGTAAAGGTAGATCTATAGAATGACGAGCAGGATATTGTGGAGTTTGAGTGGGAGTATGATATCTTGTAGAAGGTGGTTGGGAGGATGTTTGAGATGGAGTACGGACAAATCTGGATCATTAAAAATGGAGAACAACTGATCCATCTTGTAACGCCCTCAAAATAAACCCATTATACGTATATCATCAATATGCATTATTTAAAGAAAACAATTTATTTATTCATTCATCAGAGTATTACTAAATAAAAACATTGCATGTAACATCAAATTAAATGCCCTTATGGGCTTACATCTTTCCAAGCCAACACTTGGACACAAAATATGAGTTCTAACTCAAATACAAATAAAGCCCTAGGCTTGATTCTTTATCAAATAAAAACAAACAACTAAAGATAGTCTTCAAACTCCAAATCCTTTAAAGCTAAGTCCTGGGAGGTAGCTTATCACCTGGACCTGAAAATGATGTTCCCATAAAGGGTGAGCCACAGCCTAGTAGAAATATACTAAACCACATATAAGCAATGAATAAAGCAATAGCATTCAATAGATGGTTAACCAGGATATTCAATTGCCTCTTTATACAGTCTCATGACACTAATGTCTAAAACATGTTTTACTTTCCAACATTATCAATATGGCTCAGAACCTGGCCAAACTTACAACAGTGAACTATATATATATATATATATCAAATTCACATTCTTCCAATGCCAACAAACAGATGAGACTCAGGCTCAAATCAAAACACTTCATACTTCCAGTTTGATACACATTTTAGTGCTGTATCAATAAAAACACTTCAATATAAATAAGCACACATAAAAGTGATGCTAATGGAGTCCATCCCCTATCTCCTCCCAAACAAAATCCGGTTTAGAGGTCCATCCCCTATCTTCCCCTAAACCGTGGAGTACATCCCCTATCTCCTCCCACACAAAACAATGTATGCAAACACATAACATATACAACACACAATCAATACACATAATGTCTGTATTAATTCATCAGTCAAAATTGATGACTTAATCAATGATTAGTTTCAGTTATCCCTAATCCACATGCAGTGTCTACAACAAGCACGACTATCCTCCACCGATAGCCCAAAACAGTTATTTCTAGACTTGGAAATAAATATACCAACAATTCAATAGACGAGTGATTTAAATTAACCAACTACGCCATTTAATCAATGAATTCTCCAATTTCATGAGTTTAACCATATTTTCCCAATTCCATGAATTAATTATACAAATTAATTTATTAATACAACTAGGGTTTTCCCAAAATCACCAAAGTAACCCCAACATATCAAAATACCAAAACTTAGAACAAAACCTATAGAATGGAGTAGGAAATCCCTACCTCGAAGAAATAGCCCCAAAAGAGAAGATGGAGATGAAGACCCAAACTCCAAAATGCTCCAAACTACCAACAATTCAGATTAAATGGAAGCCCTCGACCCACTCTATCTTTTTAATAAAGGATCTAAGGTAGAAACTTACTCTAAGTAGATCAATCCTAAGAGAGAAGGTGTGTAAAGGGAGAGAGAACTCGTAACTAGGGTTTTGGAATATGAAAGTGCAAGAAAAACAGATTTGAAACACGTTGCTGCCTATTTAAACCTGACAGGCTCGCTCGAGCGAAGACTTGGTCGCTCGAGCGACCAGACACAGAAAACTACGCTCGAGCCAAGGAAGCCTTGCTCGAACCAACAACCCAAAAGCTCGCTCGAGCGAAAGAAATCTTGCTCGAGCGAAGGACTCAAACCCTCAGGTCTGACACCAGACACACGCTCGAGCGAAGGAACTCTCGCTCGAGCGAAGAACGAACTAACTCGCTCGAGCGAAGAAAAGCTCGCTCGAGCCAAAAACCTCTACTCTCAGGTCTTACTACAAAACGCAATCCTCGCTCGATCTAAGAAACCCTGGCTCGAGCGACGGACCAAAACAAAGAGCTCGCTCGAGCGAAGGACTTCTCGCTCGAGCGAAGGGTCAAAATTCTGGGCAGCAACCCTTTGCTCCCAAGCTCAACCAACCTGCTATAAACCTGCTCATTGCATCTCCCAACTCAGAAATAGGAAATTAAAGGACGGTAACAATCATAAAACAATGGCAGGAGCTACGGAACCTAAGTCCGGATACAATAATCAAATGGGAAAAGACCGGGGTCGCTACAATCTCCCCCCCTTCAAAGAATTTCGTCCCCGAAATTAAGCATAAGTTTGTAAAAACAAGTTTTTTTTTTTTTTTTTTTATAATATGACAATTCATTAGTAAACAACTTGACCCAAAATTGTTCATTTCATCTCTTTATCAAGAGGCATCTCACAATATATATATAAAACAACATATATGTCAACCTGTATCATTATTATGCATTATTCCTTTCAATATTAACAATCCCCATATCATATTCAATCACATGATATATACAACCCATTCAACAATGTACTCAACAGATGCAATGTTACACTAAACTTCTATAATGAAGCAAGTTTCAAGATACACCCATTTACCAAAACAAACTCAATGTTTTACAACTTAAGACATATACAAAGCTCTTAAGTTCAACAATATAACAGAATCTAATTATAAGATTACAAATCAATAAACATGTCCGGATATTTCTGGCGAACTTCCAATTCACGTTCCCAAGTGGCTTCCTCTACTCCGTGATGTTTCCACAAAACTTTGACCAAAGGGATGGTTTTGCCTCGCAAAACTTGATCCCGCCTATCCAAGACCCGAACCGGTCTCTCCTCATACGAGACATCCTCATCAACCACTAAATCAGTCCAATCCAACACATGTGATGGATCCGGCTCATACTTCCGAAGCATACTCACATGAAACACGTCATGTACTCCGGACAGCTGCGGCGGTAAAGCTAAACGATAAGCAGTCTCGCCAATCCTCTCAAGGATCTCAAACGGACCAATGAACCGAGGGGACAACTTCCCGCTCTTCCCAAACCTCATCAAACCCCGTTTAGGTGATATCTTCAGAAAGACATGATCACCCACCTCAAACACCAAAGGTCTCCTCCTACGCATAAGATTTCTGACGACTCTGTGCTGTAACAAGCCTCTTACGGATAAGCTCAACTTTCTCCGTCGTTTCCCTCACCAACTCCGGACCCAACAGAGGTGCATCACCCACCTCGGCCCAACAAACAGGAGATCTACACGGTCGGCCATACAAGGCCTCAAACGGTGCCATACCGATACTAGACTGGAAACTGTTGTTGTAGGCAAACTCCACCAACGGCAAGTGCCTGTCCCATGACCCACTAAAGTCTAGGACACAACCCCGAAGCATATCCTCAAGGATCTGAATAGTACGCTCAAACTGCCCGTCAGTCTGAGGATGATAAGCCGTGCTAAAGGTCAACTTAGTGCCTAAGGCACTCTGCAAACTCTGCCACAACCTGGCAGTAAAACGAGGATCTCTATCTGAGACGATCGTCACTGGAACCCCGTGTAACCTCACTATGTCCCGAATGTACAAGTCGGTAAGATGATCTACCGAATCTCTCACGTGCATAGGAATGAAGTGCGCCGACTTAGTCAACCGGTCTACAACCACCCAAATAGCATCACTACCCCGCTGAGTCCTCGGAAGACCCACAACGAAGTCCATAGTGACGTGTTCCCACTTCCACTCGGCAATAGGCAAGGGTTGCAACAAACCCGCTGGCCTCTGATGTTCGGCCTTCACTTGCTGACAAGTAAGGCACTTAGATACGAAAGCTGCCACATCTCTCTTCATACCCCGCCACCAGAACTGGCGACCCAAATCCCGATACATCTTAGTGCCTCCCGGATGCACCGCAAGGCGTGAATGATGAAAATCTCGGAGTACCTCCTCTCGACAAGACTCCAGCACAAACAGACGGTCTCGGTATCTCACACTGAGGTCGGGATACACTGTCAAACCCTTCTCAACCTTCCCACCAGAAATCTTCTCACGGAGGGTTTCTACCTCAAGGTCACCCCTCTGAGCCTCTAACACTCGAGTCACGAGTGTAGGCTGTACAACAACAGAAAACAAGGCCGCAGCCTCTACGGATTCGCCCAGAAGTAAGTCAAACTCCCCAAGTGTACCTAACATCTCCCATTCTCGGATGGCTATACTAGCTATGACACCAACAGGTTTTCTGCTAAGGGCATCGGCCACCACATTGGCCTTTCCCGGATGATAATGCAACTCAAAGTCATAATCCTCTATAAATTCCATCCACCTCCTCTGCCTCAAGTTCAAATCTTTCTGTGTAAACAAATATTTCAGACTCTTATGATCCGAGAACACCTCGAACCTCTCACCATAAAGATAATGCCTCCAAATCTTCAAGGCAAATATCACAGCTGCTAACTCTAGATCATGCGTAGGGTAATTCTGCTCGTGAATTTTCAACTGACGTGAGCCATAGGCAACTACTTTCCCTTCTTGCATTAACACACAACCCAGACCCTCTCGTGAGGCATCACAATAGACTACATAACCCAACCCTCTCTCTGGAATAGTCAATACTGGAGCGGTGGTCAGTCTAACTTTTAACTTCTGGAACGACTTTTCACAAGTCTCACCCCATACAAATTTGACTCCCTTCCGAGTCAGTCTAGTCAACGGTGACGCTAACCTGGAGAAATCTTTCACAAACCGACGGTAATACCCAGCTAATCCCAGAAAACTGCGGATCTCAAACACACTCTTAGGCTGTGCCCAATCCTGCACTGCCTCAACCTTGGATGCATCAACAGACACCCCTTCCCCGGATACCACGTGGCCTAAGAATTTGCCTTCCCTCAGCCAGAACTCACACTTCCCAAACTTGGCATACAGCCTATGGGCTCTAAGTAACTCAAGCACCACTCTCAAGTGTTCCTCGTGCTCCTCCTCAGAAGGCGAATAGATAAGGATATCATCCACAAAAACGACTACAAATCGATCCAAGAATTTTCGGAAGATCCGGTTCATCAAATCCATAAAAACTGCCGGTGCATTGGTGAGCCCAAATGGCATCACCAGAAACTCATAGTGGCCATACCGTGTACGGAATGCCGTCTTCGGAATATCCTCCTCCCTGACCCTCAACTGGTGGTAACCCGATCTCAAGTCTATCTTAGAGAAACAACGGGAACCCTTCAACTGGTCAAACAGATCATCTATACGAGGCATAGGGTACTTATTCTTAACCGTAGCCCGACGGCAAAACAAAGAGGGCCGGTGCTTATCAAAGCACCACCTTTCTTTTTAACAAAGAGGGCCGGTGCTCCCCACGGCGAAACACTAGGACGTATAAAGCCCTTATCTAGCAACTCCTGGAGCTGAATCTTCAACTCAACTAACTCAGCTGGGGCAAAACGATAAGGTGCCATAGAAATCGGCGCCGTGCCGGGCGCTAGGTCAATAGAGAACTCAATCTCTCGATGCGGTGGTAAACCAACAAGATCCTCAGGAAAGACGTCCGAGTACTCACAAAGCACCCTTGGCAACACAATCTGAGACTCATCATCCTCACTAATCGAAAGGTTAGCAAGTAGACCACTAAGCTCACTCCGTCCTCGCGGAACATACCTCGGTGGCAACACATTACCCACCCGGTCCCCCAGAAAATGAAAATACTCTCCGCTCACGGTACAACAAGTGACCCTCTGGCGGTAGCAATCAATAACTGCCCGGTATGACGATAACCAGTCCATACCCAAAATAACATCGAAACCTCTCATAGGCATAACTACAAAGGAAAATGGGATTCTATGGTAATCAACCTCTATATCACAACCCCTAACACCGTGTTTCAAAATCAATTCACCCCCAAGAGGTGACACTACACAAATAGGAGATGCTAACTGTGCTAACTCCAACTCCAAAACAGATGCAAATGCAGCAGACACAAAGGAATGAGATGCACCCGTATCAATCAAAACATTAGCAACCGAGTTGCAAAACAAGAAGGTACCTCTCACAACTGATGGTGCCGGTACAAGATCCTGCGCGGTAACAGCGTACACGCGCCCAGACGACCTTTGATCAACCTGCTCACCCCTAGGAGCATAAGATTGCTGCACTGACTGGGACGATGAAGCCCCCTGATTGGCCCTCGAGGCCTGACCCGACTGAGCTGGCTGCTGACCCTGAATCTGCCTCAAACCAGATGCACCAGGTGTGCCACCCAACTGCGGGCAATACCTCTTCATATGCCCTGGCTGACCACATTGATAACACGATAGTGGCTGGCCTCTACCCTGACTCTGGCTCTGAGATCGAGCCGAAGATGATGCTGCTCTCTGCACTCCTCCCCTCTGAGGACAAACTGGAGACTTGTGGCCCAGCTGGCCACACTTGAAACAGGTAATGTCTCCCTGACTGCCTTTTCCCGAACTGGCACTCGGCACAGGAAAAGTCGATCTAGAAAAGCTACCCTGAGACTGCTGAGGATTAAAACCCTTATGTCTTCTACCATCACTCTGACCATCCTGACTCCTTTTGGAGCCCTTCTGTCCTTCCTCCTCCTCCTGCATCATAATTTCCATGTGGGCTGCAGCATCAACCATACGCCCATAATCCCGAATCATAGTTCCCCCAACTCTCAAGATTTTGGAGAATAGAATTTTGATTCGTTTAGGGATGTGAGGTAAGGGCTAGAACTACATTGGGTCTGACCCATGTATCGTCATCGTCTTCTGTATCAGCCTGTAGAACCTCATTCCAAGTTACGACTTATGGAACCATTACTTCAGAATTTTCTTGATGCGCATGAAATAATATGGTAGATTGTTTGGGATTTGGAGCCACATAATTGAAACCAGGATAAGAAGTAGTCATGGCCTTGAGATAGACTCGGTAACAAATCATTATGTTAAAAGATGAAGAATCCATTTTGTATCGTTTTGTCTGAGTATTAAGAGTAAGGGTTTTAAGGATGGCAGGATCTATTAAAGAAACTTCAAAATTTGGAAAACATTCAAAATAAATTGGACCATGAGCAAGACTGGACTTAATAACGCCTAAGAGGGAATCATCATAGTCATGGTGGTGCATATCTCGAAGGGTGCATATAATAGATTTATTCAAATGGAGGCGAGTCATAGGTTTGACACTAACTTGGACAAGACCTAAATGAAGGAATTGAAATTCTTTTGAAATTTAAGAATTGTATCTCGATCGAGTAATTGGAAATTTTAGTTATCTTGGGTTATAGGTAATATTTGTTCAACTGTTTAGATTTTGTAAGTCTATTTGAGTTCAAATTTTTATCATAAAGACAGTCAATATCTTTAGTAGGTAATTTCCAATTTTGCTTCAATCTTTTCTATTTTCAGATCACTTTGGTTAATAATAACTGGTTTTATTGAGGAACCTTCACCAGAAATCAGATTAGAGAATGATTTTAATATTGTCACAACCCAAACCTGCCCCTATGGGTTTAGCACCGTAACCGGCCAGTAATCCGAGATTACCGACGGCCTACTTAACAGAAATACAGTAATACAGAGTACAGGGGCTGGCGGAAGCCAATACAGTAAATAAACAATATCCAATGAGCTGTGATAATCTGTATGCAAAACGACTTTTCATTCAAATATATACAGTCGAACAAAACAGTATGTACATATATATGATCATTCAGCTCAGGGACCTAATCCCTATTAAACAGTACAGTAAACAAAACGGTTACAGAGACAGAAGGGGGAACTAAAACACCCCTAAGCCATAACTTGTCAGGCTCGGAACCTCGCATTGAGACACATAGGTTGGCTCGACAAAACTAGAGTTTACCCCGACGCTCCTAGCTGCGGTCTGGTGCCTGTACACCTACATATATATATGAGCAGTGAGCTAAACTCCAGTGAATAACACAATGCGTAAAGGGGTTAAGAATGAATGTCCTGACAGTAATGAAAACAGTTCATTAAATTAGTATTTCAGTCGTTCAGTCAGTACAGTCATATGTGGTACATCCATTAGCATAACAGTACAGTAAACAGTAGGTCTTAAAAGACCGAGCAGTAAATGATGGCCATCAATCAGTAACTGTAGTGGTTCCAACGAGGGAACTGACAGAGATCTCTGTAACAGTAACAGTAAACAGTAGTTGCTAAGGATGCCACAGTACAGTTCAGAATATAGGACATACATTCATTCAATCAACAGTATCAGTTCAGAAAGCAGTACAGTTCAATTGTTCAGAAGATAATCATTTTGAACATATCTTTACACAGTTGTTACTCACAGAGTTCAACCCTACACAGTTACAGATTGAACACACACTAAGCTACACAGTTGGGAAAGATAATAACTTAATCCCTAATTTGCCTCGGTGTGGTTCTACATCTATATCCTCAATAAGATGTCTTAAACTAGGCCTAAGAATGCCTAGAATGAGATGAGGATGCAAAGATGCACTTTAAAAGCATTTTTAGACTTTTCAGAAAACAAGGGTCACGCTCGAGCGTAGGTTACTCCGCTCGAGCGGACATGCAGACAAAGGTTTCCGCTTGAGCGTATCATTACCCACTCGAGCGTTCTGCAAAACAGTCAAAAGTGCTGGATAGACGAAAACCACGCTCGATTGGGCGCTCGACACCCGCTCGAGCATGAGACACAATGTTCCACTCGAGCGTCAATTATTTCGCTCGAGTGGACTTCAAAACAGAGCAAGATGCTGGGAGCACGATTTCCACGCTCGAGCGCCAGTCACCCCGCTCGAGCGTGAGTCCAAATTCTGGAAATTCCAGATTTGAACCTCAAGCTCAAAACCAAGTTTTTAAACCATAAATTTCGATCCTCTTGGGCCCATTTTCCAGAAAACACATCAAAACTCATACTTTAACATGATTCAAAGCTCAATTTGTAACATCAAAGCCCAAAGGTGTTTCAAATAAATCCAATTCAAACCAATTTCCATGAATATAAAGAACGTGCAAACATGCATGAATTAAAACCATTTCAAAGCTTCAATTTGATGCTCTAAGGAGCCAATTGTTCCAAAAACAAGATGAAAACATGGACTTAACATAACCATGAGCATGCATGAGACAATTCTCCATGGAATCAACTCAAATTCAACAATTCAAACATGCATGTATGAAATGAGCTCCAATTCAACATTAATGAACCAATTCTTGACTTAACTCTTTAAACTACCATGATCCATGCTAGAAGGAACTTAAATACACAATAAGAAGGATGAAATTCATACCTAGGTTCCTCAATTACAAGTTTAGAGGCTCAATTAGGCAAATCTCCTACAAATTCTCCAAGTCTCCAAGCTAGACTCTCACTTGAACTCAATTCCCTCACTCTCACTCTCCAGGTCGGTTGTGTGCAAGAAATGAGAGAAGAAATGTTGATTCAGTGTGTATATACAAGTCTCAAAATGTTGCCTAAGTGATCCACTAGGGATGGCAAGGTTGTAATTAAGCCAACTATCGCAATTTAACTCATTTCAATCTAATTTAATCATACCTAATCAGTTTTCAGTTAATTACACCATAAAATCACATAAATCACGATGGTCATAAAACACTAATCGGTTTCCGGTTCGGCCGCCAACAAGGCCTTTAATTTGCAGTTTAAACACAAAAATACGAACAGATAATCAAATAACCAAATAGATAGAATTACAATTAAACAGGTATACTCAGTCAATTCAGTTTCAATTTCAGTTAGTCAGTTCAGTAGTTTATTCAGTTCACTTATCATTCATAATCAGTTTCAGTTTAACGGTAATCAGTGGTTATTCGGTAAACAGTGACGAGGGTTGTTACAAATATTCTTGCCATTATAACTATAGTTGTCAACAGATGGTTCTGCTTAAACTCTAATGATCAACGATGGCCTCCTGCCTAAAGACCTAACGGCTTACAGACTTCTGCAACTTGAGTGCTATGCCGGTTATAAGATAAGAAATAAAAATCCATCTCTCAATACTACTAATGGTGGCTGTAGACACCCTATTTTTGACCGTCCTTAAGACTTGGACGTCATCGTTTGAACACTCGATGATTACCCTTGTTTGTGTTCGTCTTGAGTTCTCGGAGGTTTCGGCTATGCGCCTTACCTCAAGACCTCTCGACTTGTTTGTTTTGTGTTTGGTTTTGTATCAAACACTTGTGGTTTTGCTTCTGAGGGTAGGAAGTAGCTTGTAGGCCATCCCCACACCTCACCGGCCATGGCTTGAGGCCACCGGCCGTGTTTCCTTGCCACCGGCCATTGGTGATGGCCGGTCGACACTATTGATGGCCGGTCGGCATTGTGTTTGGTCGGCCGACCACTGTTTCTGATCAATCGGCCACTTTTCCTGGCCGAGACCTTTTCTTGAGAGAGCTTGACCCTTTTGAACCTTTTTTTTAGCTTCTTCAGGAAGCTTGAACCTTTTTAGCTTCTCCAAGAAACTTGACCCTTTTGAACCTTTTTTTAGCTTCTTGAGGAAGCTTGAACCTTTTTAGTTTCTCCAAGAAGCCTGACCATTTTGAACCTTTTTTTAGCTTCTTGAGGAAGCTTGAACCTTTTTAGCTTCTCCAAGAAGCTTGACCCTTTTGAACCTTTTTTTAGCTTCTTGAGGAAACTTGAACCTTTTTAGCTTCTCCAAGAAGCTTGACCCTTTTTTAGCTTCTCCAAGAAGCTTGGCCTTTTTGTCTAGCTTCTCCAAGAAACTTGGCCTTCTTGGCCCTTTTACTCCAAGCTTCTAAGGGAAGCTTGACCCCCTTGACCCCTTTTTTTTGTTAGCTTCTCTAAGAAGCTTGGCACCTTGTCTTGCTCTATAAATATAGAGCCTATCCTTCCATTCAAGAGGTTCCAAGAATTGGTCTAAGGCTCCATACATATATCTCTCTCCATATCTCCTCCATTTTAGCTCAAAATTGCTTGGTTCTTGGCTCCTTTGCACATCAACCCCTAGCCTAACACCTCCATCATCAACCTAAGGAGCTTGGAGGCCATTTTCAGAGGCTAAGGGACTGTTTTTTTGTCCAAGAAGCTGCTGGTTTCGTTGGTCTACAAGGGTGAGCCTTTAATCCTCTTTTATCCCCCATTTTTGCACATATTTTTAGCCTGTCTTGCTTTTTGTTTTGAGCTTAGTGTATAACTGAAAAAAGTCTTGTTTTTAGCTCCTTTTCAAGTTTGTTTAAGACCACTTTGGTGTTTAGGGTTGTTTGACCCATCTTAGGCCTTGTTTGGCCTCATTTTTGTGCATTTTTAGTGAGCTCCGGGACCACCTTGTTTGGGCCTCCTCACCACTGAAATCTTGAGGGATTTCAGTGGTGAGGATGGTGGTTTAAGGTCCTAAGAAGGAGAGGGCCATCCCCTCTCCTTGTTGTCTTGTTTGATGCCCTTTTTGGCCTTACAAAGGGGCCTATATTTGCACACTTCTTGAGCTTGGTTTAGGCATTTTTCAGTGGGTTTTAGGACCCCTATAAGCCATTTCCAGAGTTTTTTTGGTCATATTGAGTGTCCCTCTTGCATGTGTATAACAACCCCTTGCATGGCCTTCCAAAGGAGCACCTCATTCTAACATGTGTTGGCTCTATTTCAGTAGGTATTTGGTGTTTATTTAGCATGTTTTACCTCTGTCCCATGTTGGTTTGTTAACCCTTGGCATGCATCATACACTTGCTTTGTATTCCTCTATTTTGCCTAGAAATGCATCTTGCCTTTGGACCACCATGCTTGCATATTTTGGCTTAGCTTTGTGAAGTTTTTGGTCATGTTTTAACATGCTTAAGGTCTGTCTTAGGTCTTTGGATTCATGTTTTCCATGCTTTGTATAGCTTCTTTGCATTCTAGCTTACTAGCCTTAGGTGTGTAGGTCACTAGTATGCTTTACTTGGCTTGTTCTCATGATTTGGCATCATTGGAGACCACATTTCAGTCCATGTTCCATGCTTGCATACTTGCATTTTCCATCCCTTTCATGCTTTGAAGAGTTGATGGCTTATGCTCCATGTTTAAGGCCTTGAGCATGCATGCTTGTGTGTGTTTTCATGCCTTTGTTGCATCATTTTGGCCACTGTTTATGGCAAGGTTGAGGTCTGCCATTTATGGTTTAAGTCCACCATTGCATGCTTATCATATGTTTGTTGCTTACTTGGCTCATTACATGTTGTCCCATGCTAGCCTTAGGGCATACTTGTCCATGTTTGCATTACATTTGCATCTCATATGATTAGCACTTTGCATACTTAACATGATAGGTTGCATCATTTTGACATGTTTTGCATCTTAACCTCATGTTGCATAACTTGAATCACAAGTGCATACACGCATTACATTGTTTGGTTTGGGGTGCCAAACCAAACTTGAGGGATGAGGGGTGTTTGTACTTCGAGTGACAAAACACACCCCAACCTTCGGTCACCGAGGCCCTTAACTTTGGCATGATAGGATCTTGGTCCTCATTTGTGTGTTGCATGCATTTTTACATTGAATTGCAACCTTGGCTCCTTAGGCTATCATGCATCAAATGCACAATTGATAGCCCGAGGGTCGAGGGCCATACTCCCTTGAGTCCGTTACATGATTGGGAGAGTAGCCATGCATACACTTGCTTGAAATTCCATGTCATACACTGTCTGTCCTTGTTGCTGTCAAAAACCAGATTCTGCAGGAACTTTCTGCCGACCGGCAGTGTTCAGTGCTGACCGGCAATCCTTCCTGGGCCGATAGCTTCATAAACAGCCGATGGATATTTTCAATGGCCGGTGGACATTTCCTTCAGCCGATGGTGTTCCACAATGTTCAGGGGACCTGTCCCAGAACTTTGGCAATTTTCAGAGAAGCAGGGCAGTGTAAACAGTGGTGGCAGTGGTATGGTACGGACTTTCCGGGCAAGACGGGTTCAAGCATGCATCATTCGCGCATCCCAAGGCGGGGGGGCTGTGGCCACCTTTCTTTTTTGCATTCATTCTGTTAATTAATTAGAAATTCTGTAATAATTTATGTGTTTATTATTCGGACTGTAATATTTATTTGGACCCTCCGAGTGAGGGCAATTGTGTAATAAGTGTGCGTGAGTGTGTGTATGTCTTCCAACCCCACGTCTTTCTTCCCTTTTGTTTACCCGCTTATGATGGTAGACTAGGGCATATTTAAATTAGCATACCTTATGCTATGCATGCATGCATTCATACAATTGTCTTGCATACACCGGGCTCGGCGCATCATTCTAACCGCATTTGTATTTCAATTCCAAATTGAATACGTGTTAGGTGTAGCATTTCACATGTCATTATAGATTAGCCGAGCCTATCTTAGTTGCATCTTGCATGTGTTGCATTAGCCATCTTAACATGAACTAGGATTATGCATATGATTACTAACTAGTTTTTGTTTTGGCTCGGAGTACTCGGTAAACATTTATGCTTTAGCATACCGCATGCGTGTGAGTGTTGCCATAACAGCATGATTACCATGAGGCTAGTTGCTTATGTGATATAACTGCTTGAATGCCTGTGGATGGAGGTTGAATTGCCTAAATTGGAAAAATGCATTAAAACTGTGAGTTTTAAGCCCACTAGATAGTGGCAAAACAATCTTTTCTAAAAGCCCACTCGAAGGTGGCAAAACCTGCATTTTAGCCTACTTGCGAGTAGCAAACCATCTTCAAAACAAGCATGAAATGTTTTGCTCCAATTTAGGCGATTTGGTCTATACTTGTTTGCTGTGCGCACAACATAGTAATTCTAGGCTAATAACCGGAATAAGAGCACATAACGTTTTCAAAACAGAATATCACGGTTAGTAGAGTCCGGTCTTCGGACCGGGCGAGAGGGGGTGCTCATAGCTGACCTTCCCCGATCGTACCCAAGTTCCCGAGCCGAGGCAACTTTGGTGATGACGGACACATGGCCTTTGGCACCGAGTCAGGGTTTCCTAAATTCCCCCAAATAAAATATTTAGGTGGCGACTCTGTATCTGGCAAAGCAGTCCATGTTTGGCACTTCTTTAAAAAATCTAGGGTTTGTTTGGTTTATATTTCTGAAAACTTTTTGGGAAATTTTTTCTACAAATAAGTTTTTAAAAGTAATCAAACCAAACAAATTTTTCCAAAAAAATTTCTCAAAACTTGTAAACCAACAGGTTTTCCAAACAAATCTCTCTCTCACACACATCAAATCAATCACTTTTCTCAAAACTCTCTCTCAAAATAATTTTTCAAAACATCTTTTGAAAAAAACTAAACCAAACAAATTTTCGTACTTTTTATCTCTAAAACACATCTCTCAAACACAAACCAAACATACCCCTATTTTCTCAAAACAATTTGCCAGATTTGGACTCTTTGGTTCAGATTTAGAACTGCAAACAAATTGAGTCCGAACTGTAGCACGAAGGCCTCACGCGGGCGCGTCTACAGTGGCTTAATCGAAATTAATTATAAAATATCTCATGCTCAAATTTGCAACCAAGGTATATGTCTTAACACTGAATTCTTATTAATTAAAAATATGTCTCAATTAATTATCTTAGGAACTGTTTTCCTAACCATGGTTGAACATTTTACTGTCACAAATGAAGGTATTTCGACTACCCTTATTAATCATGACAAAATTTTCAAATCCTATTTCCTCCCCTGGAACATGAAATCAATACGCTCAAAACAAATCTTGTTTATAAACAAAAATAAATTTGTTTACTCCAAAAAGAGTGTAAATATAGTTGTTAAGTTTTTTTTTTATCATCTTGACTTACTTTTGTTAAGTTACATCTTACATTATACTCACAACTCTTAAATATTAATAAGTTAATATGCAATAATAATTAAAAAAATGTTTGTATTAATTAAAGCTTTATCTTGTACATGTTGGTTGGATTTTCAATAGATTCTATAATTGGTAGAAATTAAATTATTTCATTTCATTTTAATTAATTCAATTTAAAAAATTCACAAATTACTTAATTGAAATTGTGTGCAAGTGCAAGCATTTAATTGTATGAATTTTGGGTCATTAAATTTTAAGTTGGGTACCTTTATGTTTTAAAAGGAATTAACATAGGGTAATATTAGAGATATCAATTTTTCTATTAGATAAATGATTTTTACTAAATAAATGATTAAATGTCTCACATGGGTGTGGGGTCTGCAATTTTGTGGATCTCACACCCATGTGAGACATTTGGTCATTTATTTGGTAGAAAATTTGGAACCTATAGCATTTTCCATTGACATATTCATTCTTTGAGGAAGAAAGCAAAATTTTAAAGTGCACTCGGTTTATAAATCTATATTTAAATTTTGTTTAGTTGAAAGTTCACGCTTCAAAATACTTTGTTCATAGGGATATACTTAAGTAAAATGACCAAAATACCCATGTATATATATATATGGTGTACATACAGTCCTTTTGGAAAACGAATGAAGCCCTCACACACACACACACACACACACACACACACACACACACACACACACTCTCTCTCTCTCTCTCTCTCTCTCTCTCTCTCTCTCTCCTCTTCAGCCTCCTTATCGTCTCCTCTCTCTTCTCTCTTCTCATAGTCGCCACCTTCGACGACATTGCAACCACCACAGCATCCCTTTATCTTTTCGTCATTGTTGTGGCCTTTTTTTTTGGCCTAAACCATACCATCTATCATCATCTAAACAAACACCAAAATCAAGATTCAAATAAAGAAAAAAAAGTGAGATCTGAAGAAATAAGAGATCAACGCAGATATAAAGAGAATCATAGAGCTTCTCAGCTATGGAAAAGCCAGAGGAGAGAGCGGCAATGGTAACGCTTGATGGATTTAAGGTTGTTAGAGCAATGATCGATCTGGAGGATGGAAGACCAGTCATCGTGATTGTTGATTCATTCTGGGCGACAAGAAGGATTTATGTGACAGCGAGGATCTAATTGAGACACTTCTCATGAACGGATATATGGGAGTCTCCGACCCTTACACTTCTATTTCATCAATTTTTTCTTTTTCAAAAAAATTTCAACATGTCACTCTTTCTCTCTCTACACTGCATGTATGAAGTGGTGGTGGTATTGAATGGTCTCAAATGAACACACACTTTAACAGATAAAGTGGTTTTATGAGCATGTAGGTGAGGATGGTTGGTTTTATGTGTATATATAATGTACAGAGCTATAGGTAGTGACCCTTTATGGTTGGCACTTACATTTTTACCTAGATCTTTCTTAAGTTCTACTATTCAATCCAAGATTTCTTTCGCATTTTTTTTTGAAAATTTGTATTAAAAATGGTAGTGGTAACGTTGAATGGTCTTAAATGATCACATATTTCAACAGATAAAGTGGCTTTGATCTATTTAATCTTATAGAAAACATAGATAAAACATATCTGAGGAAAGGAGTGGTGCGAAACCCTCTATCTGTTTTTATTTTTTATTTTTTATATAACAATCTATTGTTATTGTTGTTAAACAGATATATCTGTTTGTGCCTTCATACAGATTTGTTTGTGTTGGATTTAAATAAATAAAAAGAAAATTGAGAATTTGGCTCATATCTGTTCAAAAAATTAAATAGATAGGTTTAAATTTGTTGTTGAAGAAAGATGTAACATGTCTATTCAAAATTTGAATAGATAATGGCTTGGTATATTTTAATAACAATGACTTGAACTGATAAAAAATCAATAAATAGAATTCTAGGGGAAAATCAAACAAATAATAAAACTTAGATAGATATTTGAACATATAAGGGAAAAATTGAACAGATAGTCAAAATATTAAACAGATAAAAAAATATTTGAATAGATACTCAAAAAAATTAAATAGATAGTTAAAAATTTTAATAGATAGATAAGGGCTAAAATTGAAAATAAAATGTCCTTCAAAATAACAAAATAACTTATCACCAAACTATTTTATAAATGATGGATCTCTCATTAATAAAAAAATTTACTGAACCTAATAACTTAAACAATTGCTAGATTAGACTTTTAAATAATTTTTTCAATTTTAAATATTTAAGGCATTCTTTTTTGACCGTCAAACACAAACCAACGGCAAGGGCTTATGCCACAATGGTATGACCTTTGTCTCTCACACATGAAAGATTGGAAGTTCAACTCTCACCAGACACATGAAAATCATACCATTATCTCCTATCTAGATTGGCAATTGCCCATCCTTTTCTAATTGACTAATCAATGAACTGGGCTTAGGATGGCCCGTTCTCGATTTCTAAATCCCAAGAGAAAAAAAATATAATATAAACTTTTGAAATGCATCATAAAATTAGAAAATCATGAAAAATAAAAATAAAATTTATTTAGTGAAATATAAAATTACATCGATACATCTATTATGTTATTAAATTTTAAGGCAATCAGGTTAAAAGTCCAAATCTCAATTTTATTTGATCAAAGTTCAAGTGCTAAAATATTTTTTTCAAAAGGACAAATTTAGATAAAATGACTGAAATACCCTTATATATATATATATATCACATACATGGTTTTGAAGAACAAAAAAAAAAAAAAATGTTTGAGAGTTCTAAACCAAGAGCTCTAAATGAGCTCTAATGGGTGGGACCCATCCATTGATTTGATGTTTTGACTTTTCTTTTTTTTACCTTGCCACCTCATTAGAGCCCTTGTTAGAGCTCCAAATTTAGAGCTATATATCATTGCTCCAAAAAAATACTCTCTTCTTTTTCTCTCTCCTCTACAGTTTTTCCGCTGCTGCTTCTTCTTTTCATCTGTTGCTTCTCCTTCGTTGTTGCTGCTGCTGCTCCTCCGTCACTGTTACTTATTCGTTGCTGCTCTACCACCCTTCTCCGCTGTGAGATCTAGATCTGTAGCCTTTCTCTCTCTCTCTCTCTCTTCACCATTATTGCTTCTTCTCCACCGCTGTTATTTTTTCGCTGCTTTTCCTCCTCCATCGCCGCTTCTTCTCGACCGCGAGATCTAGATCCGTAGCATACCGACTAGGTCACCGCAATCGCCACTCCAATCTGATGATGCAGATTTGAGAAAGCTTTCAACTAAAATAGAGATTTGTTAGATCTATATGCAAATCATATGTATAGAACAACAAAATATAAACATCGATCACTCTCTCTCACACACACATTCTCTTTCTCTCTCTCTCTCTCTCTCTCTTTTTCACTTTCTCTCTCTATAACTTTTTCATTTATAGGTGGTTTGATTCAGAGTGTTAGTATTAATGTATATTAGCTTTATACTTTTCTATTTGTATTAGATATATCTCATCTTATCTTTTGTATCTCTATATCTATCTCATTGTATCTCTATCTTTATCTCCTTCTATACTTATCTAGGTTTATTTTCAGCCTATAAATACAGGATTCTCTTATTGTATATGATCAAATTCAACATATATAAAATACACAGCTTTTTCTCACTTTTCTTTCAACCATTGTAACATGGTATCAGAGCTCAGGTCTTAAATCATAGCTCCTCTTTTCTCTTGCTTATTAATCGTACATAGCATTATCAGAGCACAGAGCACAAGGTTCCAGATTACACCATTATTTGTTCAACAACACTGTTTCGTTATCGTTGTTGACCAAAATTTTACAAATTTCTTATTCTCGTGCTTGGAATTCTCTCTCAGTTCCAATGCCACCAGGCCCATCGCCAAACACCACCAGACGCACCCTCACGCGCCGTTTTTATCAATGGCATGTTTAGTCTTTCGCTGCCACTCTCACATGCACCCTCACGCGCCCTTCAATTGTCGTTCACATCAGCTTAACATCAGCCCTTCCTGCGCCCGTCTCGCACCGTCCTGCTACTATCCGCCGCGTGCCGTCTCTGCTATCCTACGCTGCGTCTTTGTTCTGCTAATGTGCGCCGCATCTTTTGCTGACATCATCTATGCCCTGCTGACATCATCTCTGGCCCTTCTCTTTATTTTGCTTATTTTTTGGTGATTTTGCCATTTTCGGGCTATTTTCGATCTTTCGAACTCATTGATATGCTTTGTTTTACCTGATTTTGCTTCTACAATATTGTTTCTATTTATTTAGTCCTACCACAATATTATTATGGATCGCCACTAGGGGTGTGCGCGGTGCGGGTCGGTGCGGTTTGAGAGAAAAATAGAAACCGTATGGCGGGTGGCGGATTGATAAAAGTGTCACTAGAATTTGCCATTTTCCTTATCAAAAACCGGCGGTTCGGTTGGCAAATAATGGCGGATTTGCCTTGGCGGTTCGGGCGGATTGGCGGTTTATAAAAAATATAATTCAAATTACAAAACTTAAATCAAAGAGTAAAAAAAAGACGAGAGACATCGTGATGTTAAGCATCTTGCGAAGCTTTCTTCTGATGCAGCAAGTGTAGCAACAACATGATAATATCAACGACTATGCCATCAGTTCATTACAAGTATCTGTGGAAGCTGCAATGATCAAATACAATACATAAAATTCCCCTCGAGCATTAATGTAATACTATATTCTAAGGTATAGAACAACAAGCAAACTTAAGTAAAAAATAATTTTTAGAATCCTATAAAACATGATTTAATAGCGGTGCGGGTCAGTGCGGTTTGGAAGAAAAATAGAAACCAGCGGATTGATAAAAATGTCACTAGAATTTGCCATTTTTCTTATCAAAAACCGGCGGTTCGATTGACAAATAATAATGAATTTGCCTTGGCGGTGCGGTTCGGTGCGGTTTCGGCGGTTTTGGCGGTATTATGCACACCCCTAATCGCCACGATGCCTCCCATCTAATTTCTGTTATTCTTGATGGCTCCAATTATGTTATGTGGGCCCAAGCCATGTCTTCCTTCTTGAGATATAGGAAACTGTGGCGTATTATCATTGGGGATGTGACCAAACAGATAAAAGAGGCTGCTAAAACTACTGCTAAATATGAAGACTGATTAGAAAATTGGGACAATAAGAACTACCAGAGCATTACTTGGCTTCGGAATACCTCTATTACTTTTATTAGTCTTCAGTTTGAATGTTTTCAACTTGACTCTATTACCACTCCTGCTGACATTTGGGATTTTTTTGAAAGAACGATACCAGACTATCGGTCTTGCTTATCAATATCAACTTCAGAGTCAGCTTCACCGCATACGCCAATACCCTGGTCAGTTTATTAATGAATTTCTTTCTCAGATGTATTCTATTTGGGACCAGCTTGCTCTCTCAAAACCTACCTGGCCTCACATTGATGATGTTGCTTTATTTAAAACATATCGTAATCAGTAGCGATTGGTTCAATTTCTCATGGCTCTCACTACCCATTTTGAGCCCGTGCAGGCATCTCTCCTTCATCGCACTTCACTGCCCACTTTTGAGCAGGCTATTTTAGAGCTTTTATTTGAGGAGACTCGTCTCGGTACTCTCCAAACTCATCATGTAGACTTTGTTCTTGCCATTCCCCAATCACGGACTTCATTCATACCAACCCAACGATCCACTGCCTGCATTTATTGTCAGAATCGGAGCCTTCCTTCTACTCATCTTCTGGTTCACTGCCCAGTCAGACCCTATCGGCACTGCAACAAAATTGGTCTTGGTCATCTGCAGTAAGATTGTTTTCACAATCCCTCCCGGTCATCTTCTACTGGCCCTTCCTCTCGCAATGGCTCTTCTAGGGGTAGTTCACATCGTCCCGGGATTCAATCTAGACCTTTGCTTGCTCATTGCACTGTTGTTGCTATCTCTGAGGATTTCTCTAAGTCTCTCGATCCGTCTGCCCTGTCTTTTCCCAAACTAATGTTGAGGCCTTGTTCAAACAATTTCTTTCTATCTCTGGTGCACCTCTCCCTATTGCTTTGTCTATGACTTCAGGAACATCTTCTTGGTATTTTGACTACACATGCTGTAATCATATACCTTCCAGTTCTACTATATTTTCTTCCTTCTCTTCCTGTGCTCATATGCCGTTTATTCATACTGCCGATGGGTCTCTCATGTCCGTGAGTCATGTTGGTTCTATTTTCACCTCTCATTTGTCTTTACTGCATGTTTAGCATATTTCTACTCTTACCTTAAACCTTATCTCCATTAGTCTATTATGTGAGCTTGGTCTGTTACATTTTCTACTAATAGTTGTTTGGGGCAGGACCTTCAAACGGGATAGACTCTTGGGATCGGTCGTAAGCATGGACGTCTCTATGAGCTCATTCACCTTCATGTTTTGGACTCCACACCGTTAGCTGCTTCTGCACCTAGTTCTTCTTTTTCTCCTTTTCATCTTTGGCATTGTCGTTTAGGGCACATTTCTGTTAGTAGGTTAAAGTCCTTGGTTTCTAGTGGTCAGTTGGGTCATGTATTTCCAAATAATTTTGATTGTTTGCCTTGTCAACTTGTAAAACAACCTACTTTATCATTTAATAGAAAAACTTTTGTTTCTCATGCACCTTTTGATCTCATACATTTTGATATATGCGGACCATCACCTATTACTACCATGAGGGACTCTTGTTATTTTGTTATTTTTGTTAATGATTTTTCCCTGTTTACTTTGTTATTTCTCATAAAAAAATCGGTCTGACCTTAAACAACTTTATTATACTTTTGCAAAAATGGTCCAACCCCAATTTTCAAAAACCATTAAAAAATTTAGCTCTGACAATGCTATGGAGTATCGGGACACAGATTTTCTCTATTTTCTTTAGAGTCATGGTACTTAGCCTCATTATTCCTGTGCCAGCACGTCTTAACAAAATGGACGTGTTGAAAGGAAACATAGGCATATTCTCAACACTACTCGAACTCTCCTTCTCTCTTCTTCCTATCTTGAGAACTTTTCAGGGGAAGCTGCCCTTACTGCTGTGTATACTATTAACTGTGTTCCCACCCCTGTCATCAATAATCAAACTCCCTTTGAACATCTACATGGGACACGCCCTCCATATGTTGGGACCCTCTCTCTAAACGTCTTCGTGTATCCTATCATATGATTTTTGGAAGCATAAAATGTTTTCCTCCATATCCTCATTTCACTTACCCTCCCTTTCTATTTCCATCATGTTTACTAATGAATTTGATGCAGGTTCCTCATTTGTAGAGACGCCTTTGCTGACACCTGATCCCATCCAAACTGCTCTCCCTGATGGTCCACCTCTCATTACACCTTCTAGCTCGTCTCCTACCTTCCCACTAGCTCTTCCCACAGGTCGTCCTTATCGGGTAACTCAACCACCTGTTTATCTTTGTGATTATATTGTTGGGTTTACTGTCTTTTCTACTTATAAACCTACCTTCTATCGTAAGACCTGTACTAATCCTCTTTGGCAGCAAGGTATGACTGATGAACTCCAATCTTTAACAAAAACTCATACTTGGGATGTGGTTGATCTTCCTCCTAGAAAGACTGCGATTGGTTGCAAATGGGTATACAAAATCAAGACCCATTCTGATGGCTCTATTGAACGTTATCGTCTTGTTACAAAGGGCTTCACCTAGGAATATGACATTGATTATGAGGAGACCTTCGCTCTTGTTGCTCGGCTTATCTCTGTTCGTAGCTTGATTGCTATTGCTGCTGCTCGTCATTGGGAGTTTTTTCAGATGGATGTCACAAATGCATTCCTTAATGGTGATCTTCTTGAGGAGGTCTACATACAACCTCCCATTGGCTCGACTTATCCGGCTCATAAGGTTTGCTAACTATAGCATGCTCTTTATGGTCTCAAGCAAGCCCCACAAGCTTGGTTTGCTAAGTTCAGCTCTACCATTCATCACTTCGGCTTTACCTCCAACTCATATGATTCTACTTTATTTGTTCGGACCACTACTCATGGCACCACTCTTTTTCTTCTTTATATGGATGATATGATCATTATCGGTGATGATATAGCTGGTATTCTTAGCCTCAAACAATTTCTCAATCGTCAGTTTGAGGTGAAAGACCTTGGGACTTCAATTATTTCTTAGGGCTTAAAATCTCTCATGATTCCACTGGTTATTATTTGTCACAAGCCAAATATGCATCCAATCTTTTGGCATGTGCTGATCTTACCGACTGCAAGACTATCTCTACTCCCGTTGATCCTCAAACTCGTCTCATTCCTCTAGATAGGGATCTTCTCTCTGATACTACTGTTTATCGCCAATTGGTAGGTAGTCTTGTCTATCTCACTATAACTCATCCTGACATTACCTATGCTGTCCATCTTGTCAGTTAGTACATGTCGGCTCCCCGCACCCCATATTATACTGCTTTATTTCGCATACTTCGTTACCTCAAAGGCACTATGTTCCATAGACTCCACTACTCTGTTCACTCTACTCTCGAGCTTCGTGCCTTTTCTGATGTTGATTGGCCGGGGGATTCTACTGATCAACGCTCCACCATTGGTTTCTGTTTCTTCTTAGAGGATTCTCTTCTTACTTAGCGCAGCAAAAAACAGTCCTTCATTGCTCGCTCTAGTACTGAGCTAAATACCACGCTCTTGCTGACACTACTCAGGAACTTTTATGGCTTCGCTGGCTCCTTACTAATATGGGTGTTCTTCCCTTGGTGCTACCTCTCTCTATTGTGAACAATCTGAATACAATCAAAGTGCCATTCAGATTGCTCACAATAATGTCTTCCATGATCGCACCAAACATATTGAGATTGATTGTCATTTCATTCGACAACATGTTACACGTGACATTGTTCATCTTCTCCCTATTTCTTCTGCTGATCAACCTGCTGATATTTTCACCAAGGATGAGACCAAGGCTCATCCTCCTTGTTGTTTTAGTGATCTAGTTTCCAAACTCAAGTCGGTTGATACTTACACACCTTGAGTTTGAAGGGGGCTGTTAAAATTAATGTATATTAACTTTGTACTTATCTATTTGTATTAGATATATCTCATCTTATCTCGTTATATCTCTATCTTCTTGTATCTCTATCTCTATCTCCTTGTATCTTTATCTCTACCTCTTTCTATACTTACCTAGATTTCTCTTCAGTCTATAAATACAGGCTTCTCCAATGGTATATGATTCAATTCAACATATATAAAATACCAAGCTTTTTCTCACTTTTCTCTCAACTATTGTAACACAGAGAATGTTTAACATGCTTAATTATGGTTTGGCTGACATGATTTATATTTATTTGTGCTTTGCATTATTGTGGTTTATACTTATTTGGTTAATTTGATTTATGTTTATCTATGGGTTTCTCTCTCCACTAAGATCTTCTTGTTGATAATGATGATGATTATGAAACAATAATTTTTTGATTTTGTTTTTGTGTTGAACAAATAAGGATAAGAGAAAGAGAGAGAGAGAGATACAATGGAAGATTACTTAGCTTGTACAAATAAAAATATTGAATACATAAAAAATTGGATAGATAACATTTGGATAGATAGAAAATTTGCACAAATAAAATTTGTACAAATTGAAAGTTTACATACATAGAAAAAAAAATTGAATAGATAGATAAAAAAATTGAACAAATAGTCAACGAAAAGTCAAACAGATAAAAAAAGTCAAGGGGTAAAATTGGAAACAAAATGTCCTCCAAGACTTCTCACCAAATTATTTTACAAAGTGTGAACTTTTCACCAATAAAAAAAAAATCACTGAATCTAATGCCTTAAATAATTGTTAGAGTGAATTTTTCACTAATTTGCTCTAAATTTTATGCAATTTTATTCTCATGAAAATATAATTATTAGTTTCATAGTCGTTGTGCAACTCATTTTATTTAGTTGTAATTTTATAGTCTTACTAAAAATGCATGGGCAAAAAACAAAACAAAACAAAACAAAAAAGAAGAGAGAGAGAGAGAGAGAGATCCATTTTTTAGTATACTAGGCCTGGCTTTAGAAAGCCCATTGGACTGAGAATATGGGAAGACCCATGGGCCTCACACTTTTACGCAGGCTTAACCCATATAGTTGAGAGTTTGAAACACATTTTGATTTACAATAATGACTTGTACCCTCTTTTTTTCCCACCCTCTTGACCCTTCTACACCTGATTGGCCACTTTTTTTTTTTTTTTTTTTTCCCTTCTCCTCCAATCACCACCTGCCACGTGTGTGCGGGGTGGTGGGGGTGGTGATTGGAGGGGTCTCAATCATCACCATTTATTTAATGTGTTTGGGCCTCCCAAATTGGGCTTCTTTTTTTGGGAAACAATAAAATAAAATATAGACCAAGATTTTAACAAAATCACTAGCCAAAATATTTTTTTTTTACAATTTTAAACGAGGGCTATAAAGGAATATAGAACTCTACACCTACATGATTCACAACTGTAAAGTTTAAAAGAAAAAAAAAAATTAGCAATTCCTTTTCTTATTAGTTTATGTTCTCTCTATAATTTATTTATTTATTTGGAAAAATTACAAATTTCTTTTTTTCAGGATTTGACATTTGTAACAAAATAAATCATAAGTTTTTAATTTTATCAATTTAAATTCTAAAATTTTGATTTGTATCAATCTAAACCATCTATATATTTTCTTAACTAAACCGACACAAAAAAAATCATATTTTAGTCATTAATTTAACGAAAAATGATATTTCAAACATTTTGTGTACACTTACATTAAGTTTAATAATTAAAATAATTTTTTTCCGTCAGTTTTAAATAACAAAAGCAGATTGATGGTTTAGATTGAAAAAAAATTAAAAGATTATGAATTAAATTGATAAAATTAAATATTTAGAGTTTATATTGTTATAAGGGTAAAATTATGAGTTTTTTTTTTTTACAAAAAAATAATTTTCTCTATTTATTTTTTGACAAATTTATTATCTAAACATAACTTAAAAGTGTAGTCTCAATAATTTTTTTCACCTCTTTTTTCTTCTTCTTCTTCTTCTTCTTCTTCTTCTTCATTGAGTGTGCGTCCTTCTGTACTAGGCATGTAATTGATTCACTATATCATAACTAGTTTTTTTTTTTTTGACATTTTACGAAAATATACAGAAAAATAAAAAATAATAATTGACTTTTTAGTAATTATCTTTTGTACTTTTTAATTATTTTTTAGTATGTTCTCAAACTTGCCTAAATAAGTTAAAAAGGGGGGGCACTACAAGAAAAGTGGGTATATGAGACGGGACTATTTGCGACGGCAAAAAATGTCGTCTCAAAAAAGCAGAGTATTTGCGACGGCACTATTTGCCGTCTCAAAAAAGCATAGCATTTGCGACGGCACAATTTGCCGTCTCAAAAAATGAGAGCATTTGCGACGGTATTTTCTGCCGTCGCAAATACTCTGTTTTTTTGAGATGGCAAATTGTGCCGTCGCAAATGCTCTGCTTTTTTGAGACGGCAAATGGTGCCGTCGCAAATACTCTGCTTTTTTGAGATGGCATTTTCTGCCATCGCAAAAAGTGACTTTCGTGTTTTTTTTTTCAAATTTTTAGTGAATATTTTTAAAATTTTAAATATTTTTTTTAGATGCACCTTACTTAGATGTATCTTAAAAAAAATTATGAAAAAATATTTTTAAAAATTAATAAATACATAAAAATACAAAAAAAAATGTATTGTATTTTTGGTATTTAGTGAATTTTTTTTAAAAAAAAATTACAATTTTTTTTAATTTTTAGGTGTATTTATATTAGGTGTGTCTAAAAATTAAAAAAAAATACTTAAAATATTAAAAAAATTCAGTAAAAACAATATAACACGGAAAACAAGAAAGTATAATTTTCTCAAAAGAGTTTTTGGAAAACTCTAACCTAGCATAGTGATTGTGGTTTTGAGACAGCTTCATATATATACAGTCACAAAATGGTTTGAATAAATTCTAGTACTTTTTTCTTTCACAAAATTTTTTTTAAAAAAACAATGTCTTCTTACTCTTTTGATGTAACATTTCTCTTTTCATTCATTTTTTCATCTTCATGTCTCTCTGCCTCTATCTCTCTCTCTTCTCTTTATCTCTTTCACTCATCCCTCTTCTCTCTCTGTCTGTCTGTTTCTCTCTCTCATTTTCTCTCCGTGTCTCTCGCCTATCTCTCTTCTCTCTATCTCCCTCATCTGTTTTCTCTCTCTGTCTCTCTCGCTCATCTCTCTTCTCTCTATCTCTCTCATTTCTTTTCTCTCTCTCTCTCTTATCTTTCTATCTCTCTCGCCCATTTCTCTTATCTCTTTGTCTCTCTCTTGCTCATCTCTTTTCGCTCTATTTCTTTCTCTTTTTGTCTATCTTTCGTTCATCTCTTGTTTCTCTCTCTTTTTCTATCTTTCCCTCTATCTCTCTCTCTCTCTCTCTTTTTCTCTCTCTATCTCTTTTTCTGTCTATCTCTCTCTCACTCATCACTCTTTCTCTCTCTTACTCATTACTCTTCTCTCTCTGTCTGTCTGTCTATCTGTCTTTCTCTCTGTGTATCTCCCATTCATCTATCTCTTCTCTCATCTCTTTTCTCATTTATTTTCTCTCTCTATCTCTTTTGCTCATCTCTCTTCTCTTTATCTCTCTCGCTCATCTCTCTTCTCTCTATCTCTCTCATCTCTCATCTTTTTCTATCTCTCTCGCTCATCTCTCTTTTCTCTATCTCTCTCTATCTCTCTCGTCCATCTCTCTTCTCTCTATGTCTATTTTCTGTCTCTCACTCTCTATCTATCTCTCTCTCTCTCTCCTACTGTGTTTGCGTTGCTCACTTTCTCACTCTCGTCTTCTCTATTTACTGAGCTCCCTTTCGATTTATCGATCCACTACAAGAAAATGCACTTTTAGCGACCACTTTGTCTCTCACTCGCTCATCACTCTATCTCTCTCCTTTCTCTCTTCTATCTGTCTCTCACTCATTTCTTTCTCTCACCACCCATCTCTTCTACCACCTTTACCACTATTGCAAACACCATTCCACCACTACTTCCACTGTCGCCACATCACCATTACTACTACCATCGCCACCACTCCACTACTACCACTACTACTACTGCCACTACTACTACCATTCCCTCTTCTTCACCCCTGCCACTCCATTTACACTACCACTACCACAACTTCACCACTAATCTCTTTCGCTATCACCATCACCACCACCACTATTGCCGCTCAATTTCCTCTACCATAAAAAATTAGATCGTGATTTTTAGTAACCCAAAACAATAGGCCACAGAAAAATATTTTTCATTAACTACAGAAAATTAATTTTTGTTTTAGTGAAAAATATTTTTCATTAAAATATTACCCCTACTTCTACCAAATAAAAAATAATAATATTTTTTTCATTAAAATAAAAATGAAACAAATAAATTTTCAATCTTAGTAACTAAAAAAAAAAAAAAATTAAAAAAAATTCATTAACTACAAAAATATATATATTTTAACAAAAAATAAAATTTTTTGACGACAATAACCCCGTCACAAAAAAAAAAAAAATTTAACGATATTATTTTATTATTTAAATTTCATTTGTGACTAAAAAATAATATTTTCTTATTTTTTATTACCTTTTATTACCGCCCCTTTTTTTTCCATTCCCGCCCCCCCCAAACCCAACCCAACCTAACCCAACCCAACCCAAATCTCCAATCTCAAACCCCAAACCCAAAAATCCCTACCCCGCCCCCCCAAATCCCTAATCTCAAACCCACACCCCCCCCCCAAATCTCCAATCTCAAACCCCAAACCCAAAAATCCCTACCCCGCCCCCCCAAATCCCTAATCTCAAACCCACAAATTCCCAATCTCAAACCCAAAAATCACTACCCCCCCTCCCCCCCCCCAAAATCCCCAATGTCAAACCCACAAACCCACAAATCCCCAATCTCAATCCCTACCCCACGGCGAGCGGCGGAGGAGTAGCGTCGGAGCAACGAAGGAGGAGCAGTGTCGTCGGAGGAGCAGCATCGGAGCAGCAGCAGCGTCGGCCTCCTCTTCCTCAAGCCTCATTGTCTGAATTCAGCAGCGCCCGATAGTTTCTTCCTTTAATTTATCTGTTCGACCTGATTATAGTATGCTCTAGATAATATTTTGGTTGATTGATTTCATGTTTTAGAGAGGATCTATTCAATGAAGTTTGATTCTAATTTTTTTTCTTTATTGAATATTTATTGGAGTGATCAGCAGAGCAAATAATGTTTGCGTCTGTCTTCTTTTCGGCACAGGTGGTGAAAGGCCTTGGAGAAACTCTGGTCGGAGCTTATCCAGGTCGTGCTTTGAGTTTTATGTGCAAGAAGAATGATCTGAACTCTTCTCAGGTATGTAACCCTGCTTCTTTTGATCTCTCCTTAGTGAAGATTATGTTTGTATGAACATGAATGGTGATGGATGTCAGACTGGGTTTGTATGAACATGAATGGATGTCAGACTGGGTTTGAAGATTATGTTTGTATGAACATGAATGGTCCGAAAAAAAATCAATTCTAGATCAAGGTTTTTATTCATAAATTAATAATTGACTAATAAAATAGTTTGATTTTGAAGTACAAATTAGAAAGTAAGCAAAAATAGTCACTCTATGGCCTATCCTGATTAAATTATTTTATATAAAGATATATATATATATATATATATATTTTAAATTATAGAAACATTTGAACAAAATTATTTACAATTAAAAAATTAAAATAGTGGCCTATAATTTGAACCATAAGATTGGCTTTATAGTTGGCTGGATTAAGAAGAGTTTACCCAAATATTAGATTGGTCTAACTTGATCTTAACTGCATCCTCACCATAAGGTAACACAAATAATTCTACACGTATATATACTATATAAATTATTGAAGATTGAAATAAGATGCATCATATGGTTGAAAAATCAAATTATTTTTTACAACTCGTATTTATTCATTCAAATTTTCTAAAATTTTCGCATTGAACTATTAAAATTATTTTTATAAAAAATTATCTCAAACTAATTTTTTAATTTATATGCATTTATATTATTTAAGAAAAAAAATTACATTAGCAATGTATAAAAAATTTAGAGGGCCAATTACATTTTTCTAATCATCTTTCTTGGTAAAATCGTTAAAAGTTGTCATAAGCATTGCATTTTGATATTTAAGTTGTTTAGTAGAATATTTTCATTTTAAGTTACGTCTTGCAAAATGAAGCTTTTGAAGATTAATATTTAGCCTTAATATGTCAATTTAATTTTTCCTTATAATAGATGACAGAATATTGTATTAAGTTAACAATTTCAAAACAAGTTGAGTTGGCTAAGCTGAAACTATGAAAATTTGGTGTTAATTGGTCAGACTTTAAATTCATAACTTAACATTTTCTCTATAGTTTACTCATTTTTGTAATGAATATTTTCATAGAATAAGCTAAAAAATGGACTCAATTGGTTCATTTTAAGTATGAGAAATTTGTCATAAAATTTCATTTCACGATTCTTAATTATTATATGCAATTTACACATATGTATAATAAATTTTATTTTTGTTTTTGTATAATGACTATAAATTTATTTCCCTCTAAGTTTTTAAATAAATTTATGGAAAAATCACATATCAGTGAATTTTTGAAAAATTAATTACCAAATCTTGAAAAACTTTATAATTATAATTTTTGTAAAATTTATCATTAATTTAAAAATATTTTTTCAAGCATCCACTTAAATGAAATTTTTCCTAAATTTATTATGATTTAATGTAAGTCATTTTTCAAGCATCCATTTATGAATTCAATGTAGTCCAAAATAGTGTAATAAACTTCAATTTCTAAATGGAGCTCTAGTGAGGTGAAAAAAAGAGAGTAGAGAGAAATAAAGAGAGGAGTGTGAGCCCCACCTTCACATGAGTACTCTCCACATCATTAGAGTTGTATTAGAGCTCTCAAATATTATTGATAAAAAAAATAAGACTAAAATATTATATCAGAGTAGAACCCACTTTCCATTAGAGCTATTAGAACTCCAATATTAGAGCTCTAAAGCATTTATATCGTCTCCCTCTCATCTTTCCTAACAACCATAGATCATAAATTATTGCACAAAAAATACAAAAAATAAAAAAAAATTTAATTTTTAGTGGACATCCTGTTTTTTTTATTTTTTCGTAAATTTTTTTTCGTTACATCTGATTAACTACCATATATAGAGTTAATTGTAATCACATATTAGTATTCTTCTCACAATTCTTTATGATGGTGTAGACGCGCCCGCGGTGGGGCCTCGTGCTACAGTTCGGACTCTCGATTTGTGTCACGGTTCTTAATCTGAACCAAAGAGTCCAAATCTGGCAAATCGTTTTGAGAAACAGATTTTTGAAAAAGTAGTGCCAAACATGGACTGCTTTGCCAGATACAGAGTCGCCACCTAAATATTTTTTTATGGGAGAATTTAGGAAACCCTGACTCGGTGCCGAAGGCCACATGTCCGTCATCACCGGAGTTGTCTCGGCTCGGGAGCTTGGGTACGATCGGGGAAGGTCAGCTATGAGCACCCCCTTTCGCCCGGTCCGAAGACCGGCCTCTACTAACCGTGATATCCGTATTTGAAAACTTTATGTGTTCTTATTCCGATTATTAGCCTAGAATTACTACGTTATGCGCGCAGCAAACAAGTATAGACCAAGTCGCCTAAATTGGAACAAAACATTTCATGTTTGTTTTGAAAATGGTTTGCTACTCGCAAGTAGGCTAAAATGCAGGTTTTGCCACCCTCAAGAGGGCTTTTAGAAAAGATGGTTTTGCCACTATCTAGTGGGCTTTAAAATTCACAGCTTAATGCATTATCCCAATTGAAGCAATTTGACCTCCACCCACAGGCATTCAAGCAATTTATCTCATGTAAACACTTAGCCGCATGGCAAGCATACTTATTATGGCAACATTCACACACATGTTGGATGCTAAAGCATAACCACTTACATTGTACTCCGTGCCAAAACAATAAACTAGTTAGCAAATGTGCATGTCCTAGTTCATGTTATTTTGCCTAATGCAACACATACAAGATGAAATTTTAGTTAGGCTCGGTTAACCTAAATATGGCACACGATATGCAACCAACTGATTCATGTATTCAATTTTGAAATTTGAAAATACGAATGCGGTTAGTATGATGTACCGAGCCCGGTGCATGTCAACAAATGCATGAATGCACGCATGCATATCATATGGTATGCTAATTTCAAAAATGCCCTAGTCTACCATCAGAAGCAGGTAAATAAAAGGGAAGAAAGAAATGAGGATTGGAAGACATACACACACTCACCCACACTTATTACATGTTTACCCTCACTCAGAGGGTCCGAATGAATATTACAGTCCCAAATAATAAACAAATAAAATTATTACAAAAATTCCTAATTTAATTTAAAAGAAAAGGTGGCGAAGAAAAGAAAATGGGTGGCCGCAGCCTCTGCCTCGGGATGCGCGAATGATGCATGCTCGAATCCGTCTCGTCCGGAAAAACCGTACTGTACTCCTGTCGCCTCTGTTTGTACTGCCTTGTCTTTCTGAAAATTACCAAAGTACTGGAGCAAGTTCCTTGCATCCTGCAGAGCACCGCCGGGACAGAATTACCACCGGCACTTCACAACTCCCATCGGCATTGTATTGGATCTATCGGCACTCCAGATAGTGCCGGTCGGCACTAAATTCTGCCGGTCGGCAGAAACTTCCTGCAGAAGACAATTTGACAGCAAACAGAGAACAGATAGTGCATGGTATGGAGTTTTTGGAAACATGTAAGCATGGTCATACTTCTTATCATATTTTGAACTCAAAGAAGCATGACCTTCGATCTTTGAGCCATCAATGGTGCATGATGGCTCAAGGGATCAAATTTGCCACTTAATGTAAGGATGTATGCAACAAACAAAATGAAAACCGAGGCCTTATCAAGTTGGAGTCAAAGGTCCCGATGACCGGGAATCGAGACACATTACATCACTTGAAGTATGAATGGTCCTTGATTCCTACACTTGGTTTGACACCCCAAACCAAGTAAATGCAATGCATGTTATGCTCATAAGGCTCAAATGCACTATGCCACCAAGATACAAAGCACAACAAGCATTATGCAACCGACATGACAAAATGTATGATGCCAAGCATACAAGGTACAAACATGATGCAAACATGGACCAACTTGACCATGGGATTGATATGCTACAAGGCTTAATGGAATAACCATGCAACAAACATGAAGCAAGCATGCAAGAAGGCCTAAAAGTGATAAAGGCACAGACCTTTATTCTCCTCTAAACAGCACCAAAAATGCTCAAAATGATAGACAATCAACTCATGTGAACAAGCAAACTTATGGTCCCAAAGTTAAGGCACAAAAGGGGACAACCTTCCCCCCACCAACATGACTTCTCATGGCATGATCAAAGCAAGTAAAAAAAGAATTTTTGCATACAAAATAGGACCCCAAAAACTCCTAATATGGCAGCTAAAGTATCTCCCATGAAGCATATGCACTAAGGCTCATTCCTAGGCATAAGAGGACACACCCTCAAGGCATGAAAGAGGCCATGCATGCACACATACAAGCATGATTCTTGGACTAAAATGTGGTCCTTAGATGATGTTAAATCATGAGGGTAATCACAAACATACATACTAGAGGCCAACATGCTCAAAGCCTTTAAGCCAAAATACAAAGCAACCTTAACACACATGTCAAACATGACTAAATGGATAACCAACAGACCTTAAGCATGGAAAAACAACACTAGAAACTTCATGGAACTAAGCCAACTTACACAAGGATCATGGCCTAATCATGGTATGCACTTCTAAGCAAAGTAGAGCAATACAAAGCAAGTATTACAAGCATGCAAGGAGGCATAAATCCGGCCAAAAACAGAGGTTGCATATGACCTAAAATGCCTAAAAAAATTCTGAAATGAGGCCAAGGATCATCAAGCACACATGCTACCCTTTTGAGCTCAATAAACAAGGAAACAAACCATGAAGGGAGAGGGGTGTCCCTCCCCTATGCAAGACTTCAAACCATCCTTTTTTGACACTAAAATACACTGATTTTCAGTGGCCAAAAGACCAAAACACTGAAGTGAACAAAACCTTATGAAAGGAGCAACAAAATGGATCAAACAAGGCCTATAAGGGTGAGTTTGCACTCAAACCACAAAGTGACCTTAATGAAAGTGCTAGAGCAGGAAAATATGAGCCTTTTTCATGTTATACATAAGAGCTAAAACAGCAAGCAAGATAGGTAGAAAACTATTGCAAGTTTGGGGAATAAAAAGCAAGATGCTCACCCTTGAAGAACCCTTAAAGAACAAATGGTCTAGCCCTCCTCTTTTGATCAAAACCAGTCCAAAAACTCAAGAAACAACCCCCCAAGTCCCTCAATCTCGGAATAAGGTGTAATGGTGTGTGTAATGGTGCAAAAGTAAGGTAAAAACCACCTTTTGAGCTAAGAAACACACACAAGAAGGGAGAGAGAGAGAGATATAGAGATAATATGTATCTATATCTCTAAAGGCTGGTTTTTGCTTCTAACTTTCTAACCTAGAACCAAGAGGAAAGCCCCTTTCTTATAGAACTCCCTCTTGCAAAGCTTATACAACAAGCTTGGCTAGAGGGAAATCCCTCCATACACGTGTATGGAGGGGGGAAGAGTTGGTGCCAGCTATCACAGCTGGCACAAAATATCTCCATAAAGTGGATGAACAGTGGTCGGCTGCCCAAAAATGCTATTTCGGCAAAAAACAGTGCCGACCGGCAACATATTATGCCGACCGGCAATAAAGTGTGCCGACCGGCAAACAAAAGTGCCGATGGAAGAGAAAGACCATCCGGTGGCCTCCAGCCACTGCCGGTGGTGTGTGGGGATGCCTCATAAGGCATTCCCTGCCCTTTCAAGGCAAAACACAAGTGTTCGGTGCAAAACCAGACACTAAACGGTCAAGTTCGGGGATCCTGAAGCAAGGCGCACGAACCGAGACTTCCGGAAACTCCAAACGAACACGATCATGGATAATCACCGTGTGTTCAAACAGTGACGTCCGAGTCTTGAGGACGGTCAAAAATGGGGTGTCTACAGATGGACCCTCTGCATGTGAGTTCCTACAAAATAAATTTGTGTATTCTACAATCCAAGACAGGTAGGAACCCTTTAAGTCCACCCTTCCCACTCCCATCAGACATGAAAAAATTCCCCACGCATATTACAATAAGAGTTTATTACACTATTTTGGACTACATTGAATTCCATTATTATTATTATTATTATTTTTTGTGAGCAGGGAAAGCTTTGGTTTCTTCAATTGAGAGATATGCAGTTGTTCCTGATGACAACGTAAGTGTTCTTTCCACAGTCTTCATTGTCTTCATTACTGGTGTTTAAATAGTTGGTTTCTCCAAAAGATTATAATTTGCAACTGTTATCTATTTATTTGTAGGTCAAAAGGATAAATTTTGCCGAGGGGAAGATCTGATTCTAGAAATAAGGAATTTGCAGCTTGATTTTTGAAATAGGCCCAAAATTGAGATCTTGTTGGAAATTTTTTAATTTTTGTAAGAGCATTTAAATATCCAATGTGTTGATTGGTGAATTTTAGATTTTATTTTATTATTTTAATTTTTTTTAGGATTTGGGTGAATTTTATAATTTAAATATGCTTTTATGAACATGTACAGTTTAATTGTTCTTTGTAAAATATTGAATTTGATGGTTTGATCAATTTTTATTTTTATTTTCTGTTATGATGTTTTTGTGAATGAAATGTAAATAATCAGCTCTTAGAGAGAGAGGCGGCACCACCGTCGGAAAAAATAGAAAATTTTAATATTTTTATTAATTTTGTTACAGGTTTTACTTTTTGTGACGACATTATACTGTCGCAAAAAATAGAAATTTTATTATTTAAAAGAGAAATTTTATTATTTTTTAATATTTTTTGCGACGGCATTACACTGTCGCAAAAAATAGAAAATTTCATATTTTTATACTTTTTGCGACGACACCACACCGTCGCAAAAAACAGTGTTTTTTTTTTTTAAAAAAAGACTATTGGCGATGGTGTTTTTTGCCGTCTCAAATAACATTTTTAGCGACGGTAAAATAGGGCCGTCGCAAAAAAGTCAAGAAATTTCAAACGTTATTAGCGACTGTATGGTACCGTCGCAAAAAGACAAAAAATGTCGTCGTAAAACATTAGCGACGGCACTTACCGTCGCAAAAACTCTTTTGCAACCCCTGCAGTTGCGACCCCCCTCTTGCCGTCGCAAAAATTCATTTTGCCGTCGCAAAAAAGTATTAGCGACGGCATGAGGAGTATTAGCGACGGTATTTTACCGTCGCAAAAAGTCAATTTTTTTGTAGTTGGGGGGGAGAAAAAAAAATTGTGATTAGTTAAAAAATCCAAAAAATAACTAAAATTTTTTCATTAAAAAAAATAATTTTTTTAATATCTTTTCAAATACATTAATTTTTTAACTTTAATTTTTTTTTTTTTAAAAAAAGCTTGTTTAGATATTAAAAAAAAAGCAATTTATTGACTTATGGCTCACATCTTTCATAAAAAGTAGAGAGGTAGGGACTACAAATTTTACCTACTTTTTAATTACTACTTACACACTGAAAGTGATTTGCATATCTGATGACAAAAAAAGTTTAAGACTTAACGAGTTTACTCCTCTTTTAATCTCAAGTTCAAAATCTCTTAGGTACTATTAATCCTTACATTAGTCTCAGTTTGTAGATGGTGGGATTAGTTACTCAAGAATTAGTCAAGGTGCGTGCTAACTGATCCAGATATCTTGAGTTATCAAAAAAAAAAAAAAAAAGTTTGAGAGACAGAAAAATACAATTTCAAAATTTTTATTATGAAATTCCTCATAAATATTTCGAAGAGAGAAAAATAAATGGTGAGGCAAAAATATGAATTACATATAAACTATTTTTTTTTCATTTCTTTCTCTTTCTAAATTTGTATTTAAATTTATAATCCAAACACAATGTAAAGAGAATAAAATAGTGCAATTAGGGTTTGTGACCCCACTACAAGTTACATTTTAATGACATGAATTATTAATTTTTTTAGTATTTTTATGTAAATCATCTATCTAAAAAAAATCTAATTAATTTAATAATTATAATCATATAATTTCATCATTTTTAATTTTAAAAAAAATGGAGGATAAATATGTTTTAAAAATAGGCAATTCATTTTAAAAAATAAATATAATAAAATTATGTGATTGCGATTATTAGATCAGTCTTTCTTCACTTCTTCATTTTTTTTCTTCTTCCATGAATGACATTTGAAAGAGAGCCCATGATAGGGCCCTAAAACCCGGATTATATCGGTCCAATCCAAGAGTTTGGAGGCAAGTTATTCTGTTTTTTTAAAGTTGAATTGAGTTTCTCTCCAATTTGAGAGTCAAATTGAAGGTCGAGTTCATTATGTCAATAATTTTTTTATATATAAATTTATAGTTTAAATTTCATCTACTTACACTAAATAAAAAAATCTAACACTACAAGAAAACCTGTTATATAACACGGAGGCTTTTGCGACGGGGCAACTACCGTCGCAAAAAATGATTTTTTGCGACGTATTGTAGTTGCCGTCGCCAAAAAAGTATTTTTGCGACGGCGTTTATCTACCGTCGAGGAAAATGGGCTTTTGCGACGGGATTTACCTCCGTCGCTAATGATTGTAAAAAGAAAAATACAGGAGCATTTGCGACGCACGTATACCATCGCAAAAAATATTATTTAGCGACAGTAAGAAGTTACGGTCGCAAATGGTGAACCATTTGTGACGGCAGAATACCGTCGCAAAAAAATATTTGTAAAGCGACATCGTTTTAATATGTTAATCATGTATCATTTGCGACGATAATATATATGCCGTCGCAAAAAAAAAAATTTCACATCCTGCTTATTCCTCCCATTCGCGGTCATATTCTAAAATCCCCAAAATCCTCAAAAATCAAAATCCCTAAACTCAACAAAACCAAAATCCCCAAAATCCCAATCCCAGAATCCCCAAAATCGTGAAATGAAAATCATTCAGTGCCGGAGTGAAAGAGGGTGAACGACGGCCTTCGCCGGAGTGACGAGGCAGCGACTGTGAACGACAAGTGACGAACAACTGCGAACGACGAGGGACGAGGCAAGATTGTGAACGACTGTGAACGTTTTAAGGGTGAGTTCCACCACCTTCAATCCTTTCCATTCTTCAATTTGATTCCCACTTTGGGACCCCTCAGCCATTTCATTTTGTTTTAAGAATTTGGAGTCCTCCCATTCTTCAATTTGTCAGATATGATTTTGAGAATCAGAGGATTTGAACATTTATATCATGTAAGGTTTGTGTTATGTTTAATCAGAGTACAACATAAAAAGGGATTCGAAGGAGAAAAATTATTTCTAGTGGTTGAATGGAAGATGAGAAAAATTATTATCTCATAGTAGAGATAGACCTCATATTTGAAGTGAAAGAACTAAACAGACATTGGATAAAATAAGGTAAAAAAACAAAGAAAAGAAACATATAGGAGCCATGAGATATGGAACTTGCAAAATAGCCTAGTCTATTTATTCTTCATTCATCTTTTGGTGGATATGTCACTTGTTTGTGTTCAACTGAGTTCAGTTTATCAAATTTCTTCTATTATTTTTATTTATAGAACTATTAATTAATTGCTTCACAAATTTTTCTTGTGATTTTTGCAGTTATATAAATCCACAACCTGCAATATTAGTGTTTAGGGAGGCCAGTTTTGGGCATGGATAATTACAAGTGGTGAATGCAAGCTATGCACAGTGGACATGGCATCGCAATGACAACGATGAACCAGTTGTAGCCGACTCTATATGGTTAAAAAGCTTTTCATCTAATCCATCTTGTCTGTGATGCATCCATTGCTCTATATCAGCTCTCTGTAGCCTCCACTCCTCTAACCGAGCTGTTGCCGATTGTATATACATCTACCAGTTCAAAAAAGTTCTACTTTTTTAAGGTGAGTCATATGTCAAAATTGAAAAGCATGAGAATTATTTTAGAATTTTTGAGATATCAAAATGGCTTGTAACATATTCAATTGAAATGGTTTGTAGCTTTGGTGCTGAAAATTGGGAAGATATTCATTTGATTGGCATTTTAAATTTTGCAAATCATTTCAAAATCTGAAAAATGATTTCCTCTCTCTCTCTCTCTCTCTCACTTGGCAGTTGGCGTTTCTCTCCATTCTCCAGCATCCAGTTTTGTTTTTTTGTTTATTTAATTTTTTTAATTCATTCATTCACTGCCGTTTTGGTACTACTTTAGGAATACTCCAGGAAAGAGTCCTCTAGAGGATCCGAATAATGCCTACTTAAACTAGCTGTCACTCCCTCCTCGACCGTCCAAGACTCTAGAACCTTGAATTCGCTGTACCAGACCCATCTGGCCTAGGGTTACAATCTTCAATCGAGTCTGACCATTACACCTGCAACATTCAGGTATGAGATCGATCCATCTATCTATCTATCTATCTATCTATACACATGAAATTGGATTCTAATGTGCTCATCTTTTATGAACATACATTTCTATGGACTGATGTTTCTCAATTTTTTAATTGGTTTTCGATGAACTTGTGATTGTATCCGTCGATTATTGGTTCTGTATCTGTGAGATTCTCCTTCGTTTACCACCATGCATGCCCGATTTTTTGATTGCTGTACCGTCATTTACTTGCTTGATAATGTGTTGTGGACAATATTAGGGGTTGCAAGAAAATCGAAGGATGGTGTTAATGCTCGGCGTGATTTACAAGAAATGAATATTAGAAAACCCTTACATTTGCAGTTAAGAGGGTCGAATAAAGCTTATTTACCATCGGCACAATTCACGATGACCAAGGATAAGAAAGATTTGTTCTTGAAAGTATTGAAGCAAGTTAGAGTTCCCGACGGGTATTTATCCAATATATCGCGTCGCGTCACTACAAGAAAAAACACTTTTGGCGACTAAATTTTTAGTCGCCAAAAGTCCTTTTTTAGTCGCCAAATGTAGAATTTTCACTTTCCCCGACTAATGTGGTCGCCAATACCTTTGGCGACTAAAGATTTGTTAGTCGGCAATACATATGTCTTCGGCGACCAAAGAATTAGTCGCCAATAGTCAATTTCATTTTGGGAAAGTATACATTCAGCGACTAAACTTTTAGTCGCCAATACTGAATTTTTTTTTATTATTTATACATTTGCCGACTAAACTTTTCGTCGCCAATTCCCTATCTTTCGGCGACCACAGACTTTAGTCGCCAAAAGTATTTTTCAGAAAAAAAAATAAATTTGCCTCTGCTTTTCCCAAGTTTCGAACCACCAACCTCCCAACCCTCAACCTTTATAAACACTCTATCCCCATTACGCCACTAATACATTCTGTAAATATTAATGCAAAATATATTATTTATATACTATATTGACTGGAATTAATACAAAGTTATATATATATAAATAATTATTTTTATTTAATATATTTTATGTAAAAAATTAATTATTTACTAAAAAAATTAGGATCGCACTTTTGGCGACTAAATCTGAATTTTAGTCGCCAATTCCATATTTTTTGGCTACTAATTTGTATTCTATCGCTAAAAGAATTAAATCCCGCCTAAGGATAGCACTTTTGGCGACTAAACTGAATTTTAGTCGCCAAAACCTCTAGCTTGGGCGACTAAAGTGCAATTTAGTCGGCAATTCTTGACCTTTCAGCGACCAAACAGATTTTAGTCTGTAAAACAGCTATAATCGGCGACTAAGCTGTTTTTTAGTCGCCAAAACCATCACTTTTGGCTACTAAATTATTTTAGTCGCCAAAAATCGTCACTTTTGGCTACTAAACAACCTGTAGTCGCTAAAAACCCTACATTCAGCGACTAAACTGCCTTTTCGTCACTAAAACCATTATATTCGGTGACTAAACTCTTTTAGTCGGCAAAACTGATCAACTTTGGCGACTATTTCCATTTTAGTCGCCAAAAATCGTACTTTCCGCGATGAAAAATGATATTTTAGTCGCCGATTGTGCTTTTTGTTGTAGTGCGTGCGCTTACATGATAGAAGTATTGGGGGCCTTAAGAGCCACGATAGTCATATTCTGATGCAACAACTAATTCCATTGGCCATTCAAAGATCGTTACCGAAGAATGTAATTGAACCTTTGATTGAATTGAACAATTTCTTTAGACAATTGTGTTCCAAAGTGAATCGTGCGACGGATTTGCAATACATTCAAGATCGTATTGCCGTAACACTTTGTCATCTAGAGAAAATATTTCCTCATATTTTTTTTGATATAATGGAGCACTTGCCTATACATCTAGTTGACGAAGCATTATTGGGTGGAGCGATTCAGTTTCGATGGATGTATCCAATTGAGAGGTATCTTCTTACTTTGAAGCAATATGTGCGTAATAGAGCTCATCCTGAAGGTTCAATTGCTAAAGGATATCTTATGGAAGAATGCATGAATTTTTGTGCACAATATCTCAATGATGTGGAAACTAAATCTAATTGACCTGTGAGGAACTATAGTGGTGATGATAATCTGGGTCGTGCTGTTGGTGAAATCATAAGCTTTTATCTTGATAACACTTCTTGGGTACAAACTCATCGGTATGCCTTATTCAATACAGCCGTGGTTCAACCATTCATTAAGTAAGTTATGTCACTCACTCAATATTTTATTATGTTTCATTGAATTTTGAACCAAATTTTGTTTTTTGATAAAATTTCAATCTACACAGCAAACACCTTGAAGAACTTAAGGTCAAAATGCCTCGTGTTGACGATCATCAGCTTCGGCGTGAACATTTTGAAACTTTTCACATTTGGTTCAAGGAACATGTATGTATTTAAATTTACAGATTCTATTTATCTAAGTCGAACTATATTTTAAATCTTACAATTTTTATTATTTAAAATAGGTTCAAACTTTGTGAAGGACTAATGATGTCACATTTTATGAAGAGATTATTGTATTGGCAAATGGTCCTCACAACCTGGCAAGGAGGTTCAACGGGTATATAATGAATGGGTTTCGGTATCGAGTAAAGGCCGTGGATGACCGTCGAGCCACACAAAATTGTGGTGTAGCTTTGAAGGCAGATACCATAAGTTATGCTAGTCGGAAAGACAAGAATCCTCGTGTGGGGTCTGTGTACTATTATGGACAATTAACAGATATTGTTGAGATTCGATATTCCAATGAGAAGAAGCATGTGTTGTTTAAGTGTGATTAGATTGACAACATTCACGGGAAGATACAAGATGCCTTCAATTTCACGTTAGTCAACTTCAATCATTTGTTGTACCGAGATGATCGAATTACCAATGAACCTTTCATCTTGGCATCCCAAGCAGAGCAAGTTTGGTATGTTGCAGACCCGTTACAACCAGATTGGTAAGTGGCGGTGAAGATGTCTCAAAGAGGTTTATTTGATATGAATTCGACTGATCCACAAATCGAGCCATATATGAGCCAACAATTGGAAGAAAATATAATGCTTCGTGATGAAGAAGTTGGTTGGGTGAGGGAAGCTGCAGAAGGGGAAACAGTTAATGTTCAAATAGGTTGATATTTAATCAACATCAGTAATTCAATTAAGGCCAAGGTTGTAGTTAATCATCAGTTTCTTAATTTACTTTGTCTTTGTAATTGTATTAGTTCAATTAATGTCATATTATAGTTGATGACAAACCATTGTCTATGTTTCTTATTAATGTTATATTGCTTACAAATTATTATGGGAAGGAAGAGGAAACCTGATCATCCTCGGTGCATGATGTCTGATGTGGTACATAAGAGGACATCAACGGCACCACCATCAGAGGAGGCATCACATCGACCATCATCAGAAGGGCCATTAGTGCCACCGCATCAACCACCATTAGTGGCACCACAACAGCTATCATTTACTCAGCCAACACGCCTACCATTGGTGCGTCCACCATCAGTGGCACCACCATTAGAGGAGGCATCACAGCGAGCACCATCAGAGGGGCCATTAGTGCCACCTCATCGACCCCCATCAGTGGCACCACATCAGCTATCATCTACTCAGCCTCTAGGCTTACCATCGGTGTATCCACCATCAGTGGCACTGCAGCAGCAATCATCCCGACTAGAGTCATCGGCTTATGAACCATCCGCAGGTATATAAATTTGCTTTGATTTGTATGAAAATTATTTAAATATATATTTATTTGTTCTCATTACATATAACTTGTTTATTTTCATTGTATTTTTCAGATCCTTCGACTTCTTCACAGCCTCATTCAGGTATAAGAAATTGATTTGTATTGACATTATTTAAATTTGCATTGCATATTGTTTATTCTTATTGTATCTCACATGTCATGTTAGTTCTTCATCAACCTCGAGTAGGTGTGGTAGAGGATGTGCCAAGGGCGTTAGCGAGTGGGGTACTGGTACCAAGTTGGACATACAATTTGATGAAAATTACTGTCCAATAGGGGATAACGTGTCTAAGTTAACTACTCAACTTGGCATTATTGTGCAAAATGGTAACATTGTTCCTCTTACTTTTCTTGACTGGAACACTGTGCCTAATGATATTCTTGATGCTATTTGGAAGGATGTGAAGATAAAAGTATATTTTTGTCCAAAAATTTAAATTCCAAAATTGTGTTATTATTATTTAAACCTTTAAATTGTGTTTTATAGGACAATTTGAATATATGTCCAGAGGAGTACAAGCCAATCTGCACGAAAAACTGTAACAGCATATGGAAGGATCACAAGAATAAGATTAAGTCTAAGTATTTCAAGCCTAGAAGTGAAGATCCTAATCTAAAGGATGATGTTCCTTTGCATATTGTGCCAAGCCAGTGGGAAGAACTTGTGGAGTATTGGCGTACTTCCGATGCTGAGGTATACAAATAAGTTATATGTATGATATGTAAACATACAAATCATATTTACATACTTACATTTGTTGAACCTGTTATAGAAAATTGCAACTAGGAACGCTAAAAATCGACGAGCTCACGGCATAGCTCATACCACATGGCGTACTACTTTCGCTCAGATACGGCATGAGGTTTATATTTTATTGTTTTATTTTTGTATATAAATAAACATTGTATATTTGCAAATTATTTGGATTCTAATTTTCATATTTCTAAAAAAATGTAGATGACCAATAAGGGGGAGTCTACTGATAAGATAAATGTTTGGCTTATGACACGTAGAGCAGATGACCCAGAGGTTATCCAGACCTTGGTAGTTTCCAAACACCTTTGATTGTATTTAAAGTTTATTTTTTATTTTTTGTGTCAACCATCTTAATTTGGCATATACTTGTATTTCTTATTCAATACAGGATAAGTTTAATGGCCAACTCTCTATGTTACTTAAGGATTGTCGGACTTTGGAGGCTAGGAATGCCATTTTCCATGAGTTGATAGGTCATGACAATCATGGATATTGTCGCACATACGAGAGAACTGTGCCTCGGAGAGCAGTGTATAAAGATAGTGCAGGGCCATCACAGTCAGCACCCCAGCCATCGACTATTGTTCAGATCACCCAGCCGGTTCGTGCGGAGCTAAGGGATGAGTTGAGAGAGGAGTTGCGAGCAGAGTTCTCTACACATTTACAGCAGCTGAGAGCTGAGATGATGGCTTTTGTGTCACAAGGGGCAAGTGTGGATCCCAACAGACAGGTTCGATATAAATTAAATTATTTGACAGTTAAATTGTCACACAACATTATGTATAAAATTCGAATATGATTAACACATTATGCATTGACTATCATAGGCTCCTGATGCATCGAGTGGCCACCGGGCATTTAGGGAATCTGCAGAAGACGAAAATCCACATACACCACCACCAGAAGATCAGGTATAAAATGTAACTTTACATTCTAAGCTAAAATGTATATTTTCATTCTTTGCATTCTAAGCTAAGAGACTTGTAAGAGAAGATGGGACTCAAATTGGGTTCCCGGATTAGGAGTTAGAGATGGATTTCACTCTAGGCAAACTAGTTCTTTAAAAAACTTGAATTCGAGGTGTTAACGCCCCAAAATCACCAAAAGGAGTCGAATTGGCACGAAACTTGGCACACACGAACGCCTAGGCACGAGAGACTTGTGGGAGAAGACGGGACTCCAATCGGTTTCCCGGTTTGGGAGTTAGAGCCATATTTCGGTCTAGGCAAACTAGTTCCTTAAGAAATTTGAATTCTAGGTGCTGACGCCCCAAAATCACCAAACGGGGTCGGATTGGCATGAAACTTGGCACACACGACCGCCTAGGCACGAGAGACTTGTGGAAGAAGACGGGACTTGAATTGGGTTCTTGGTTTGGGAGTTAGAGCCATATTTCGGTCTAGGCAAACTAGTTCCTTAAGAAACTTAAATTCGAGGTGTTGACGCTCCAAAATCACCAAATGGGCTCGGATTGGCATGAAACTTGGCACACACGACCGCCTAGGCACGAGAGACTTGTGGGAGAAAACGGGACTCCAATCGGTTTCCTGGTTTGGGAGTTAGAGCCGTATTTCGGTCTAGGCAAACTAGTTCCTTAAGAAACTTGAATTTCAGGTGTTGGTGCCCCAAAATACCAAACGGGTCGGATTGGCACGAAACTTGGCACACACGACCACCTAGGCACGAGAGACTTGTGGGAGAAGATGGGACTCTAATCGATTTCCCGGTTTGGGAGTTAGAGCCATATTTCGGTCTAGGCAAACTAATTCCTTAAGAAACTTGAATTCGAGGTGTTGACGCCCCAAAATCACCAAACGGGGTCGGACTGGCACGAAACTTGGCACACACGACCGCCTAGGCACGAGAGACTTGTAGGAGAAGATGAGACTCGAATCGGGTTCTCGGTTTGGAAGTTAGAGCCGTATTTCGGTCTAGACAAACTAGTTCCTTAAAAAACTTGAATTCGAGGTGTTAACGCCCCAAAATATCAAACGGGGTCAGATTGGCACGAAACTTGGTACACACGACCGCCTAGGCACGAGAGACTTGTGGGAGAAGACAGGGCTCGTATCAGGTTCCCGGTTTGGGAGTTAAGGTCGGATTTCTGTCTAACCAAAATTATTTACTTAACTATCTTTGTAATTATATAGTAATTAATTTTTTATGTTTTTTTGTAATTAAATTATTAACACATAATTATATTGTCATTAATTATTTTTATTTTTAGATATTTCCTGAGTAGCAGTTTGTTTCTTGTGGAATGCAGCCGTGTGAAGATTGCGACGAACTTTTGTTTTTTTAACCCACGGAAGAATTATGAAGAAAATTTTTATTTTTGATTTGCGTTATTTAGATTTGTGAACAACATTATGTATGTATTATGCAACATTATGTAGTGGGATAATTTTGATGATGTGTTGTTATGAATGGAAGAGTACTTTAATTATGGATGAAATTTTATTCATATACAAGAATTTTTATATTATTATATAATTATCGATTTTTTTTTTAGTTATTTTCATTTAATACAGGTAATTTTCATATTTTTAATAATTTTATTATAGTTTTTTTTTAGAACCAGGTTTTTTGTGACGGTAGTATAGCCGTCGCCAATGATGTTGGTATTATTAATAAAAGGCCTTTAGCGACGGTATTTTCATCGTCGCCAATAATATTTTAGAGACGGTAGATTTTACGGTCGCAAATAACAGTATTAACGACGGTATTTTCCCTGTCGCAAATAACCATTTTAGCGACGGTATTTTTACCGTCTCAAATAAACTCTTTTGCGACGGTATTTTTGCCGTCGCAAATAACCATATTAGCGACGGTATTTTAGTGCCGTCTCAAAAACTTCAGATTTTGTACACATTAATGGCGACAGTATTTTGCCGTCGCTAAAAGGCATTTTTGCCGTCGCCAATATTTTGCAACGGCGTCTTACCGTTGCTAAAGACCTTTAGCGGCCCCTTTTTTTGCGACCCCCCTTTTACCGAAGCGAAAATATATTTACCGTCGCAAAAAAGCTTTTGAGACGGCTTTTTGGATATTGGTGACGGTATTTTACAGTCACAAAAAAGTGATTTTTTTGTAGTGTAACCCAATATTTAATAGGTTAATGAGTAAATAAAATCAAAGTAATTAATTTCTAAACAAATGCCAAAGTGACATACCTCCGATGTACGGCTCCCTTCATTTCAAATTTTAACTCCAACCATTCTCTTAGGTTATATTCATATTATGAACTTGGGTAATAAATTAAAAAGAAGAAGAGAAAATATATTAACAATGTAAATAAAATATAAATAAAATTGAGAGGGTAATTTGTAAACAAATTGGGCCGAGCTAAGAAGAGTCTTCTTTGGGAGTTGGGCCGCGGAATGGGCCGAGATAAGGGCTGGTGTAGCTCGGTCCTAGGCCAAGAAGACATCTTATATTTTGGGTTTGGGCCGGACTATGGGCCGAGGTATTATTTATGTAGCACGGTCCTTGATCATCTAAATATCGGGCCGGTCAGAGATGGGCTACCAGTGACCTGACCGAGCTATCCTGGATCGAGGTATTAGTAGAGCGAGGATCGAGCTAAAGGATAACTCTGCAGGGCGCCATCTCAAAGTCAAGACTGACAATAGTGCTTAAAGTATCACAGAACCGAAGTAACTTGGTTGACCACAATGTTAGCCGAGATAAAGGTGTCAGCCGAGGTAAAGATGTTAGCCAAAATAAGTGGGCCTAGTGGTTAGCTGAGGTATTGGTGAGAAAGGATGTCGGGCTTGGTATAGCTCGGCCGGGTCCCATTTATATCATTACCTAAGTGTCTGACCGAGGTAACTTAGCTCGGTGTGGTTGCAGTAGCTTGTATAACTGAGGTAAAGGGTTCAACCATCTTATTTAGTTTGCAGTGATGAGACCCCTAGTAGGACTCTGCTAAGGAGAGTTAGAGTCCTACTGGGATTATGCAAAACCATCTCACTTGGTTGGTAGTGAGTAGGAGTGTGACTCCTAGGAGAACTCTGCTAAGGAGAGTAAAGTCCTGCTAGGATTGTGCAAACCATCTCACTTGGTTGGTAGTGAATAGGGTGTGTGATTCCTAGGAGGACTCTCATAGGGAGATTTGGAATCATACTAGGAATGTGCCAAGCAGAATCTATAAAATCTCATAACCAGACCTATGTACAGGTATCCCAATTTTTACTCTAGAATATACAGAGCTTATTGTCTATTGTCTAGTTGCTGACGTAGGCATCGAAGGGGTTTCCGGCACACACCCGCCGGTTAGCTCACGTTTGTATTTTCAGGTGGCAAAGCAACATTGTTTGGAGGAATGCAAACTTGATCAACAGGATCGTACGAGAAAAATTATTTCGTGCTCGTACAATTGGCGCCGTCTGTGGGAATTCCACAAAGAACAAAACCTCTTGATCAAGCTTTCCTCTCTAGTTGGGAGCAATGGGGCACAATGAAAACTTGCCACAATCAGCTATTGATGGGCAAACTCTGGAGGGGGGTGGGAGGCACGAAGGTTTACTTTCTATCCCACCCATGGCGGAATTAGATCTCCAGCGAAGGAATCCATAGAGAGAAGCGAGAGAAAGGCAGGGCTCCAGACCTCGTCGCTCCCAAAGCCCTGAAAGGCAGCGACGAAGGTTGGACCCTCAAGTTCTAGAAGATCGAGTCAAGGAACAAGACGAATTAATATGGCGGCAGACATGAAGACTATGAAACACCAGATAAAGGGCATAGGGACGACGAAAGAAGATGTGGGCAAGAGTAGGGAGCACCCTCGCCATGCAGAAGATCGCGACAGACAAGTCACACCATCGCAAGCTAGAAGTAGAAGCCTCAGGTCAGGTGATACACAATCAAGGACTTCCAGGACACGCTACTCCAGGCCTGAGAGAATGAGGACTGAAAGGGCTCGAAGGAGTGAAGACACTCAGGCTCGCGACCCCCGTAGAGTCTCCACACTACAACGATTGGTTCCTCGAACACATGGGGGTGCCAAGGTAGGATTGCCAGAGCTGCGCCTTACCTATGAATCAGCAGACAAAGCGTTAGCAAGGTTGCAGAGCTCTCCGTTCATTCCGACAATAGAGAACGCACCATTACCCTCAGGCTTCCACCAACCCAAATTCACTACTTATAAAGGGAAGTCGGACCCCTATATACACTTGAGCCACTTTTACCAGGTTATGGCTGTGTATCGACGAAACGAGGCTCTAATGTGTATCCTGTTTCCTTCCAGCCTTGGGGACCTGGGTTTAACGTGGTTTGAAAGGTTGCTGGAAGGTAGCATAGTTTCGTGGGCGCAACTAGCAGAGGCATTTGTGACCAAATTCAGAACGAACACCAAGACACCAGTGGAGATTGACCAGCTTCTCTCTATAGACATAGGCGAGAGAGAAACATTGAGGTCTTACAATAACCGGTATTGGGAGACTTTTTATCAGATTGGAGATTGCCCTACAAACCTAGCTATCGCGCAGTACAAACGAGGTTTGCCGGCTAGCAATACGTTGAGGGATTCAATGACAATGACACCGCCCCTTACTATGAAAGCCCTAATGGAGAGAGTGCACCAACACATTCGGGTAGAGGAAGATGGGGCGCGCACCAAGGCAGAGTCTTGCGCAACAATGATACCAGACAAAAAGCTTTTTGGCCAGAGTTAACACAGTTGACAAGCAGGATTGACTGCGCAAAAGTTTTTGCCCATTAGGGGCAATTGGGAAAGTTGGCAGGATTGGCCAACTCTTTCTAATAAGTCATTGCCCGACTGGGGGGCAATTAGGAAGGTTGGCAGGTTTGACTAACACTTTCCATTCTTCAGTCAAGATTAGGATCTAGCCTGAAGAGGTTGGCTAGAAAAACCAACACTTCTCCTAAGCCGAGGATAAGAATCCAGGCTGCAGGACGCTTGGCTGGAAAAACCAAACACTTCACAGAGTTGACTGGAATAACCAACTTTGCGCTCTTTTCAGCCAAGATTAGGATCTAGGCTGAAGAGGTTGGCTGGAAAAACCAACACTTCTCCTAAGCCGAAGATAAGGATCCAGGCTGCAGGACGTTTGGCTGGAAAAACCAAACACTTCGCAGAGTTGACTGGAATAACCAACTTTGCGCTCTCTTCAACCAAGATTAGGATCTAGGCTGAAGAGGTTGGCTGGAAAAACCAACACCTCTCCTAAGCCAAGATAAGGATCTAGGCTACAGGACGTTTGGCCGGAATAACCAAACACTTCGCTCTAAGTCGGCAGGAATAGCCAACTTTGAGCTCTCTTCAGCTAAGATTAGGATCTGGGCTGAAGAGGTTGGCTAGAAAAACTAACACTTTCTTGCACCATTTAGCCAAGATCAGGATCTAGGCTAAAGGTGGTTGGCAGGTTTGACCAACACATTTTTTCTTCAACCGAGATAAGGATCACGGCTCAAGAAGGTTGGTAAGTTTGACCAACAAAGTTTTTTTTGGATTCTTCAACCAAGACGCGTACCTCGGCCAAAGCAAGCTGGCAGGTTTGATCGACATATTTTTGACTGCTTGGACTGAGATGGTTATCTCGGCCAGAGAAGGTTGACAGGGTTAGTGTAAACCAAGTTAAGTCTGCTCGGCGAGACACAGAAAGAACGACTCGCCATACGATTGCGAACTTAAAGGACTTAAATGTTGAAGGCAAAAAAGCGGGGTTGTTCAAATTTTTTGGAGGTACATGACGATTGTAACAGGAGAACGAGGATAATAGGGGCACACCACGTATCCTGGGAATGACATGCTAAGCAACTGACAAGACTTGTTGGGACTGAACGAGTTATGAGACCGAACAACTTCTCTAGTTCAGCAGAGTTGAGCGTTTTTAGCTCGGCTAGAGAAAAGTAATCCCAATCATGCTACGCAGATGGAATTAAGGGGCAATTGAGAGGGTAATTTGTAAACAAATTGGGCCGAGCTAGGAAGAGTCTTCTTTGGGAGTTAGGCAGCGGAATGGGCCGAGATAAGGGCTGGTGTAGCTCGGTCCTAGGCCAAGAAGACATCTCATATTTCAGGTTTGGGCCAGACTATGGCTCGAGGTATTATTTATGTAGCACGGTCCTTGATCATCTAAACATCAGGCTGGTCAGAGACGGGTTACCAGTGACCTGACCGAGCTATCCTGGACCGAGGTATCAGTGGAGCAAGGACCGAGCTAAAGGATAGCTCTGCAGAGCGTCATCTCAAAGTCAAGATTGACAGTAGTGCTTAAAGTATCACAGAGCCGAAGTAACTTGGTTAACCGCAATGTTAGCCGCGATAAAGGTGTCAATCGAGGTAAAGATGTCAGCCGAAATAAGTGGGCCTGGTGGTTAGCCAAGGTATTGGTGAGAAAGGATATCGGGCTTGGTATAGCTCGGCCGGGTGCCATCTATATCATTACCTAAGTGTGTGACCGAGGTAACTTAGCTCGGTGTGGTTACAGTAGCTTGTATAACCGAGGTAAATGGTTCAGCCATCTCACTTGGCTTGCAGTGATGAGACCCCTAGTAGGACTCTGCTAAGGAGAGTTAGAGTCCTACTGGGATTATGCAAAACCATCTCATTTGGTTGGTAGTGAGTAGGAGTGTGACTCCTAGGAGGACTCTGCTAAGGGGAGTAAAGTCCTACTAGGATTGTGCAAACCATCTCACTTGATTGGTAGTGAGTAGGGTGTGTGATTCCTAGGAGGACTCTCATAGGGAGAGTTGGAATCCTACTAGGAATGTGCCAACCAGAATCTATAAAAGCTCGTGACCAGACCTATGTACAGGTATCCCAATTCTTACTCTAGAATATACAGAGCTTATTGTCTATTATCTAGTTGCTGACTTAGGCATCGGAGGGGTTTCCGGCACATACTCGCCAGTTAGCTCACGTTTGTGTTTTCAAGTAGCAAAGCAACATTGTTGGAGGAATGCAAACTTGATTAATAGGATCATACGAGAAGAATTATTTCGTGCTCGTACAAAAATATATATTTTTTTTATTTCTCTTTCTTTTTTCTTTTTTCTTTTTAATTTTTACCCAACATAGGTAAAAAATGATGTAAATAGACATATAAACAGATAAATTCATATTGAACAAATAAATTGAATTACAGAATAAGAACATGCTTGAATTACAGAAATTCATACTAAAATAAAACTAGCAAAATGAAACATACACTAGACAGTGTCCTTAAAATAGATTCACCGCCTCATCGGTTGGGTGCTAGAGGTTGTTCAACGTTTGTCTCCCAGAATACGATGGTTGGACCAGCTACACAATGCACTGATTGAATAGTTTCGGTGAACAGAACTTTGCAGCACTCTCTCATAGGAAGAAATTATAAATCTAGAAAACTTTTGAAGACTGAAATAGCAACCAATTCAAGTGTAGAAAGCTGAAGGAGAGAGCCTCCTTTTATACACATAGAGGAAGAGGCTTCCCTGCAACAAATGCAGGAATTAATTCTGCATTAACCTGAATTAATTCTGCAAAACTGATGGGTTTAATTCCATCATCAATAGAGGAGACTAGGTTTTGTGTACATATTCCTACAGCCCACACATTTGACTTGGCTCAAAAAGATTAAGATGGGTGCGCCAAGCCTAACCCCCACACTCAATCCGTTCTAACAAGCCCAAGTCCAAACCCAAGATCCAAGATTCACGATCCACGACACCCGATCCACGAATCATGGATCACAAACCACGGACCCGGACCCAGCCTTGTCTGGTCCGAGCAAGTTGTATAAACTAATTTACAATCATGGTAGCAGCAGTAGACTACTATTAGTTTTTTTTATTTTTATTTTTTATTCTTTAGTTTTATTGATTTTAGTCATGCAAAATAGTGGGCAATTCAATTTATTGGTTAAGGGTGAATTAATAATTTATATTCATATATATTCATACACTAATAATAAGGACCAACTTCCATGCATACAATTAAAATAGTAACATGCAATAAGTCATTATGTGATACACATGGATCTGTTTACTAGCGAACAAAATATACTAATTTATTCATAAGGATGAATCAGTGCAAGAAGGCATGAAAACATTTCTATGTGCAGGAAAAGAGGCAGAATCATGAACCAGCGATTAATTTATAAAAAATGAAACAGTAGCCTATTCATATAAATTAATTGAATCTCTAAACATGCATTTCCACATTTTGTATCATTGAAACAGTGAGCAATTCTAGGTCCGTGGTCTATGATCTGTGATCCGTGGGTGGTAGATCTTGGGTTTGGGCTTGCTAGAATGGATTGAGTGTGGGGGTTGGGCTTGACACACCCATCTTAACCTAGTCTCCTCTATTGATGATGAAATTAAACCTATCAGTTTTACAGAATTAATTCAGATTAATGCAGAATTAATTCCTGTATTTGTTGCACATGAGCCTCTTCCTCTCTCCCTCCATGTATATAAAAGGAGGCTCTCTCCTTCAATTTTCTACACCAGAAATTGCTATTATTCTAGTCTTCAAAAGTTTTCTAGTTTTATTATTTCTTCCTGTGAGAGAGTGCTGCAAAATTCTGTTCGCCGAAACTATTCAATTGGTGCATTGAGTAGCTAGTCCAACCATCGTATCCTGTGAGACAGACGTCGGACAACCTCCAACACCCAACTGGTGAGGCGACAAATCTGTTTTAAAGACACTGTCTAGTGCATGTTTCGGTTTGCTTCATTTTGTTAGTTTTGTTTTAGTATAAATTTTTATAAATTCAAACATGTTCTTATTCTGAAATTCAATTTATTTATTCATTATTAATCTATTTATTTTATGTTGTCATACAGTTTGTATAACGAAAAAAAAGGCAAGCGAAGTCTCGTCGTAGGCAATCATGCAAGTAATAACCGACCATTACATAATACAATTTCATAATCATCATAATCACCAAAACTCTTTTGTTGGGTACCTACATGATGGTGCAATTAGGGAACAAAATGATGCAATTAGGGTTGGTGGCCTCACTGCAATTTACATTATAATGATACGAATCATTAATTTTCTTAGTCTTTTTATGTAAGTCATCTATCTGAAAAAATAAAATAAATTTGATAATTATAATCACATAATTTTATCATTTTTAATTTTAAATATAAAATAGACGATAAATATGTTTTGAAAATAGACAGTTCATTTATAAAAAAAAAATGATAAAATTATGTGATTACAATTATTATATCAGTCTTTTTTTTTTTTTTTCTTTTTGTTGTTTTGGAGGGACTTACGTGTAGGTCCTAATAAGTGAATTTATTGTCCAGTAGGTCCTATAATAATTAATAACATTTTTCATCGAACACTATTAAAAATGTCATTAATTGTTAATTTTTAGCGACAGTTTGAAAATTTTGTCACAAAAAATGTCACTAATTATATGTTTTAGTGACAGTTAAAAAAAATCGTTTTAAAAAAAATGTTACTAATTTTTAACTTTCAGCGACAGTTCAAAAATTTTGTCATAGAAAAACGTTATTAATTGTAAGTTTTAGCGACAATTTATAAAAATCGTGATAAAAAAAGTCACTAATTATAAATTTTTAACGATGTGTAAAAAATCGTCACAAAAAATTATTTTTAACGATAATTTTACTAAAATTTATTTTTGATAAGATTTAATGATAATTAAATTTAATTGGACCTATTCATAATTTACCATTTCTAGTTTTCTTGAATGACATTTGAAAGGGAGCACGTGATGGCCAAGAGCTTGGAGACAAGTTATTCTATTTTCTAAAGTAGAGTTGAACTTCTTTCCAATTTTTGAAGTTCGTTGTGTGAATAATTTTTTTATCTTAATAGTTTAATTTCGTTCACTTACTCTAAATAAATCTAATCCAATATTTTAATAGTAGGTTAATAAAATCTAATCCAATATTTTAATAGTTGGTTAATAAGTAAATAAAATCAAAGTCATTAATTTCTAAACAAATGCCAAAGTGACATATATCCAAATTTTAATTGCAACCATTCTCTTAGGCTATATTCATCTTATGAACTTGAATAATAAATTAAAAAGAAGACCAGAAAAGGTATTAACCATTTAAATAAAATATTTTTTTTTTATTTCTCTTCCTTTTTTAATTTTTAGGCCAAGTTTGGCTACAAAGGAAAAAGTGCACTTATTTCATCTTTTTATCTTTTTTAGGTCACATCAATCAACATCTCCTCTCTACTTTTTCTACACATAATACAAAAAAAGTCAAAAAATACACTTATTTAGTCTTTCCAAACTAGGCCTTACTCAACATAAGTAAAAGATGATATAAATAGACATATAACACGAGTAACAAAGAAAAAAAAAACAAGTGAAGTCTCATCTAGGCAGGGACGAAATTAAGATTTCATCATTAGAGCGGCCAAAAGACAAATAAATTTTTTTATTATATACATAAGCACATATGTATGTACAATATGATATATAAATTATATCTATACACATAAAAAAAAATTAAATATCATAGGAGGAATTTCTAATAAGATGAAAAAAAAAAAATTGTACAAAATAAAAAGAAAATGCAAGATAGGATAAGAATGAAATATGTATTTTTTATACTAGAGGGTCATTTTATGTATAAAATGAGATACATATTTTTAAAATGCCATGACCATGACCCTTCATAATTTTCTCCATAACTTTCTCCTAATTCCGTCCCTGATCAAATAATGTAAGTGATAACCGACCATTATGTAATACGATACATGATATAATCATAATCATCAAGACTCTGTTGTTGGGTACATACATGATGAAACATCATCTTCATGCTCTATTTTGTGCCCTACGTACATTAAAGTCCCCACCAAAACTTTTTCCTTGTCTCTAGATCCACTTGTTGCCTCTATATACATGCTTACTTTGTCATCAAAATAGACATTTACAACTTTATGATTAATAATAAGATCCCCAACATAGTAGCATGATTTTAGGCAATTGTTACTAAGATCCTTACATAGTAGCATGATTTTAGGCTATTGTTTGTTACTATTGTTTTATGCAACAAATTTATTAGTGAAATGTTTGTCCCTCTCCACTTATCTCTCAATTTTTAATTTTGTGTTTGTGTTTTTTTTTGTTATATGATTGTTTCTATGTATTGGGTATTCTTAATTTCAAAGGATTAGCCTAATGGTCAAAGTTTGGGATTTGAGGATGTACTCCTTCTAAGATTTTAAATTCAAATTTTTTTAATTATAAACAATTTCTTAGGGTCAGTTCATATAGGGTATGTTTGATTGGAAGGATTAAAGCATGGGATTAGGATTATTAATCCGTGGGCCCAATCATCTTATGTTTGTTTTGATACTTTGGTTTAGGATTATTAATCCAATGGATAATTAATCCAACAAATTTGTAGGATTATCAGTAATGGGGTAGGGGTGAGATAGTTAACACCACACTAATTTGATAGGATTATTAATACTTCACTAATAGTGAAGTGAATCAAACATACCCATAGGGTTTTGCATTGACTTTAATTGGGACTCTCACAAGTGAACGGTGAAATTGGTCTCCCAAATTGATTGGATATCAAGCTATCATTCTTTTTTAGTTAAATGTCTGTTTTGATGTAATTATCTTTGTATTTGTAATTTATCTTTTGCCCATTAATTAAAAAACATGAAGTACGTGTGGTTATCAACAACTGGTATTAAGATTCTCTCCATAACAAACTTAAATTGAAGATCTCCATTTCAATGTTTATAAATTGCTTATGTCATTATAAAGTTTAAACTTCAAAATAGCTTACAAAATTTTAATTTTTAAAGAATTTTCTTAAGACAGGGCCACATTAAACCCACATTGCAAAGTAAATTTCGGATATTTATAATTATCTGTAAATCAATTGTGTTTGGGATTTACACTACAAGGGTGGATTCAATATTGCCTTGTCTTGAAAGGATTTGTTGTTATGAAAAAATTAAAGTCAATAAAAAAAAACTTCTCTTAGCACTGTGGTCCCTTTACTTTTGTACATGATTATTTATTTTTTTTTAATTTTTTTTCTGTTCTAAATTCTAATCGTAAGTGATGGAGGGGCCAAATTACAACAAAATTGAAAGTGTGTGATTCAAATTGTTTAAATTAAAACTACATAAACTAAAATAACACTTTATTTAAATTACATTGACTAATGGTATAATTTACCCTTAAGAATAAAAATAAAACCCAAAAAGGTCTTCTACGTAAATAGGAAAAACCAACAAGCCCTTCTCCAATTTTGGGAATTTGTTTCTACCTGTATAATTGACAAAACAATGAGCTATTTTCCAATATGCTTGTGACCAGTATATCATCTACTATAGTGGTGCTATATCCCTCTAATATATTATTCTTATTTTGATCTCTAATGAGGCAGGAAAGAGAGAAAGAATAGAGAGAGATAGAGAGACGAATAATGAGGAATAGAATCTATTCTATATCATTAGAGGTGGATTATGAGTGCTGAATTAGAATTTTCAAATATTTTTCTTTCCACAATGACAATTTCCATGAATCCATTTTTCTTATATGTCTCTTATGGTCGATCGACCACGAACAGAGCATAACTGCCAATCATGGCGGTTTCCTTCTCACATATTGCATTTGTTCTCAATATGTAAAAATTATCATACGGGTTAGGAAGACCATGTGGTCGTGTACTTATCCAATTAGATTACGTTATTTCTTCATCATTTTTTTTTATTTATTTTTAACGCTATGTAATTCTTAACCTCCTACTAGTGATTGAACACACCACCAACATAGACCATTAGACAGAATAATTACTCATCAATATGTGCCTTTTTTATGGTGCTACGACTTGAATTGCCATTTGTCCTCTTCATAAAGTATCACATATTATTTATGTTTTGTGCCACTTTCAAGTATATTGATTTGTCAACAGACCTGCATAAGAAAAAACAGTATAAACAGTGATCATATCAATGGTCCTTATAAATAGGCTAATACTACTATAGGGATAGAGAAAGAGGCAAATTAAAGGAATTATGAATGATAATTAATTAATGGGATGAGAAATAGGTTGGCTAAATTGTAAAAGGAGTTATAATTGGATCAAGATTCTCTTTAATACTTTCTTTATCCAACCATTCTACAGCTTTTAGATCAATTACTAGAGGATAACTGAATGAAAAAAATGTTGAAAATGATTCTCTTTTGTTATAATTGTAGTGTGAGACTGGTCATACTACACACCATACCAATTAAATCCATTTATAGTCTCTCTAGGGAGAGAGAGACAAGTGAAATACACTTAAAAGCCACTCACCCATACTTGGTTCACCTTTAAGCCTACATCAATACCTCAAAAAAATTCCATGTCGAAGGGAATTGGTTTGAGGAAAATTAGAAAACGGATCTCTAGGTCAGGTTTGGTTTGATTTTCAATTTTTTTTTTTTTAGAATTTTCTTTAAAATAAAAAATAATTTGATGAAAGAAATAAAAATAAAAAATACTTATTATTTTTATAAAATTTTATCTTTTAAGAGGTCAGAAATAATTTTTAAAATTTTTAAATATTTTTTTGATATTTATTTTTATTAAATTAGTTTTTATTTTTTCATAAAAATTTCTAAAATATTTTTCTTAAAAACAAACCAAACAAGACCTTAATGAGTAGACAGTTCTAGAAAATCAAAATGCCATGGTAACTATTAAAAAGTGCAACAATGCTAGAAAACCACAATTTTTGTGGCCACAATGGCTCAAAACAGCCAAAACGACATCGTTTTGACATGTTTTGCACCCAAAACAACGTCATTTTGACAGTTTTAAGTCATTGTGGGCACAAAATTATAGCTCTCAAACATTTTCCTAAGAAGTGTGACAGCCATGAATCCCACATATATAATTCATGCAACTCGGGGGAATCATAACGTCATTACCTTTTTACTTCATTTCATTAAATTACATTAGACTGATATAGATGTATATATTCCTTCAACTCCATTAATAAGGGTAGCTTTAATTTGCTTTTAAAAAAGATTCAATTAAACACCCAATTTGGAATCAAATTAGTCATTGTAGCCCGAATCAACTAGCTCTACCTAGCTACAAACAAAGATAGAGTAAATGGCTATGCAAATAAAAAATTATACAAAAAATTAATACAAATGTGATAAGTATTAATTGATCTTACCACTAACTTGCTAACCTAACTAAGGTAGTCACTATGACTCTCTTAAGCCTTTAGTCACAAGGAGAAAGTCATAGTTTTAACTCTCTCTAAAAAAAGTTAAATTAGAAGGCAAATACTTGGTACTTTGAAATAGTGAAGATGCTAACTCCTATATATACTAGTATAATAAATAATAACTAATAATTGAATTTCGCCAAATAAAAAAAAAAAAATACTTGCTAACCTAACTTTGTAATATGCCACATCCTATACTTAGTGAATACATATATATATTGATTTATCTTTCCACTTAGTCCATAAAAGTGGCTAAGGTCGTTTAATAGTTTTTTTTTTTTTCCTCTTTTTATTTTATTTTATTTTTTAAATCTAAAAAAGCATGCAATTGGTAATTACTAATACAAATTTGTTTTGACTTTCCAAACTTATTTTTAGTGGTAAATTACTATATTATCTTTATAGTATTGTGAAGCCTCGTAGGTACATAACAAAATTTCTAAAAGTACCAAGAGTAAAATCATTTTTCATAAATTTGCTAAAAAAAAAAAAAAAAAAAAAAACATCTTTTTATGATTTTAGTCTTTCCCAGACAAACTTTTAACTTTTGACTTTTTTTAATAAAAAAAAATTACTTATTTAGGAAATTTCAAATAGATACTTAAATTTGTATTAATATTGTAGTCACATCACATCGTTACAAATATAATAATCTTAAAAAGTTGGCCGAACGATAAAGACTTAAGGATAAGATTCTGGCTCTCGAGTTTGAATCACTCAAAGAGATTATTAAAAGTTTGTCTGATCAGTAATTTATAATCCTAAAATTAATCAAGGTATGCACAAATGAAAAGAAAAAAAAAAAAAAAAGAAACTTGTAATTATAATTATGTTAAAAAATATCATTTTCTTTCTGGATAGCAAAACCACAATAGAGGATAAGAACTACCTAAACATGTCAATGTATATATTTATATTCCATATCCAAGAATAATCTCATGTAATTTTCAGAAATTCCCGACAGGATTATATAAAAAAAAAGGTCATAAAAGTTGGAATAAAAAGAAAAAGAAAAAAAAAAAGAACACGTGTAAACAAGGCAAAGAACATACCAAAAATAAACCCTAGGTATATACTTAGTGGTGATGGAGTGTGTTGTGCTATCTAGGCTGGCCACCAATACATACATGATTGAAATGCCAAACCAACCCATTCCCCCTTAGCCACCACTGGTCTCACCATTATGGGGCTAATGGGTTTGGACCACTACAACCCATACAAAGCCCCTAGCTCAAGCTAATGGCCACTATGTCGTGTCCTCATGGCGTCCCGCCACGTGGCTCATCCTCATTCGCAACATGTCTTTCTTTCTTGAGAAAAAGTAAAGATTGGGAAATTTATACCAAAGTTGTGGGCCCAAATAGTATCACCCTTGTTAAATTATAGAAGTGCAACCATCAAGGCTAGTCTGATTAGTCAGTGCAATTTTTTTTTACCAGTAATGTTAGATATCATGAAAAGTCTTTTATGAAAATGATCATGAAAGATTTGTGATCTTTGGATTACACTTAGAATAAAACACCACACATTAATTAAGGTAATCTAAGAGTCACAAATCTTTCATAATCATTTTCATGAAAAAAATTTCATGATCCCTAACATTTCTCTTTTTTTACCTCAGTAAGGATATTGAAAATTCTCTCTCTCATTTTAGGAGTTTTTTTTAATATTAATTATTATATATATATTATATTTGATTTTCATCATTATAATTGTAATTTCTTAAGTTTCATTGTAATATTATAAATGAATTAATTTTTTTTTAAAAATATAAGTGCAAACAGTTATGTAGTCAGGAAATTCGTTAAGTGGCATCATTTAATTAATTACAATCAATTTTATTATGTCCTATTTTTAATTCAACAAAAGTTAATAAAAATAAATTTGTACACAATATAATGCAATATTAACATTATAAAAGTAATTCAAATTTGTCCAATTACATTTACAAAAAAATTTAGAAATATTAATATACCATTATTTCAACTAGAGAGAGATTAAAACTATGCAATTTTTAGTAGGTTGAGCAGAGAGAGTTAAAGAAAAAACAAAATGAGTTTTCAACGTGGGGCAACAAGAAAAAATATATATATATATATATGGTAAACACATAAGAATTATCTACTGAAAAAGAAGGGTGATTCTCAACTAAATTCTATTTTTACAAAAATAAAGAATGACACTATCATGGCTATTTTTTTTAACAAATTTAATGGTGTCAATTTATGAAAATCTATCTAAAAAAATTTACATAATAAGACGTAATATTTTAAAAAAATTTAAATTTAAATGGGTTCAACTAAATTTCAATAAAATAAAGTTTGAGCGTAAATGAATTTATATTTTAATACAGTCAAATATTGTAACATAAAATACAACTCTTACTTATACTAGACTTGAAAATTAAGAAACAAAGCCCATAGCTCCAGCAAATGCCCACTACATCGTGTCGACTTGTCATCATGCCACGTGGCTTATCCTCATTCGCAACATGCATGGCTGGCTTTGGAGGAAAAGAAAAAAAAAGAAAAGAAAAGAATTCTTCACATATTCTGGCATTTTCTCTCACTTTCTCTTTCTTTCGGTACCATTAGATCATCCAATCAGTGTAATATAATGGTAAGAGATTTCTTCCCCCTATTGTGATGAGAATAATAAAGGTGGTGTTAAAAGCCTCCTTAAAAAAGCTTCCATAAAGCAACAATTGTTGGAGGCGAATTTTCCCCACTTTTTCTTTCTTCACACCTTCTTTTACCGCTCTCATTTTCTATGTAAAATATTTTCCCGAGAAACCTTTTTTCTTAAAAGAGAATTCTTGCTACTGGTGCTGCCCATGACGTCCTTTGATTCAATTGGCACATTGTGGATAAATCATGATTTAGAGTAACAGTATCAAAATATTTTCGATGATATAACAATATACATGGGCTAATATCGGCCAGTTGAAATATCGATCCATCATAATAAATAATATTCGATATTTAATACTAGAAATAAATATGTAGTTCATGCATAGTCTGGTGTATGTAATTTGTGAACGCCTTTTGTTTATGGAAAATTCTATGAACTCAAAAAACTCATCAGAAATTTAGCAAGAACGGTAGATCTATGTGTACATTTAGGCCATGTTTGTTTAGGCAGACTGGATTAGCATTCTCATGACTAATAGTCCTAGGACTACGAATCCGTTGGATTATGTATCCTGTCTTAACTAATAGTCAAGTTTAAAATAATTAGTTCGTACTTCAATTGTTTAACCAAACATCGGATTAATAATTTTATTGGACTATTAGTCCAATCCCAAGCTCATGTCCACCCAAACAAACATGGTTTTAAAGTTTTTGTAGAGCTAGTCCAGCAAATCTTGGTCATAAATTAGAATTTTGAGTTTTTTTTTTTTTTTTCCTTCTAAATTTGTAATATTGCTTTTTTCTTTTTTTGTACAAATGTCTCCAATTACAAGAGGTCCAACCCTCAAACTTTAAGGTCCATTTTTTATGCATTCTCCAGTATTCGTTTTCTAGTAATTATACTTTACTCTGAACTTTAATCAGAATTTTGAAAAAAAAAAAAGACTAAAATATATTGTGTAGATTTAAAATTACTGTGCTATGAGCCATATTGAGGAAGAATCTTACCCGCATATTTTAATTATGAAAAATTTTGAATAATTTTTCTAAACATGTAGCAAAATTATTTATTCTCTCCTTACTTTTCTTGAGATCCAAACAAAATCTAATAGGTCTCAAATATAATAAATTGATCATATCATATAATTTAATCATCTAAAAGTTACATTGTCGTTGAATTTTATTAATAAATGCTCTAAATATACTTATTAATAAATTTGAAAAAGTAGTACATTGTTTAGAAAAATCTAAGCTATAAATAATATATAATTATTTTAAACTTTGTTTACCAACATCTTTAAAGCACTCATTAACAAATATTCATTAATTAAATCATACACTTTTCGTTTGTCAATTTGCTTGGATTGAAGATATGTTGGCCCTGATATTTTGTGTAGGAGCCAATTATTTGATAAGTAGGTCAAAGCTAGCCTCAACATCACCTGTGGTTTTCTTGTGTGATAATTGCATATAGAGAATGTTCCTTACCCTTGAAGGAACAAAAATCCTATTGCCCAGAAAAATTGTCTTAGATTTTTTTGAATAACGTATTTTATAGGGTGGAGATTGAATCAGGATAATATTGTTGGCTTATTTTTTTTACGAAAAAAAATATCATAAATGTGAACGTGTTAGTAAGGATTGAAAAATCTTTACAGATTAAATTCAAGCCAATTATCAAGTGATTGTGTTGACGGTTCTTTTGCCTCAACGAAGAAGACTTCAAAATTGTCAAGTGTAGAAAAAAGAAAAAGTAAAAGAAGAAAGAGAGACGGAGAAAGACGATTAAGTAAACAATCAAAGTAATAATTACTTACCTCTACTCCTATGCTTCGAAAAGGAAGTGCATAAAATGTTTCAAAAATAAAGTGCTGAAAATAAATACTTCGAAATATAAATCTATGTTAAACTACTCCTAAGATAAGGAAAATGACAAGAAATATTAAAATCAATTGTCTTTGATTTGAATTCTGGATCCTTTACAATGTAGCCATGAATGGCTATTTATAGACAAATATTTGTAGGAAAAAACTTCCAGCAATAACTACCCAATAACCACCTAAAACTACCTACTCTTCCATCTTCATTCCCATAATACCACATAACCCTCCATGCCTTCATAACTTCTCATAACCTCCAAATGAGTAGGAGGATATCACATGTCCTGCAATTATATAAATAATAAATAATAATAAAAATTACAGATTTATGGTACTAACATTACCCCCCGCGGCCCTTAAAAATGATGTTTATTTGAATTTTTGAAGGGCCGAACCAAGCACATGACTAATCTAAGTAAATATAGGCATTATTCGATAATTAATTAATTGTCATTTTACATATATTTGAAGGGAGATACACATTTCGAAAGCTTTCTTGTCTCATGTTACATTTCGAAGGTGTTTATTGATGACAAAACCACCCTTCGAAAGTCACATATGTTACTAAAGGATTAAAGTCGTCCTTCGAAAGTGCTCACGACATCTCTTCGAACTAAATCTAAAGAGTTAGATTATTATGAAATTAGCTTGGCATTTTAACTAGCCATTAATGGCTATAAAATGATATTTCAATGAATAATCTACTTCGAAGTTAACCAGAAAACCAAATGGTGATGGTTTTATGGATCAACTACTAACAACATTTTTTGCTCAATATATTGCAATAACAAAATATTATTTGTTAGCCATTCCATCAAAGTCAACGTTTGATATGATCCACAAATCCAAAATGGATTTCAAACAACAAAAGTCATGATATAGTGTGACCATGAAAATTCATATTTTTTGACATTTTGAAAAATGTCAAAAAATTTGAATTCATGAACAGTGGCTTATTCATTATTTTTGATCATGTTTGTTTTAAAAATATGACTTTTGCCGAATAGATTTTCATAATTATTTGGCAAAGTGGGTTATTTTTCCATGTTAGCCATTAATGGCTTATGAAAATCACCCATAGATATGTTATTTTCATGATTTGACTCTCTAAAAATTGGTTTTGAGACCCCCCGAGCCATGCATGGAACATCATTCTTAGCCAAATTTGGCTTAAGAACATGCTCTTTCGTTATGTTAATTTCATAATTTGGCTCTTTAAAAACGGACTCTTGAACACCCGAGCCATTGATGAAATCAACTCTTTACTTTTGTTATTTTTAACCATGGAAAAATTCTGAAAAAATTCACCAATTTCGACCATTAAAGCCTCAGTTAAAGACTTGGCAGTGAGAGTTGACAACTCATCATTCCATTGACAAATTTCCATATCAAGTTCATGAATTTCTCCAATTACATCATGTCTTTTTTCTTCCACCAAATAATATTGTAATGGATGGAAGTTTGTTCACAAATAAAATGGATCTTTTCTTGAAGATCAAATTTTTTTTGTTTACGCCAATAGATTTCATTTAGGCTATTTGAAATGGACGAATCCAATTCATTTTTCATTTCTTACACTTGACGTCCCACTGGGCGTGCCAAAAATTGTTGGTTTATTTTTCCTACGAAGGAAAATATCATAAATGTGAGCGTGTAAGCAAGGATTAAAAAATCCGTACAGATTAAATTCAAGCCAATTATCAGGTTATTGTGTTGACGGTTCTTTAACCTCAACGAAGAGGACTTTAAAATTGTCAAGTGTAGAGAAAAGAAAAAGTAAAAGAAGAAAGAGGGACGGAGAAAGACGATTGAGTGAACAATCAAAGTAATAATTACTTACCTCTACTCCTATACTTCGAAAAGGAAGTGTATAAAATGCTTCGAAAAGGAAGTGCTGAAAATAAATGCTTCAAAGTATAAATCTATGTTAAACTACTCCTAAGATAAAGAAAATGACAAGAAATATTAAAATCAATTGTCTTTGATTTGAATTCTGAATTCTTTACAATGTAGCCATGAATGACTATTTATAGATAAACATTTATACGAAAAAACTTCCAGCAATAACTACCCAATAACCACCTAAAACTACCTACTCTTCCATCTTCATTCCCATAATGCCACATAATCCTCCATACCTTCATAACTTCTCATAACCTCCAAATGAGTAGGAGGATGCCACATGTCTTGCAATTATATAAATAATAAGTAATAATAAAAATTATAGATTTATGGTGCTAACAAATATAAATGAATGTGATTTATAAATTGATGTTTTTGGATAAAATTTGAAATAAATTTTTTGATTTTGTAGTATTATTGTTGAAATAATGCTTAATGAAAGTGATATTTGTAATAAATATTATATATATATATATATATAATTGCATATTGATGCATGATGTGTAAATGGATTGGTCATTGATTACTTTTAAACCTTTGGATTATGTGTGGTGTATATGCACTTATCTGTTTTATATATTTAGGCCAAGTTTGGGAAGATTAAATAAGTGTATTTTTTGACTTTTTATGAAATATGGGTTGAATTTGGGTTGGGTTTGAAGTGATGTGTTAGAGAGGTGATATGACTTAAATAAGATGATGTGACTTAAATAGGATAGTGACTTTTTGAATTTTTTGGAGGATGCCAAACTTGGCCTTAAGTCCTTATAGAATTAAAGAATTGAAACTGCCAAATAAGTTAAGATAGTCAAAACTCTGGGTGGTTTGGGATGATCTAAATAAGTGTATTTTTTGACTTTTTATGAAAAGATGTACAGAAAAGTAAAGAGGTAATGTGATGAAAAAAAGATAAAAAGATAAAAAGTGTGTACTTATTAGTACACCCCAAACAAGGCCTCTATTTCATTCCAACAAAATAAAACTATTTAGGCCTTGCTTGGTTTGTGTTTATAGAGTAATTTTTTAGATAAAAAGTATGAAAACTTGTTTGGTTTATCTTTTTTTAAAAATGGTTTTGGAAAATTATTTTGGAAAGAATGTTTTAAAAAAAGTGATTGATTTGATGTGTATGAGAGAGAGAGTGATTTTGAAAAGGGACTTTTCTTAAGTGTGCAACTTACACCTTACACTTACGTCTTTCTGTTTGCTGTCCTGTTTTATGTTTACACCTTCCACTTACACCTTTTGTGTTAGTTGCATATGGTGTGCAACCTTAAGGGGTTGCACACCATAACAGCACCCAAAAAAGCAAATCAAACAAAATTTTGAGATTTTTTTAAAAAAAATTTATTTAATTTGATTATTCTTAAAAATTTATTTGTAGAAAATTTTTTCCAAAAACAAATCAAAATAATTGCAACACACTCACTTAACAGGCTCAAATACATGAGAAAAACAAGATGGAACGAACTGATTGATGTGATTTAGCGACTTTGGTGGGTATTGATTTCGTTAAAAGTTAGAGAGAGAGAGCAAAAAGAATTTATGTAGTAGATTTTATTTGATTTTTCAGTTTGATCGAGTTTAATAGTATTTGTATGATTAGAGTGATTCTATGTTTTGTTCATTGACGTGTGAGGTGCAACTATGGTATAAAACTAATTGAGCTGTTTGATTTAGTTTTTGGAAATTATTTTAAATTTTTGGACAAATTACATATACACCCCTCCAGGTTTGGTTAAATTACAGATACTCCCTGAGATTTCGAAAATTACATCCCGCCCCCTGAGGTTTGTATTTTCATAACAATTTACCCCCTGAGGTTTATATTTCATAACAAATTACCCCCTAATTTCTTATGCAAATATAGCATTCAGGGGGAATTCGTAATTTCTCAAACCTCAGGGGGATATCTGTAATTTTGTCAAACCTGGAGGGGTGTATATGTAATTTGCCCTAAATTTTTTTGTTTTCATATTTTTTTTTATCTTTAGTTTTTTTTATTTACAATTTAGTTAATTTTTTATTTTTTATTTTAAATACACCTACTTTAGATGCACCTAGATAGTAAAATATTTGTATAAAATTTTTTAAAATTTACTAAAGAAAAAAAAATGAAAATATTTTGTCATTTATTTTTTTATTTTTAATGAACTTTTTTTTTAATATATTTGTGGAAGGTAGAATTCCTCTTCATATGAAAATCGAGATGACGTATCCTTTCTTTTATTTTGTCAAGAGAAATCAGAAAATATCAGTGATCACCCTCGATCATAAGTGGTCATAAGGACCCTCCGACAGTCAAGTCAAAATATGGTTTGGCCATAAGAAATTTATATTTAAATGAGAGTTCTTGAATTACCTCTGCTCTATCTTTCTTGCTTTACCTATTTCGCCTTTTTATAGTATTCTTGACTTAAATCCTATATGTTAGATCAATGTTTGATCCGAGAATTCTGTTTGTTTCTAGCTCTGGTCAGGCAAGTAGCCATGTTGCTTTTATTTTCAATCGTTGGATCATCCTTTCTTGGATGACTTAAATTGCGTCAGATGTTAGTGGGCAACTTGTCAAGTGCTATGTTTGTCCGATCAATCTAATTGGACGGTTGTACTGTTTAATAGGCCTGATCTATATCTCTGTATTTGCTGTTTGATATCTCTACTATTAGATGGAAATGAATCCAACGATCCTCTGTCATTCTTCTAATCTCCTTCTAAAAAGAGATATTGCTTCTCATGTGCTTGATCACACGCCGTTGTTTCGCTAATTGTCCTTAATTGACCCCTTAATAATCTGTTAGCCTTTTCCTTTGGACCATTTTGCCTAATTACTTTTGAATTTGGGCCAATCTTTTATCCTTCCACAATATTTATTCACAAATATACTTTGATAAGTAAAATCATATTATGTGGTACGTCACATTAGTTTTTTTTTTAGATTCAACGTCACATTAGTTTTGGTAAGTAGCATCAAGTCTTGTGGTAAATAGAAAGTCACATTATGTAGCATGTTCACTTTCAGTATTGATTAAAGTCAATTTTAATATAAAAAAATAAAAATCATAAAAGCTACTTCGTTTCTTCAAAAACACTGTCTTATTATTATTATTATTTTACAATCCAATTTTGATCATATTTAATCAAAAGTTGAATTTTTTCTCCTATCCCAAAAAGTTAGCAGTGATTTTTTAGTATAGTATCCTAAAATGATTTTTTGCTGTAAAAAAGATCATTTAGATGTGACGGACCAATAGAGAGAAAAGTCATTTGATTTTCTTAGAATCTATTCAGTTATTTTTTAAAAATTAATATAAAAAAATTAGTAAGTAAGTTCCATTGTTTAAATTAATAAAATCAAGTTGAAATATCACATATATTTGAGAAATTATTTTTTATTTCTGAGACAACGTCATGTGATGCTTTAATTTGATTTTTTTGACTAAAACAATGGGATTTAAGTATTTTTTATTGAGTTTTTAAAAAATAATTTATCACGTGTCAAGTAATATATGATGTGAAGTAATATTTTAAGATTACTAAATAATCACTCCATATACTTACCGAAGACAATCATATAATTTTTCTAATGAGTTGAGTATGAAACCTATATAGTGGTTCTTACACTCAAAATGAGAAGAGAAAGGAACACATTATGACGTAATGTATTTAAAATTATAATTCAATTATATCACATCGTAACTCTAATAACTCAATAAATCGTAATTGTTGTTGTGAGGATCACATCATAACATAACCAATTAAATGTTTATAATCTGCACATTTCTATGAAGTGTATGCACAGCAAACGATCCCTAACTTGCTAGTAGGGTAGGTAAAGGGGTGGTACATATAGAGGAAGCCAATCAATAATGCAAAAGATGATAAATAAATAAATAATAGGGTAAAGAAACCACCGAGGGTGGTGGCTTAGTGGTGAAGGTATTGTTTTTTCACAGTTATGAGTCAAGTTCGACTCTTGAGGGGCGCGAAACTTCTGGATTTTTGAGGGGCTTTTTTCGGAGATCTCGCGCTGTACTCCGATCGAAACTTGTCCGTGACTGGGGCGGTTAATGAGTTCCACTGGTGCCTCGGTGGTGGGTCCCTTCCTGTGGGTTGGGTTAAATTAGGCTGGCAACCAGCTACCCCAGGGCCTGAGCCTACAGATGTAAGGTTGGGTTAAATCAAGCTGGCAACCAGCTACTCTGGGACCTGAGCCTACGGATGCAGTGATGATACCTCAGAACATCTTTTTTTTTGTGTTTAAAATAAATAAATAAATAAATAAATAAATAGGGTAAAGAAAACAGTCCAAATACGTCATAGTCCCATAGTACGTGAAGGAACACATAGAGGACATATCAATTGTGAGCTTGTGCTTGATGTTGCCTTTTTTAGTAATTAAAATTGACAAATTCGTTACTCTACTGTAGTTTCGCATATATTGTATTCCCTTTTCCTCTTTCTATCTAAAGGAACGGGGTCGCTGTTGTGTATGATGTCCACTAGTTATTATTGTATGGTCGGTGGACTCTAATTTAAAATAATTTATACCGTTCAGTTTTTAAGATATATCAAATAAAATATATCTGTAAAAAATTAAATTAATCGAATATCAGTAAATATTTCATCAAACTCTATTTGGAGAAATTATTTAATAATCCTAGAACTCCAGACCATATTTCAAACCAATCATTAATTACTTACCTCCATATTGTTCCCCCATCTCCAACATAAATTGTGAGTCCTTACCCCTCTTTACCAATTAAAACCTTATGGAGCACCACGTGTCCATACTGCGGAAATACTAAATAATCACCCCTCTATTTGTATGCAGCTTTATACTTAAAATCACACTTACCATTCAATTTTTTTTTTTTATACTAATGTGATTTGATGAAAGGGTTTTCGATATTCGATCAGTTTGATTTTTTTGAAAATATATTTTATGCAATACATATTAAAAAGTGAACAGTTCAAATTTATTTTTTGTACGTCAAAAATTAATAATCAAATAATAGAAATTAATATAATACTCATCAAACTTTCAACATTTTAATAGTTAATATGTTTTAAATTTATTTAAATTATTTTTATCTTATAAATTATTTAAAAAATTAATATAAAACAATTCTCACATAAATTTACAAATAAAACAATAAATAAAATATAACTTTATAAAATGTACCAAAGATGACCTAATTGAGAATCACTAGTAAGTAGAGGAAGAAAAGCAGGTGGACAGAACCATATGCTCTCTTTCCAACTGTTTGTACCCTTTTTGACAACCTGAAGAGTGTAAACACCAACCAAAACGCCACTGTCTCTTTTTTTACTACATATTTTATTGTATTGAAAAGTTGCATTGCCGGTGCTTTATAGTGGAAATATTTTTATCCAACTTATTACGTGGCTCCTTTCTATTTGCTAGTCTCCGCCAATGGAGATGCCACTTGGAAATGTGGCAGTCATGCCCTGTGAAACATTTATTGCCATCCAGATAATTTCTTTCTTTATGACTAACTTTTTCATATTTAATGTTGGAAAATGATTTAGACCCCTAAAAATACCCCCTAATCCCCCTAATTTCCAATTTGGGCAACTTTTTCCTTTTTTTTTTTTTTTTTTTTACTTGATATGGAAATTAGGGGGATTAGGGGGGGTATTTTTAGGGGGATGTAGCAAGGCCCTTTAATGTTAGGGAGGGTTAGCAGGTATTTTAATAGGTGGTGTTAGTAAGTATTTTAATATTATAATGTGTTATAGGTTTTCTTCATGTCTTATCCTTTCAAGTTTTCCTAGTCTTTCCATTCTTATCCATCCAAATCTTCCAAGATAAAATTTGCCAAGACTTATTCATTCAAGTTTTCTCTTAGTCTTCCCAAGACTTATCCATTCCAAGTCTTCCTAGATAAGTTTCCAAGGTCTTGGTCAAGTCTCTTGTTATCTTATCCACCAAGAACCTTGCCTATTAAGTTTCCTTTCTATATATATTGAGCTTATCTCCTATCTTGACATATACGAGAAAAGAAGTTTTGGTTGTGTTGTTATGTCTTGAGTAAGATTATCAGACAAATAAAAAGGGTGTGTGTGATAAAATTTTGGGTTCAACTAATTGTGCAGTATTGGTGAACTATACGACTTAGTCGGGCTGTTGTATCCTGGGGGACAAGTCAAGGTTTTTTCTGCTACACCGGTATGAGACTTTGCCTAACCGCAGAGGGTTTGAATCTCCTTAAAGAGAGCGAATTTCCTGCACCTCAGCCCTTACAATAGTTTTTGTAATTTCTATTATTCTTATTTTCTAGTATTTTATTTGTAATTATCACCAACAAGTGGTAATCAGAAAATTTATTTACAAAAACAACGTAAATATTATAAATATTAATAGTTAAAATTATAAATTCTTTCATTAATATGTAATAATCTTTTAAAACCCCACCTGAATAGTAATTTCCCCTTAATATTACTCCTAAAAAATATTTTTTGATTTATTATTTTGGATAACTTAGACTTTGCCCTCTTAAGTTTCATAATTTTTTCACTTGGCCCTTTAAGGGATTTTTTCCCCTCACTTTGGCTCTTAATATTTGAATTTTTTCTCAAAAAACTTTTCGTCCAATTTGGAGGAAAAATGTCATATTGGCAATCACGTAACATTAAAATAGATAAATTACACTTTATCTCCTTAAGTTTTACAATTTTATCACTTTGCCCTTAATGATCCTGATAGAGAGGTGGGGCCGAAGAAGCCATAGAGGTGGAGAGAGGTAGTGGAAATTGGAGTAGAGGGTGGTGAAGAATGAACGGAAATTGAGGGTGAATTTAAAGAGAAAAAATATAGGGCAGTTGGAATTTGAGTTTGGACTTTGGGTCATAAAATTCAAAAGAAAAAAAATGGAGATTACAAAAATGGTTTAGGGAGTAAATTAGAAAAAATACAAACAGTAGGGCTGAAAGTGAGAAAAAAAATACTTTACCAAAGTGAAAAACTATGAAACTTAAGGGACAAAGTGTAATTTATCCATTTTCTTGCCACTTAGCATTTTCCATTCAAATTAGACAAAAATTAGTTTTAAGAATAAATTAAAAAACTTATAAATGCTAAGAATTAAAGTAGAAAAAGTTTATTTTAAGGATGAAAATGAGAAATCTGCTAAACACAAGAGAGAAAAAGTATAAGAGTTGTGCTACGTAGCTCGAAAGAGAGCTTCCCCGAATCCCCCAAATTCAAAACGACGTCGTTTCGTCGTTTTGAGTTTTTTTTTTTTTTTTTTAATCAGAAAAGAAGAAGAAGAAGAAGGAAGAAGGAGAGAAGAAGAAGAAAGAGTAGCAGAGAAGAAGAAGAAAGAGGCAGAGGCGGAGGCGACGGCGGGCGGAGTCGGGGCGGAGGCGGGGCTGCGACGAGCTGCGACAATCGACCGATGAGCTGCGACGAGCTGCGATCGATCCGCAGAAGCAGAGGGGCCCTCTCTCTCTCTCTCTCTCTCTCCATTCCCTCTTTCCCTCTTTCTCTTTCTCTTCTATCTGCTTCGGGCTGTTTGGGGGGGCAAAAATTGGGGAAAAATCATTTTTGAAAGTATAATTTACCCTTATTATTTTTAACTCGTCCCCTCTCATTTTGCTGCCATTTGAAAAACAATTTCATTTTATTATTATTTTTTTTTATAGAAAAAAAATTACATAATTTCAATTAGGTGTGTGCCAAGAAACCAAATTTGCAATAATATATTTTTTTCAGCCCCACTTTTATACATATATAAAAAGAGTTTAGAATGCAACTTTCAAAACAATCATAAGTTGTGTATCACGTAACTTTCTGCATCCTTACTGAAAGTATGTTTGTTTTGTCAGAATATTTAAAAGGCTCTTGAGATACATCAGGGCGAAGTCTAATCTCCAAGTTATGCAATAATAATAATAATAACAATAATAAAATAAAATAATAAATACGGTTAAACTTGAACCTATTTATTTATTTAAAAGAAAAATGTTAACATATTTCTTAATTTTTTTTTTAATACTAAATACAAAAAACATGGGTCAGATATGTTTATCGATAGAGTTTTATTATCTTCGTATCGTTCTATTTAGGTATAGTATTAGAGTATTTCTATCTAGCCAAAATCGCACTTTATTTCTTTAGTTAGTCATTTTTTCAATGTATTCTCCAGCATACATTTTATTTTATCTATATCATTTTAAAATATTTATTTAGTGTTTTTATGAAAAAGAAAATTATAGAAAGAGAAAATAAAAGAGTAAATGCTTTAAGAAAAAAAAATTAAGTGGCTGATGTGATTCAACAAAACAACAATGATTCATCCCACTAAAAATATCACCACTAATAATACTAATGCATTAAAAAAGTTAAAAAAAAAAAAATATAACTCCAAGATCAAAACATCACATCATTAATGACGGGACCTACTGCCATCTAATTAGTGGGAGCACTAATTAGTGCTCCCAAGCATTTTTCTTCAACAAAAATAGCTTAGCTACCTATACAAAGAGTAAATGCTTTAAGAATAAAACATTTAGTGGCTAATGAATAGTGATTCAACAAAAATAGCTTAGCTACCTATATAAAATTATTTTAACTAGCCTTTTGATTTTTTGGTTAGATGAATTTTTCTTGAATTTAACTAGCTATTTTAGATATGACTAGTTTGCTTGAATGCTTTTACTTTATTTTAAAACAAACAAATTGTCCAACAAAATTAGCTTTAATTACAAAACAATAATATTGCATCATAAAAAATTACAAAAATAATAATCCTATTAAGAGTGAGTATGGTTCGGTTTGGAATGAAACCATGACCAATTCATTGTCTACAGTTGCACAAAAAGTAGAATCAAACTATTAAAATCATGGAACCAATTCAAACTAAACCGTTTAAATACGGTTTGGTTCAGTTTAGTTTATAACCACATATCACATAATCTGTTCACAAGAAAAATCAAGTAACATTTTTAAAAAAAATTCAACCTATCGTAAATTTTTTTTTTTTCGTTTGTTGTTGTTGTTGAGAAACGTATTGCAACAGACTAAAAAAAAAAAAGAAAAAAGAAGATGATGAATCTATGGCGCCATTGTTGTCATTAAGGTTGACGAAGCAACATATAGTAGCTTGGTGTATTTCACTAACAAAGATTTGAATAGATAAAAAAAAAAAAAAAATCAACAAATAGAATTCAAGAAAAAAAATTGAATAGATAATAAAATTTGGACAGATTTATTTAAATAGATAAGTGAAAACAAGTAATAAAATTTGGATAGATATTTGAACAGATAAGGTCAAAATTGAACAGATCGTTAAAAAATTAAACAGGTAAATTTTTTTCAATAGATAGTCAAAAAAATTAAACAAATGTTTAACAAAATTCAACAAATAGATTAAAGGGTAAAATTAAAAATAAAATATCTTTCAAAACAACAAAAAAATTTCTCACCAAATTATTTTACAAAGGGTAAATCTCCCATCAATAACAAATATTCAATGGATCATGCTCTTATGCCGTTTTTAGATTTGACTTTTCGACAATTTTCTTAATAAATTAATAGTACTAAACTATAGAGTCTAATCCCCTATTAGACAAGAGAAGATATTTCTTTTCTAAATAATAAAAGTAATATTACAGATTCAGACTTAACTACTCATAAATTATCGAAAATTATTATTTTGTGAGTTAAATTTATTTTATATATAGATCTTACATTACATAAATTTAATTTTCACCATACAACCATCACCTAGAAAATTCTAGGTGGTTAAGTGGGGTCAACGGAATTTTCCATGTAATAATTTGATGGAATATCCCAAGGAGGCAAGATCAATTCATAAATGTTCCCAAATTCTAAATTGACATGAAGTATGATAGTTTGAAGAAGAAAAAACACTTATGATAAATGAAAGTTGGCTATTGGCTAAAAAAGCCAGCATTTTTTTTAAAATTTTTAGTAACTTTTTTTTAAAAAAATTATAACATTTTTTTTTTTTTTTTTACTTTTCCGATCTGTCTTCTGTAGAAGAATTGAAAATTTCCCAAAAAAATTGAAAAAACAAAATAAGTACATAAACAAAAAAATCCATTATTTTTAGCTTTTTTTTTTGTGTTTTCTAGATTTTTTTTTTTTATACAATTTTCTAGTTCATCTTGTTGAGCTGAATTTAGAAATCTAAAACCTTTTTATTTATTTATTTGTTAAAAGTACACTAAAAAGGAAATAACCCCCCCCCCCCAAAAAAAAAAAAGAAAAAAAAAAAAAGCCTATTACTAAATAAGTAAACTCCAAACACTCTTCTTTTAAGACTTTTGAGTATGTGTGTCTTCAATGTGAAATATGCATATCATTATTGGAGTGTTAACAGTGGGGGACTCCAAGTGAGGGTTGATAGGTCCCATGACCCCAGCAAGCTATCAAAAACCTTTTTTTAAAAAAAATATTTATAATGATAATATTTTTATTTATTATAGTTTAATCATATTAAAAATTAAGGAGTTCCATCAAATAGGAATCACAACTATTAAAAATTTTACTGTTTGAGAAGTTTAAATCACTTATTAATAATTTTTGAGTTTTTTTAATTTTTATTTTGTGTCTTTTTTTTAATCTTTTGTGAACTTTTTAAATATTTTGAAAATTTTGTTTTATTTTTTAAATTCACTTAATTTAAATAAATTTTAAAAAATAAAATATTTGTGAAAATATTCACTAAATATAAATAAATAAAAAATTAAAAATTTTCACAAATTTTTTATGTTGTAGGCACAGGGTGCATCTAAAAATAAATTACTAAAATATTTAAAAGAAAATTCTCAAAAACAACAAAGCATGAAAAATAAAAATCTCGAATTGCTTTTGAAAATTCAAAATCAAATAGAGTGAATGGTGTTTAGTTAAAAGAAAATTTCCTTATAAAATTTATAAAACTTAAATTTGTGACTGAGTGTTAAATCTTAGGTCTCAATTAGTAAAAAAATTTAAATTGTGAATTGAAAAAATATGCGAACTAAACAAAAATGTTATGTTGAAATAGAATCTCTCATCATCTGCAATAACATGCATATGCACTAAAACTCTTATTAAAAAATTTATTGAAAGTATATGTGTCCTAATATCATTAGTTGTCTAAATATTATTATTATTTTTTGACAAGCAATTATATTTAATCTCTTACACTTTTAGTAAAAATTTAATATATAAAAATATTAGTATCTATAAAATTATTTAATTTAAATCCTCAACTATTGTTAGGCTAGTCTATAATGACTAAAAAAGCAATGAATATAATAGAATGATATTATAATCAACAAGAGTATCAAAATATAAATTTGGACCCTTTATGCTGCATGCAATATTAATAATATTATGTTTATATTATAATTTTTTTTATTAATAGTAAAAATATTAATGTTATAGTAATTGGATTCTCTATGTCATCCTTATATATAAGCTGCGGGAGTCAACTCCGAATCAATCCATCCATCCAGATGTCATAAGTGAATTTCTATAATTATAATTAATCTTATTTTTCTTTTAAAAATTCAATTTTTTAAGTTATATATCTTCAACTAATTTTTTATTTTTATTTTTAAATATATAAACTCATGACTCATGACTCATGACTCATGAGCCAACTCACCCAATCAGAGAATCAGTTGACCTAGTAGAAATATTTATATATAGTACAATCTCTTTTTTTTTTTTTTTTAATTTTAATTTCTAAGGATAATGCTCTTTAAAACTCAGCCTCCCATTTAAAAATTCGAATTGAAAGTCTTCAATGGAAGAGAATGTTGTGTTTTTCAATGAAATTATCAATAATCTTATAGTGATTATTCAGTATTTGGTTCATTGGAATATGATTGAAATGTAATAATCATTCATCATTTAAATAATCTAGTTTTATATTTGCTTTAAAAAAAAAAAAAAAAAAAAACTTACATTGAAAATGTAATCATCATTCATGAATTTAGGAAAACAATCATTCTATTGGGAGGTCACGGAATTGCTATTTTATTCTTGTTTATATTATTTATCATCTTATATATTATTATTGTATTGATTTCATAGATACTACCACTCATGTTTATTGTCATATAGTGGTTACAATAAACAAAAAATAATGGTTATGATATTACTACAAATTGGCTTTTTTTAACTTTACCTAGCTTGTAATATCCCTTATCTTGAAAATGTGATGATTTGAAAATTGTACCAAGTTTTAGCATTACAACAAAAAGCACATTTGGGGACCGAAAAATTGGTCGCCAAAAGTACAAATTTCATCACTAAAAGAATCTGCGACAAGTACACAATTGGTCACCAAAGGCCTGTCACTGAAAATATTGGCAACCAAATCATAAATTATCACCGTATGTAGATATTTAGCAACAAGCAAAATTAGTCACCAAAAATCATATATTTTGTCACTATGAAATTCTAATTTGGCCCTAAAAGGTTAAGATTTGGATAAGCTATGTAGTTTTAGCGACAATTAAATGCGTCGCCAAAAGTACTATTTAGTGACAAAAATAATTTGGTTGCAAAAAATCAAATTTTTAGCGACAACTGAGTTTTGGTTGGTAAAAATTCTTGAAATAGCCACTAACTTTTAGCGACAAAAACAATATGTCGTTGCCAAATATATTAACAACGACCAAAATATCACCTCACTAAAAATTCACGCACAAATTTTGATTTTAATAATTTTTCTGTTCAAAATAATCCAAAACACATGTTTTTCTCTATACAATATATATACAAACGCAATGTAAATAGTAATACACCTATGTAAGACATTCATAATAATTCAAAATTAATAGATATTAAACATCCCAATAAACATAATTACAATTCTCTAACAATCTGAAACGTTCATACCAAAGTACTTACAAACTATTAACATCAAATCCACAAATTCATTACCAAATCCTATGTCAAAATATTTTCAAAAACACAAACCAAATATTTTGATACTAAACATCTAACCCACAAGTCATTTACCAAAATCCTATGTCAAAATATTTACAAAAACACAAAACCAAATATTTTGATACTAAACATCTAACCTATAAGTCATTTACCAAAATCCTATGTCAAAATTTTTTTAAAAACACAAAATCAAATCTTTTGATGCAGCCTGAACTATTTTCCACCATTGCCAACCTGTCACATGAAAAAGAAAAAAACTATATTAGATTGACAAGGAAAAAGAAAAAAAAAATCCCAGTATGAATTTCACAATTTTGATTTTAATTTTGTAACGGGAAGTCTAATCGGGATGCTGTTTGCTCATACAAGTTTATTTAGTGTTGAGCAAGCTGCTCGTGCTAAGTTTCGGCAGTTTCGATGGTCATTTCGCAATTTCCCCCCTCCCCGCGAACAAGCCTTTTAAGTCTTGTATTTTATAATTTTCCTTCTAATTTTCTAACCGAAAATCTAATCGAGATCTCGTTTGTTTCTACAAGTCTATTTAGGCTTAAGCAAGCTGCCCGTGCCAAGTTTCGACAGTTTTGTTGGTCATTTCGCAATTCGATCCCTGAACGGGCTTTTTAAGTCTTGTAATTTACAATTTTCCTTCTAATTTTCGAACCGAAAATTCAATCGAGGTCTCATTTGTTCCTACAAGTCTATTTAGGCTTAAACAGGCTGTCTGTGCCAAGTCTCGACGATTTCGGTGGTCATTTCGCAATTTCAACCCCCCGAACGGGCCTTTTAAGTCTTGTGTTTTACAATTTTCCTTCTAATTTCTAACTGGAAATCCAATCGATGTCTCGTTTGTTCCTACAAGTCTATTTAGGCTTGAGCAAGCTGGTCGTGCCAAGTTTTGGTAGTTTTGGTAGTTTTGGTGGTCATTTCGCAATTTCACCACCCAAGCAGGCCTTTTAAGTCTTGTATTTTACAATTTTCCTTCTAATTTTCTAACCAGAAATCCAACTGAGGTCTCGTTTATTTCTACAAGTCTATTTAGGCTTGAGCAAGCTGCCCCTGCCAACTTTCAGCAATTTCGATGGTCATTTCGCAATTTTGGCCCCCCAAACGAGCCTTTTAAGCCTTGTGTTTTACAATTTTCCTTCTAATTTTCTAACCGGAAATCCAATCGAGGTCCTGTGTGTTCCTACAAGTCTATTTAGGTTTGAGCAAGCTGCCCATGCCAAGTTTCGGCGGTTTTGATGTTCATTTCATAATTTCGACCCTCGAACAGGCCTTTCAAGTCTTGTGTTTTACAATTTTCCTTTTAATTTTCTAACCGGAAATCCAATCGAGGTCCCGCTTGTTCTTTCAAGTCTATTTAAGCTTGAGCAAGCTACCTAGAAAAGACAAATACACAGCATAGATTGGAAGCTTGGATTGAAACAAAAATAAATATCAATTAAGCAATGGAATGACATGGCATCAAACAAGTCAAAATCTAGGGTTTTTCCCAAAGATATTAGGGTCGAGAACCCAATGGATCTAAGTGTTTTGGAAGAGAGAAGATGAGTTTTAGAAAGAGAAACTCTAGATCTAGGGTTTTTGAAATGTTTAAAGAGAGAAAAATGTGAAAAAATGATGTAAAAAATGACCTTTACGAACTGATATACGCACTGTCCGTTCGAGCACAAGAAGTGATGCTCGAGCGTCAAACACAATAAGTTGTTCCGCTTGAACGCAAGAAGTGACACTCTAGCACAGAATGCACACTTCTAGTAGTTTTGTAGACAACAGACCAACGCTCGAACGCAAAAAATGCTGCTCGAACTGAGACTGCTCAAGCGCAAAAATCACCGCTCGAGTAAAGAATAAACTCTCCCAATAGTTTTGCAGACCTGCAAAAGTACTGAGAGTTCACAAAACCCGCTCGAGCGTAAGAAGTGCCGCTCGAGCGGAGAAGTAAAATTCTGGGCAACAAAAGTTTGAAAACTAAGCAACCAACCTGTTCCAAACACAACCATTACAATCCAATAATGTAACAACCCTCATACTGTTTACCGACTTATGACTGATTGATTACCGATAACCATCGATTATCGTTAAACTGAATTGATTATGACTGATAATTGAACTGATTAAAGTACTGAACTGACTGACTGAAATTGGAAACCGAATTGATTGAGTATATGTTAGTTAAATTGCATTCTATCTGTTTGACTGTATGATTATCTGTTCATGCTTATATGTTTAAACTGCTAATTGAAGGCCTTATCGGCGGCCGAAATAGAAACCGATTGATGTTCCATGACCCTCGTAATTAATGTGATTTTATGGTGTATTTACCTGAAAACTGATTGGGTATGATTAAATTAGATTAAATTAAGCTAATTAAAGAGTTGGACTTAATTACCGAACTGCCACCCTTAGTGGCCCACTCAATACACACACTTGAGCCTTATGTACACACTTGTAGAACATTTCATCAGCCATTTCTTCTTGTTCTAGCCGACCTTAGAGAGAGAGAGACTTGAGGAGTTGATTTCATCTCAATTTTGCTTGTGAATTGTTTGGAAATTGAAGAAATTGTTGAAGAGATTGCATGGTTGAGCTCCTTTCTTGAACTACAAGACTTAAGGTAGCTCCATTGTCTTCTTGTTCATGTTTTGAGTTGATTGTTGCATGGTCCATGTTAGATTGTAGAGCTAAGTCATGAATTGGGTCATTAATGGTGAATTGAAGCTCAATCTTTGCATGCATGTTTGAATTAATGAGTTTTGAGTTGAATTCATGGTATAATGGTGCATGCATGTTCATAATTTTGTGGTACCCCATGAGTTAATCTTGTTTTTGAAGGTTTAAGCTCTTTTGAAACAGCATTAAAGCTTTGAAAATGATTTAAGATCATGCATGTTGCATGTTCATATTGTTCTTGGAAAATGGTTTGAAATTGGGTTTAAATATGGTTTTAATTGACTCACCTTTGGGGCTTGAATTCATAAATTGAGCTTTGAAACTTGTTATACATTGAATTTAGTTATGTTTTCCAGAATTTGGGCCCAAGAGGTCGAGTTTGGAGTGGTAGAATGTTTGGTTTGAGCTTGGGAGGCAAATCTGGAAATTCCAGATTTGGCTTCCTCGCTCGAGCGAAGGGTTCCCCGCTCGAGCGAGCACCTTTGTCCAGGGCTCCGCTCGAGCGACTATCGAGCGACCATCGCGCGCAAAATCACAGCATCCAGTATTTTTACTGTTTCGACAGACCGCTCGAGCGAAGGATTCCTCGCTTGAGCGAAGCCTTTGATTTTGGACTTCCGCTCGAGCGAAGAAAGTCTCGCTCGAGCGAGGCTCCTATTTTCAGCAAAGTTTGCAAAATGTTTTCTAAATGTATTTTTGCATCCTCATCCCATCCTAGGCATTCTTAGGCCTAGTTTAAGACATCTTGATGAGGATATCGTTGTAGAACACACCAAGGCAAATTAGGGATTAAGTTATGATATTTCCCAACTGTGTAGCTTAGCGTGTTCAACCTGTGAACTATGTAGGGTTGGCGACTGGGGAGACACGCTCTAGCATACCGTAGCCCAAACTCTGTGAGTAACAATTGTGTAAAGATATGTTCAACTGATATCTTTTGAATACCGAACTGAACTGTTTACTGAACTGGTATTACTGAATGAATGTATGTCCTTTATTTCTGAACTGTACTGTGGCATCCTTAGTACCTACTGTTTACTGTTACTGTTACTGTTACAGAGATCTCTGTCGGTTCCCTCGTGGAGCCACTACTGTTTACTGACTGATGGCCATCATTACTGTTCGGTCTTTTAAGACCTACTGTTACTGTTATGCTAATGGATGTACCACATATGACTGTTTACTGTATTGAACAACTGAAATACTGATTGAATTGAACTGTTTTCATTACCGTAAGGACATTCATTCTAAACCTCTTTACGCATTATGTTATTCACTGGGCTTTAGCTCACTGTTTATATATATATGTAGGTGCTCAGCCACCAGATCGGAGCTAGGAGCGTGGGTTAGACTCCAGTTTTGTCAAGCCAGCCTTTGTGCCTCACTGCGAGGTTCCGAGTTGCCATGCTATGGCTTTGGGGTGTTTTGTTTGTTTTCCCCCGTCTGTCTCCATACTGTTTGGATTACTGTATAGATTGTCAGTTGCTAACTGTACTGTTATCAAGGGATTAGGTTCCTGTACTGTGTGACTGTAAATTTTGTATAGACTGTACTGTTTGTATATGTATGAATGCATGAAAAATCTTTTTGGCATACAGACTGTCACAGCTCATTGGACATTGTTTAATTACTGTATTGGCTTCCGCCAGGCCCTGTACTCTGTTTTACTGTATTACTGTTAAGCAGGCCTTCGGTAATCTCGGATTACTGGCCGGTTACGGTGCTAAACCCATAGGGCCGGGTTTGGGTTGTGACAAATAACCAAACTCAAGGAAGTATGAGGGGAAAAAGACACGAACAACACTACGAAATCACGAAACTCGAGTCCAAGATACAAAAGGGTCTGGTTAAAACCGGAATCGTTATAAGCTGTGTTTAGAACCATGTAGGGTGGTTCTATTATTTGTATAACAAGGGCCCTTTACGTTATTTATTAGTCGTGTGCCATTCTTGTAAGGGTTACACCCTTGTGTATGATGTAAGCCTCAAGGCGTTTAATTTGATTTTATAACATTTGTGCATGTTTTTGTTACGGAACATCCATTTGACTTAGATGTTGCATCTAGGAATGTATAAAATCGGATAAACACATATATTGTATGCCTATATTATATTCTTTTGCATGAGAATTGTTATTTACTGTTCATTATTGGGTGGTTTACTCATGTACGTCGGATCGTGTAAATCCGGGGCGTGACAAGCTCTTGCTCCAAGTTCTTCCAAGTTATTGCCTTGGTAGAGGCATATCATCAGCACCTGAAATGTTTTTCTCACGTAGGGTGAGCCAAAGCCCAGTAGGAATAATCCAACATCATATATGAATCTTAACAAAGCTATAAGGTGAATGCATATACAATGCTCGTGCCAAAACATTTTTATATCTCTTTCCAAAACTATGCAATGCCATAATAATATCATAAATCATTTCATTTGGAATAAAAAGATAGGGCTGTGAATCATACTTTGGGAATTTCAAAACAATACAACCTTTCTTTGAAATTTTGTCTAGAGGAAACCGTAAATCGGGACCCATGTAAGTGTAGGCTATACAAGCACTAGTATTACTATTTCACGAAAATTTCGTCTACGGGATTGACACCCATGTATACGCGCAGTGCTTAGGACTTTCACCGTGGACACTCAGGCCAACTTGTTTCAACGAGACAACACATTTTTCTCAGATTCACCATTTTTTCTTAAATTCGATAATCGTTTCCAATGTATAAAAGTGAGATAATGCTTGATGTAAATGAATGAGAAAATAGTTTCAATTTACCTAGATCTCATACAATTTCTACAACAATCATAGCTATCCTCCACCGATAGCCCAAAAAATATATTTCTAAATAGATAAACAATTATCAATAAAGATAAACTCTTCAAATTTTCAAGAGGTGAGTGATAATACATATCTAACTCTACCATGCTCATCAACATCAATCCAATTTCACAATTTCAATATCAACCTCATAAATTACATAAAATCAACACTTGAGGAACTTAGGGAAAAATCCATTTTCTTTCCAAAATCAATCCCAAATGTCAAAATCAACCATCCATTCCCAACTCAATATTATTTTTCATATCAAAATCATTTTCAAGGATTCATTTGAAAAACCCCTCTTTTGATTTTTACCAAAAACCCTAGATTTGTTCCAAATCTTCCAAAATAGCAATATTGTTTATAAATAACAAATAACTAAGTTAAAACTTATAAAAAGTGTGGAAAGTATCCCTACCTCAAGTTTTAGAGAGAGAGAGAGAGAGAGAGAGAGAGAGAGTTGAAAACTCGAAGACGTCAAAAACCAACTTTGCTCTAATTAAAACGAAGCCCTCGTTGAGCTCTGTCTTTTTAACAAAGGGACAAAGGTGAAAAGATCTACGGATCTAGGTGTATCTGAGTGAAACAGATGAGTTTTAGAGAGAGAGTGAGAGAAAATAGGGCTCTGTTTGGTAGAGCTCTGGAACGTTAGTTCTAGAGCTTGATTTGAACATAGTGTTTGTTTACGATTTTCGAAAATTAATTCCACACTCACTTTTGAAAACGCGGTTGAAGGTGGGAAAATTTGGACTAACCGGCCGTCCCATCGGATGTCCCACCCGTCGTCCGACCAGTTAACCGAAACAGTGCAATTTTTTTTTTTTTTTTTGCAATTGACACATGTTAATTTTTATATATTCAATAAAAAATATTTTCTGAATTTTTAAATTTTTTTATGAGTTTTAATAGAATTGTGAGTTGTGTGTTTGGTTATGAGTTGTAAGTTTTTGTATCAAATATCATATGTCACATCAAAAATTTCCCACTCAATTCAAAACTCTTTTCAAAACTCATTCACTAAACAAATTTTCGATACTCAAATCATAATTACAAAACTCACAAACTCAAAATACAACTCTATTCTCAAATCATATTTAGAAAACTCTACCAAACGCAACTTAGGGCTTTCAAATATTTAGTGAAAGAGAGAGATGAAAAAGTGATGTAAAAAGTGACTTTCACGGACTGATATATGAGCAGACCGCTCGAGCGCAAGAAGTGTTGCTCGAGCCTCCAGACATAAAAGATATGACCGCTCGAGCGAAAAAAGTTGTCACTCAAGCGTAAAATACAAATTCTCAGTAGTTTTACAAACAAAAGACCAACGCTTAAACACAATAAGAACCGCTCGAGCGCAAAAAAGCTTAGCTCGAGTGTAGAATAGCACTTCCCAATACTTTTGCAGACCTCCAAAAGTACTGAGAGTTCACAAAGACCGCTCGAACGCAAGAAGTGATACTCGAGCGAAGAAACAAAATTCTATGCAACAACAGTTTGAAAAACAAGCTACCAACCTGTTTCAAACGCAACCAACACAACCCAATAGCTAAACTCAAGGAGAAATAGTAGGAAACAAAACAAGAACAACTGTATAAGGAAATGAAACCTGGATCCAAAACGTCAAATGTGTTGAGTCTAAACCAGAATCGCTATACAAAAAATTACCAAAGTACTTAAAAAATTCGGCAACGGGGTGAACCCCTATAGACCCCCTCCCCTTGAGGAAGACCCTCTCAAATCCCTATTAGATTCAAAGTAGTGAACAATACTTATCAGGGTTGATATACCTAGTCGTTGTTAACCTAATTTGTATCAAAGAAAGTAAAATAAAAAATTCAAACCATTATGAAGTTAAGATTTTATTAACAAGTGTGCCCTAAAAAATATTTGTTCAAAGTTTAAAAGGTTTGTATATTATTAATAGTGGAAATAGATTTTATTTGGTTAACTTCCCATCTAGATTGTGTTGTTGGGTTTCATCACATTAACTTGACTTTAAATTATTGAATGATCTATTCTTAAAATTATAATTATTCTTTATTTTTTATAACAAATTTGATATGATCATGCGATTACAGTTATTCAACCAATTTAATTTTTGCATGTGAAAAGTGCATTTAATGTGAATGTTTTGGATCGTTGAGGTCAATTTGTTAATGAGCCCACCAAATTCCAACAGTAGGCAGCCAACTGAAGATAATCTTATCTTCTTTCATATATATATATATATATATATATTAGTAGTTGACCTGCGCAATGCATGTATTATTTTTTTTAAAAAAAAAATATTTGAAAATACAATGTGTATTATAAAAGAATAATTTTAGTTTTAATTTATTAAAGTGTAATTTTAATTATTTATTCTGATAATATTGGCGCTATTGTTCCATAAAATTGCTACTTGAATACTTATATATATTACTTTTAGTTAAATTATTTGTGTATTTTGATAATTTTAGTCCTATTATATTATAAACCTGTAATTATCATATAATATATTCATTTGAAAAATAAAATTATGTAGAAATAGAAATTATATAAAATTTATTTAAAAAATTAAATATAAATATGTTGTAATTAGATTATTATATAATGATTTTATATGATATATATTAAATTATAATATTGTAAAGTAAACATTCTTAATTAAATTAAAATATCAACTATATAAAAGAAATTTAACAACGACTAACTAAGAAAGAATCACATAACAACATCTAAACCCAAAATAATAATAATAATAATGAAAACATTCAAACAATAGATGCATCTTAAGAAGTAAATCCAAACTTTAGAAATTTAACGAGAGTATTATTGTTGTGTATGTTTTTTCTTTTGTGAGTTGTGATTATATAAAATAATGTAGAAAATGAAGTATAATTTCATATATATAATCATTATAAAATTTAAACGATAAATTCATAATATAGAATTAGTATTGGCTATACAATAATGCATGGGAAAATAAGAAAAAAAAGGGGGACAATTTAGCATTAAAAAAATCTTAATACCCTTGTGGTTTTTTGATTTTTTAGGTCAGATCACCTTTATATTCTTTTGTATATTTTTTCAAAACAAATTCAAAAAAGTTAAATTTCCAAAACAAGTCTAAGCCTTTCATTTGTAGCAAAACAATAAAGCTAATGGTTCAAAATTTATATTTAAAATTTTATGAGAAAGATTATTTGTTATTTAAATTTAACTCTTGTATAATAAAATCTACACTTAAAATGAATTTTAGTTATATATTAATTTTTTTTAGCGTCGAGAAGATTATAAAAATGCGACAGTCATGATTAATTTGGTTCAGACTTATGCATTGCCAAGGTAAATATTGACCAACTTCACAGAACAAAAATACATTATGGTTATGGGAGAATAAAATTTAAGAATTGCAAGAAGTATAAATTGCAAACCTGAAGATCCTCGGGGAGTGCCTCTAAGACTACAAGCGTGAAACAACGAGGGACAAACCTTCCTGGAAAAGGTTTAATATGATCATAAATTCCAAGTTATATAGATTATTTCAATTTATCATGAAAAAATATATGGAAAATAAATATTTATCAAATAGAGTTTATGTAAAATAGGTAAAGTTAGTATAATTTAAATTAGATTTAGATTTGTGTAGAACTGTATATGTAATTAAGAAAATACTTGCTAACGTGACTCTCTTAGAAAAAAATAAGCTCTTATAATGTACCACCTAAGCATGACAAAAATATTATTTTTAATAATATATATATATATATATATATACTTGTCATAAAAATAAACTATTTAAATTTTTTTAATTAATACCATTAAGACACTAGTTAACAAAATTTATAAAAAGATTTATGCGATTATTAAAAAAAGTTAATGAATAATGAATCTACCCACATGGGTGAAGTGAGTAAAAAAAAAAAAAAACAACCAATATGTTTGGTTTCAATCTTTTGTTTTTCATATTTTTTTATTTTTAGTGAATATTTTTAAAATTTTAAGTAATTTTTTTACTTTTTTAGATGCACTATTTAAAAAGTAAAATATTTGTGAAAAAATATTTTAAAAGATTAATAAATATACAAAAATATGAAAAATATACTGAATTTTATATATATTTTTATATTTTTGGTATTTAGCGAATTTTTTAAAAAAAAATTCATAAAAATTATTTTTTAAGTGTATTTATGTTAGGTGTGTCTAAAAATTAAAAAAATATTGAAAATATTAAAAAATTTAGTGAAAATAAAATATATAAAAAATAAAAAAATAAAATTTTTTGAAAAGTAAATTTTAGAAACCAAAACAAAGCAGATAAGGCTTTGGACGGATTGAGTGGTATTAGCTTTGCTTTATAGGCAGACAATGCGCATCCATCCCTGGTTTCCCCACTTTTCCTTTTTGGTTTTCTCGCAAGCCAATCCACTACTGCCTTTCTCTCTCACTTTTTCTCTCCCTTCCTTCCCTCTATCAGTAATCGATAATATTAGACATTAGGAATGAAAAAATATTATGAAAAACTTTCATGTAAATTTTTCACCCTCAAATTGATTTTTAGTGTTTTATTATTTATCATGTAATTATTTTTAAATTAGTTTCATAAATTTTTTTATAATATTTATTTCATGATGTGTAGTATTGCTCAATAACATTTATATACAATTTTTATTGAGAATGATATGATTAGTTATAGTTTTTTTTTATCAGTGTTGCTACACGCACTAATTGTCATACTAATTAGTATACCAATATATATTATGACATTTTCACTGTAAAATTATGGACTCCACCTATTATACAAATTACAAAGATACAAAACTTTTAAAATTATGTCACATCATTTATTAATACACTAATTGATTGGTGCATATAGTTTTATTTTTTTTATTTCAAAATTAAAGGATTTCTTTTTAAAAAATTTTATGATCAGGTGTCCAGATCAACTTATGCGTATTTCGACTAATTTCACGGTCAAGTAAATCTCGAATAGAATCCACAAACGTAACTCCCAAAAATTAGTAACATCATATATATATATATATATATATTATTAAAAATAGTATTTTTCGCAAGTTTAGGTGACATATTATAAATGCTTACTTCTTTCTAAGAGAGTCATGTCAGCATGTATTTTTTAATCACATATAAGTTTTACATAAACTCAAACTTAATTTAAATTATACTAACTTTATGTATTTTATATGGACTCTATTTGACAAATATTTTTTTTATATATTTCTCATGGTAAATTGAGATAATTCACAAATCCAATATAAATTTTGCTTTTCACTCTTAATTCTTTCAACGGTATTAAAAAAAATTTAATGCTAAATGGACTTTTTTTTCTTTTTTTTCATATCCAATATCAATTTTATATTATTCTATATTATTGATTTGTGGAATTTTATACTAATTATATATATGAAATTATACTTCATTTCTTACATTATTTTATACAATCACAACTCACAAGAAAAAAAAAAAAAAAACTTACACAATAATGATACTTTCGAAGAACATCTAAAATTTGGATTTACTACTTGAGTTACTTTTTTAATGGTTGAATAGTAAGTTCTTTTATATTTTAATATCATATTATAGATGATTAATCACTTCATACACTGTGATGTATCTATCATTTAGGTGTTTGCATTATTTTTTCTTTTTGAATTTAGATGTTATTATGTGATTTTTTCTTGGTTAGTCGTTATTGAATTTCTTTTATATAATTGATATTTTAATTTAATTAAGAGTGGTTATTTTACAATCTTATAATTATATATATATATATATATTATATAAAATCATTATATGATAATCCAACTACAACATATTTATATTTAATTTTTTAATAAATTTTATATGATTTATATTTCTACATATTTTTATTTCCCAAATAAATATAAAAGAAAATTAAATAGTTAAAATTAGTTTTAATTTTATGTTACTAATTTTTCTTCTAATTTAACTATTATTTTTAATATCAAAATGAATATTTATTTTATAATTTTATAATTTAATATATATCATAAAAAATTATTATATGATTATTACATTTTTATAATATGATAGAACTAAAATTACCAGAATACACAAATAATTTAACTAAAATTTATATATATATATATATATATAAATATTTAAGTAATAATTTTATAGAACGATAATGTCAATATTATCAAAATAAATAATTAAAATCATATTTAAATTTTAAATTGAAATTGAAATTGAAATTGAAATTGAAATTATTATTTTATAATATATATTATATCATCAAATATTTCTTTTTTTTAAAAATAACACATATATTATACAAGTCAACTATTAATACTTGGTGAAAATTAAATATGAAATCTAAAAGGAATACACCCCAAATAAGTTACACCCACTAGAGACAGAGACAACAGTGAGTGGTTTCTGAAGGGATCAACATCATAACCTTTTGTGTACGAGTGGAGGACTGCTTGCTTCACATACGTATAAAAACCACTCACACACACTCTGAGAGACGACAGGACTTATGCATGAAGGGTCCCACCTATAATATATGTATAGACGTGACGCCTCCCATTGTTTTCACCCACATTATTCCCTTATTCCCTTATTCACTTATATATATATATATATATATGGCTATGGATTCCCTGTGATCCATAATTTGAATTGAAAGAAAATAAGATAATTAGCCTAAGTAATTTATGGGCTTTTTTAGGAAGATGGTTATAATTAATTTTTTTGATTAAAAATTGATTATAATCAATTTTTTATGAGAGAGGGAAGTGTGTTATAATCTGAAAAGTGGATTGGCCCCGTTTGGTATAGCTGTTAAAACAACTTATAGATTATAACTTAACAGATTATAAATTATGACTTTAATCAGAAGTTGTTAATCTGTTTAGTGTAGCTGTTGAATTATATATTTAAGTTGCTGAGTAGTGTTTGTTAAATAAGCTGTAAAATAGCTTTTTCAATTAATTTTTATTTTTTATTTGCCTACATTTCTCATAAAAAATAATAATAATAATCTATAGTCCATTTGAGTCTTTTTTTATTTTTAAAAAAATAAAAAATAAAAAAATTTAAGAGTATAACCATAAATTAACATGTCCACAGCAGAAGCTGATAATTAGAAGTAAGGGGTGAGCAGCTTCTCAGAATCAGTTTTTTTGAGTTAAAATAAGTTGTTAGAATCAGAAGCTGTTTGAAATAAGTTTAAGCAAACGGTCCAAAATAACTTTTTCAAAGCTAAAAGGCATAAGTTGGCTCTGAAAAGCTGAAACAAACACAGCTTAACACATTATAAATTATGAATTTAATCAGAAGTTGTTAATCTGTTTGGTGTAGCTGTTGAATTACAGATCTAAGTTGCTGAGTAGTGTTTGTTAAATAAGCTGTGAAATAACTTTTTTTTTTTATTTTTTGGTTGCCTACATTTCCAATAAAAAATAATAATAATAATTTATAGTCCATTTGAGTCTTTTTTTATTTTTAAAAAAATAAAAAATAAAAAAATTTAAAAGTATAACCATAAATTAATATGTCCACAGCAGAAGCTGATAATCAGAAGTAAGGGGTGAGCAGCTTCTCAGAATCAATTTTTTTGAGTTAAAATAAGCTGTTAGAATCAGAAGCTGTTTAAAATAAGTTTAAGCAAACAGTCCAAAATAACTTTTTCAAAGCTAAAAGGCATAAGTTGGCTCTGAAAAGCTGAAACAAACACGGCTTAACAGATTATAAATTATGACTTTAATCAGAAGTTGTTAATCTGTTTGGTATAGCTGTTGAATTATAGATTTAAATTGCTAAGTAGTGTTTGTTAAATAAGCTGTGAAATAGCTTTTTCAATTATTTTTTATTTTTTGTTTGCCTACATTTCTCATAAAAAATAATAATAATAATGTATAGTCCATTTGAGTCTTTCTTAATTTTTTAAAAAATACAAAATAAAAAAAATTAAGAGTATAATCATAAATTAACATATCCACAGCAGAAGCTGATAATCAGAAGCAAGGGGGTGAGCAGCTTCTCAGAATCAATTTTTTTGAGTTAAAATAAGCTGTTAGAATCAGAAGCTGTTTGAAATAAGTTTAACCAAACAGTCCAAAATAACTTTTTCAAAGCTAAAAGGCATAAATTGGCTCTGAAAAACTAAAATAAACACCCAACCTGCTTCTCAAAAGACCCCTATATAGTTGTCTTTTGAAACAAGAAGGTTAGAAGTTTAGGATTTGAATCGATAGAACGTCTATAATTCTTTAATTTATTAATCTACGAACATATTGCATGGTAAAAAAAAAATAAATTAAAAAAAAAAAACTAAATTGGAGAACATTGTCTAGACTTATGAGATTTATTACGAGTCTTATTTTAATGATATGAATAATTTATTTTGTTAAAATTTTTTTATATATTATTTACACACAAAATTAAATCGATTCAATAATTGTAATCTATTTAATTTATTGTGTTTGTCAAAAAAAAAATGAATGGTCTATTTTTAAAAACATAATTGATGTCTCTTTTTTTTATGACAAACACAGTACATTAAATTAAATAATATTATGATTATGAAATCGACCTAACTTTTATATAGATGATACACTCAAGGTAAGAGACAAAATGAATTGATCAAATTATCAAAACATGACCTTCAATAAACTCTTACGAACTTAAATAAAGCTCTCCCGTCCATAATCTCGAATATATATATATATATATATATATTTAAATATGTTATGTACATGTATAATAAGTAAATATCTATATAGTACATATATATATATATATATTATTTTATTTAATTTTATGTGGGTGGTGATTATTTGTGGACGTACATTCTTGTTGATGGGGGGTTTTGCCGCCCAATCATGGTGGGTTCTGAATGTGATTCCTTTGCTTCCACTTTAAGCCATTTTCATCCAATCAACATCCCCACCTTGCTTTTACCAATTTGGCAAAAATTTTACTTCTGAGCTCTGTGCTTCCCCTCGATATTATTCTCATTTTCGCCCTGTGAATTCTCCTTTCTCCTATCCTTTCATTCTACATCAAAACTTCTGTTCTATATGTTTGGTGCAATTATAAATTGTATATAATTTATGAGATGTAAATAATTTAAATAATTATTAAAAATTAGAATAAATGTACTTTTAACTTCTATTTAATTATGCAAAAATTGCATGTCAGTGTGTATTTAAAAAAAAAATACAAATTAATGACAAACTTTATAAGCATTAAAGTGTAAATTTAAAACTTTTTTCATTAGTTAGTAATTAATTTTTAAATAACCACTTGACAGTACTTTCCACTTTGATTATCAACTTTTAACTTTGTATCAAATAGGTCTTTATGTACTTTCAAAAATTATTAAGGAGAAATTACAAATCATGAGTAATTTGAAAAAATAATTACGAACTCATGAAATTTTTTATGATTTTAATTATGAAAATTGATTTAGAGCTCTAAAAGAGCACCTCTAAACTTAGCATTAAATTGTCTTCTTCTGGCCACTATTTTGTCTTTTTCTGTTTTTTTTTTTTTTTAATTGGTTGCCAGCTCAGTAGAGCTGCTATTAGAGCAGCTCTACTAGAGCTCCCAATCACTGCTGTTTAATTATTAATATTTATGAAGCTTACTGTTGATTGGTAATTATTTTTTGCAAACATCACTAGTGTGATATTTCTCCAATTATTATCAAAATTACATTTATAAATTATAATTATTGTGAATATGACTCACATCATATTAATTTTGAGTTTACACCAAAGCAATTATCAAGATAAAAATTATGGATAGAAAACAATTCTATGGTGGCGTAAGAGGGTCCCTCAAATGAAACAAATAATCAATCAATGTAATAGTGATAAATGTTATAAATTGATAAATAAAAAGAAAAAAAGAAAAAAAATTGTAATGTTATAGAAATGTCAAAGACCAAGAGCTCATTTTCTTGTCCTGTGAATTCGTGCAGTCATTTTTTCATTCTCATATAAATCTTTTCATTTGCCAATAATAACAAAAAAAAAAATTATAATTTAGATTTATTTGGAGCCAGTGGCGGAATCAAGAAATTAAGTCAGAGGGGCACTTATTAATTATAATTTTTTATTTAAAAAAAAAATCATGAGCAACATTAAGATAATCATAATTTTATGAGATAAATTTAAACATAAAAATTACATATTCATTATTAACAAGAATAAATCAAAATTCTATAATAGTGTGGAATAACTCTGTGTGGGATGATGATGTAAGTTTGTAATTTTAGCAAAAAAAATTATGGATCAAAATTCCTAATTTTAAAAAATAAAAACACATCATTTATAGCACAAATTATTATAAAATCTATTTAATTTTTATTTGACAGAAAAATATTAAAGAGATGACATTGCTTATAAATGATGTGTTTTGAATGAAAATAATTAAACAGTCTTAGAGTATCATCTGACATTACCTATGTGATGTTCAAAACATAGAAAATCACAAATCACATTAAGTGGTATGTCAACCACTTGAAAATAATGAGTTTATTATATCTAATCTATAATATTTTTCGTTACCACATAGTGTTTCTAAAATATCAAATAACTACTTGTTGTGAACAATATAATAAATCCTTAACCAAAGAACATGTTAAGAAAAAAAAAAAAATACATTTCATACATGACAATAATAAAAATTCAAAATCAAGGCGAGACACGTGACCCCTGGCCGTGCTGCCTCCGCCCCTATTTAGAACATAGACTCACCCATCGTATAAGAATTAAATATAAACCGTATTTTCTATGGTTGAAACACGTGATATTGTTTAAAAGTTATTTTATTTCAATTTTAAAATCAAGCATATAATAGAAAAATCACGACAAAAGATCCTTATCCCACAGGCGTGGTTCCATAAGACAATTGGGCTCCCTACAAATACCCCCAACACTCTCCATTTTATTTGCCATCGACCAAAGCCTCAACACACCCCAAAGCCTCCTCAAAGCAACTTCATCTTCATCAACCCTCAAAACTTCGCCAGCAACAACTCTGCACCCACTGTTGGTGCTGTTGTTGTTTGCTTGAGGTAATTAAACACATCTTTCATCTCTCTCTTTTCACTTCTTACTCTCACACACACACACACACACACTCACACACACTTCTTATCTATCTGTCTCCTAAAAAGCTTTGTAACTTGAGATTTTGTTTGTTTACCAAGCTTTTTCAATTTCCTTCTTGGGTTTTTCTTTGTCTGATTCTAATAATTGATTCACAAACTTTGTGCAGCGAAATTTTCTTTTTTTTATCACTCCTCTTCTCTCACAGTCACCACCAGACAGAGAATATGTCAGGTACAGTTGGCATGACTACTACACTTGTCTTGTCTTCTTCACCGTTGAAGAAGCTTGAAGAAGAGGCTGCTCTTCCTATGGCAATTGAGAAGCAAGGCATAGTCTCAATTCTTGGATCTGACACCAAACAACTACACCAACAAACCAAAGGTTCCTCTCTGAGAAGAACTCTCTCAGCAGACATGTCTTCGAAGAAATGGTTGGCTCAAAATGGGTTCTCCCCCATGAAAAAGATCGCTTCGTCTCAAGCGATTGCGGTCTCAGTTGCAGTGGCAGACTCGTCTTCCTCGGAGGAGGGAGAAGAAGAATTTGAAAGCCCCGGACAAGACGAGGTGTGGAGGTCTATCCAATCCAAGTCTCAGAAGAAGGAGGAGATTGAAAAGCCTAGTCAAGTTGGTATTTGGAGCTCAATTCTATCGCACAAGGCAAACGAGGACAAAACCGAGCTTCCTCCTCCTTATGTTCATCCTCTTGTGAAGAGATCTGCGAGCACCTTGAGCGAGAAAAGCCTCGAGGTATGCACCGAAAGTCTTGGATCGGAGACTGGCTCCGATGTGTTCTCCTCCTACCCGTCTTCAGAGAAGGGTGATGCAGAAGAGGACAAAGAAGAAGAAGAAGCCCAACAACCACAACAAGAAAAAGAATTGCAATATTCCTTTGATATAGAGGAATTGCGAGTTGAAAAGTACGACTACTCTACTAGTAAGAAATTGGGTCTTAGCTCCTTCCCTCCTCCACTTCCTTCCCTCGCTCATGGTGATGGGCCATCCCTTCACATGCAATCTCATCGCGAAAATGGGCGATTAGTCCTTGAAGCCGTGTCCACTCCTTTGAAGAATAACTTTCGCGCCCACCGCCAGGGTGGACGCCTTATCCTCGAATTTGCCTCACAAGAACCAAATCGCGATGAAATCATTGGTCAACATCATGATGATTATGAAGTTGAAGAAATCGAACGAGTGTTTGACAACTTCAAGGAAGAAATAGACAATGAAGATGAAGAAAATGAAATAATTGAAGCGGAAGATGAAGAGGAGGATGATGATGATGATGATGATGATGATGATGATGATGATGAAGAGGATGAGGAGGAAGTGGTGGTGGAGAAAATTGAGAACAAAATTGGAACTAAAGAGATTGGAATTGTGAAGGAGCAAGCACCAAAGTTGTCAAGTGGGGCAATAAATGTTCATAGGTCAGCAATTATGATGAAGGAGCTATTGGGCCTAGACTATAGGAACAACTCAACATGGACTACTAAGAAGTTCAATGAAGCAGTCAATTTGGTGGAGATGGAGGAGGAGGAGGGTTGTCCACCACCTCTAACCACACTAGCACAATCACTTCCACGGCCAACACGTGTGGCTCGGCTAATTCCCTCATCATCACCGACTACAACCACCGCCACCTCTTTCAATGCTTATGAATACTTTTGGAGGACTAAACCTACTGTGGCCAACTTGATCAACAACCCAATCACCCAACAATGCCCACCCCTTAAAAACAACTACAACAAGGTCTTTCTATCAAGTGGCAAGCCAACTGAACAAGAGATGGTGATCTTGAGAAGGAATAGGGAAGATTACTTGGTTCCTTTGTTGAGGGGTTGCAAGGAGAGCAGGAGGTCACTTTTGATATGGGAGCCTTGTACCATTGCTTCCTCTTGATCCATTTTCATCCCATCCATTATTATTTGACTAATGCTAAGAATACAGAACTAAACGCATAACGAGTCATAAACACTTACTCGGTTGTGAGATTCATAGTATGAGCCTCATAATTATCTGAGTGTATTTTTGACATATTTTGCGTTTAATTTTTGTGTTGATAGCATTGCTGTTATTAATTACTATATATTTTCTCAATCTCTTGTAGCCAAATAAACATGAAAGAGAGAGAGAATACTTTGCTTTAGGTGATCAAAGAATTGGAGAGAGATGGTTTTAACAGTGTGACATATATATGTAATTTTATAAGTGTGGGGGGGGGGGGGGGGGGGGGGGGTGGTCATTGGTAGCTGAACAAAATCTTGGCACCATCTTTGACTTGGGCGGAGTGGCTTGTCTGTCTCTGAATTATTATATAATGGAGTACCCTTTTCTTTTTCCATAACTTTTGCAACTCCTAGCCAATGGGATTTCAATTAGGGTCATTTCCGGTCCATTTGCGGTTAATTTTGGGAACATCATGATCAATCCTTGATTTGTTCTTGTCTTGGTTGGTTTAAGGTTTACAAGTGCGATAGATATTTCTCATTAATATATGTTTTACACTTTTCAATTTGAAACACCATACAACAAAACAGACTTGGTTATGAATCCTGAGGTGTTTGGTAAAATTTAATTTGTGCTTCTATTAACTTACTTGAGGATTGTTTTAGATAATCTAAATAAGTGTATTTTTTGATTTTTTATGAAAAGATATATAAAAAAGTATGAAGTTATTATAATATTATAAGATCTATATACTAGAAATCAAAACACTACGAATATAATTAACTACTAAAATATAAACTTAGATACATACCGTTTGATTCCGTTATTGTCTTGAGTTTTGCTTCCTTGAAAGAAGATGGTATTCACAATTGGAAAATCTTAACACCAGCTCTTCCCCTGCTTCTCCTAATCTTTTTGTTGTCTTTTCAATGGGGCTGACAACCCTTTGATCTACATATATATATATATATATATATATAAACCCTAATAAGGATAGAAGATGGGACTGTACCTAAATAAAATAATTACTAGGCTCTATCATTAAGGAACCCAAATAACTTAAATAGGCCTTACATAGCCACATCACATATCCACATATAAAATAATAAACACACTAAGATGGACCATGTCCCATAACTTTATGGATCACAATAATAATTTTGGACTCATATCAGTCAATTTATCTAAATCACGTTCAACCCGTTTTTCACAAACCAAACAAAATATAGTCAATGACAACCTAATTTACAACAAATTCTTACATTCTCTCACTTAGGCAACATTGACTACTAATTTAAGAAAAAAATGACTCTCAAGTTAAACAACTTTAGTGACCATATAAACATGATTCAAAATAGAAACATCTCAGCACAGAATCATGTTCAATGAGAAATATTAATATCGAACTGTAGCGATAATTATGATATTTAACAACATAACACCTTCCACAATTACAAACACTAATATCTCACCAACATAGATTCTTATATGTGATAAAGTGTAGTGTGGAATTTCAGCATAATTGATTCAAAAATTATATAACATGCTATTTCCACATTCATTCCTCTGTATGGTCTTGACAAGACCCTGCAAGGAATTTTATTCCATTTTACACTTCCAAAAGAAGCTTTTATTCTGCTAAACCGAGGTCTTTCATGCTTTGAACCAAGCATCATACTTTATGGATCCATATACACTTCTAAACCGAAGCATTATACATTTCTAAATTAAAGTGTCAATCTTTATATCTCAAAATTTAAATATAACTATAAGGGTTCATATAAGACGAATACATACATAACAGTTACCATTTATGTGTACACATAACTATAAACAAAATGTGAATAAACACATTAAACTTTATTAACTGAAATACACTATAGATAATATTCATGGGTAAAAAATTTCTTTAACCAAGCACATAAAACTGTAAAGTACCCATATGCTCAATATATTTAGCAAACTAAAATTTGGCCTAAGCCCTATATTTAGAGGATCAACTAGTATGTATCCTATAACATGTGCTCATAAAAAATATCATTTGTAACAACTTTCTAATTCTGAAATACTTTAAATTTACCATCAGAGCTTTTATTATTCTTCATAAAGAAAATTAAAACCATATATCATAATACATCTTTATAGGTTTGGAAATGAAATTAACAATTCCAAGCTCTGAAATAAAATTCTTTAATTACATAACTCAAGTCGAACTCTAAAACATGTTTGTATAGTGAAAAATTATAAGAGATTTTATGAAAATCTTTCATGAAACAAGACCTCATGCAAACATAAAAAAAATGTAACCAGTAATAGACACTATATATCATCTGAGCAACTTCCAAAATCGACATTATACAACCAATAATATTAACATGATTAATTCTTCTATAGCCAATTGTATAATCTTTAATTCTCTATAAATATCATGACACTTTATGTCTTTCAACCCAATGGTCAATGCTTAAATTAAAATAATAATTGTCTAACAAACTAATTGCATATGCACCAAGTTTAATTCAAATTTCATAATTCATTAAACTCTCACAACACTAGAATATGAGACATTCCTCATGAACTCTTTCTCAAAATCATTTTATAAATACTGAATGTTACTTAATTAGTCTCGATCACTAAGAAGAGTAATGTAAAACTTTCAATTCTACATATTAAATTTAGTAAAAATGTGATCTAGGTATGCTCTTTGAGATGAGACAAATAATTATTTTTCAAGTATCTCAATGCCAAACACATAAAATACTTTATCAAGATATTTTATATCAAAAATTTATTAACAACAATATCTTCACATCAAGTATTAATTTGAAATTATTACTAGTAAGTAAAATTCCCTCGGTATAAAGGATCAAGAAAAATAAATTACTCCCACTGACCTTGAGATATATGTATAAATTAACAGTATTATCCATAAAGCCAAGTAATAATATTTAGTGATCAATTAAATATCATTACTCAGAAATTTGTTTAAAACCATAAATAAATTTGATTTATAAATTTGTTTAACTCACAAATCAAATTTATTTTGTTTGGCGAAGCAATAGATAAAAAAAGTCACAATGCCACTATAATCATTATAAACCTATCTTTATGACAATGGTAAAGACAAGTCCCTTTTCAAATCACAACCTCTTGCAATAGCATTGTATTTATTTATTTATCTTTAAAAAATACTCATTAGATTTCAAACTTTTAAAAAAGTATAACATGATCTCATATCTAATTAATAATTTGTACTAATTTATTTACCATATTACAAATCGCCAATATCTTCATCATACGTAACAATCATCTCTTCAATCTCTTAATATTGCTCATTTAGAAAAAAATAATATGATCACAATGATCTTTTAACTGTATGAGAATGTCTAGGAGTTGTACATGTTATGCATGTTCAAGTTATATCAACAGATTGAATAGACACTTCAGGTTCTACTTGCACTCTCACTTTCTCTATATGAGAATGAACAGACCAATTTATTACAATAGGCACAAGTACACAGGAAAATTCATATATTTGAGCTTTAAACTGTTCATCAATCTAAAAACTTCACATTTTAAGCTTAAAAGATTTTTATGTCAGAACCAAGATAATAGAACCATTAACAGCTTACAAAGTAACAACAAATAGCAATAAGTCCCATTTTAATTTCAAAAGCACAACAAACTTTTTACTTCTATACAATTCCAAACTCAAAAGTTATTTTAACTAAATTTTCTACTAGTTCACAATTCAAAAGTGTTTTAAAATATTTTTAACTTAGTACCATATGTAAAGTATACACAAGTATACATATCAATTAAAAATATTTTATCACAAAAAACTTGTATAATTTAAACATGTTAAAACCTACACCTCATCATTTTATTAGAGCCCAATTGTGAAACTCAAGTACTCAACTTTCTCTTGAAGTTACAAGCATGATATATTTAAACTGATTCCATAATTTTATAAAAAATTAATAAGAGGTTATGCACATTAACCAAAATTATCATGTTCACTATAATAGCCATATTCAATTAATAATTTTAAAAACTTTATCAGTGTGTTTTTCAACATAAATGAGATTACACAAATGCATAACATCAATACTTATTTATGAAATCAATAAAATAATTTCTCCCACACACTTTATGATAAATGAAAATCTATTTCAATTATTATTATTATTTTTTATTTTATTTTATTACCAAGGTGACAAAAATTAAAAAAATAATCATACTTATTTAGTTTTGACATTAAAATTAAATTGTTGTCATACGAACAATATATAAAATAACATTCTTTAAAACAAGATCAAAAATAAAATTTTGATTAACACAAGAGCTTTTAAGTAGTTTAAGAAACAAATGAGGAGATCCCAGAGGTGAGAAGAGTGTCATAGCTCACAAAAATTTGAAAGAATTTTTCTTACTGGAGTTAATAATATGTAAAGAGATTTGCGGAATATTCTGAAAAGGAAAACATAAAACACTGAAAAGAAATAATGATTTGTAAAAGTCGAAGGTATTATATAGAGCATTGTAGAGTATAATTTAGATTTTCTTATAAGAATCATCTAGTAGATATTCTAAAACTCTACTTTCTTAAATAGTTAACATTAAATATAATTTCAATCTTTTACACTATATTGAGGTGTTAATATAAATGGTTAAGAAGGTGCATTCTCGAGTATGTCAACATCTAAATTCATTAGATTTAAAACTAAGTCAATATCCATTTATGGATTCACAATCAAAACTTTAATGGAGTAAATTTGATTTTCATAAAAATATTTCCCTTCATTGTTTTCAATTCAATATAATATCATTCAATTATATATAGACAATAATAATCTCATAATCACAATTAATATTCTCAAATATTTAAAATGTATCACTCTTAAACTGAATATATAGAAAGTATTTTCACAACTCCAACTTTCAATTATACATAGGCAATTAGTATAATCTCACAAGAATATGCTGCGAATAAACTTTAACAATATTCTCAGATGTGCCAGAATGTATCACTATATAAACACCTTTGGGTTGAATATATAGAACACAATCAACAAATTTAAACTTCAATATAATCTTAATTAATTATATATGGGCAATAATTATAGTTGCAAATAAACTTTAACAATACTGTCAGATGTTTCAAAATGTATCATCATATAAATACCTTTAGGCTAAATATATAAGACACATTCTAACACCTATAAACAAGTCAACTAGCAAGAATGATTTATCAAGAAATTATCTCCTTTGGGTAGATAAATTCTTTCAAAATCAATAAAATTTCCCTTACTAGTGGCTCACACTACCTCTAAAATTAATACACTCAATTAACCTCCTTTGGGTAGGTAATTGAGTGATATAATATTAGAAGACCTTCCTAGAATCTGTATTGGTAAATCACTTTAAATCTCAATAAGTTAACCACTTCAGTTAGGGATGTAAGGAAAACCGAAAAAACCGACCAAACCGATTGAACCGGACCAAACCGACTATATTTGGTCTATTTTTTAACAAGAATTGGTCTGCGCAGTTTTTAAATTTGAATTTTTTTGGTTTTCGATTTGGTATCGGTTTAAGCACCTTGTACACCGATCTAAACCGAAACCGACCGCTTCAACATATATTGTAGTTATAATATATATATATATATATACAATTTAATGATATTAATAAGTATAATAAATTATTAACCTTAATTAATTAATATTATCATCTTTATAAACTAAGTTTGTAAACTCTTATTATATATAATCTTAACTCTAACTCATTATTCTTGAAACTTTAATATTTTTAATTTTTTTTTTTGTTTTTATTTTTGTTAATTTAGGAATTAAAAAGTATGTATTTGTAGACACCCCATTTTTGACCGCCCTTAAGACTTGGACGCGACTGATGGTTTACATGGTGGAGAAAGGTGTGCAGGGCAAAGGTTCAATTTCTTTGATAAGAGGAGAGTCAAGTCCCAACCTTACACCCCATTTTGGACCAAAGCTATTTTTGAATGGTTTTTAGACCTTAAAACCCTCTCTTTCAAAACATTTTTGAAATAAAGTTTCTACAATGTTCCGAGGCTCACATTTCGTTAAATGTTGCGCTTTTCGGTAAACCGAGCAAGGACAAAGTGGAAATGAATGAAAGAGAGATGAAATCTTTGAAAAATCTTTCAAAACACCTTACTTAGGGGTTTGACGTTGAAGAAAAGAAGAGAAGAGGCAAGAAACTAGTTTGGGAGAAATTCGGCACGAATCCGGGTAGGAGAGAGTCGAGCAGCCCTCGCTGAATCGGGCTTATTCATTTGCATACTTGGATGCTAGCTATGAGGCCACCACCATTGGAAAGCTTACTTCCGGGGCTTCATTTTTCACTCAAGAATCTCCTAAATCCAAGTCCAGACAGAGGAGATATGGTTGGTTGAAGTAGGGCATCAACCCGGTTGGACCGAATCTGCGTGACTTCACCAAAACAAGCATAACTTTTTGCACAGATGGAATTTTAATACAAGGTTTGCGCCATTGGAAAGATAACTTCCGGGGCTTCAATTTAGACACCTGACCGACCACTTTTGGACTTCCCAATCACTGGCCGGCCACCATTCTTTCCGGCAGACCCTTTTTTTGTCCTGAAAAACCAGAAAAAGTAGCAGGCCGACCATAAAAGGTGGCAGGCTGACCACTTATGCCCAGAAAGCCTAAAATTGATAGATATTCTCCCTTCAGCTGTCTTCCATAATCTTAAGCTGTCCAGATCAGATATTTTTCAACCCAAGCTTGTTGATGAAGCTATTCTCTTCATATTAGAAGGTTAGAGCATATTTAGGAAAGAGAGAGAGAGAACTTAGGAGACTTAGAACATTTTGAGTTCTTCTCTCACTAAAAAAATTTCCTCTCTCTCTAGAATTCTCAACTCTCTCTCTCTCTCTCTCTATATCTCTACACTTGAGCTTCCAAACCCTAGTTTTCTTGGACCATTTGCACTACAACCCTTAGCACCACACCTCCTCCATCTATTCCAGCACTTTGGGACTGATTTTCAAGGGTTGAAGCTTCACCAACTTGGTCCAAAAGCTCCAGCTTTGCTGCTCCGTAAGTGCCTATTTCCCTTAAACTTGCATTTTTTTGCTCCATTGATTAGCCCTACTTGCAAGTATTTCTGGGCTTCGACATAAACTGAAAAAGTTCTTATTTTGAACCCCTCTTCAACTTTGTTTAAGGACACTTTGCTATTTGAGGTCATCTACTTTCCCTTACCCTCTATCTCTTTTTTAGGGTTATTTTTGCATCATATTTTAGCCCTACTTGTGAACATTTTCGAGAGTTTTCATAAACTGAAAAAGTTCTTATTTTAAGCCCCTCTTCAAGTTTTATTAAGGGCATTTTTTTGTTTGGGGTCATCCTCCCCTATGCATGCTTCATTCCTTCATGATTAGGGCCATGCATTAGAGCACTTGCATTGGCCATGGTTTGGCCTCTTAGCCACTGAAATCCAGTGGATTTTCAGTGGCTTAGATGTATTTTTGAGGGCCAAAATTATAGGGAGGTGACCCCCTCTCTCCTTGTCTTGTTTGGTGGTCTTTTGGGCCTTCCAAAGGGACCCTATTTTTCATGATTCGAAGTCATGTTTCAGGCCTTATTCTGTGAGTTTTGGGGTCTGCCTTGGTTCTGTCCAAGGCCCTTTTGGCCATGTTTTATGTCTACAATGCATGTGTAGAACAATCCCATCCAAGGCCTTTCAAAGGGGCCTTTCTTTGCATGTTTCCTAGACCCATTTCAGGGCTAATTTGGTGAGTTTTAGGGCTGTCATAGTCCATTTCCAGAGTTAGTTTTGCCATAATAAGTGTCTATCTTATATGTGCTTAACAACCCCTTGAATGGCCTTCCAAAGAAGCCCCTCATTTTTGCATGCATTGGCTGCATTTCAGTGATTATTTGGGCGTATTTTGGCATGTTTTGTTCACTGTTTTTGGCTGGTTTGATGAGTTCTTATTTGCTTCATATACATGCCATGTAAACCATGCTTGATAGCCAATATTGCATGCTATTTTAGTCCATCATGTTAGCATCTTTGGCCATTCTCTAAACTAGAAATGTGCATGTTCTGGGACTGCCTTGGCTCTGTCTTTAGACTTCATGATCAAATAATGCTTTCTTTGTATACTTGTGGTTCAATGCATTAGACTAGTTTTGAGTTTCGAGGCTTATTCTATGCATCGGGTGCCATATTTCCATGTTTCGAGACCATTTAGCATCATGTTTCAGCTCTGGAAATTACATGTTTGTATGCCATCTTTCATCCCTTGCCATGTTTTGGTAGAGTGGCATTTAATGCCTTAGGTTCGGTCCTCGGTTTGCGTGCATATGTGCACGCATTTCGGTCATCTCATTTTCATCTTACGGCTACTGATGTGAGTGTGGCTGAGGTCCACTCATGTTGGTGTAAGTCCATTATGCATTGTGTATGCCTTTTCAATTCATAACATTGCGTATGCTAGGTTGCGTGTTAGTGCATTGTGTATGCCATGTTACATCGAGCATTGTGTATGCCATTTCATAGCATTGCATATGCTAGGTTGTATATTAGTCGCATTGTGTATGCCATCTCATTTGCATTGTGTTTAGGATAAGAGTTAGCCCGAGCACGGGAGACGAGGTACGTTTCGTACTCCGAGTGATAGAACGTGTCTCAATTCTCCGTCGCCGACACTCCGGATTACCCATGATGGAATTTAGATCTTGTTGTGTTTTCATGTGCATTCATTTCATATTGAGTCGTGCAATTCGACTCCTCGGCCATCATGCATCGATATGCGTGATTAGTGGCACGAGGATCGATGACTACGCTCCCTGAAGAGTAGTCATACATACATATGTGAAAATACTTTGCCATGCCCCTTTCTTGCTCTCTGTTGCAACAAATCAGAAATCAGCAGCTTTCTAAAGCCTTGCACAGCATTCCAGTATTAATTGCAAACAGAGGCAAACTGGGGCATCGCAATGGATTTCCGCGCCGGGCAACTCAAGCATGCATCTCCCATCATTCGGAACAGAGCTGAGGCAGTCCATAGGCTTGCTTGCTAATTTACTTGCTTTCCTAGATTAATTTGTTAATTAATTAGGGTTTTGTAATATTTAATTATTCATTTCGGACTGTACTATTTATTCAGACCCTCCGAGTGAGGGCACAATTGTAATAAGCGTGCGTGAGTGTGATGTATGTCTTCCAACCCCACGTCTTTCTCCTTTTTATTTACCAGCTTATGATGGTTAGATTAGGGCATATTTCAATTAGCATACAGTATGATAGCATGTTTGCATTCATTCATCTGTCTTGCATGTACCGGGCTCGACGCATCATACTAACTGCATTTATATTTCAATTCCAAGTTGAATACGTGTTAGCTGTAGCATTTCATATGCCATCTTAGAATAGCCGAGCCTATCTTAGTTGCATTTTGCATGTGTTGCATTAGGCATTTCTCTATATTTAGGATCATACATGATTTCTAATCAACTTCTGTTTTGGCTTGGAGTACTAGGTAAGCTTTTATGCTTTAGCATCCTTGCATGTGTGTGAGTGACTGCCATGATAGCATGCTTACCATGAGGCTATGTGCTTATATGATATACCTGCCTGAATGCCTGTGGGTGAAGGGTGGGTTATCCGAATTGGAACAATTCATTAAATGCGAGTTTTAAAACCCACTAGACAGTCGCAAATCATCTTGTTTTCTAAGCCCACCTGAGGGTGGCAAATCCACATTTTAGCCTACTTGCGGGTAGCACCATCAAACCAATTTAAAAAACAAACATGAAATGTTTTGTTCCAATTCAGGCGACCCAGTCTATACTTGTATGTTGTGCGTATCACATAGTAAATCTAGGCTAATAATCGGAATAAGAACACATAATGTTTTCAAAATTAGATATCATGGTTAGTGGAGGCCGATCTTTGATCGGGCGAGTGGGGGTGCTCATGAAGTGACCTTCCCCAATCGTACCCAAGTTCCCGAGCCGAGACAACTTTGGTGATGACGGACACGTGGCCTTAGGCAACGAGTCAGGGTTTCCTAAATTTCCCAAAATAAAATATTTATGTGACGACTCTGTATCTGGCAAAGCAGTCCATGTTTGACACTTCTTTTCTAAAAATCTGTTTTTTCTCAAAACGATTTGCCGGATTTAGACTCTTTGGTTCAGATTAAGAACCGTGACAATTTGAGTCTAAACTGTAGTGAACCCAATATGAACAAAATGGGGGATTTCCCTTCCGGGACGTTCGGGGACATCTACAGTTTCTGGCGACTCTACTGAGGAGTTAGAGAACTTGACTCGAACTCATGATATCTTGTTTTGACTACACTTATGTGTTTCTTTGCATTGCATGTGCATTGGTGCGCCTAGGACACCGTGTTTGGCATCTGCTATTCTTGAACGGTTTGCCGGAGGCTTGCTTTGTCAAAGCATGCCACAAGGCTGACCGGTTGCGGGCTCTGCCAGTATGGGAACACAAACCCTGATTTTACCGAGGCACCCTTTTGACCATTCGACCTAGTGCATATTCGGAATCCATAGTGACCATTCCAAGCTAGGACAGGTTGCTTACCCGATAGGCTGTTTGAAACCGCTATGTGCGTAGTGAAACCCTAGCTCCTGACAAAATAGGACAGGGAAACCCTACCCCAACATAGGGGTGTTTTGGCTCTTACTTGCTTACTATGTGCTGTCAGAGTGTGTCTCTACAGGAATGCATGTATCAGTTTGCAAGTCTAGGTATCAGGCCTGCGGGCATCAGTATGTAGAGAATCAGTTTTACCTGAGGGTATCAGTTTACAGGCGGACTTTTGATCAGAATTTGGTAGAGAGCACAGTCATTCAGTTACGCTCATATCTGTTTTGTCAAAAATGGGCTGAGATGCTGCCTGTTTTCTCTTTTGCTAGGTAGTCTTGGAATAATAGCTTCAGAAGGTTTCAATATCCCCCGGGTACACCGGACTTGTATTGATAGACTTTGTCAGGTCAGAGATTCAGTTCAAGGGCAAATCAGTGTTCTTTCGCCAGAGGCAGGGTAAAAAGGCCAGTCAGGCACAGATCACCAGTTCAACAGTGTCCAGCTTAGCGATCATTATCCACCTCACCTGTGCGCAGTTGGGGTTGAGATATCTGCTTCCACTTCAGAGAGGGAATACAAACCTGTCCAGTAAAATCCGCAATTTTCAGTTATTATGGAGGACATGATGCGTCAGCTCCAAGAAACCATGCAGGCTATGCAACAGGATGTTGCCCGCCAGGCAGAAGTGGCTGCACGTCAAGTAGAAGTAGTGGCCCAACAGGCAGAGTTAATTGCCAGGCTGCAACAGCAAACCGGAGCATCTGCTTCACACCAAGCCCCTCTCCCACCAGGAGTTCCAGCATCCGAGGAGACAATAAATGTCCAGGAAGATACGGGCATTCCGACAGGGCCGGCTCCGCCCACAATCTTACCCCAACTGTCTAAAGCACCAATTAACCTACCGGACTCTCCCTTTGAGTTCGAGATAGACCATACAGCGTTGAAGTTGAGCAAGCTTGAAAAGATGTTCAAGAAATCTCAGGGAGTAAAGTCCATCCTGAACATCGAGGATGGGTATACCGACGCAGCTATGACGCTGCCGGACAGATTTAAAATGCCGCATATCGATCGCTTTGACGGCTCTGGAGACCCAAGGGTGCACCTCTACCTGTTTTCTGATATCTTGAGGCCAATGGGTTTGACCACAGCTTAGAAGTTGTCTCTCTTTGGCCGAACCATGTCTGGGACAGCCGCAATCTGGTATGCGAAATTGGAAGACTCCGTGAAATGGAACTGGGAAGAGCTGACTGAGGCCTTTATTGCTTAATACTCCTACAACACACAGATTGAGGTCACAACTCATCATCTCGAAGTCACCCACCAAGAACCAAAGGAGGGTTTCTCAGAATTCGTGACGAGATGGAGAGCAAAGGCCTCAATGATGACTACAAGGCCTTCCGACAAAGATCAGATCAGGATGATTGTTCGGAATTTACATGGCATGTTATTGTAGAAAATGATCGTACTACCGCTGTTTACCTTTCCAGACCTTCATGGAATGGGGGTTCAAATCGAGGATTCCATCCGACAAGGGATCTTTGCAGAAGATAATGAGCTGTTGAAGAGGAATGTTGCTCGTAGTTCCAATGCTACTACTGATGGTAGCACAGCTACGAAATGCTCAGAAGTAGACACCATTACCACTTCCTTCAATGGCCAAAAATCAACCCCTTCAACTCGGCCCCAAGCCCGAAAATTCCATCCTCTTTATATGAGTCTCTCTCAAGCTTTGGAAAAGCTACGAGAAGAGGGGCACCTAGAACTTCTAGAACCCCAACCCCTTCCAAACCCTCTTCTACCAAGATATGACCCAGCTAAATACTGTGCCTATCATCAACAGCACGGTCATGATACGAACCGTTGCATCTGCCTCCGTCATAAGATTCAGGATCTTATTGACGAAGAGACCCTAGCTCCACCAAAAGGACCTCAGGTTAGTACTGACCCGTCACCTCTACATCTCAACCTCATCCATATACTGCCATCCACCTACGACCCCAGCGTATACATCACCCTGGCCCATCTACCCAAGCCTGAGGTGTTTATCCCGGAAAGCATAGACTTATGTATGATGGGTGCATCTGAACCCCAATCATCCCAAACCCATGAACCCACTACTTTTGAGCTGATGAGGATGATCGAAGATATTCAAAGAACTGTGGCAGATCTGGCCTTTGGAGTCTTGGCTCCGTCATCAACCACACCACATACCGGGAATTTCATGACAAAAGGCTCCCCAATCTTGGGACTGGCTGCAGTTGAAGAAAGCCAAACCCTTGGCAAAGGAGAAGCAGGTGGTAAGAACAAGGTAGGGGCAAGCATTGGTCCCCATGAACACCTTCAACGGACTGTTGAGGCTTTGAAGGCCGAAGGACTAAACAAACAACAAGTGCTTGCAGTGGTTGCAAAAACTATGGATGATACTTTTGCCACTCAAGTTGGGGGCAGTTTGAATCAAGGGGCAAGCCGGGAGAAGGGCCATTGTACCAAGAATGTTCCTTTCAGCTCTAATCCCGTGCTCGGAAGAAATCAGCAAATCCAGTCAGCGCCTGCCAATCCCTTTACTGGTGCGTCCAGCAAAAATCCACAAACCTCGAAGTATTTACCCCGAAGACAGAGGGTCTTCCATGCCCTCTATATGTCTTTGTCCAAAGCTTTCCAAATCCTTGTTGAATAAGGCCATCTCAAACCCCTTGAGCCTCGGCCTCTCCTGAACCCTCTTCCGGCTACGCATGATGCTACCCAGTACTGCACGTACCATCAACAAACTGGCCATACTATCGACAACTGCTTCCGTCTTCGCCATGAAGTACAGGATCTATTTGACAACGTGGTCATCCTCCCGCCGAGCTCAGCAAAGTCTATCGGCACTGGAACGGTGAACTTGGGGGATAATGTGATGTGATCGGGGGATGAACCAGCTGTGGGTGGCGCTCGATTAACTCCAGACGTGGGAATGGCACGCACTGTTCTGAGCAATATACAAACACCAGTTTTTGTGCTTTCTGACTTGGTTATTGAGTCAGTCTTGTTGTTTTGTATAGAGTCAGTCTTTTCTTACTGAGTCAGTTGGGTCTGTATTGTTGTACCGAGTCAGTCCTGTTTTGTTGGAGTCTGGTGATTTTGGGGGTGTTACCTCGGACATCACTTGCTTGTTTTGTGTTTGTCTTTTCGTTTTCTTTTGAGTCTGTTTCTGCCGAGGAGCCAGTTGTGCCAACAGATCTGAATGAAACAACAGTAATTTTCACACTCTTGTGTTTGCTTCTGTCGTGTGCTAGTTGTGCCGGGATTTAAATGAAACGATAGTGCATTCCACCTACTCTCTTTGTGCCCTGAAATTATTGCATTGACCTAAGTTTTTCAAAACTTTTTGAACACTGCGGTGAAAACAAAGAGGGAAGAATTCCTCGGGTTTTGCAAAATTTGATCAACTGAGAGGAAGAGAGACATGCTAAGCCCTTAATGAATGAAATCATGTTTGTTAATGTGAGTACTGAGAAGGATCCTGGCTTGATCCAGATTGGTTCTACATTGTCTTCCGCGCGAGCGATTAGTCGCGTTCTTAAAAGATTTCAAAAAAAAAATGTTTTGCGCAGTCCTGCGAAGACTTGTGTGGAATCGCTCTTGAGATTGTGCAGCTTAGGATCGCTCTCAGCCTTAAGACTCGACCCCCCCTTTGTTTTCCGACCTTGAGCCTTAACTCAGAATGTTCAACGGTCAACCGCAATGTGAGGCCTGTGTGGCCAGATTCGAAGCATCCCTCGACCTAAAGGCAGAAAAATGTCCGATTGTGCGCGAAGAGCTGAAGATGGATCATTCTGCAAATCAATGAAGTCTGGCAAGAATGCCAAATCCCAGAAGGGAAGAAAGAAGAAAGTATTGCTGAAGGACAACCGAGTTCATATCCACAACGCTAGGGGCAAATTCGGCCCCTCATTGGATGGACTCCTGCATCGTCAGCGAACAGCAACCATTCTCATGGATTCAGATGACTTCAAGATCTTCAAACCAATTGACATGGACAAAGCTACACTTTTACCCTTGAGAGGCTCGTTGGGCCAAAAACTCGAAAGGGCGACCCAGGCAAAAGTTAGAGCAAGAAAAAAAGAAAGGAGAAAAAAAAAGAAAAAAATGCAAAGAATGAAAAAAAGAAAAGAAAAAAAAGAGAGAGAAAAAGAAAAGAAAAGAAATTAATCGAAAAAGAATCGAAAAAGAAAAGGAAAACATAGCTCGCAAGGTTGAAAACCCGGAAGGGCGGCCTTGGCAAAAGTTAGAGCGTAAAAGGAGAGGTTAATACCCCAGTGTACCTTACCCGAACTACGTAAGACTTAATTCCCATCTTTGGGATACATAGGCAACTTCATCCTGAAGTCCAGCCGTAAAACACTTCAAATTGATTATGCCTATGTAATGGTTTTGATCATCTTCGCCTTCTCTGTATCCGAGAATTTGGTTGTATTCGTCACTCTGAGGACTGACTGCAGTGCGCTGCGGTGCCATTCAAACAAGGGGGAACTTTCCGTTGCCATTTAATGCGCCGCGGTGCCGTTCAAACAAGGGGCAACTTTCCGTTGCCATGTAGCTCTCTTCAAGCAAGGGGTAATTTTCCTTCGGATCTGAAGTTGTGTATCTCAAGAGTAGGTTCTGTGAGCAGTGACCATTTGCAAAAATAGTTTTTGAGAATTTTTTAATGAGGTTGACTAATTCTCTCGAAAATTATTCCATTCTTCTAAAACTGGACCATTTCTTGGACCCAAAAAAGGAAAATTTTCAGTGTTCATAGCCTGACTTGCATGATTTTAAATCAGAAAATTGAACAAGCATGTTAATCTAACTCTCATTTTGGTCAAAATTGTTTTAATAGAAAGCCAAAAACAAAAAATGGTCAAAATGATGAACTAAGGGCACAGTTGAGTCAGGTGTTCTGTCTTTTTCCCATTGTCAACACACTTGCTAGATAGGGCACTCTATCTGCCAGAAAGGGCATTCTACTTGCCAGAAAAGGGGCACCACTGAAGCTGACCACAAAAGGGCAGAAAGCTCTCACATCCTCCAAGCAACGAGGTATCAAGCCAAGTGCGAAGCACGAGCTGGAATGAGGCAAGATATTACACTCCCTTATCTGGACAGATCTGATCACATCCAAACTCCCCAGCAGAGCATCGTCAACCGATGTTAGCTGCAGATTTGCTACACACCCAGTTGTAGCACAATACCTTTGTGGGAGGAATTCACTAGCTGTGCGCAGAAGAAAGAGAATCTAGCAGAATGCTAGGGGCAAGAGCCCGCAACTTCTTATTTATCCATCAACCACCTAGGGGAGGGATAAAAAATGAGAGATTGAAGAATAGAGAGATGTGCGCTGAGAGAAAAAGTGAGAAAAGGGCTTTTTCAGAAAAACAGAGCTTGAGGGCCGAGTGATGTGAGAATCACAAATGAGAAAAGGGTGAGAAACAATACCCAAAGAAACTGGCTCCTCGTGCACCGAGAGGTGTCTTGCCTTTGTAACACAGATAAGTGTTGTGTCTGTGTGTTTTGTTTGTCTCGATTCTTGTTTTGAGTCGTTTGAGTGTCAATAAATGTGTTTAGGTTGTTTTACCTTATTTTTCCTTTGTTGAGTTGTGTTTAGGTTGTTCTACCTTTGTTTTCCGTTGTTGAGTCGTTTTGGCTGTGGTCAGTTGTAGGCTCAATACCCGGTTAAGAATTCATTTCTCAATTTCAAAATGAATTGTTTTGTGCTTAGGAGTGCCGTGTCGTTCTCCACATTTGTGCAAAACAAGATTTTGTTCTTTCAAAAAAAAAAAACCGCGGGGTTCTACCCAGGTCATGTGCGAATAGTAAAACCAGGACCTATCTGAAGCCATATGGGTTCCAGACTGCAAAGCAAAAGAAAAGAGAGAAAATTTGGAGCATCCGAGTTTGTTTCAACTTCTACAGGTTCCGTTTTTGCATTCCGTCTTTTCAGATCGAACTGTCTGTTCAGACTGAACTGTGTGCCGAGTAAACAGAATACTGTGTTATGAGCTGCGTGTTCAGAATGAGCAGTGTGCTGATACGAGCTATGTGTTCAAAGTGAACAGAATACTGTGTTGAATGTTTCACTGTTTCAAGCCAGAATGGCGATCAGAAGTACTCTCCTTGAATACCATTCCCCGTCAGAGTAAAGCGGTTTACCGCCACTCACTCCATGAGATGCTTTCTAAAGTGCCACTTTGTTTGTTTATTGCATTCCCTAAATGTCATGCTCTACATCGCTTGTAACATGTACTGTATCATCGCACTTATTGCATTCATTTGCATCTTGTATTATCTCTTATTGTTTATCCTTTTACGTTGGGCAGCATTTAGGATCGTGGTCCCCCAGGACTTAACTTAGGATGCGTGGAACGCGCTCCTGAGTTACCTGACCTTTTCTCACGATTTCAGCGTGGTTAGAGTGTTCCTTTCCTTACATGATTTCAGCGTGTTTGGAATTTATCTCAGGTTGCGTTGTGTGCACACCTGGGCGGTTGTTTACCTGACCTTTTCTCACGATTTCAGCGTGGTTAGAGTTTGTTCCTTCCTCACACAATTTCAGCGTGTTTGGAATTTGTTTACCTCTTCTCACGATTTTAGCGTGGTTAGAGTGTCCCGTTCCTTACGCGATTTTAGCGTGTTTGGAATTTATCCCAGGTTGCGTTGTAGACGCGCTGGGCGGGTTGTTGGACCTCCTCTCACGATTTCAGCGTGGTTTGAGTGTCCCATTTCCTCACACGATTTCAGCGTATTTGGAATTTATGTCAGGTTGCGTTGTGTACACACCTGGGCGGTTGTTTTCAGGCCTCCTCTCACGATTTCAGCGTGGTTTAAGTGTCCCGTTTCCTCACACGATTTCAGCGTGTTTGGAATTTATCTCAGGTTGCGTTGTGTACGCACCTAGACAGTTGTTGTCAGGCCTCCTCTCACGATTTCAGCGTGGTTTGAGTGCCCATTTCCTCACACGATTCCAGCGTGTTTGGAATTTACCTCAGGTTGCGTTGTGTACGCACCTAGGCGGTTGTTTTCAGGCCTCCTCTCATGATTTCAGCATGGTTTGAGTGTCCCGTTCCTTACGCGATTTCAGCGTGTTTGGAATTTATCCCAGGTTGCGTTGTAGACGCGCTGGGCGGATTGTTGGACCTCCTCTCACGGTTTCAGCGTGGTTTGAGCATCCCGTTCCTTACGCGATTCCAGCGTGTTTGGAATTTATCTCGGGACGCGTGAAGCGCGAGCCCGAGCGGTTGTTTTTGCACCTCTTCTCACGATTTCAGCGTGGTTAGAGTGTCTCCTTTCCTCACACGATTTTCAGCGTGTTTAGAATTTATCTTAGGTTGCGTGGAACGCGCTTCTGATTAATTTTCTTTGTTTTGCCTCCACTCACGAGTCCAGCGTTGTTGGAGTATGTCACCCTTTGCATCTATTGTACTCTCTGTTGCATCGTATCTATTATCTATTGCATCATATCTGTTTTATCGTCCGGTCTAAGGAGACCTTAAATCCTGCATTATCATTCGCGCTGTTTTGTGTATCGTACTTTCATTTTACTTGCATTTCATCGCACTATCTTGGGCACTCTCCTGTCTAGGAGACCTTAAATCCTCTAAAGGTGCAATTCCTTTGGTGTTTGTCGTGCCCGAACAACTTCCGGTAGTCTGGTATAGCCACCTGCTTGTGTTTGCGGTGAGTTCCTAGGAGACCAACTGAGACGGTGGAAACTAGAGTTCGAATGGCTCATGCCTAGAACGCAAAGGTTCGGGATTTTCGAGACTAAAGTCTAGTTTAAATACCCAGGGGTATATCCTCGGCTTGAAATCTGTATGGCAGCCCATAGATTGAGATAGCATATGTATGCACCTCAATTCTGGATACTGAACCAACCTAGTCTGTCACCCTGTTGGAGAATAGGGAAAGTTGCGACCATAGTCAGGGAAAAAAGTAGTACTTGTAGTTCAACTGAGAAGAAGAGGAAGATTCCTACATCAGCATGAGGTAGGACATTTCCGAGGTAAGTCATTGCCAATTGCCCTTGTAAGGTACCTCCCATTTCCTAGCTATCACATTGCATTTTAGTCATTACAGTGCATCGCATAAATCCTAAATTATCAAACCGGCTTTGCGTAGCGTATAAGTCCAATTATCAGACTGGCTTTGCGTAGCGTATAAGTCCAATCTTCAAACCGACTTCACGTAGCGTATAAGTCCAATTTTCAAACCGGCTTCGCATAGCGTATAAGTCTAATTATCAAAATCTTTCTGCATATCATTTTGCATCCTGCCCCTGAACTACGCTGGTTTGATTCCTTGCAAAGGGATACGTAGGCAGCCTGCGGGCGCAACCATTTATTTGTCTGTTCTTTGTTTGTTTGTCCAAGTCTTTGGCCTTGTCAAAAATGGGTCGTCTCTGGGCTTTGACATTCACTCCCGTCACTTCTCGACTTCCGAGTTCTGTCAAAGAGGGGCAACTGTAGACACCCCATTTTTTACCGCCCTTAAGACTTGGACGCGACTGATGGTTTACATGGTGGAGAAAGGTGTACAGGGCAAAGGTTCAATTTCTTCGGTAAGAGGAGAGTCAAGTCCCAACCTTACACCCCATTTTGGACCAAAGCTATTTTTGAATGGTTTTTAGACCTTAAAACCCTCTCTTTCAAAACATTTTTGAAATAAAGTTTCTACAATGTTCCGAGGCTCACATTTCGTTAAATGTTGCGCTTTTCGGTAAATCGAGCAAGGACAAAGTGGAAATGAATGAAAGAGAGATGAAATCTTTGAAAAATATTTCAAAACACCTTACTTAGGGGTTTGAATTTGAAGAAAATAAGAGAAGAGGGAAGAAACTAGTTTGGGAGAAATTCGGCACGAATCCGGGTAGGAGAGAGTCGAGCAGCCCTCGCTGAATCGGGCTTATTCATTTGCATACTTGGATTCTAGCTATGAGGCCACCACCGTTGGAAAGCTTACTTCTGGGGCTTCATTTGTCACTCAAGAATCTCCCAAATCCAAGTCTGGACGGAGGAGATATGGTTGGTTGAAGTAGGGCATCAACCCGGTTGGACCGAATCTGCGTGGCTTCACCAAAACATGCATAACGTTTTGCACAGATGGAATTTTAATGCAAGGTTTGCGCCATTGGAAAGATAACTTCTGGGGTTCAATGTGGACACCTGATTGACCACTTTTGGACTTCCGAATCACTGGCCAGACACCTTTCTTTCCGGCAGACCCTTTTTTTGTCCTGAAAAACCAGAAAAAGTAGCAGGCCGACCATAAAAGGTGGCAGGCCGACCACTTATGCCCAGAAAGCCCAAAATTGATAGATATTCTCCCTTCAACTGTCTTCCATAATCTCCAGCTGTCCAGATCAGATATTTTTCGACCCAAGCTTGTTGAGGAAGCTATTCTCTTCATATTAGAAGGTTAGAGCATATTTAGGAAAGAGAGAGAGAACTTAGGAGACTTAGAACATTTTGAAAGCTTCTCTCACTAAAAAAATTTCCTCTCTCTCTAGAATTCTCAACTCTCTCTCTCTCTCTCTCTCTCAATATCTCTACACTTGAGCTTCCAAACCCTAGTTTTCTTGAACCATTTGCACTACAACTCTTAGCACCACACCTCCTCTATCCATTCCAAAACTTTGGGACTGATTTTCAAGGGTTGAAGGTTCACCAACTTGGTCCAAAAGCTCCAACTTTGCTGCTCTTTAAGGGTAAGTGCCTATTTCCCTTAAACTTGTATTTTTTTGCTCCATTGATCAGCCCTACTTGCAAGTATTTCTGGGCTTCGACATAAACTGAAAAGGTTCTTATTTTGAGCCCCTATTCAACTTTGTTTAAGGATACTTTGCTATTTGAGGTCATCTACTTGCCCTTACCCTCTATCTCTCTTTTAGGGCAATTTTTGCATCATATTTTAGCCCTACTTGTGAACATTTTCGAGAGTTGTCATAAACTGAAAAAGTTCTTATTTTGAGCCCCTCTTCAAGTTTTATTAATGGAATTTTTCTGTTTGGGGTCATCCTCCCCTATGCATGCTTCATTCCTTCATGATTAGGGCCATGCATTAGAGCACTTGCATTGGCCATGGTTTGGCCTCTTCTTAGATGTATTTTTTAGGGCCAAAATTAGAGGGGGTGACCCCCTATCTCCTTGTCTTGTTTGGTGGTCTTTTGGGCCTTCCAAATGGACCCTATTTTTCATGATTCGAAGTCATGTTTCAGGCCTCATTCTGTGAGTTTTGGGGTCTGACTTGGTTCTGTCCAAGGCCCTTTTGGCCATGTTTTATGTCTACAATGCATGTGTAGAACAATCCCATCCAAGGCCTTTCAAAGGGGCCTTTCTTTGCATGTTTCCTAGACCCATTTCAGGGCTAATTTGGTGAGTTTTAGGGCTGTCATAGTCCATTTCCAGAGTTAGTTTTGCCATAATAAGTGTCTATCTTATATGTGCTTAACAATCCCTTTAATGGCCTTCCAAAGAAGCCCCTCATTTTTGCATGCATTTGCTGCATTTCAGTGATTATTTGGGCGTATTTTGGCATGTTTTGTTCACTGTTTTTGGCTGGTTTGATGAGTTCTTATTTGCTTCATATACATGCCATGTAAACCATGCTTGCTAGCCAATATTGCATGCTATTTTAGTCCATCATGTTAGCATCTTTTGGCCATTCTCTAAACTAGAAATGTGCATGTTCTGGGACTGCCTTGGCTCTGTCTTTAGACTTCATGATCAAATAATGCTTTCTTTGTATACTAGTGGTTCAATGCATTAGACTAGTTTTGAGTTTCGGGGCTTATTCCATGCATCAGGTGCCATATTTCCATGTTTTGGGACCATTTAGCATCACGTTTCAGCTCTGGAAATTACATGTTTGTATGCCGTCTTTCATCCCTTGCCATGTTTTGGTAGAGTGACATTTAATGCTTTAGGCTCGGTTCTCGATTTACGTGCATGTGTGCACGCATTTCAGTCATCTCATTTTCATCTTACGGCTACTGATGTGAGTGTGGCTGAGGTCCACTCATGTTGGTGTAAGTCCATTATGCATTGTGTATGTCTTTTCAATTCATAGCATTGCGTATGCTAGGTTGCGTGTTAGTGCATTGCGTATGCCATGTTACATCGAGCATTGTGTATGCCATTTCATAGCATTGCATATGCTAGGTTGTATGTTAGTCGCATTGTGTATGCCATCTCATTTGCATTGTGTTTGGGATAAGAGTTAGCCCGAGCACGGGAGACGAGGTACGTTTCGTACTCCGAGTGACGGAACGTGTCTCAATTCCCCGTCGCCGACACTCCGGATTACCCATGATGGAATTCAGGTCTTGTTGTGTTTTCATGTGCATTCATTTCATATTGAGTCGTGCAATTCGACTCCTCGGCCATCATGCATCGATATGCGTGATTGGTGGCACGAGGATCGAGGACTACGCTCCCTGAAGAGTAGTCATGCATACATATGTGAAAATACTTTGCCATGCCCCTTTCTTGCTCTCTGTTGCAGCAAATCAGAAATCAGCAGCTTTCTAAAGCCTTGCACAGCATTCCGGCATTAATTGCAAACAGAGGCAAACTGGGGCATCGCAATGGATTTCCGCGCTGGGAAACTCAAGCATACATCTCCCATCATTCGGAACAGAGCTGAGGCAGTCCATAGGCTTGCATGCTAATTTACTCGCTTTCCTAGATTAATTTGTTAATTAATTAGGGTTTTGTAATATTTAATTATTCATTTCGGACTGTACTATTTATTCGGACTGTATTATTTATTCGGACCCTCCGAGTGAGGGCACAATTGTAATAAGTGTGCGTGAGTGTGATGTATGTCTTCCAACCCCACGTCTTTCTCCCTTTTATTTACCAGCTTATGATGGTTAGATTAGGGCATGTTTCAATTAGCATACAGTATGATAACATGTTTGCATTCATTCATCTGTCTTGCATGCACCGGGCTCGGCGCATCATACTAACTGTATTTGTATTTTAATTCCAAGTTGAATACGTGTTAGCTGTAGCATTTCATATGCCATCTTAGAATAGCCGAGCCTATCTTAGTTGCATTTTGTATGTGTTGCATTAGGCATTTCTGTACATTTAGGATTATACATGATTTCTAATCAGCTTCTGTTTTGGCTTGGAGTACTAGGTAAGCTTTTATGCTTTAGCATCCTTGCATGTGTGTGAGTGACTGCCATGATAGCATGCTTACCATGAGGCTATGTGCTTATATGATATACCTGCCTGAATGCCTGTGGGTGAAGGTTGGATTATCCGAATTGGAACAATTCATTAAATGCGAGTTTTAAAACCCACTAGATAGTCGCAAATCATCTTGTTTTCTAAGCCCACCTGAGGGTGGCAAATCCACATTTTAGCCTACTTGCGGGTAGCACCATCAAACCACTTTAAAAAACAAACATGAAATGTTTTGTTCCAATTCAGGCGACCCAGTCTATACTTGTATGCTGTGCGCATCACATAGTAAATTTAGGCTAATAACCGGAATAAGAACACATAATGTTTTCAAAATTAGATATCATGGTTAGTAGAGGCCGATCTTTGATCGGGCGAGTGGGGGTGCTCACGAAATGACCTTCCCCAATCGTACCCAAGTTCCCGAGCCGAGACAACTTTGGTGATGACAGACACGTGGCCTTAGGCAACGAGTCAGGGTTTCCTAAATTTCCCAAAATAAAATATTTAGGTGGCGACTCTGTATCTGGTAAAGCAGTCCATGTTTGGCACTTCTTTTCTAAAAATCTGTTTTTTCTCAAAACGATTTGCCGGATTTGGACTCTTTGGTTCAGATTAAGAACCGTGACAATTTGAGTCCAAACTGTAGTGAACCCAATATGAACAAAACGGGGGATTTCCCTCCCGGGACGTTCGGGGACGTCTACAGTATTAAATGGATAGATTGGATTTGTTTGAAATGGTAGACAAATAACTAATTTAATATTTTTATATAGATTAATTATTATATTTAAAAATGACTCAAGTTTGAAAAATTCTAAACCGATTAAATCGCACCAAACCGAACTGTTTCAATTGGTTCGGTTCGGTGCGGTTTGATATGAGAAGCGTTCTGTATCGGTGTTCAAAATAATAAAACCGACATTATCGGTTCGGTGTAATTTTTTACCTAAATACCGACCGTACCGAACCGATTACATCCCTAACTTCAGTAGTATCACCCACATTGATTCAAAAATCTTCCAACTAGGACTGTATCAAATAATAAATATTTTTTTATTTTTTTTGAAAAAAACGTTATGATTCCGAAACAAACAATGAACAGTATATAATGGAGGAACATTGAAAAAGGTTTGGTGGCCAAGCACATCGAAAAGGTTTGAACAGTATGTATGATCACCAGGCACATCGTTTTAGTAAAAGAAAATATTAATTTATTTTTTATCAGTATATAAAATAATTTTATTGAAATAATCTGCCATGATTTTGATTCTAGTATAAACTTACTCTGATACCACATGTAAGATTATAGGATCTATATATTAGAAATCAAAACACTATGAATATAATTAACTACTAAAATATAAACTTAGATACATACCGTTTGATTCCGTTATTGTCTTGAGTTTTGTTTCCTTGAAAAAAGATGGTATTCACAATTGGAAAACCTTAGCACCAGCTCTTCCTCTCCTTCTCCTAATCTTTTTGTTGTCTTTTGAATGGGGCTGACAACCCTTCGATCTACATATATATACATATATCTATAGATATATGTAAGCTCTAATAAGGATAGAAGAGGGGACTGGGCCTAAATAAAACAATTACTAGGCTCTCCCATTAAGGAACCCAAATAACTTAAACAGGTCTTACACCTCCATATCACATATCCACATATAAAATAATAAACACACTAAGATGGACCATGGCCCAAAACTTTATGGATCACAATAATAATTTTGGGCTCATACCAGTCAATTTATCTGAATTACGTTCAACCCGTTTTTCACAAATCAAACAAAATATAGTCAATGACAGCCTAATTTAGAACAAATTCTTACAATGATGTAACCTAAATAAGTGCACTTATTTAGTTTGTGCCTCTTAAAGTTGTATATTGAGAAAGTTTATTGTTTGATAAAGGGAAAGAGTATGATACACACCTTATAACTATAGAAAAAATGATATAACCTTATACTTTTTAAGTCATAACTAAAATAAAATAGTCATAATCAAATATCTCAAAATAATGTCATAATTAAAGAAAAAAATCGGTCATAACTAAAGAAGAAAATAGTGTAACTAAGGGTACATATGATATGGGATATATATAATAGAATTCTCCTTTGATAAAACATTTTACATTTTCAATTTATTTGATTTTTTGGTTCAAAATAAGTTCAAATAACTAACTTTGTAAAATTGGGTTTTGAGATTTTTTTTAAATTATTTTTTTGAAGTTGCCAAAAAGTTTTTCCAATTGAAGCGGAATTAATGCAAGGAAGAGAATTCAAGGTGGAGCACTCAAATCATAAGACGATAGATAAAATTGTCACAACTCTATACTACTTCAAATTTTAAGCGGAATTTTGGGTTGGTGTTGTCTAGCTTGGACAAATCCCATAATTGATTGTAGGTTGATCTTGAGTTATAGTATTAAGTTCAGACTCATCGTATTAGGTTGTTGGCTATATAAATTGTATAAGCCAATCACGATTCAACACGTGGCATGAGAAGGGCAATTTAGGAAAGTAATATAAATCACCAACCATAATCAGACACGTGTCAACCCATACTGATAATAATGGGTTTGCGTAGTACTGGAATGATTGAGGGATATAAGGTGATGTGGCCTAACGGTTACTCACAAGGTTCAAATTCAAAATCAGGAGAGAAGCCTAACTGCAAACATGGCGTAGTGGAGCTAACTGTGAGAGAGCATGATTAGCGATCATGAAGGGAGGTTTCGACGGTTAGAAGTCCATTTCGATAGTTAGAAGTCCATTTCGACGGTTATCATTGAGAAGTATAAATAGCAGAAAAGGCCCCAGAAAGAGGGACCCAGATTCAGATCCAGAAACCAGTTTTTATGTACTTTATTTTCCTTCCAGTTTTTACATTTCTTGTTCTTTACATTCCTGTACTTCAAATTCCTGTATTGCACTTTATTCGTAGGAGTAGTTTTGAATAGTTTGTTGCTGTAAACCTCTACGAGGCTGGATTAGATCATTGTAAGTTTTCATTTTAACTTAATGAAATGCTGCAATTATTCTTCATTTAATTGTTGTTTACTAAATTCTCGTAAACAAGCCACCAGTAAAAGTTTTCTTCATTGAGGCTGAAAGAACCAAAACACAATCGTCTGATAATTGGTTAGCAATTAATCTTCGGTAAGGACTGATTGATCCTTACTGGCACACTTAAAATTACAAAATTAACGTTCGAAAGCCAAAAAAACCAACATATATTTTTGGCACGCCCAGTGGGACTAATTGAAATTGCTACACGTAGGAGACAATGAGAAAATGAACGCTTAGAAGAAGGTGTGGAAGGAGAGGTAGATGTACCTAATCCAGAGGATAATGTAATAACACATCCTATGGAAGCACCTATCTCATCAGAACCTTTGGTCGAACAGACCAATAATGTAGAACATGCACTACGTGTCTAGAACAGTGGACGAGACCATGGAATTAGACTATCCACTGTTCCATCTACTTAGCTAGTGAATCCGTAGGGAAGCCTAGTAGATGCCATGGAACAGTAGTTAATGAACATAATGGAATGATGGGCAATATCCTTTATGGATCGGATGAATACCCATCAACCAACTAACCCAAGGCATGTAGAGGAGATTTCAAATGTTCTATAGCAAAGATTGGCTAGAAACAAACAGCCTATACAAAGTAATGGACATACTATTGGTTAAACTAGTAATCAAAATTATGAAAGACCATCACCTCAGTCTTGGTACAAGCCTTTTTCGAGGCCTATGATAAATCAAAATGCCTCATTACTTAACAGTGAAGCCATGCAAATTGGTGGATATGGGCCAACACAAGAAAATGGCATAAGGATGTTTCCAAATCCCATGTTCGAAGCCGTACCTGGCACAAGGGGGTTCACTAATCCTTTGTTCAAATTCGTACCCAAGGGGTTGGAAGGGTTTCCTGCGGCTGGAAGAGACGCAACACATGTCCCTCCTGTTACAGCACCTTCCCAGGTCCTTTCGCAGGACAGGCTCAGAGAGGTCAGCCATACCCTCAACAGCAGCCAGCACCACAGGGATAGCCAGTCCCAAATTTACCTCCCTATGGGCCAAGAGGACCTCAGGCACAAGGTTTTCAATCAAATCCTATGTTTGTTCCTCCAATGGTGGTTCAACAAGCACAAAATATAGTTCCTAAGGACCAAATTGTTGATATTGTTAAAGAAATGTGTGGACTTATGACTCGGGGGGTTTAAACTCCTGTGTACAGGAAACCATATCCAGAATGGGTGGATAGGGTACATGAATACCCAAGAGGGTTTAGAATACCAAATTTTATTCTTTTTTATGGAAATGGAAACCAGCCAACAGTAGAACATATTGCTAGGTTCGCTGTCCAATATGGTGAATTTACCAATAATGATTACATGAAATTAAGATTTTTTCCAAATTCTCTAACTGGGACAGCTTTTGTATGGTATATTAACCTTACACTTGGCTCTATCCAAACTTGGCAACAAATAGAGGAGGCATTTCATGCTCAATTCTTCCAAACAGAGCCAGAAGTTTCTATGGCAGATTTGGCAAGGTTGAGTCAAAGGCCTGATGAGAAGGCTGTTCAATTTATTTCCAGATTTAAAGAGCATGAAACAAATGTAAATCATTCTACCAGAGCCTGAATTTGTGAGATTAGCTCAAAATGGTTTAGAGTTTAGGCTTCGAAAGAAGTTTGACTCAACTGAGTTTCGAGATTTAGTCGAATTCACCTATAACGTATCCAGATATGAATCATTACTTGAGGAAGAACAAGACCGAAGTAATGCATCAGACAAGACATATTATAGAGATCCTAATTATGAGATTGATGCAGTAGAGATCATAGGAAAAAAGCTTGTGATCTATGAGGCATTAATTCATAAAGACACTATAATAGATCAGAAGTTTAAAAAGAAAGACCTTCATAGGAAATATTCTTTCGATTTAACAAAGGCAGATGACATTTTTGATCATTTGGTTGCAGTAAATTTCTTAAAGTTACCAAAAAGAGTCAAAATTTCTTCCCCAAAAGAACTTAAAGGAAAAATGCATTGTAAATGGCACAATTATTGGTCTCACTCAACTAAAAACTGTATTATTTTTCGGGACAGAATCCAAGAACAAATTCGAAAAGGGAGTCTAAAATTCCCAGCTAAAGCAGAGAAAGCTATAGGGATTAACACTAATCCATTTCCAGAAATTGAAGAAGTTACAGCCAATGTTATTGTGTCAAACTTCCAGAACTTATCCTTAAAGGAATTAGAAGAGGTTAATGTGCAGATGTATGTTGCCAGTTATACTGCTGTCAAGAAAGATGCTAGAAAGTCACCAGCGAATGGGCAGAGCTTTGTAGACCAAAGGGAAGACTCTGATGAGGAGGCACTGGATGATGATTCTTTAGAGGCAGCTATCATGCAAAGAATGTGTCTCAGATGCAGGTTAAGCTACAAATGGTTGAAAGGGCTCTCGATTGATGGGAAACAGTATTACAAGGATGTACAGAGATGCCCTAAATTAACCAGTGCCTACAACAAAAGGCCATACCCAACTTGCCCTAGACAACAGCCATTCTTGGCTAGACCAACAGCCATTAGAATGCATTCCAAGGGCAAGAGACCTCTACATGAGTTCAGGCCACCCAACTATTACAGAATGGAGGGCAATCATTCTGAGAGGAGACCTGAATTGGGCTCAAGTTATGGGATCTGAGCCAAAGATTGGCCTCTTAGACCAGCTTTACAAGAGATGGAAAGTAGCCAACCTCATGGAAGGCCTGAATTAGGCCCAATACAAGGGGGCAGAGCCAAGCAGTGGTCTCTACAGGCGACTTTGAAACTGGCTTCGAAGGCAGAAAGAGACAGGTTAACAACTAAACTAGTGGGTTCATGGGTACCTGGGGTTCCAAATTGGTTTGTCATGCAGAACAAGCCTAAGGAAATACCTACCCAGAGAAATGTTGTTAGAGACCAGGGTAGGATGGTTAAACCTTCCTTGGTGACTCCAAATAATTTTGTGTTACTAAAACATCCAAAAACAAAGAAACCAAATATGGTTCCATTAATTTCTAGGTCCTAAAGGAGGAAGATCCAACGAAGGTACACTCAGTACCAAAAGGATCTGACAGAAAGTGGGGAAAGTTCTTCATTGGCCCAGCCAAAAGGCCAAACAGAGGGAATAAAAAGTTCTAAGTTTGATCATAATCCAAAATCGACTCCTCGAGACAAAAGGAGTTGCAGCAAAGAGCAGTTGGCTAAAGTTCACTCTGAATTGAAAGCCAAATAAAGATCCAGTTTAGTAGGTCTTGAGAAGAATTTGATGGAAAACGATAGTGAGACAAAGAGAGAAGTTGACCTAGGCCAAAGGAAAGAGATGGTTGAAGAGGAAATGTTTGAAGCCTTCATAGCTGAACAAACATTTTTGGTCGAAAAACCAGCAGGAACAGACCATTCGAAGGAAATCACTAGTACTAAAGTTCCAAAGTGTAGCATGGAGAATGCTTCTGAGGTAACTGAACAAGTTAGCCTGGAAAAGAAACAAGAGCAGCCGACAGTTCAGTTTGGCTCATTTCCTCCAATGTCAGTGAATATGGTGCATATATTGCCACTGGAGTTCCAGGCTGAGGATGGAAACCAAGAAGGTCAAGAGATTAACCCTATTCCAGTTTCTAGTGAAGACTCATAGGTTAGCATGATTCAAGATGATTCTGAGATAGCCACACCAATGGAAACTGAAGATGAGAGTAAGGAAGTAAATATTAACCTCTCATACCCTTTTGAGTATCCTACAACATCCATGACACAACATGTCAAACCCTTGTATATCAAGGCCTTCTTCGATGGGATACAGATGAACCGAGTATTGGTGGATAATGGGGCAGCAATAAACCTGCTTCTGAAATCTTCTTTGAAGAAACTAGGGAAAAGGAACCCCAGATTAATCCCAACCAGCACAACCATTTCTGGTTTTACTGGAGATAAACAGATGACTTAGGGTATTCTGCCCATCAACCTGAGTGTAGGAACCAGAGATTGCATGACGGCATTCTTTGTTATTGACAGCAATGCTAAGTATAATGCTCTACTTGGGAGGGATTGGATTCACACCAATAAATGTGTGTCTTCCTTTCTACATCACAAGATAATGATGGCTTTGTGCAATGGGAAAACAAAGGAGATCAATGCAGACCCTCAACCCTCTGTCGCTTGTGCTGATTTTGTGAAGGCCAAGTTGTATACTGAAGGAATAACACCACTCAGTATAGTGAGAAAACCTGATGGTTCAGCCGAAGTGACGGCTAATGAAGAAATAGCATACCTAAAGCACTTGGTACAAGAGAGTGTTAATGAAGAATTCATCATTAAAGATGATAATGATACTAGGTTGTAAGCAAGAAGGTGAAACTCAAGAAGCCAGACCGTTGGCTTTAGTTAAGTTCACAGCATTGGACTTAAAAACAATAGTCCAAAAGGTTCAGAAACAAGAGAAGGAAGCCATGATAGTTGGCTGTAAGCATAAACAACAACAGGTCAGACCTTTGGCCTTTGGTAAATACTATGCATTGGACATCAAAACAAAAGTCCAGGAAATACAAGAGGGAGAAGCCTTATGGACAGATTTTGTCTATGAGGAGGAAGGTAAAGATGTTGAATCAAAGAAACTGGGAGCAGAACAAAGAAAGAAATTGCTTCAAAGACAAAATAAATTAAAAAAGAAGCATTAGTGAGTTTTAGATACAAAACCCCTTGGAAGAGGTTAACTTAAGGGAAGGTTCTATACAACAACCCATCTACATTAGTGCCTGGTTAAGTGTTTTTTATAGGGACCAGTTGTTGGTGGTCTTAAAGAGATATAAAGATTGTTTTGCATGGTCTTATAATAAACTGCTAGGATTGGATAGGTCATTAGTAAAACATAGGCTCCCTATGAAACCTAATTTCAAGCCATACAAGCAAAAACCAAGAAGGATGAGTCCTGAAGTGATTCAGAAGGTCAAGGAGGAAATTCTTAGGCTCTTTAAGGTAGGCTTTATTAGGACAACCAGGTATGTTGAATGGTTATCCAATATTGTGCCTGTAGTTAAGAATAATGATAAAATAAGGGTATGCATCGATTTTAGAAACCTGAATTTAGCAACTCCAAAAGATGAGTACCCCATGCCCATAGTAGATTTATTGGTGGATAGTTCAGCAGAGCATAAGATTTTATCAATGATGGATGGGCACTCTAGTTATAACCAAATATGCATTGCAAAAGAGGACATCCATAAGACAGCATTCAGGTGTCCTGGGAACATTGGCACCTTCGAATGGGTTAAAATGCCATTTGGCCTGAAGAATGCTGGGGCCACATATCAAATGGCTATAAACACTATCTTTCATGATCTCATTGGAGGATATTTAGAGTGTTACATTGATGACATTGTAGTGAAGTTCCAATCCATGGAGGAACATTTGTTTCACTTGGAAGCAGCTTTTGAAAGAATGAGAAAGTTCAAGTTGAAGCTTAATTCTCTCAAATGTGCTTTTGGCGTATCAGTTGGAAACTTCTTGAGCTATGTGGTACACAAGAAGGGAATACAGATTGATCGAAACAAAGCCAAAGCTATCATTGAAGCCAGGCCTCCATCAAGTAAGAAAGAAGTACAAAAATTCCTTGGACAGGTTAATTTTCTTCGAAGATTTATTTCTAACATTGTAGGGAAAACTAAATTTTTTTCTTCCTTATTAAGGTTGAAAGATGAAGAGAAGTTTGTGTGGACAGCAGAGCATCAAACTGCTTTCGAAGAAATCAAAGCCTACTTGGCCAAGCCTTCAGTACTGATGCCACCAAAGGGTGATAAGCTCTTAAAGTTGTATATTGTTGCAGCAGAAGATTCACTGGGAGTTTTCTTAGCCCAGGACAATGAAGAAGGCAAAGAGCAAGCAGTTTATTACCTTAGTAGATTCTTAAATTCTTGTGAATATAAATATTCAGCTGTAGAAAAGCTATGTCTTGCATTGTATTTTGCTGTAATGAAACTAAGATACTATTTTTTGCCTACAACTGTCTTGGTAATTGCAACCATAGATCTGGTTAAATATATGTTGTCTAGACCTATGTTGAGAGGAAGAATTGGCAAATGAATACTAGCTTTATCAAAATTTCATCTAGAACATGTCCCCCAAAAAGTTGTAAAATGACAAGTTTTAGCTCATTTCTTGGCAAATCATCTATGTTAGACAGAAAGCCAAGAGATAATAGATCTTGGTATGGTTAGTATTGAACTATAGCGAATGTGGTTCAATGGATCAAAAGCCAACAGTCTAACTGGAATTGGTGTGGTGATTAAGTCACCACAGGGGATAGAAACCACACATGGTTTCAGAGTGGATGAAATTACTTGTTCCAATAATCAAGCTGAATATGAAGCTTTAATAATGAGACTAGAAATATGTCACGATCCAAACCCGCCCCAATGGGTTTAGCACCGTAACCGGCCAATAATCCAAGATTACCGAAGGCCTGCTTAACAGTAATACAGTAAAATAGAGTACAGGGGCTTGGCGGAAGCCAATACAGTAAACAAACAATGTCCAATGAGCTATGACAGTCTGTATGCCAAAAAAACCTTTCATGCATACATATATATATATACACACAGTGCAGAACAGTATGTACAACATTTATAATCATTCAGATCAGGGACCTAATCCCTATTAAACAGTACAGTAACAGTCTATACAGTTAACAAAACAGTTACAGAGACAGACGGGGGAAAATTAAAACACCCCTAAGCCATTACTTGACAGGCTCAGAACCTTGCAGTGAGGCACAGTGGTTGGCCTGACAAAACTGGAGCTTACCCCGACGCTTCTAGCCGCGGTCTGGTGCCTGTACACCTACATATATATATGAGCAGTGAGCTAAAGCCCAGTGAATAACACAATGCATAAAGAGGTTTAGAATGAATGTCCTTACAGTAATGAAAACAGCTCATTAAATCAGTATTTTAGTCGTTCAGTCAGTACAGTCATATATGGTACATCCATTAGCATAACAGTACAGTAAACAGTGGGTCTTGAAAGACCGAACAGTCAATAATGGCCATCAATCAGTAAACAGTTGTGGTTCCAACAAGGGAACCGACAGAGATCTCTGTAACAGTAACAGTCAGTAACAGTAGTTGCTAAGGATGCCACAATACAGTTCAGAATAGAGGACATACATTCATTCTATTAACAGTATCAATTCTGAAACAGTACAGTTCAATTGTTCAGAAGATAATCATTTTTGAAAATATCTTTACACAGTTGTTACTCACAGAGTTCTGGGCTACAGTTAGGCTAGAGTGCATCCCCAGTCGCCAACCCTACACAGTTTACAGATTGAACACACACTAAGCTACACAGTTGGGAAAGATAATAACTTAATCCCTATCTTGACTCGGTGTGGTTCTACATCTATATCCTCATTAAGATACCTTAAACTAGGCCTAAGAATGCCTAGGATAAAATGAGGATGCAAAGATGCACTTTAAAAGCATTTTCAGAATTTTCAGAAAACAGGGTTCCAGCTCGAGCGTCGATTACTCCGCTCGAGCGGAAATGCAGACAAAAGTTTCCGCTCGAGCGCTGACTTAGACGCTCGAGCATACTGTAAAACAGTCAAAAGTGCTGGATAGGTGAAAATCACGCTCGATTGGGTGCTCGACATCCGCTCGAGCGTAAGACACAAGGTCACCCTCGAGCGTCAATTACCCCGCTCGAGCGGACACCAAAGCAGTGCAAAATATTGGGAGCACGGATTTCACGCTCGAGCGCCAGTCAGCCTGCTCAAGCGTGAGTCCAAAATCTGAAATTTCCAAATTTGAACCTCAAGCTCAAATTCAACTTCGAATGTATCAAATTCGATTCCTTCGGGCCCATTTCCTAGAAAACACTTCAAAACTCATAGTTTAACATGATTCAAAGCTCAATTTGTAAAATCAAGGCCCAAAGGTGAGGGAATTAAACCCAGTTTCAAACCAATTTTCATGAACAAGATGAACATGCAACATGCATGAAGTTAAACAACTTACAAGCCTCAAATACATGCTCTATTGAGCTAATATCTTCAAAGACAAGATGAATTCATGGACTTAACATAAATATGAGCATGCATGTGACAATTTTCCATGGAATCAACTCAAAATTCAATAATATAGGCATGCATGCAACAATTGAGCTCTAATTCAACACTATTGAACCAATTCAAGCCTTAGATCACTAAAGACCCATTAATCATGCAAGAATCAACTTAAAGACACAATTAAGAGGTTGAATTCCTTGCCTAGGTCTTCAATTACAAGTGTAGAAGTTCAATTAGGCAAATCTCCTACAATTTCTTCAAGTCTTTCAAGCCAATTCTCTAGGTGAACAATCTTCTCTCAAGGCTCTCTCTCTCTAGTCGGTTGCTCTCAAGAAAATAGGTTGATGAAATGTTTTGTTGTAATGTAATAAGGCTTCAATAGATGCTAGATAGTGGTCCACTAATAGGGCAAGTTGGTAAATACAGTAACTTATGTAATTTAGTTTATTTTAATCTAATTTAATCATACCAAATCAGTTTTCAGATAATTACACCATAAAATCACATAAATTATGATGATCATGAAACACAAATCGATCTCTGGTTCGGCCGCCGATAAGGCCTTCAATTCGCAATTTAAACATAAAACATGAACAAATAATCAAACAGTCAACGGATAGATAATGCATTTAAATAGATACAGTCAATCAATCAGTTTCAGATTTCAGTCAGTTCAGTTCAGTATTTCAATCAGTTCAATTACTTTTCATAATCAGTCTCAGCTTAGCAGTAATCAGTAGCTTATCGGTAAACAGTGGTGAGGGTTGTTACAGTGCAGTGGTGAGGGTTGTTACAGTCTCCCCTCCTTAAAAAAGTTTAGTCCTCTAAACTCGAGTTACCTTCGTTTTGGAAGAAAATAGGATTCAGTGGAAACAGTTCAGGATATCTTTTAGCCATGTCATCTTCCCTTTCCCAAGTGGCATACACGCCACCATGGTTTTGCTAGTCGACTTTCACTAACGGGATCTCTTTGTTTCTCAACTTCTTGATCCGTCTGTTTACAATCTGAATAGGCTGTTCCTCGTAAGTGTAGTCATCACTCAGCACTACACGAGTAGGCTCTATCACATGGAAAGGATCCTGGAGGTAATCCCTCAACATAGAAATGTGGAAGACGTTGTGCATATGCTCTCTTTTAGGAGGAAGCGCAACTTGATACGCCACCGGATTGATTTTCTCAATAATCCCATACGGTCCGACATATCTTGGCGCTAACTTGCCTTTGACTCCAAAACAAGTCTGGCCTTTCATCGGTGTTGTAGACACCCCATTTTTGATCGACCTTAAGACTCAGACGTCACCGATTGAGCGCTCGGTGATGATGCATATTGTGCTCATTCTGAGGTTTCAAAGTCTCGGTTGCGAGGCTTGCCTCCGGACTTCGGGGATTTTTTGTGCTTTGCCTCAGTTTACGAACCAGGTCCTGTTTTCTCTTCTCGAAGGGAGGGAGAGGTCTCATAGACCATCTCTCAGTGGCCGTAAGCTACGTTTCGTGGTCGTAGGCCATTTTTCCCGTTTGGAGCCCAGTTTTCGATTTTCGGAGCCGTCGGCCGTATGCCTCGGTTCGGGACCACTTAACTACCTCCGTTTGCTCCGATTTTTGGCAAACATCTTTTTTCCTCCCTTTAGAGGGACACTGTGGCTCGGGAGACCACCTTCGTGGTCATACGCCACTTCCGGTGCCTAACAGCCTGTTGTTAGGCTCCCGAACCGCGCGTTTTGGCCCCCGAACCTTAGTTTTGCATCCGTTTTGGTCCGTTTTTGGTAGGGACCCTATTTTTACTGTTAGGGAAGTGGTAGGATGGTGGCCGGCCACCTATTCCTCTGAAAAGCCAGTTTTCTCTTTTTCTCTCTCCAAAAGCCGATTTTTCTGACCGAAAGCTGGTTTTTCTTACTTTTGAGCCACATTTTTTGGCTTTTCATGCCACCATTGTGTTGTGCTCATCTGGGAGGCCACCAATATGGGTAGGCCGACCAGTAGTTCACTTTGATTCTTTTGAACCTTGCTTAAAACTAGCTTTTCTCTCTCTTGGGTCATATTTTCTGATTTTTCTCCACACAGCTGTATTCTACTCATCTGGGAGGCCACCTTTCTGGGTAGGCCGACCAGCAATTGTTCTTGAACCTTTTGACCCCTGGTCGGCCGACCAGGGGGAGTGGCCGGCCGGCCACTTGAAATGGCCAGCCTGCTTATTGCTTTTCCGCTCTTTGAGTGTAGTCCAGCTGTGCCAGCTGGAGATCATTTGGTGCATCCTATGGAGGATCTTTGAAGCTTCCAAGAGAAGCTTTGGCCTCTCTTCTCTATAAGAGAGGCCCTCCTCTTTGTATCTAGAGGTTGGACACTTTTGCTTAAGGCTCATCACCTCCCACCTCCATTACTTCTATTCCAAGCTCCAAAACCCTAACTTCCTTGGTTCATTTACACTACAACCCATAGCACCACACCACCATCATCCATTCCAGCCCCTTGGAAGTCATTTGCAGAGGTTGAAAGCTCATTTCCTTGGACCAAAGGCTGCTGGAAAGTTAGGCTACAAGGGTAAGCGCCTATTCTCCCATTTTTTGCACTATTTTGTTCTATATCTTAGCCCATTTTTCTTACATTTTTGGGCTTCGGCCTGAACTAAAAACAGTCTTATTTTGAGCTCATCTTCATGTTTGATTCAGGACTTTTCTCTATTTGAAGTCTTCTACTCCCCCTTTGGGCTTTATCCCTCTTTTGGGGCTTATTTTGCATGATATATTAGACCTATTTTTGAGCATTTCTGGGCTTCGAGCCAAACTATGAAGTATATTATTTTGAGCCTCTATTCAACTTTATTGAAGGGCTCTTTACTGTTTGAGGCCATCTACTACCCCTTTCCCTTTATCTCTCTTTTAGGGCTATTTTTGCATCATATTTTAGCCTTACTTGTGAGCATATTCGAGATTTTCCATAAACTGTAAAGTATCTTGTTTTGAGCCCCTCTTCAACTTTGTTGAAGGGCTCTTTGCTGTTTGAGGCCTTTTGCTGCCCTGTTTGTTCAATCTCTCTTTTAGGACTGTTTTTGCATGATACATTAGCCTTATTTGTGAGCCATTTTAGACCTTGACCTAAACTGAAAAAAATCTTGTTTTGATATCATATTTATGTTTGATTAGGGTCTATTCTCTGTTTGGGGTCATCTTCCCCTATGCATGCTTCATTCCTTCATGATTAAGGCTATGTATTAGAACACTTGCATTGGCCATGGTTTGGCCTCTTAGCCATTGAAATCCAGTGAATTTTCAGTGGCTTTGACGCATTTTTGAGGGCCAAAATTAGAGGGGGGTGACCCCCTGTCTCCTTGTCTTGTTTGGGGATCTTTTGGGCCTTCCAAAGGGACCCTACTTTGCATGCATCGAAGTCACTTTCCAGGCCTCATTCTGAGGGTTTTAAGGTCTGCCTTGGCTCTGTCCAAGGCCCATTTCACCATATTTTAGGTCTATGTTGCATGTGTAGACCAATCCCATTCAAGGCCCTTCAAAGAGGCCTTTCTTTGGATGTTCCCTAGGTCAATTTCAGGGTCAATTTGGTGAGTTTCAGGGCTGTCATATTTGATTTCCAGAGTTGTTTGTGCCATGCTAAGCGTCCTTGATGCATGTACTTAATTACCCCTCGTATGCCCTTCCAAAGAAGCCCCTCATTTTTGCACATGTTAGCTGCATTTCAATGATTATTTGGACATATTTTGGCATGTTTTATTCACTGATTTTTGCTGGTTTGGTGAGATTTCATATGCTTCATATGCATGCCATGTAAACCATGTTTGCTAGTCAAAGTTGCACGCTATTTTAGTCCATCATGCTAGCATCTTTCGGTCATGCTTTGAACTAGAAATGTTCATGTTTTGGGACTGCCTTGGCTCTGTCTTTGTGCTTCATGGTCAAATAATGCATGCTTTGTATAGCTACAAGTCAATACGTGTGTCTAGTTTTGAGTTTCGGGGTTTACTCCATGTATCGGGTGCCATGTTTGCATGATTCGGGACCATTTAGCATTATGTTTCAGTGCTGAAAATTACATGTTTTGAATGCCATGCTTCATCCTTGCCATGCTTTGGTAGAGTGGTATTTTATGCCTTAGGTTTAGTCCTCGGTTTGCGTGCATGTGTGCACGCATTTCGGTCATCTCATTTTCATCTTATGGCCACTGATGTGAGTGTGGCTGAGGTCCACTCATGTTGGTGTAAGTCCATCGTGCATTGTGTATGCCTTTTTAATTCATAGCATTGCGTATGCTAGGTTGATTGTTAGAGCATTGTGTATGCCATGTTACATCGAGCATTGTGTATGCCATTTCATAGCATCGCGTATGCTAGGTTGTATGTTAGTAGCATTGTGTATGCCATCTCATTTGCATTGTGTTTGGGATAGGAGTTAGCCCAAGCATGGGAAACGAGGGACGTTTCGTACTCTGAGTGACGGAACGTGTCTCAATTCCCTGTCACCGATACTCCGGATTACCCATGATGGAGTTTAGGTCTTGTCGTGTTTTCATGTGCATTCATCTCATATTGAGTCGTGCAATTCGGCTCCTCGGCCATCATGCATCGATATGCGTGATTGGTGGCACAAGGATCGAGGACTACACTCCCTGAAGAGTAGTCATGCATACATATGTGAAATACTTTGCCATGCCCCTTTCTTGTTCTCTGTTGCAGCAAATCAGAAATCAGTAGCTTTCTAAAGCCTTGCACAGCATTCCGGCATTAATTGCAAACAGAGGCGAACCGGGGCATCGCAATGGATTTCCGTGCCAGGCAACTCAAGCATGCATCATTCATCATTTGGAACAGAGCTGAGGCGGTCCATGGATTTGCGTGCCAATTTACCTGCTTTCCTAGATTAATTTGTTAATTAATTAGGGTTTTGTATTTATTTAGACTGTATTATTTATTCGGACTGTATATTATTTATTCGGACCCTCTGAGCGAGGGCACAATTGTAATAAGTGTGCATGCGTGTGATGTATGTCTTCCAACCCCACGTCTTTCTCCCTTTTATTTACCAGCTTATGATGGTTAGATTAGGGCATGTTTCAATTAGCATACAGTATGATAGCATGTCTGCGTTCATTCATCTGTCTTGCATGCACCGGGCTCGGCGCACCATACTAACTACATTTGTATTTTAATTCCAAATTGAATACGTGTTAGCTGTAGTATTTCATATGCCATCTTAGAATAGCCGAGCCTATCTTAGTTACATTTTGCATGTGTTGCATTAGGCATTACTGTATAGTTAGGACCATGCATGGATTTCTAACTAGTTTCTGTTTTGGCTTTAAGTACTCGGTAAGTGTTTGTGCTTTAGCATCCTTGCATGAGTGTGAGTGCTGCCATGATAGCATGCTTACCATAAGACTATGTGCTTATGTGATATAACTGCCTGAATGCCTGTGGGTGAAGGTTGGGTTATTTGAATTGGAACAATTCATCAAATACGAGTTTTAAAGCCCACTAGATAGTGGCAAAATCATATTTTTCTAAGCCCACCCGAGGGTGGCAAATCCACGTCTTAGCCTACTTGCGAGTAGCACCATCAAACCATTTTCAAATAAACAAACATGAGATGTTTCATTCCAATTCAGGCGATCCAATCTATACTTGTATGCTGTGCGCATCACATAGTAAATCTAGGCTAATAACCGGAATAAGAACGCATAATGTTTTCAAAACTAAATATCATGGTTAGTAGAGGCTGATCTTTGATCGGGCGAGCGGGGGTGCTCACGAAGTGACCTTCCCCAATCGAACCCAAGTTCCCGAGCCGAGGTAACTTTGGTGATGACGAACACGTGGCCTTAGGCAACGAGTCAGGGTTTTCTAAATTTCCCAAAATAAAATATTTAGGTGGCGACTCTATATCTGGCAAAGCAGTCCATGTTTGGCACTTCTTTCAAAAAATCTGTTTTCAAAAACGATTTGCCGGATTCGGACTCTTTGATGATTTCATCGGTCTTGCATTGCACTCTGCGAGATTAGATACAGGACCGTGACATTGAGTCCTGAACTGTAGTGAGCCCAATGAACAAAACGGGGGAGATTTCCTCCTGGGACGTTCGAGGACGTCTACAGTTTCTGGCGACTCTGCTGGGGAGTTAGAGAACTTGACTCGAACTCATTATATCTTGTTTTGACTACACTTATGTGTTTCTTTGCATTGCATGTGCATTAGTGCGCCTAGGACACCGTGTTTGCCATCTGCTATTCCTGAACGGTTTGCTGGAGGCTCGCTTCGAGAAGCGTGACATAAGGCTGACCGGTTACGGGCTCTGCCAGTATGGGAGCACAAACCCCGGTCTTACCAGGGCACCCTTTTTGACCATTCGACCTAGTGCATATTCGGAATCTATAGTGACCGTTCCAAACTAGAACAGGTTGCTTACCTGTTTATAGGTTGTTTGAAACTGCTGCATGCGTAGTGAAACCCTAGCTCCTGACAAAATAGGACAGGGAAACCCTACCCCAACATAGGGGAGTTTTGGCTCTCACTTGCTTACTATGTGCTTTTAGGGTGTGTCCCTACAGGAATGCATGTAACAGTTTGCAAGTCTGGGTATTAGGCCTGCGGGCATCAGTATCTGGGAATCAGTTTTACCTGAGGGTATCAGTTCACCGGCAGAATATTGGGCAGAATTCAGTAGAGAGCACACTTATTCAACTATGCTCATATCTGTTCGGGTGAAATTAGGCTGAGATGCTGCATGTTTTCTCTTTTGCTAGGTAGTCTTGGAACCATAGCTTCAAAAGGCTCCGATATCCCCCGAGGTTCATCGGACTTGTGCTAATAGACTTTGTCAGGTCAGAGATTCAGTTCAAGGGCAAATTAGTGTTCCTCCGCCAGAGGCAGGGTAAAAGGGGCCAGTTAGGCACAGATCACCGGTTCAGCAGTTACCAGATCAGTGGCCCTTATCCACCCCACCAGTGCATAGTCAGGCTGAGGCCTCAGTTTTTATCAGTTTTTAGTCACCCCACCAGTCAGTCAGTCGGAACAGCAGAACATGGCAGTGATGAAGGAAATGATGCGTCAACTCCAAGAAAGTATGAAACTCATGCAACAAGATGCTGCTCGCTAGACGGAATTTGCCAAACAGTAGGCTGCAATCATGGCCCAGCAGGCTGAGCTAATCATCAGGCTGCAACAGCAAAACGGAGCATCTGTTTCGCATCAGGCTGTTCCCTCACCAGGAGCTCCAGCACCTGGGAAGACACCAAATGTCCAGGAAGGTACGGACATTCCGATGGGGCCGGCTCCGCCCCCAATCCTACCCCAATTATCTAAAACACCCACCAACCTGCCGGATTCTCCCTTTGAGTCTGAGGTGGGCCCCACAGCACTAAAAGTAAGCAAGCTTGAAAAACTATTCAAGAAATCTCAGGGCATCAAGTCCATCCCAGCCATTGAGGATGGATATACCGATGCGGTCGTGACGCTGCCAGACCGCTTTAAAATGCCACATATCGACCGTTTTGATGGATCTAGGGATCCCATGGTACATCTCCGGTTGTTCTCAGATATACTACGGCCGATGGGCCTCACCAGACTACAGAAGCTTTCTTTATTCGGTCAGATCCTGTTGGGCGTGGCGGCCATCTGGTATGCAAAATTAGAAGACGATGTCAAACGAAACTGGAATGAGATGGCCGAGGCCTTCGTTGCGTAGTACTCTTATAACACGCAAATCGAGGTCATAACCCGTGATCTTGAGACAACAAGGCAAGAGCCTAAGGAGAGTTTTTCTGATTTCGTAGCCCGCTGGAAGGCCAAGGCCTCAATAATGACCCTTAGGCCCACTGAAAAGGACCAAATCCGGATGATTGTGCGCAACCTCCAGCCCAAGCTCATGCAGAAGATGATCGTTCTCCCCTTCCCTACCTTTTCAGATTTACATGAGATGGGAGTACAGATCGAGGACGCTATGAAGCAGGGCCTTCTTGACCAGGAGAAAGAGCAGCCCAGGAGGGCGTTTCCTCGCAGTTCAAATGCGACCACCAGTGGTGATACAGCTGCAAGATCTTTTGAAGTGGGCATGGTTACCACCTCCGCATCAAAAACAGCTACCCCATTCACCGGTGCGTCCGGAAGTAGCTCACAAGAAACCAAATATCCACCTCGAGTCAAGAGGGTTTTTACCGTACTTCATATGCCTTTGTCAAAGGCTCTAGAGGTCTTCATCGGAAAAGGACATCTGAAACCTTTGGAACAACGGCCTTTACCTGATCCTCTCCCTGCAAAGCATGATCAGACTAAATATTGTGCCTACCATCAACAAACTGATCATGACACCGACAGTTGCTTTCGTCTGCGCCATGATGTACAAGATCTGTTTGACAACGGGGTCATTACTGCACCAGGTCCTGCAAAGTCTATCGGCACTTGATCAGTGAACTTGTGGGGGATAATGTGATGTGATCAAGGAATGAACCACCTGCGAGCGGTGCTCAGTTTACTCCTGATGTGGCGTATGGCACGCACTGTTTCGAACATTTGTGAATGCTAGTTTTTGTACTTTCTGACTTGGGTATTGGGTCAGTCTGTTGTTTTGTATATAGTCAGTCTTTTTGTACTGAGTCAGTTAGGTCTGTCTTGTTGTATCGAGTTAGTCCTGTTTTGTTAGAGTCGGGTGATTTCGGAGGTGTTACCTCGGACATCACTTGCTTGTTTTGTGTTTGGCTTTTTGTTTTCTTTTGAGTCTGTTTCTGCCGAGGAGCCAGTAACACCAAAAGATTTGAATGAAACAGCAGTGATCTTCACACTCTTGTGTTTGCTTCTGCCTTGTGCCAGTTGTGCCAAAAAGTTTGAATAAAGCGGCAGTACTTTTCACCTGCTCTTCTGTGCCTTGAAATTGTTGCATTGACCTAAGTTTTTCAAAACTTTTTCGTACACTGCGGTGAAAACGAAGAGGAAGGAATTCCTCGGGTTTTGCGAAGTTTGATTAATTGAGAGAAAGAGAAGCATGCTAAGCCTTTAATGAATGAAATCATGCTTGTTAATATGAGTACTGAGAAGGATCCTGGCTTGATCCGGATTGGTTCAACATTGTCTTCAGCGCGAGCGACTAGTCGCTTTCTTAAAAGATTTCAAAAAATGTTTTGTGCGGTCCTGCGAAGACTTGTGTGGAACCACTCTTGAGATTGTGCAGCTTAGGATCGCTCTCAGCCTCAAGACTCGATCCCTCTTAATTTTAAAACCTTGAACTTGGATTCAGAATGTTCCAAGGCCAATCATGATGTGTGGCCAGATTTGAAGCAGTCCGCGAACTAGGGGCAAGAAGAGTCAGATCAAGAAGCTTGTGAAGCTAGATCAGGAGCACCCCTCAAACTAAGGGCAAAAATGTTAGATGTGCTCGAAGAAGTCAAAGACGAAGATCGGCAAGAATGCCAAACCCCAGAAGGGAGGAAAGAAGAAGACATTGCTGAAGGACAACCGAGTTCCTATTCACAACACTAAGGGAAAATTCACCCTCCATTGGATAGACTTCTACATCGTTAGTGAACAACAGCCATTCTTCTAGATTCAGATGACTTCAGGATCTCAAAACCATTTGACATGAACAAAGCTGCACCTTTACCCTTGAGAGGCTCGCTGGGCTGAAAACCCGGAAGGGCAACCCAGGCAAAAGTTAGAGCAAGAAAAAGAAGAAAAAGAACAAAAAAGAACAAAAAAGAAAAATGCAAAGAATGAAGAAAAGGAAAGATGAAAAAAAAATGAAAGGAATTGAAAAGAAAAGAAAAACAAAGCTCGCAAGGTTGAAAACCCGGAAGGGCGGCCTTAGCAAAAGTTAGAGCATAAAATGTGAAGGTTAATACACGAGTGTACCTTAACCCCGAACTACGTAAGGCTTGATTCCCATCCTTGGGATACGTAGGCAACTTCATCCCAAAGTCCAGCCATAAAACACTTCAAATTTGATTGTGTCCATGTATTGGTTTTGATCATCTTTGCCTTCTCTATGTCCGAGAGTTCGGTTGTGATCGTCACTCTGAGGACTGATTACAATGCACTGCGATGCTATCCAAATAAGGGGCAACTTTCCGTTACCATACAGTGTGCCGTAGTGATATTCAAACAAGGGGCAACTTTCCGTTGCCATGTAATGTCCTTCAGACAAGGGGAAATTTTCCATTGTTTATAAGTCCAAGGTCGTGCATCTCAAGAGTAGGTTCCGTGCTCGTTGAGCAGTGGCCGTTTGCAAAAATAGTTTTTGAGAATTTTTATTGAGGTTGACTAATTTTCTCGAAAAGTATTTCATTTTTCAAAACTAGACCACTTCTTGGACCCAAAAAAGGAAAATTTTCAGTACTCATAGCCTGACTTGCATGATTTTAAATCAGAAAATTGAACAAGCATGTTAATCTAACTCTCATGTTGGTCAAAATTGTTTTAACAGAAAGCCAAAAACAAAAAATGGTCAAAATGATGAACTAGGGGCATAGTTGAGTCAGGTGTTCTGTCTTTTCCCCATTGTCAACACACTTGCTGGAAAGGGCACTCTATCTACCAGAATTGGCATTCTACCTGCCAGAAAGGGGGACCACTGAAGCTGACCACAAAAGGGCAGAAAGCTCTCACATCCTCCAAGCAACGAGGTATCAAGCCAAGTACGAAGCACGAACTGGAATGGATCAAGATATCCCACTCCCTCATCTGGACAGGTCTAACCACGTCCAAACTCCCCGACAGAGCATCATCAACCGATGTTAGCTGCAGATTTGCTACACATCCTGTTGTAGCACAACCCCTCTGTGGGAGAAACTCACTGTTGTGAGCAGAAGAAAGAGGATCTACCAGAATGCTAGGGGCATGAGCCCGTAACTTCCTGTTCATCCATCAACCACCCATGGGAGGGATGAAAAATGAGAGATTGAAGAATAGAGAGATGTGCGATGAGAGAAAAAGTGAGAAAATGGGTTTTTCAGAAAAATAGAGATTGAGTGCTAGAGTGATGTGAGAATCACAAATGAGAAAGGGTAGGAAGCAATACCCGGAGAAACTAGCTCCTCGCGAACTGAGAGGTCTCTCATCATCTTTGTAACACGTCTGTGTGTCGTGTCTCTTGTTTTTTGTTTGTTTCGATTCTTATTTTGAGTCGTTTCAAGTATCTGTGTTTGTGTTTAGGTTGTTTACCTTTTGTTTTTCGTTGTTGAGTCATTTTGACTGTGGTCAGTTGTAGGCTCGATACCCAATTGAGAACTCCTCTCACTTTCAAAAAAATCGTTTTGTGCTCAGAGTGCCGTGCCGTTCTCCGCATTTGTGCAAAACAGGATTTTGTTCTTTCACAAACCGCAGGGTTCAACCCAGGTCACGTGAGAACAGTAAAACCAGGACCTATTTGAAGCTATATGGGTTCCAGACTACAAAGCAAAAGAAAAGAGGGAAAATGTCGAGCATTTGAGTTTGTTTCAACTTCAGTAAGTTCCGAGACTACATTTCGTGTGTACCTCTTCAGGTCTTGCCAATGCTCCGAAGTATGAGTGTGCCTCTACCTCAAGCTCAAGATCAAGTCTGCTTCAAGCCGGAATGGCGATCAAAAGTGCTCTCCTTGAGTACCATTCCCTGCTAGGGACATCTTGGCCGTGTTTGCAATGAGTTCCTAGGAGACCAACTGCGACGGTGGAAACTAGAGTTCGAATGGCTGATGCCTAGAACGTAAAAGTTCAGGATTTCCGGGACTAAAGTCTGGTTTAAATACCCAGGGGTGTGTCCTCGACTTGAAATCTGTATGGAAGCCCCATAGGTTGAGATCGCGTGTATGCACCTCAATTCTGGATACTGAACCAACCTAGTCTGTCACCCCGTTGGAAAATAGGAAAAGTTGTGAATATGATCAGGAAGAAAGGCAGCATCTAAAGTGTTCTACGTGAAGAACCCTTGTCAGTATTTCAGAGCCTTTGTACTGTGAGTTGAAGGTAAGTGTTCGAAGAGCACAAGGGGAGATCCCCGTCACAGTAGAGTGGTTCATCGCCACTCACCCCATGAGGTGCTTTTTAAAGCGCCGCTACGCTTGTTTATTGCGTTCCTTAAACATCATGCATTGTATTGTATTGTACCTATCAAGTTTCTTTCTCATTCATGCACGATATTGTATGTACGGTTCATTCAAAGAAGTTCTGTTTGAGATCCTTTATTTAGTGTATCAATCACACTTCATTCAGTTAGTGTATCAATCACACTTCCTTTCTTTAGTGTATCAATCACACCTCATTCACCCTTAGTGTATCTATCACACTTTCTTCGTTCGCTTAGTGTATCAATCACACCTCATTTATTTAATGTATCAATCACACTCTCTTCACTTAGTGTATCAATCACACTTCTTTCATTTTCTGTATCTATCACACACATTCTCGTTTTCTGTATCTATCACACACATCCTCATTTTGTGTATCTATCATGCACATATTCACTTCATTTACTTTAGTGTATCCATCACATTTCATTACCTTTTGTGTATCCATCACATTTGTTCACATAGTGCATCTATCACACTTTGTGTTCATTTTTAGTATATCTATCATACTCTGTTCACATAGTGCATCTATCACACTTTGTGTTCACTTTTATTGTATCTATCATACTCTATTCACATAGTGCATTTATCACACTTTGTGTTCACTTTTATTGTATCTATCATACTCTATTCACATAGTGCATCTATCACACTTTGTGTTCACCTTTAGTGTATCCATCACACTTATTCACTAAGTGCATCTATCACACTTTATGTCCACCTTTTGTGTATCCATCATACTTGTTCACTAAATGCATCTATCACACTTTGTGTTCACCCCTTCGTGTATCCATCACACATGCTCACTTTGTGTATTTATCACACGTTCACTTCGTGTATCCATCACACACATTCGCTTTGTGTATCCATCACACCTGTTCACTTAGTGTATCTATCACACTTCGTGTTCACATTTAGTATATCAATCATACTCTGTTCACTTAGTGCATCTATCACACTTCATGTTCACGTTTAGTATATCAATCATACTCTGTTCACTACGTGCATCTATCACACTTTGTGTTCACCTTTAGTGTATCTATCACACTTATTCACTCAGTGCATCTATCACACTTTGTGTTCACCTTCAGTATATCTATCATACTTGTTCACTCAGTGCATCTATCACACTTTGTGTATCTGTCACACGTTCACTTCATGTATCCATCACACATGCTCACTTTGTGTATCTATCACACGTTCACTTCGTGTATCTATCACACACGTTCGCTTTGTGTATCCATCACACGCACGCTCTGTGTATCCATCGCATGTTCACTTTAGTGTATCTATCATTACACTCGCTTTGTATGTCTATCGCACATGCTTACTCACTCTGTGTATCTATCACACCTCGTCCACTTTTGTGTATCTATCGCACATGCTCGCTAAGATTGCATAATCTTCTTATATCCTTTCTGCATGTAATGTAGTTTGCTTTGTATTCTTGCTTAAAACTGTTGCATTTATTGCGTATATTTGCTTCATTACAACTTGCTTTGCATGATCATGAGTTATGTTCGGCTTTGTGCATGTCTTTTGCATTTTGCCCCCTGCCTGCGGGCACATCTGTGTTATCATCCCTATTTGTCTAAGTCTTCGGCCTTGTCAAAAATGGGTCGTCTCTGGGCTTTGACATTCACTCCCGTCACTTATGACTTTCGAGTTTTGTCAAAGAAGGGCAACTGTAGACACCCCATTTTTGACCGACGTTAAGACTCAGAAGTTACCGATTGAGCGCTCGGTGATGATGCATATTGTGCTCGTTCTGAGGTTTCAGAGTCTCGGCTGCGAGCCTTGCCTCCGGACTTCGGGGCTCTTTTGTGCTTTGTCTCAGTTTGCGAACCAGGTCCTGTTTTCTCTATTTTCTCTTCTCGAAGGGAGGGAGAGATCTCGTACACCATCTCTCAGTGGCTGTAGGCTACGTTTCGTGGTCGTAGGCCATTTTTCCCGTTTGGAGCCCAGTTCTCGATTTTCGGAGCAATCGGTCGTGTGCCTCGGTTCGGGACCGCTTAGCTACCTCTGTTTGCTCCGATTTTTGGCACACATCTTTTTTCCTCCCTTTAGAGGGACACTGTGGCCCGGGAGACCACCTTCGTGGTCATACGCCACTTCCGGTGCCTAACAGCCTGTTTTCGGGCCCCTGAACCGCGCGTTTTGGCCCCCGAACCTTAGTTTTGCATCCGTTTTGGTCCGTTTTTGGTAGGGACCCTATTTTTACTGTTAGGGAAGTGGTAGGATGGTGGCCGGCCACCTATTCCTCTGAAAAGCTAGTTTCCTCTTTTTCTCTCTCCAAAAGTCGATTTTTCTGACTGAAAACTGGTTTTTCTTACTTTTGAGCCACATTTTCTGGCTTTTCATGCCACCATTGTGTTGTGCTCATCTGGGAGGCCACCAATATGGGTAGGCCGACCAGTAGTTCACTTTGACCCTTTTGAACCTTGCTTAAAAGCTAGCTTTTCTCTCTCCTGGATCACATTTTCTGATTTTTCTGCACACAGCTGTATTCTACTCATCTGGGAGGCCACCTTTCTGGGTAGGCCGACCAGCAATTGTTCTTGAACCTTTTGACCCCTGGTCAGCCGACCAGGGGGAGTGCCCAGCCGGCCACTTGAAATGGCCGGCCTGCTTATTGCTTTTCCTCTCTTTGAGTGTAGTCCAGCTGTGCCAGTTGGAGATCATTTGGTGCATCCTCCATACACGTGTATAGAGGATCTTTGAAGCTTCCAAGAGAAGCTTTGGCCTCTCTTCTCTATAAGAGAGGCCCTCCTCTTTGTATCTAGAGGTTAGACACTTTTGCTTAAGGCTCATCACCTCCCACCTCCATTGCTTTTATTCCAAGCTCCAAAACCCTAACTTCCTTGGTCCATTTACACTACAACCCAAAGCACCACACCACCATCATCCATTCCAGCCCCTTGGAAGTCATTTGCAGAGGTTGAAAGCTCATTTCCTTGGACCAAAGGCTGCTGGAAAGTTAGGCTACAAGGGTAAGCTCCTATTCTCCCCTTTTTTGCACTATTTTGTTCTATATCTTAGCCCCTTTTTCTTACATTTTTGGGCTTCGGCCTGAACTAAAAACAGTCTTACTTTGAGCTCATCTTCATATTTGATTAAGGACTTTTCTCTTTTTGAAGTCTTCTACTCCCCCTTTGTGCTTTATCCCTCTTTTGGGGCTTATTTTGCATGATATATTAGCCCTATTTTTGAGCATTTCTGGGCTTCGAGCAAAACTGTGAAGTACCTTATTTTGAGCCCTTCTTAAACTTTGTTGAAGGGCTCTTTACTGTTTGAGGCCATCTACTGCCCCTTTCCCTTTATCTCTCTTTTAGGGCTATTTTTGTATCATATTTTAGCCTTATTTGCGAGCATATTCGAAATTTTCCATAAACTGTAAAGTATCTTGTTTTGAGCCCCTCTTCAACTTTGTTGAAAGGATCTTTGCTGTTTGAGGCCTTTTGCTACCCTGTTTGTTCAATCTCTCTTTTAGGGCTGTTTTTTCATGATACATTAGCCGTATTTGTGAGCCATTTTAGACCTTGACCTAAACTGAAAAAAATCTTGTTTTGATATCATCTTTATGTTTGATTAAGGTCTATTCTCTGTTTGGGGTCATCTTCCCCTATGCATGCTTCATTCCTTCATGATTAAGGCTATGCATTAGAACACTTGCATTGGCCATGGTTTGGCCTCTTAGCCACTGAAATCCAGTGGATTTTCAGTGGCTTTGACGCATTTTTGAGGGCCAAAATTAGAGGGGGGTGACCCCCTGTCTCCTTGTCTTGTTTGGGGATCTTTTGGGCCTTCCAAAGGGACCCTATTTTGCATGCATCAAAGTCACTTTCCAGGCCTCATTCTGAGGGTTTTGAGGTCTTCCTTGGCTCTGTCCAAGGCTCATTTCACCATATTTTAGGTCTATGTTACATGTGTAGACCAATCCCATTCAAGGCCCTTCAAAGAGGCCTTTCTTTGCATGTTCCCTAGGTCAATTTCAGGGTCAATTTGGTGAGTTTTAGGGCTGTCATATTTGATTTCCAAAGCTGGTTGTGCCATGCTAAGCGTCCTTGATGCATGTACTTAATTACCCCTTGTATGCCCTTCCAAAAAAGCCCCTCATTTTTGCACATGTTAGCTGCATTTCAATGATTATTTGGACATATTTTGGCATGTTTTATTCACTGATTTTTGCTGGTTTGGTGAGATTTCATATGCTTCATATGCATGCCATGTAAACCATGTTTGCTAGTCAAAGTTACACGCTATTTTAGTCCATCATGCTAGCATTTTTTGGTCATGCTTTGAACTAGAAATATTCATGTTTTGGGACTACCTTGGCTCTGTCTTTGTGTTTCATGGTCAAATAATGCATGCTTTGTATAGCTACAAGTCAATACATGTGTCTAGTTTTGAGTTTCGGGGCTTACTCCATGCATCGGGTGCCATGTTTGCATGATTCGGGACCATTCAGCATTATGTTTTAGTGCTGAAAATTACATGTTTTGAATGCCATGCTTCATCCTTGCCATGCTTTGGTAGAGTGGTATTTTATGCCTTAGGTTCGGTCTTCGGTTTGCGTGCATGTGTGCACGCATTTCGATCATCTCATTTTCATCTTATGGCCACTGATGTGAGTGTGGCTGAGGTCCACTCATGTTGGTGTAAGTCCATCGTGCATTGTGTATGCATTTTCAATTCATAGCATTGCGTATGCTAGGTTACATGTTAGAGCATTGTGTATGCCATGTTACATCGAGCATTGTGTATGCCATTTCATAGCATTGCGTATGCTAGGTTGTATGTTAGTAGCATTGTGTATGCCATCTCATTTGCATTGTGTTTGGGATAGGAGTTAGCCCAAGCACGAAAAACGAGGGATGTTTCGTACTCCGAGTGACGGAACGTGTCTCAATTCTCTGTCACCGACACTCTGGATTACCCATGATGGAGTTTAGGTCTTGTCGTGTTTTCATGTGCATTCATCTCATATTGAGTCGTGCAATTCGGCTCCTCGGCCATCATACATCGATATGCGTGATTGGTGGCACGAGGATCGAGGACTACACTCCCTGAAGAGTAGTCATGCATACATATGTGAAATACTTTGTCATGCCCCTTTCTTGTTCTCTGTTGCAGCAAATCAGAAATCAACAGCTTTCTAAAGCCTTGCACAGCATTCCGGCATTAATTGCAAACAGAGGCGAACCGGGGCATCGCAATGGATTTCCGTGCCAGGCAACTCAAGCATGCATCATTCATCATTTGGAACAAAGCTGAGGCGGTCCATGGATTTGCGTGCCAATTTACCTGCTTTTCTAGATTAATTTGTTAATTAATTAGGGTTTTGTATTTATTCAGACTGTATTATTTATTCGGACTGTATATTATTTATTCGGACCCTCTGAGCGAGGGCACAATTGTAATAAGTGTGCGTGCGTGTGATGTATGTCTTCCAACCCCACGTCTTTCTCCCTTTTTATTTACCAGCTTATGATGGTTAGATTAGGGCATGTTTCAATTAGCATACAGTATGATAGCATGTCTGCATTCATTCATCTGTCTTGCATGCACCGAGCTCAGCACACCATACTAACTGCATTTGTATTTCAATTCCAAATTGAATACGTGTTAGCTGTAGTATTTCATATGCCATCTTAGAATAGCTGAGCCTATCTTAGTTGCATTTTGCATGTGTTGCATTAGGCATTACTGTATAGTTAAGACCATGCATGGATTTCTAACTAGTTTCTGTTTTGGCTTGGAGTACTCGGTAAGTGTTTATGCTTTAGCATCCTTGCATGAGTGTGAGTGCTGCCATGATAGCATGCTTACCATGAGGCTATGTGCTTATGTGATATAACTGCCTGAATGTCTGTGGGTGAAGGTTGGGTTATTTGAATTGGAACAATTCATCAAATGCGAGTTTTAAAGCCCACTAAATAGTGGCAAAATCATATTTTTCTAAGCCCACCCGAGGGTGGCAAATCCACGTCTTAGCCTACTTGCGAGTAGCACCATCAAACCATTTTCATATAAACAAACATGAGATGTTTCATTTCAATTCAGGCGATCCAGTCTATACTTGTATGCTGTGCGCATCACATAGTAAATCTAGGTTAATAACCGGAATAAGAACACATAATGTTTTCAAAACTAGATATCATGGCTAGTAGAGGCCGATCTTTGATCGGGCGAGCGGGGGTGCTCACGAAGTGACCTTCCCCAATCGTACCCAAGTTCCCGAGCCGAGGCAACTTTGGTGATGACAGACACGTGGCCTTAGGCAACAAGTCAGGGTTTTCTAAATTTCCCAAAATAAAATAGTTAGGTGGCGACTCTGTATCTGGCAAAGCAGTCCATGTTTGGCACTTCTTTCAAAAAATCTGTTTTCAAAAACGATTTGCCGGATTTGGACTCTTTGATGATTTCATCGGTCTTGCATTGTACTTTGTGAGATTAGATACAGGACCGTGACATTGAGTCCTGAACTGTAGTGAGCCCAATGAACAAAATGGGGGGATTTCCTCCCGGGACGTTCGGGGACATCTACAGGTGTCACTTTCACAAACACGTGATCACCTACTTCATATTCTCTGTCTCGTCTTCTGACATTAGCATAACTTTTATGCCTGCTCTGTGCAGTTTTCAGTCTCTGCTATATCAGTTTCACTTTCTCAGTCGTTTCATATACAATCCCGGGCCCAAGCAAAGGCCCATCTCCAACTTCTGCCCAGCAAATCGGAGACCTACATTTTCTGCTATACAATGCCTCGAAAGGCGCCATACCAATACTTGAATGATAACTGTTATTGTAGGCGAATTCGGCTAATGACAAGTGGCTTCCCAGTTTTCCTGAAAATCAAGGACAGACATTCTCAGTAAATCCTCCAGAGTCTGGATGGTCCTTTCTGACTGGCCATCTGTCTGAGGATGATAAGCACTACTCAGTCTCAATTCAGTACCCAATGTAGTCTGTAAGCTTTGCCAAAATCTCGATGTAAACTTCGAATCCCTGTCAGAAACTATGGACACAGGCACTCCATGCAGTCTAACAATTTCATCAATATAGAGTATAGCCAATTTGTCCACATTATAAATTGTCTTAACAGGTAAGAAGTGAGCAGATTTAATCAGTCTATCAACAATAACCCAAATTGAGTCCATACTTTTACTGGAGCGAGGCAATCCCACAATAAAATCCATGGTGATATGTTCCCATTTCCACTCCGGTATGGGTAAGGGCTGCAATAAGCCTGCGGGTCGTTGATGTTCGGCTTTAACTTGTTGGTAATGAAGACATTTCGATACAAAATCAGCAATTTCTTTCTTCATTCCCGGCCACCAGAAATTCAATTTCAAATCTTGGTACATTTTCGTGTTCCCTGGATGGATAGACAGTTTTGAATTGTGGCCTTCTTGCAAAACTCTTCTTTTCAGTTTAGTGTCATTCGGTACACATAGTCTTTATTGAAATTTCAGTACATTATTTTCAAATTTGAAACCCGGTCTTGGTTTAGTTTCCCTTTCTTCGATGATCTTCTTCAAGAAGTCATCCGATTGTTGTTTCTCTTTAATTTCTTCAATCAGTGCCGGTTGAGCAAAAATAGCAGCTATTGTTCCACCTTGTTCTCGCAAAACAATTTCAATTTTAGATTTTTCAAGGTCACAAAGCAATTCTTTCTGCCCAATGAGCAAACAGGCTAAATTTCCAATCAATTTCCGGCTCAGTGCATCGACAACGGTGTTGGCTTTTCCCGGATGGTACAAAATCTGTAGGTCATAGTCTTTAATCAGTTCTAGCCATTTCCGCTGTCTCATGTTCAGTTTTTTCTGTGTGAAGAAATATTTCAGACTCTTGTGATCTGTATACACCTCACATGTCGCCCCATACAGATAGTGACGCCAGATTTTCAATGCAAATACCACTGCGGCAAGTTCCAAGTCATGGGTTGGGTAATTCTTTTCGTGCGGTCTCAGTTGTCGGGAAGCATAAGCCATAACTCTCCCATTCTGCATTAAAACACATCCCAAACTCTTATAAGAAGCATCACTAAATACAGTAAAGCCATCCGTACCTGAAGGTAGGGTAAGAATCGGTGCAGTTACAAGTCGAGTTTTCAACTCTTGGAATGCTGATTCCCTTTGGTCAGTCCAGTCAAATGATGTCCCCTTCTGAGTTAACTGAGTCAACGGTAAGGCAATTTTGGAGAAATCTTTGACAAATCTTCTGTAATATCCAGCCAAACCCAAAAAGCTTCGGACTTCTGTCACATTTGTTGGTCTAGGCCAGTTTACTACCGCTTCAACTTTCTGTGGATCAACTGAAATTCCATCTTTGCTAACAACATGCCCCAAAAACATAACATGATCAAGCCAAAATTCACATTTAGACAGTTTAGCATAAAGTTTCTCTTCTCTTAGGGTCTGTAGGGCAAGTCTCAGATGATGTTCATGTTCTTCTATACTTTTGGAGTAAATCAGTATGTCATCAATGAATACAACAATAAAGTCATCAAGGTATGGTTTAAAGATTCTGTTCATGAGGTCCATAAATGCAGCAGGTGCATTGGTAACTCCGAAAGGCATAACTAAAAATTCGTAATGTCCATACCTCGTTCGAAAAGCAGTTTTGTCAATGTCTTCTGGTTTAACTTTGAACTGATGGTATCCTGATCTGAGGTCGATCTTAGAGGACACTTGAGCACCCTGTAACTGATCAAATAAGTCATTAATACGTGGCAATGGGTATTTATTTTTCACAGTTACCTTGTTCAGTTCGCGGTAGTCAATACACAGTCTCAGTGAGCCATCTTTCTTTTTCACAAACAAAATAGGTGCGCCCCACGGTGAAGTACTGGACCTGATGAACTTCTTATCTAACAGTTCCCATAGTTGCACTTTCAATTCTTTCAATTCAGTCGGAGCCATTCGGTAAGGAGCTTTAGATACTGGCTGGGTGCCCGGAATCACATCAACGGTGAATTCAATCTCCCTGTCAATCAAATCCCCTGGCAGATTATCTGGAAAAACATCTGGGAATTCTCTGACTATGGGAATGCTGTTCATATTAGCATTATCATCAGTAGATACAGTCAATACAGAACACAGATACCCTTTACATCCCTTTCTAATCAATTTAACAGCTTTCACAGATGAAATCAAATACGGAGGAGGTACTACTCTAACCCCATTAAACACAAATTTGGGTAAACCAGGTGGACGAAAAATCACTTGTTTAGTTACACAGTCAATAGCAGCATGATATTTTTGTAACCAGTCCATCCCCAATATTACATCAAAATGATCAATGTTCAGTGGCAGTAAATCAATATACAGATGTGCATCTCCAACAATAATTTCATAAGCAGGGTACATATATGCACAAGTCATGGATCCCCTAACGGGTGATGATACAGCTAACAGATAATTCATGGGTTCTAATGGTCTATTCAGTTTTCGCGAAAAAGCATGCGACACATATGAATGCGTAGACCTCGAATCAATCAGTACATAAGGATTTTGAGTACAAATAGAGAGAATACCTAACACAACGGTCTCGGTATTCTGTACATCTCCCGGTACTAGGGCGAACACTCGGCCCTGCCTCATGGGCTCTTTCCCGGTAGCTTTGGGGTTCAGTTTTGGTGCAACAGTTGATGCTGCCACACTTGGTGCAGCTTTACTATTGGCTTGTGGAGTAGAGGGGCAGTCTTTAACCATGTGGCCCACCTTGCCACACCTGTAACAGGCTCCAGATATTTTGTAACAGACCCCTTTGTGCTTCCTACCACACTCAGAATAGGGTGGTATGAAACCACTCCCTTGGCTAGGGCTAGTTATTGACCCCATATTCTGTTTCTTGTTCAATGGGTTATGCTTGCCTTTCTTGAATTTAAAACCCTGCCTTTTACCACGCCATTCAGACGCTGGTGTTTCAGTTTTCAGTGCCTCGATGTTCGATTCAGCCATCAAAGCTCAGTCAAGAACATTTACATAATTCGGTAGCTTCAAAACATTAATTATGTCCAGTATTGCAACATTAAGGCCGTCTTCAAACTTTCTGGCCTTCTTATAATCAGTGTCCACCATGTGTGGTGCATATCTAGCAAGCTCGGTGAACTTTGTTTCATATTCAGCAACGAACATTGTGCCCTGTCTCAGCTGTTCAAATTCAGTTACTTTTCTGTTCCTGACACACTGAGGGAAGGCTCCTTTGAATTGAGCCCAAGTCATTACAATGTTGTCATTGCGGATGAGCATCCACCACCTTCTGGCCTCTTCTTGCAAGGTAAAGGTAGCTAACAGTACTTTATGTGCTTCAGAGCACGGAAACAATTCAAATAATTTTTCTGTCTCAAGGACCCATGCTTCAGCTTTTAACGGTTCCAGGCCTCCCTGAAAGGATGGCGGTTTCATCTTGCTGAACTTATGTGTCAGTGCAATTATGTCATTATTAACAGGTGGCTCTGGTTGTACTGGAGGAGGTGGGGGCTGTGGGTTCTGTTGTTGCCCTAATCTCTCAGTTATGAGTTCCATCATTCTCTCCAGTCTTGCCATTCTTGCCTCAGAGGATGAGGATGAGGATTCATTTGCAGTTCTTGTATTATCCATTTCACTATAAGCAGTTATAACAATTATAAACATAAGCAGTTGCATACTTAAACAGTTTATCACATTAGCATATATTTAGTCATGTCATAGTCACACATACTTTAACAAGTTCATGCAATGCCCTAATCGCTTTTCTAGGACATCCTACAGCTCATTTGGACACGTGTGTGTGGTATAACTCGTGATTAAGTATCGCTCTGATACCACTCTGTCACGACCCAAACCCGCCCCTATGGGTTTAGCACCGTAACCGGCCAGTAATCCGAGATTACCAAAGGCCTGCTTAACAGTAATACAGTAAAACAGAGTACAGGGGCCTGGCGGAAGCCAATACAGTAAACAAATAATGTCCAATGAGCTGTGACAGTCTGTATGCCAAAAAGACCTTTCATGCATACATATATATATACACACAGTGCAGAGCAGTATGTACAACATTTATAATCATTCAGATCAGGGACCTAATCCCTATTAAACAATACAGTAACAGTCTATACAGTTAACAAAACAGTTACAGAGACAGACGGGGCAAAATTAAAACACCCCTAAGCCATTGCTTGACAGGCTCGGAACCTCGCAGTGAGGCACAGTGGTTGGCTTAACAAAACTGGAGCTTACCCTGATGCTTCTAGCCGCGGTCTGGTGCCTGTACACCTACATATATATATGAGCAGTGAGCTAAAGCCCAGTGAATAACACAATGCGTAAAGGGGTTTAGAATGAATGTCCTTACAGTAATGAAAATAGTTCATTAAATCAGTATTTCAGTCGTTCAGTCAGTACAGTCATATGTGGTACATCCATTAGCATAACAGTACAATAAACAGTGGGTCTTGAAAGACCGAACAGTCAATGATGGCCATCAATCAGTAAACAGTAGTGGTTCCAACAAGAGAACCGACAGAGATCTCTGTAACAGTAACAGTCAGTAATAGTAGTTGCTAAGGATGCCACAATATAGTTCAGAATAAAGGACATACATTCATTCTATTAACAGTATCAATTCAGAAACAGTACAGTTCAATTGTTCAGAAGATAATCATTTTTGAAAATATCTTTACACAGTTGTTACTCGCAGAGTTCTGGGCTACAGTTAGGCTAGAGCGCGTCTCCAGTCGCCAATCCTACACAGTTTACAGATTGAACACACACTAAGCTACACAGTTAGGAAAGATAATAACGTAATCCCTATCTTGACTCGGTGTGGTTCTACATTTATATCCTCATTAAGATGCCTTAAACTAGGCCTAAGAATGCCTAGGATAAAATGAGGATGCAAAGATGCACTTTAAAAGCATTTTCAGAATTTCCAGAAAACAGGGTTCCAGCTCGAGCGTCGATTACTCCGCTCGAGCGGAAGTACAGACAAAGGTTTCCGCTCGAGCGCTGACTTAGACGCTCGAGCGTACTGTAAAACAGTCAAAAGTGCTGGATAGGTGAAAATCACGCTCGATTGGGCGCTCGACATCCGCTCGAGCGTAAGACACAAGGTCACGCTCGAGCGTCAATTACCCCGCTCGAGCGGACACCAAAGCAGTGCAAAATACTGGGAGCACAAATTTCATGCTCGAGCGCCAGTCAGCCCGTTTGAGCGTGAGTCCAAAATCTGGAATTCCCAGATTTGAACCTCAAGCTCAAATTCAACTTCAAATGTATCAAATTCGATTCCTTCGGGCCCATTTCCTGGAAAACACTTCAAAACTCATAGTTTAACATGATTCAAAGCTCAATTTGTAAAATCAAGGCACAAAGGTGAGGGAATTAAACCCAGTTTCAAACCAATTTTCATGAACAAGATGAACATGCAACATGCATGAAGTTAAACAACTTACAAGCCTCAAATACATGCTCTATTGAGCTAATATCTTCAAAGACAAGATGAATTCATGGACTTAACATAAATATGAGCATGCATGTGACAATTTTCCATGGAATCAACTCAAAATTCAATAATATAGGCATGCATGCAACAACTGAGCTCTAATTCAACACTATTGAACCAATTCAAGCCTTATATCACTAAAGACCCATTAATCATGCAAGAATCAACTTAAAGACACAATTAAGAGGTTGAATTCCTTATCTAGGTCTTCAATTACAAGTGTAGAAGTTCAATTAGGCAAATCTCCTACAATTTCTTCAAGTCTTTCAAGCCAATTCTCTAGATGAACAATCTTCTCTCAAGGCTCTCTCTCTCTAGTCGGTTGCTCTCAAGAAAATAGGCTGATGAAATGTTTTGTTGTAATGTAATAAGGCTTCAATAGATGCTAGATAGTGGTCCACTAATAGGGCAAGTTGGTAAATACAGTAACTTATGTAATTTAGCTCATTTTAATCTAATTTAATCATACCAAATCAATTTTCAGATAATTACACCATAAAATCACATAAATTATGATGATCATGAAACACAAATCGATCTCCGGTTCGGCCGCCAATAAGGCCTTCAATTCGCAATTTAAACATAAAACATGAATAGATAATCAAGCAGTCAACAGATAGATAATGCATTTAAACAGATACAGTCAATCAATCAGTTTTAGATTTCAATCAGTCAGTTCAGAATTTCAATCAGTTCAATTACTTTTCATAATCAGTCTCAGTTTAGCAATAATCGGTAGCTTATCGGTAAACAGTGGTGAGGGTTGTTACAGTGCAGTGATGAAGGTTGTTACAAAATACTTATTGGATTACAAGCTCATGCAGTTGATATATTTGGAAATTCTCAATTGGTGGTTAACCAAGTGAAATAAATTTTCAAATGTCAAAGTGCAAGCATGTTGCCATACTATGTTGTTGCATTACATTTGCTTTCTCAATTCTAGATAGCAAATGTGACTTATGTCCCAAGATTCATGAATAACAAAGCTAATGATGTGGCTCAGAAAGTTTCAAATTTCAGGAGAAGGGATAACACTCAAATGAACATAAGCCAAACAATATATCAAAAAGTAATACCACCCTTGACTAAAAAAAATATGGTGTTAGAAGTCAATCATAATTACTTACAAGAACAAGATTAGGGGCATCCAATAATGCGGTATCTAGATGGCCTATCTTCGAAAGCCAACAGAAAAATCAAATTGCAATCTATGCAATACATAATGTATGGTAATGCTTTTTACAAAAAGGGGGCCAGACGGGTTATTATTGGAATGTTTGGGGCCAAATGAGGCATTGACAGCCATGGCTAAGGTTCATGAAGGCATCTATGGTGCTCATCAGCCTAATGTGAAGATGAGATAGCTGCTTCGAAGACATTCCTACTATTAGCCAACCATCCTTAAAAATTGCATAAAATATGCTAGAGGTTACCAAGCATGCCAAAACTATGGCACGATAAGACATGTACCCATAACTGATCTGCATGTGGTTGTGAAGCCTTGGCCGTTTAGAGGATGGGCTATGGATATGATAAGAAAAATACATTCACCCTTTTCGAAGCATCATTATTTCATCTTAGTGGCCACAGATTACTTCACTAAATGGGTCGAAGCTAAACCATATAAAGCTGTAAACCAGACCGAAGTTATTGGATTCATTAAAGATCTGATCCACAGATTTGGTATCTCACAGACCATAACTGTTGACAATGGAATTGTATTTGATGGAAAGATGGTAAAGTCTTTTGTGGCAGAATTTGGAATTAGCCTTGTTAATTCTACCCCCTATTATGCACAGGCAAATGGCCAGGCAGAATTATCCAATAAATTCTTGAAAAAAGGAATACAGAGAGTTGTGGAAGACAATCCCAGGGATTGGCATAACTTACTATTAGATGTATTATGGGCTTATAAGACTTCTTCAAGATCAAGTACAGGAGTTACTCCTTATGCCTTGGTATATGGGCATGATGCAGTGTTACCTGTAGAAATTAACATCAAGTCCTTGAGGATAAGATGCCAGGATCAGTTAGCTCCTGAGCAGTACCATTAGAGTATGTGCTTGGAGTTAGAGAATGTGGATGAAGCTAGAATTTTGGCATTAAATAGCATTTTTTTCCAAAAGAAGAAAGCAACAAAAAATTATAATAAGATAATCAAGCACATCAGCTTTGATGAAGGGGATTTGGTATGGAAGGCAATACTCTCAATAGGAATTAAAAGCCATAAATTTGACAAATGGTCGCCTAATTGGAAAGGACCATATCAAGTTCATAGAGTTTTGCCTTGGGGAGCATATCATTTAAGAAATTTGAATAGATATGTACACCCTAAGAAAATTAATGGCAGGTATTTAAAACCTTATTATCCAACTGTGTGGGAAACACAAGGAGTATAGCAAGTGCTAAAAAAAATAAGCAAGAAAATACTCAAATAAAAAATAAAGATTTTATTTCATAAGGAGTTGAATACATGCAGCTATAGATTAGCCCAAAAGTCAGTTCAATGTTTCAGTTGTTCCTTTGCAATAGACTTTCTACTCTTTAGAGATGGGAACAACTGAATGGTCGTAGTTATCTCCTACTTCCGATCAGCCAATCCTTGATTGGTGATTTGCAGCTTGATGGCAGTTCGATCCAAAGCTAGGTTGACTGCTGATATCTCTTCTTCTAGTTCAGCTTTCTTCTCCAACGGTTGAGCTCGAAATTGAGAGACAGATGAATATTGTTCTTTCAACTCAGACACTTCAACGTGTATCTGGGAAACAAATTTCTGGTCTCTCAACAATTTCTTCTCTGCAGCTTTGGCAACATGGCAGATGTTGATATAAAATTCAATGGTAACTGCCGCCTGAGATAAATGAATTGAAATAGTCATGTTGGATTGCTCAACAACCTTGCAGCACTTAAGGAAACCATTCTTGATAATAGGCCTTTGCAAGGCTTCGAAGGAGATCCTCGAGAAGAATGTCAGCAACTCTAAACAGTTGTCTAAATCTAATGAAGGCAAAAAAGTCCTACTAGTGGAGGAAGAGTTCTCAAAAATTTCTAAGAGAGAATCAGCCAGAACTAATGGCTCAGTTTCATTGCTAACTATTGGAATGGTAGAAGGCATGTCAAAAAGGCTAGCTAGTCTAACTTCAAAAATGTCCACCTCTTCCGTTGACATGGTTGGTACAGAAAGGGCTCTGGTAGAAGGAATAGATGGTTGCATAGGGATAGGAGAGGAAGATAAAGTATCCCTAACAGTTTCCATAGTCTTGGCTACCAGTAAATCAAGAGAAGAGGAACTGGAGCTAGATAGGGATAGCAGACAAGGAATTGGTGAGCTACCAGTGTCTTCTCTAAGGAAATCAGCTATCATTGGAGATGAAGTAATAGCTGGAATTTCCTCAGGAGAGAAAAGAGCAACAAGACTTGAAGGGAGAATAAATTGGGTAGAGTTAAAGGATAGAAGAGGAAGGTATGGAGTTAAGCCAAAGGATAGCGATGCAGGAATGCTTTGCCTCAAGAAAGGTATGAAAAGTGTAGAACCAGGGAGTGGGAGTATTGCTTGAATAGGCTCCACATCTTGAGGTCTTTCAACTTCAGATGAAACTGAAGTAGTCCTTATTAAAGGAGAAGGCAGAGTAGTTGTTGCTGCAAAAAAAGAAATACAAAGCAATGTTAAGTTTCAATATCAAGAACTTGAGAAAAGAAATTAGAGACACGAAAGGATATTACTGGTTTCAAAAATGGTAGCAATGGTTGGAGAGCTGCAAAAGATATAATGTTCAGCAGTTTATTGTTTCCTTGCAGTTTCTCTTTGGAGTTCATTAGCAGCAGCAGCTTCATCCCTAAGCATTTGATATTGTTTCCTCTTCTCAACCCTCTAGAACACAATGATTTCTTTAGAATGTTTCGCTTCCATTGCTGTAACAAATGCTTCGTGAATGGGGTCCCTGGTGAAATCAGAGAGAGTGACTGTCATTTTCTTCTTCCTTTTTAATGGTGCCTCTTGCTCTTTTTCTACTTCCTCTTCCTCCACGTGAGCCTTAGGTACCTTTTCTTCAGGATCAAGTAAAAGTCTCCTTTTCATTTATTGCTTCTGCTTGCTCTTAAAAAGATTTAAAGCTTGAGCTCTTTGAGGAGAGTCTTCTTGTGAGTCGCCTACGCCACCTACACCAAAGAAGGAACTATAAGTAAAAGGCAAAAGTGTCATAAAAGGAGAAAAGAAAAGAAGCAGCATTGCATACTTTTCTTCGAAGTAGCTCGAGTAACTCTAGGAGGAGTTGAGGCAGCAGAAGCAGACCTTGTAGTAGCCAGGGTAGGAATTGGGACGGCATGAGCAGTAGAGGAAGTAACCACTCCAGTCTCTTTAGACTTGGCTTGAGGCACGTCTAGTACCATTAATCGATCTTGAGGAGGAATTGCCAAATACACCTCCATATTGGCCATCCACCAGTTCTGGTACCTTTTCAGTATATTGCTTTGAGGTATGAATGGTAGGTAGTCAAAGTCAATTAGATCTTCGATAAATTTGGAAGTTACTTCTTCCAATCTGGATCTTCAAACCTTCAAATCTCTGATGGCAAGGCTTAAATTGGACTGACTGCAGAGAGAGATAGGGACCCCTTGTGAGAGTCCAAATTGCCTAGCAAATTGGGCAGGACAATAAGGCTCAGAGATGCACTTATAAGCTCTGGGGTTCATAGTACCAATGAATAGTTCCCTGGGGATCAGAATAGAAGCCCACATGTTTTTGTGCTAAGACGTAGAACAGGACCTATCACTCAAAAAGGTCTTCAATCAGGCTGGGCCAATATTAGTAGCTTCGAAGGGGCAGAAAGTGTGAAAAGAAGGGGAAGCTGGGAGTTGCTAAAAGAAAGAAAAGTAGAAGGCGAAGTTGGAAGAATAAAGTGAAACATTGGCTAACTTCATACCATGAGTGGTAGGGTTTGGCTCCAAAAACTTTAAGCATTTAGACTGCAAATCAGTAAAGTATACAAAAAGCCAAAGTTGGAGTAACCAAAATGGACCTCCTTGATTGGCATCCATGGGTTTTTCACAAAAAAAAAAAAAAAACAAGCTCTATAAACATGACCCAAAACGTATAGAGCTAAGGCCACCTTTCTTTATAAAAGAAGGGCTTTGGCAAGAGGAGCGAACTCAGACATGATCTTCTAAGAAAAAGTACAGAAGAGGAATTTGTAAAGCCAATACAATAAAAAAGAGAAAAATTCTTTATCAGTCATAGGGCCTTCTCTTTTATTCTCAACCTTGACAAAGTCACTATAGGATGAGTTCAGAAGGGGGAGAGAAAAAAGGGTTTTAAGGTCAAGATAGTCTGGACCAATGGGGATACCAATAGGGGATAATCCTAACAGATGACAGATGTCAAGGACAGTAGGAGCCATCATCCCATATCTAAATTGGAAGAAATTGAAAACAGAATTCCAAAAACAAAGAGCAACGGGTATTAAAAATGGGTCCTCTGAAATGGCGAACCTGAAAAATTGAAGGGCGTCGAAGAGACAAAGCTCCTGAAGATCCAGTGTCCTAGATCCAGTATCCTAGCAGGGACGACCCGATCATACCATTCCTCTCATTCTGGTCTTACTGTGGGTTAGCATTGATGGGGTCGGTTCATCCTCTAGCTTCCCCAATCAAGACCGCCTTCATAAAGGGAGCAATGATCCTCCAGACGCGGATACAGAGCTGGAAGCTCAGTGAGAATCTCCTTAAAAATGGACCCAAGCACGTATTCTTGTTGTTCATGGCAACGGGGAATGAAGATGCGCCCGTCGATAATACTTTTCTCACCAGCCTTGTATTTCTCACACTCTTCATCAATGATCCTTTTTAAGGCTACGGATTAACTCACACATTTCACAATCGGTATTTTCAAGGAAGAAGAAGCCATTGACAGGAGTTTTTTCAAAAGACGAAGTTAAGAAAGAGGGTAAGGAAAATGAGAAGTCAATAGAGATGAAGGGTTTGTGTGTTAGGCGAACAAGTGAATTGGAAACACAAAATAAAAAGGTTTTCAAACCTTTCTGTCTGAAAAATACCCAATCGTTTTAAGTGGGTAGAATTCATAAAGAAGTGCTAAAGGTACGGATGCAAAAAGTTTCTCACAATGTTGATAATTTGGGACGGAAACGTATCTCAAATACTAATGTTGGCTTTGAAATCAAATGTTTAGCTTCGAAGCCAAGCTTTGGCGCCAAAATCAGATGACAAACATTCAACTAGAGCTTCGAAAGCGGGAAGTTGACTTCGAAGCACATTTCACACCTAAGAGTACAAGAATGCCCAAGTATTTGTTTACTTCAAAAGAATTAAAGACCTGCTTTTAGGTTTCTTGGTGAAAGTAAAATCCTTTGAAGCAAAGTTTGAAATACTCTGCGGTTAGAATTTGTTTGTTCTAGGCTTCGAAGTGACGTAAAACCAATAGTTGGTTAAGTAGTATACAAAAGGAATCACTCTTTTAGAATAAAACAGTGCAGTCCTTAAAGGAAGTTTCCATACTTCGAAAAATGTAGACTATTTGTTCGAAGCAAAAATAGTTGATTCGAAACTGTTGATTGTATTAACTATATGATTGGGAAAAGAAGACCTACGGCAAAGGTTGTCAATTACACTTCATATATTGGTGAAGTTCAAATTAGGTCTTCAGTATTCTATTGGATATGTTTAAATCAGGTTTCAAAGGACAAAATCGGTGAATTCGAAGCTCTGATTTTCTTTATTTTGGATAAATAGAATGAAATCAGACCATGCCGAATAAAGAAAGGAAAGCCTAGATTTATTAAGGTAAAAGTAATTACATCAAAAAGCCCTTTTGGTTACATGTTCAATTTCATAAAAATAAGGAATCGAGAAAATGACAAGGTCATGGAACTTGTTCCAGCAATGGTCAATGAATTTCTGTTCCTTTTTCATTATGTCTTCTATCTTCTCCAAGCTAGGTTATTGAAGCTGATATGCTCTTATTTGATGAAAAAGATGTTTGGCTTTTATTTCGAACTCTGTTTCCTTCAATCCTTGTTCTATCTCATCTATATCCAAGTCATCCCAGTATGCAGAGTCTTTATTCTTGAAGTCATTATATTCATCGATAAGGTTCTCTGCTTCATACTCGGTGTGAATTTGACGGGCTGAGATGTTGTCCAAAGATTGAGTGGTGGCCACAGAAGTTTGGTGCCAATGAAGAAGCAGTGGGAGTTTATCCAAAAATATCTGAAACTCTGCTTGGGCAATAGGATTGAAGACATGACTTCGAGTCATAACGTCACAAGCCCATCGAAGGTTCTTAAAAGGAACATCACCCTCAAGAACATTGAAGGGCAAATGAGAAAAGGCCGCAAGCAGAAGCTGATCTTGATATCGCTCAAATACAGTGGGGGAAGTTGGAGTTTGATATGAAGGAAGAAACTGATTCTCAAGAAGAGTAAGTCTCAGTTCTTCCACCCAATGAGGGTTTTGTGGAAGAAGAGGTGCAGAAGGATCCATCTCGAAAGAATGAGGGAACTGGTGGTTGTTTACGCAGTCAAGCCAGTCAAAAGAGCAAAATTTTGCCCTATGAGCTAAGAATGGTAAGCCGTACCCTTGTGTTTCCTCTAGACGACGAGTGGCTTGCATAATCTTCGTAGACATGGAGGACGTGTACCATGCTATGAGTAAATTGTCTTCCAAACTGCGTCGGCGATCAATGGATACATATGGGTAAACCACCGAGCTCCAAACGAAATGAGGGAATGATGGAAGATCAGCGAATTCGACGAAGTGATGATTAATGCGCTCTCTCAGCTTGGATTCCTCATGTTTTGGCCAGCCTCCCCAGCTAAAAGTCTTAGAAGAAGAAGAAGCTGCAGCCTCATCCTACGCAATACGTTTTTGGTTAGAAGAAGAGCTTCCAATCTCCATGTTTGCAAAGTTTTGGGCTAGAGAATTATGAACAATAGGTTCGTAATCCAAAGGTTGATAGATTGCAAAAGCTTCCATGACTTGAATATAGGGAGATGGATAGGAGTGGCTAATAAATGCATGAAAATTCTTTCGAGGGAAAACATTATTATATAACAACTCCTAGTATGCTCGATCTATGTCAAAACAAGTTAGTTTGGCCATGCGAGTTGTATCAGACCTTTCGAATGCTTAGATAATGGGAAATGTTCAAGGTGTGAAAAAGAATTTAATGCAGGCGGTTGCAGTTCTATGAAAATGTGAAACCCATGCACGTCCTAGCACGTAGGTGAAGGTTTTTGATCCACTAATATCACCAAGTATTGGGTATATTAGTGCGGGGGGTAATTTTGGCTGTATAAATTGTATAAGCCAATCACGATTCAACACGTGGCATAAGAAGGGCAATTTAGGAAAGTAATATAAATCGCCAACCATAGTCAGACACCTGTCAACCCATACTGATAATAATGGGTCTACGTAGCACTGGAATGATCGAGAGGTATAAGGTGATGTGGCCTAACGGTTACTCACAAGGTTCAAATTCAAAATCAGGAGGGAAGCCTAACTGCAAACATGGTGTAGTGGAGCTAACTGTGAGAGAGCATGATCAACGATCATGAATGGAGGTTTCGACGGTTAGAAGTCCATTTCAACGGTTATCATTGAGAAGTATAAATAGCAGAGAAGGCCCCAGAAAGAGGGACCCAGATTTAGATCCAGATCTAGAAATCAGTTTTTATCTACTTTACTTTCCTTCTAGTTTTTACATTTCTTATTTTTTACATTTCTGTACTTCAAATTCCTGTATTGCACTTTATTCATAGGAGTAGTTTCGAAAAGCTTGTTGCATTAAACCTCTACGAGGCTGGATCAAATCATTGTAAGTTTTCATTTTAACTTAATGAAATGCTGCAATTGTTCTTCATTTAATTGTTATTTACTAAATTCTCCTAAACAAGCCACCAGTAAAAGTCCTCTTCATTGAGGCTGAAAGAACTAAAACACAATCGTTTGATAATTGGTTGGCAATTAATCTTCTGTAAGGACTGATTAATCCTTGCTAGCACACTTAAAATTACAATATTAACCTTCGAAAACCAAAAAAGCCAACAAAGGTACTCTTGTCAAAATATTTAACCTTACTACAAAAAAAAACCATTTTTAGCAATCATCAAATTCATAACCAAATGTTAACATTCGCTCCTAATAATCTTTGACAATGGACGGACTTTTGGTGCTAGATTTGCTGCAGAAAGACCGTTTTCAAAAATCTAATCTAATCTATCGTGAGAGATAACTTAATGACAAAAAAATTCTTGTTGCTACATAGATTAGTGATCATAGAAAAAAAAAATCTTTAGCAACGATTAAATTCATTGCCAAAAGCAGAAATAATGTAATCACAACTTATCGTTTGTCACCAATACTTGGTTGAAACTAGGGTGGGCGTCAACCAGATCAAGCTAGTCTTACACTGCATATCTTATATAAGAACTTATGTGTCATTCCAAGTGCAGCTCGACAGCCATTCCAAATCCATCCTAAAAAATTCTTCTAATTTTTAATTTCTAAGCTCATCCACTTAACTCGGTATTTTATAAGCTATTAATTAATGAATGTGCTCTTGTTAATAATCATTTGAATTTGGGCTATTAACATAATTGAATTGTAAATGAATATGAATCTTTAAACAAATGTATGAATTTAAGCCATAAAAAGAAGCATATATGTTCTTTTTTCTAGTTTATTATGTAACTTTATAATATAAAAATTAAAATTTAATAAATGGACTCAGCCCCTCAAGCCAGAATATTTATCAGCCCTTAGAATATCAGGTTTGGTTGGATGAGTTGGGTTCGTCATCGAACCTATGGCCACCCCTAGTTAAAACGCCATTTTAACAACAATTTTAGTTCTAAAAATATTTTTAATAATAATAATATTTTTGTTCATGTACATATTGATGCATTTGTAAAACTCACTTATAACCTATACATTCATAAATATGTCCCATTCAACTATTCAAAATGTAATCCACACCCATTATATAGATTGAAAATCCAAATTAATACCCAAAAAATTTAAATACATATATATACAAATAACTCTGTTTATAATGTGATTAGTGTTTAATGTTTTGCACAACCCAATATTGTGGGCTTTCCAGAAAAGCAAGGATAAAAAAGTTGGTCTGTGATTGTAGATTTAAATTAACAATTATACAAAGACTCCCTCAATTATTGAAAAGTATCATTTTGACCCCCTAAACTGTGAAAACGTACAAATAAAGCCCTTAAACTATTGAGAAGTATCACTTTGATTCCCTAAACTATAAAACTATACAAATAAATCTCATAAACTATAAAAGGTACTAATTGGACTCTTAATAGAAGGGTCAAAGTGAAATAAATTAATAATTTAGGGGGTCCATTGATATACTTTTATAATTTAGGAGACATAGAGTTCCATTGAAGTAATATAAAATCACATTACTGCAAAAATGAGATTTTAGAATGGTTAAAAAATCCCAACAAGTGCTCCGTTGAAGTAGTTTAGTTTGTCGAAGGGTTCCATTGCATGTCATGTATCTTGATAAAGTTATGCAATACATTTGAGAGCCATGAGAAGCTTCTTGACCAACTTCCATATATATCAAGGCCACTTAAAAATATTTCATTAACATTTGATCAAGCATGCACAACCATGATTAATACTTTGTAGGGGCATTTTCATAAATACCTTAATGAGGCATTTTCATTTCCATTCATAGTCCACCTCAAAATTTTGTGTGGTGTGGTGTTGTTTGGGTATGAGTATGGCTAGTGAGTGTCTAAGTATTCTTCTTTATTTTTAAAGAATGTATTGATTATTATAACATCAAATGTTATTGCAAAATTTAAGTTGCCTTTTCTAGCTTTATTTCCGTCACTAAAATTATATTTACTATATGTTATCTCGTAGTTATCTTTTCCTACATGATTGTTTAACTAACATTATTCTATCTCTTATTCTCATAATTGATACTACCCCATCTTTAAGATATTTAGATTCATATACCATTTTAATTTTTATGCCTCTTTCTAATATACTGAATTTTATGCACATGATATATGAACTCTCTTTCTAATTTTAGTACTTGCGAACTATATAGTTTTACTTGTTAATTTTGTTATATTTTAACTAGTTAATTTAAATCTATAATCTTAGGCTAACTTCCTTTATCACACTTTGGACGGTGATGCAACATCCCCTTTTCCATTTTTCATAAACCCTAAGGCAAGTGCAACACCTCATTTAAGAGGAACACCCTAAGACCAACGTTATTAAGCATTTTACTTATTCAAATATTATTATAAAATATATATTTTATTTTGCCTATCAATTTTTTCATGTTTTTATTTCAATCATACTCTTTATTTTAACTATTCATCCAAATACTACTAATTTTATAGAATGTCACATTAGTAATAAAGATAAAGGGAAATGATCATAATGATTAAATATGTTTTGCCTAGCCTTTGAAGGCTAGCAATGTGTAGTTAGTGAATGCGAATTGAATCAAAATACCTAATCATATGCTTAGTGCATTGAAATTAAAAAAGTTAATTATACTAAGCATTTTGACTAATAGGCATTATATGCCTAGTGGGTTGGAGATGCTCTAAGATATTCATATTAAAGATTAATGGGTTAATTACAAAAAAAAATAAAAATCATGCGTTAACAATGATGACTAATATTGGGTTGTCAGTACATAGTCAATGATGACAGATGGGCTGGTGAACACGGTGTATTTACTTCTTTGGTGGTAGAAACAATGATGACTAATATTGGGAAGTCAAATTATGGCATGGCATGCAATGACTTCGTGCTGGATTCATCATTACGTTCTGAACCAAATGAAGCTAATAGAGTAGAGGTAGAGGAGGAAATATGCACACTTGGTTTCATTAAGAGCCTTAGTGGATCTAGGCTAGTAAGGCTTGGTATTAGTTTGGAAGTGTTATTAGAACAGGCCCAAGAAGCTGAACAAGTGCTTGGGACATGTAGGGATATGGTTGCAAGCCCAACTTTAGAGGCTAACTCATCAAGTCTCAAAGTAACTCAAGCCCAATGAGGAAGAACAATCAACCCATCATCTCTTAGGATAAAGAAAGGGCTGGTAAGAACAGTTAACTCAAAGAGTCAAATGAGAGATACCATGGGGGGACAGTTGGGACAAGAGTAAAGCAAACTCAAAGAAAAGGAAAGGGATCATTACGATCGGGTATAGGTGGATCATTAGTGTTCGGTAGGGGTGCAGTGTTTAGAGCTGCTGCTGCTACATTTCCATTACCGACGGCGAGCAACCATAACTGCAGTAGGGAAAAAATGATCACAGATGAGGCACAGGCAACTTTTAAAATTGGCAAGGTGCTGGGAATTCTTTGTGATGGAAAGGATAAGGAAATTGTGGGCAAAATCAAGGGTTTCCCTAGGTGTTTTCAGGAGTTTATATTAGTTTCCTTATGAAGATACTATCCTGAAATGTTCGTGGGCTCAGAAGAGTTGAGAAGATGAGAAAAATAAAGAATCTCATCAAAGAAAAGGAAGTGGATATGGTTCTCTTGCAAGAAACAAAATTAGTTGCACTCTTACTAGATATGGTGAGATCATTATGGTATAGAGAACAAGTTGAATTCATGGCAGTGGACGCATCTGATTCAGCTAGGGGCATACTGTGTATATGGGACCCTGCTGTTTTCTTTTTATCTATTTGCTACAGTAACAAAAGTTTTATACTATTATCAGGTACACTCTCATAATTTTGAGTGTGTTATTCTTGATGTTTATGCTCCTAATGATGTATCTTATAGGGCTACTTTTTGGCACTCTATTTGTAATTTAAAATCTGAATTACCTAAACCTTGGTGTTTGGGTGGGGATTTTAATGAGATCAAGAATGTTGAGAAGCGAAAAGGGTGCTCTAGAAGGGATAGAGAAATGCAAGACTTTGATAATTTTATGAGTAAATTGGAAGTGTCCGATCTACCCATGTTAGACAGACAATTCACATGGAGCAATTCTCAGGATAGCGCAAGATGGAGTAGGCTAGATACATTCATGTTTAATCCAGAGTGGCTAGTAAAGTTTAAGTTCAAACTTTGGGGGCTACCAAGAGTCATCTCAGACCACTGCCCATTGCTCTTATTGGATGATAAAGTTGATTGGGGACCGCATCCTTTTTAGTTTGTTAATGCATGGACTTTGCATCCTCTTTTCCTTCCAATTGTCAAGAAAATATGGGTAGAAGTAGAGGCTCATGGGTGGGCTGGTTTTGTTCTGTGGAAAAAATTGAAAACCTTAAAGGAGGTCATAAGGAAGTGGAATGTTGAAGTTTACGGGAACTTAACTCTGAACATCAAAAAGGCTGAAGAGGAATACATGTGCTAGATCTTGTAGCTGAAACCAGAATCTTGGATGATTCTGAAGTAAACAGAAGAAGGGATGTAAGAGATGAGCTATGGAAGTTAAGCAAAAGAAATGAGTGGTCATGGTTACAAAAATCTAGACTTACATGGGCATTGAAGGGGGACCATAACACCAAGTTTTTTTATCTTATGGCCTCAAGTAGACAAAATAGAAACCTCCTTAGCTCTGTCTCAGTGGATGGTATTGTGCATGAAAATCCTTAAAGGCTAAAATCTGAAGTGTTTACTCACTTTAACAGGTTATTCTCTGATGAGTGGAAAATTAGGCCTAAGTTGGGTAGACCCTTCCAACAGATTGATAATAAACAATCATGTAGAGTTTTGGAAGCTAAATTTTCTACCATAGAGGTCTAGGCTGCAATTAAAGGCTGTGATGGCAATAAAGCTCATGGCCCGAATAGGTTTAATCTGCTTTTCTTTCAGAAGTGCTGGCCAGTCTTCAAGAATGACTCTATGCACTTCTTTAAGGAATTTCATGAGCATGGGATGTTACTTAAAGAGCTGAACAGCTCATTTGTGGCCCTTATCCCAAAGAAAAACAATCCTACCAGTTTGGTTGACTTTCGACCAATTAGTTTAATTGGTTAAGTAAACAAAATCTTAGCTAAAGTGCTTACTGCGAGGCTAAAGTTGGTGTTGCCTAAGATTATAGGAGATGTGCAATCAGCTTTTGTTGGGGGTAGGAATACACAAGATGGGATGCTTATTGCAAATGAAGTGGTGGATGATTGGAAGAAGAGGAAGAAAAAAGGGCTAATTCTGAAGCTTGATTTTGAGAAAGCTTATGACTCTGTGAATTGGGATTTTTTATTCTCTATGTTGGTTAATTTTGGGTTTGGTGATAGATGGATTACCTGGATGAAAGCTTGTGTGACTACGGCAAGAATCTCAATCTTAGTAAATGGTTTCCCAATTTCTAAATTCAACCCTGAAAGAGGGCTCAGGCAGGGGATCCTCTGTTACCTTTCTTATTTATCATTGTGGTTGAGGGTTTAAACATTTTGCTAGCCACAGCAAAAGAGACGAGGCTTTTAAATGGTGTATCAGTGGGGAATTGTGAAGAACCAATATCGCACCTGCAATTTGCAGATGATACAATAGTCTTTTGCAAAGCTGAATGGGAGGAGGTTATGAATGTGAAAAAGGATCCTTAGATGTTTTGGGATCATATCATTCCTCAAGATAAACTATCATAAAAGTAATATTTGTGGAATAAGAGCTCCGGATGGGATAGTGACTGACTTTGCATCTAAATTGAATTGTATGAAGATATCATTACCATTCACTTACTTAGGTCTTCCTTTGGGTGCAAAACCTAGAAGGAAGAGTACATGGGTACCTATAATTGAGAAGTGTCAAAGGAGGCTTGCATCTTGGAAAATGAGATTTCTTTCCATTGGGGGTAGACGTACACTCATCAAATCAGTTTTGTCCAGCTTGCCAGTATATTATATGTCTCTTTTCAAACTACCTAAAGGTGTTGCAAGAGCTCTTGACAGAACCCAAGCTTTCTTCCTCTAAGGAGGTTCTGATTTAAAAAGGAAGATCCATTTGGTGAAATGGGAAGAGGTAACCAAGAGTAAAAAGCAAGTGGGTCTGGGGGTTAGGAAGGTCAGAGACTTCAATGACTATTCTTTAGCAAAGTGGTGGTGAAGATTTACAATTGAAACCACAGCCTTATAGAGAAGAACCATCTGTTATAAATATGGTATCTCTGATGGAGGATGGTTTCCTAGTCAGAAACTTGAGACTAAATACTCTAGGATTTGGCTGGACATATTGCATGTTGCTGACTATAATCACAGCCTCAAGGATTTTTATACAGCTAAGTCAGAGGTAATTGTAGGTAATAGGTCTAGAGTCAAATTTTGGAATGATGTATGGATGGGAACCAAAGTAATTTCAGAAGTTTATCCCAGATTATACAACTTGTCAATTGATAAACTCATTTCTTTGAAGGACTGTATTGAGCAAAAAGGAAATTCTAATGGATGGAATTTGAGATTTAGAAGACCATTATTTGCTTGGGAAGAAAATGAGGTTCAAAGCCTATATATTTTGTTGACTATAGCCATTCCTGTGTTGAGTAACCATGATGGCTGGCTCAAATGGAAGGTATCATCATTTGGCCAATTTTTGGTGTTTACACTTTACAAGAGAAGTGACTCAAGAGCTGGTATGGATACTCATCTTCTTGATTTGATTTGGAAGAACATCTCTCCTCCTAAAGTTTAATTCTTGGGCTGGTTAGCATGGAAATGTAAGATCAAAACTTCTACTTATCTCCAATGGCTTGGTGTGCTTGGAGCCAATATGAGCAACCTATGTGTCTTCTGTAACACTGATTTGGAAACATTAGATCATGTGTTGATGGGTTGTCATTTAATTTGGAAGGTTTGTCCCATTTGATGAATTGGTATGGAATTTACTGGGCTATACCAGGGTCTTTGGTAGGATTGATAGAATGGTGGACTAGCTTTAAGTATAAAAAGTTAGAAGCAAGATTGCGGAAAGCTTTGTTACTAGCAGTGGTGTGGTCTATTTAGAAGCACAAGAATGAGTGTAAGTTCAATAATTCTAAGCCAAATTTTGGTGAGTTGCAGGAACTAATTAAAGTCAGTGTGGCCTTATGGATTAAAAACAACGTTGCCGAGATTTGCTACTCAGTACAGGATTTTGTTTCCCATATCCAACATATTAGAACCCCATCAAAGGATATTTAATGTTGTATGATGTTGTGTGTTGCTGCTCTAAGGCTGCTGTTTGGTCTGCTGATGTTTAAAGCTGCTCTATTTTGCTGTTTGCCCTGCTGCTTGAAGTTGTTTTGCTGTGTTGTTTTGTTTTTCTTCTTTTGGTTGCTCTTGATTGATTTCTCACCAATCTTGGGTCAAATGCTAGCACATGATTGTGCTTCCTTGGCGGTGCCAACCTAGTTGGGATTGTAAAGGATAGCTATGATTGTCACGCCCTCAAAATAAACCCATATTATATATATATATCCTTGATATGCAATATTGAAAGAAAACAATTCATTATCTCATTCATCAGAGTATTACTAAATAGAAACATTACTTGTAACATCAAATTAAATGCCCTATGGGCTTACATCTTTCCAAGCCAACAATTGGACACAAAAATATGAGTTCTAACTCAAATACAAATAAAGCCCTAGGCTTGAATGTTTATCAAATAAACAAATAACTAAAAATAGTCTTCAAATCCAAAAGCCAAATCCTCCCAAGCTAAGTCCTTAGAAGTAGCTTATTACCTGAACCTGAAAATGATGTTCCCATAAAGGGTGAGCCATAGCCCAGTAGAAAAATACTAAACCAAATATAAGCATTGAATAAAGCTATAGCATTCAATAGATGGCTAACCAAGATAATCAATTATAACTTAATGCAGTCTCATGACACTAACGTCTATGACATGTTTCAATTCCCATTATTATCAATAAGGCTCAGAACCTAGCCAAACTTACAACAGTGAACTACATAACATATTCACATTACTTCCAATATCAACAACACAAATGAGACTCAGGCTCATATCAAAACACTTTATACTTCCCGTTTGATACACATTTTAGTGCTGTATCAATAACATGTAAAAACACTTCAATATAATAAGCACACATAATAGTGATGTTAATGGAGTCCATCCCCTATCTCCTCCCAAACAAAAATCCGGTTTAGAGGTCCATCCCCTATCTTCCCCTAAACCGTGGAGTACATCCCCTATCTCCTCCCAAACAATATGCAAATGCAATGCTCAATCAGTACACGTATTTTCTGTATTAATTCAATAGTCAAAATTAATGACTTAACCAATGTGATTAGTTTCAGTTATTCCTAATCCACATGCAATGTCTACAACAATCACGACTATCCTCCATCGATAGCCCAAAACAGTTATTTCTAGACTGGAAATAAATATATCAACAATTCAATAGGTGAGTGATTTAAATTATCCAACTACACCATTTAATCAATGAATTCCTCAATTTCATGAATTTAACCAAATTCCCCAATTCCCTTAAATTAATTATACAAATTAATTTATTAATACAACTAGGGTTTTTCCCAAAATTACCAAAGTAACCCCAACATATCAATATACCAAAACTTAGAACAAAACTTATAAAATGGAGTAGGAAATCCTTACCTCGAAGAAGATAACCCGAATGGAGAAGACGGAGATGATGACCCAAAAACCCAAGTGCTCCAAAACTACAAACTCTCAGATTAAAACGAAGCTCTCGACTCACTCTATCTTTTTAATAAAGCAACTAGGGTAGAAACACCCTAAAAGGTGATGAAACCTAAGAGAAAAGGTGAGTAGAGGGAGAGAGAACTCGGAACTAGGGTTTTAGGATCAAAAGAATGTAAAAAAAAACGTTTTAAAAACCGCTACTGCGTATATAAACCCGACAGGCTCGCTCGAGCGAACACTTGGTCGCTCGAGCGACCAGACACACGAAACCCTCGCTCAAGCTAAGAAAATCTCGCTCGAGCCAAGAATGCAATGCTTCAGGTCTGCAATCCAGGAGCACGCTCGAGCGACAGGATTCTAGCTCGAGCGAAGGAAATCTCGCTCGAGCGAAGAAACACTGCCCTCAGGCCTATACTAGACGCAATCGCTCGCTCGAGCGAATATAATCTGGCTCGAGCCACCAGACACAAAACAACCCTCGCTCGAGCGACCAAGTCCTCGCTCGAGTGAACAACCCAAAAACTGGACAGCAACACTTGGTTTCCGAACCCAACCAACCTGAAACAACCCTGCCCAACACATCCTATAACTCCAAATGAGAAAATAAAGGACGACAACAACAATTATACAATGACAGAATATACGGAACCCAAGTCCGGATACAATAATCAAATAGGAAAAGACCGGGGTCGCTATAACCTCCCCCCCTTAAAAGAATTTCGTCCCCGAAATTAAGCATAAGTTTTTGAAAACAGTTTTTTTTTTTTTTTTAAATAATAATATGACAATTCAATAGTAAACAACTTGACCCAAAACTGGTCATTTCATCTCTTATCAAGAAGCATCTCATAATGTGTATATACAACAACATATATTACAATCCGCATCAGTATTATGCATTTTTCCTTTCAATTTCAACAGTTTTCAATAACATATTCAATTTCATGACAGAACTCTAATTCAACAATATATTCACCATATTCAAGTTACTAAACTTCCATTATGAGGCAAGTTCCAAAATATTTCCATTAACCAAACATTCTCAATGTTTTACAACTTAAGACATATATAAAGCTCTTAAGTTCAACAATATTACAAAATCTAAATACAAGATTACAAATCGATAAACATGTCCGGATATTTCTCGCGGACTTCCAACTCACGTTCCCAAGTGGCTTCCTCCACTCCGTGATGCTTCCACAGAACTTTTACCAAAGTGATGGTCTTGCTTCGCAAAACTTGATCCCGCCTATCCAAGACCCGAACCGGTCTTTCCTCATACGAGACATCCTCGTCAACCACTAAATCAGTCCAATCCAACACATGTGATGGATCCGGCTCATACTTCCGAAGCATACTCACATGAAACACGTCATGTACTCCGGACAACTGTGGTGGTAAAGCTAACCGATAAGCAGCCTCGCCAATCTTCTCAAGGATCTCAAAAGGACCAATGAACCGAGGGGACAACTTCCCGCTCTTCCCAAACCTCATCAATCCCCGTCTGGGTGATATCTTCAGAAAGACATGATCACTCATCTCAAACACCAAAGGTCTCCTCCTACGGTCAGCATAAGATTTCTGACGACTCTGGGCTGTAACAAGCCTCTTACGGATAAGCTCAACTTTCTCCGTCGTTTCCCTAACCAACTCCGGACCTAACAGAGGTGCATCACCCACCTCGGCCCAACAAACAGGAGATCTACACGGTCGGCCATACAAGGCCTCAAATGGTGCCATACCGATACTAGACTGGAAACTGTTGTTGTAGGCAAACTCCACCAACGGTAAGTGCCTCTCCCACGACCCACTAAAGTCTAGAACACAACCCCGAAAGTCTGAGGATGATAAGCCGTGTTAAAGGTCAACTTAGTGCCTAAGGCACTCTGCAAACTCTGCCACAACCTGGCAGTAAAACGAGGATCTCTATCTGAGACGATCGTCACTGGGACCCCGTGTAACCTCACTATATCCCGAATATACAAGTCGGCAAGATGATCTACCGAATCTCTCGCGCGCATAGGAATGAAGTGCGCCGACTTAGTCAACCTGTCTACAACCACCCAAATAGCATCACTACCTCGCTGAGTCTTCGGAAGACCTACAACGAAGTCCATAGTGACATGCTCCCACTTCCACTCAGCAATAGGCAAGGGTTGTAACAAACCCGCTGGCCTCTGATGCTCGGCCTTCACTTGCTGACAAGTAAGGCACTTAGACACGAAAGCTGCCACATCTCTCTTCATACCCCGCCACCAAAACTGTCGACCCAAATCCCGATACATCTTAGTGCCTCCCGGATGCACCGCAAGGCGTGAATGATGAAATTCTCGGAGTACCTCCTCTCGACAAGACTCCGGCACAAACAGACGGTCTCGGTATCTCACACTCAGGTCGGGATACACCGTCAAACCCTTCTCAACTTTCCCACAGGAAATCTTCTCACGGAGGGATCCTACCTCAAGGTCACCTCTCTGAGCCTCTAATACTCGAGTCACAAGTGTAGGCTGTACAACAACAGAAAACAAGACCGCAGCCTCAACGGATTCGCCCAAAAGTAAATCAAACTCCCCAAGTGCACCCAACATCTCCCATTCCCGGATGGCTATACTAGCTATGTCACCAATAAATTTCCTGCTAAGGGCATCGGCCACCACATTGGCCTTCCCCGGATGATAATACAACCCGAAGTCATAATCCTCAATAAACTTCATCCACCTCCTCTGCCTCAAGTTCAAGTCTTTCAGTGTAAACAAATATTTCAGACTCTTATGATCCGAGAATACCTCGAACCTCTCACCATAAAGATAATGCCTCCAAATCTTCAAGGCAAATATCACAGCTGCTAACTCTAAATCATGCGTAGGGTAATTCTTCTCGTGGATTTTCAATTGACGTGAGCCATAGGCAACTACTTTTCCTTCTTGCATCAACACATAACCCAGACCCTCTCGTGAGGTGTCACAATAGACTGCATAACCTAACCCTCTCTCCGGAATAATCAAGACTGGAGCGGTGGTCAGTCTAACTTTCAACTCCTAGAACGACTTTTCACAAGTCTCACTCCATACAAACTTGACTCCTTTCCGAGTCAATCTAGTCAAAGGTGAAGCTAACCTGGAGAAATCCTTTACAAACCGGCGATAATACCCAGCTAACCCCAGAAAACTGCGGATCTCAAACACACTCTTAGGCTGTGCCCAATCTTGCACTGCCTCAATCTTGGATGTATCAACAGACACTCCTTCCCCCAGAAACTACATGGCCTAAGAACTTGACCTCTTCTAGCCAGAACTCACACTTCCCTAACTTAGCATAAAGCTTATGGGCTCTAAGTAACTCAAGCACCACTCTCAAGTGTTCCTTGTGCTTATCCTCAGAAGGTGAATAGATAAGGATGTCGTCCACGAAGACGACTACAAAACGATCTAAAAATTCTCAGAATATTCGGTTCATCAAATCCATAAAAACTGCCGGTGCATTGGTGAGCCCAAATGGCATCACCAGAAACTCATAGTGGCCATACCGCGTACGGAATGCCGTCTTCGGAATATCCTCCTCCCTGACTCTTAACTGATGATAACCCGATCTCAAGTCTATCTTCGAGAAACAACGGGAACCCTTCAACTGATCGAACAGATCATCTATACGAGGCATAGGGTACTTATTCTTAACCGTAGCCCGATTCAATTTCTGGTAATCTATACAAAGTCTCACAGCACCACCTTTCTTTTTAACAAAGAGAGCCGGTGCTTCCCATGGCGAAACACTAGGACGTATATAGCTCTTATCTAGCAACTCCTGGAGTTGGATCTTTAATTCAACTAACTCAGCTGGGGCAAAACGATAAGGTGCCATAGAAATCGGCGCCGTGCCGGGCGCTAAGTCAATAGAGAACTCAATCTCTCTGTGAGGTGGCAAACCAACAAGGTCCTCGGGAAAGACGTCCGAGTACTCACAAACCACTCTTGGCAACACAGTCTGGGTCTCATTACCCTCACCACTCTCAAAGCTAGCAAGTAGACCACTAAGCTCACTCCGCCCTCGTAGATCATACCCCGGTGGCAAAACACTACCAACCCGGTCCCCCAGAAAATGAAAACACTCCTCGCTCACGGTACAACAAGTGACCCTCTGGCGGTAGCAATCAATAACTGCCCGGTATGACGATAACCAGTCCATACCCAAAATAACATCAAAGCCCTTCATGGGCATAACTACAAAAGGAAACGGAAGTCTATGATCGGCGACCTCTATATCACAACCCCTGACACCTTGTTTCAAGATCAATTCACCCCCAAGAGGTGACACTACACAAATAGGGGATGCTAACTGTGCTAACTCTAACTCCAAAACAGATGCAAATGCAGCAGACACAAAGGAATGAGATGCACCCGTATCAATCAAAACACTAGCAACCAAGTTGCAAAACAAGAAAGTACCTCTCACAACTAATGGTGCCGGCACAAGATCCTGCGCGGTAACAGCGTACACGCGCCCAGACGACCTCTGATCAACCTGTTCACCCCTAGGAGCATAAGATTGCTGCACCGACTGGGATGATGAAGCCCCCTGATTGGCCCTCGAGGCCTGACCCGACTGAGCTGGCTGCTGACCCTGAATCTGCCTCAAACTAAATGCACCAGGTGTGCCACCCAACTGCGGGCAATACCTCTTCATATGCCCTGGCTGACCACACTGATAACACGAGAGTGGCTGGCCTCTACCCTGACTCTGGCTCTGAGATCGAGCCGAAGATGATGCTGCTCTCTGCACTCCTCCCCTCTGAGGACAAACTGGTGACTTGTGGCCCAACTGGCCACACTTGAAACAAGTAATGTCTCCCTGACTGCCTTTCCCCGAACTAACACTCGGCACAGGAAAAGTCGATCTAGAAAAGCTACCCTGATACTGCTGAGGATTAAAACCCTTCTGTCTCCTACCATCACTCTGACCATCCTGACTCCTCTTGAAGCCCTTCTGTCCTTCCTCCTCCTCCTACATCATGATTTCCATGTGGGCCGCAGCATCAACCATACGCCCATAATCCCGAATCATAGTTCCCCCAACTCTCAGCTTGAGGCCACGCCTCAACTTCTTCTCAAACTCAATATAACGGCGTTCAGACGCCACCAACTTAGGTGCAAACCTGGAAAAACTAGTAAATGCAGCCTCAAACTCGGCCACTGAAGAACTCGACTGCTTAAGCTGGCAGAACTGGTCTCTCAGCTTCTCCCTAACTGCTGGAGATAAGAACCTCTCCTGGAAAGCATTCACAAAAGCCTCCCATGTACCACCTATACGACCCTTAGTGAACTTCCACCACTGACCCGCATCCCCCTTCAGCTGGAAAGATGCCAAGGTCACTTTCAACCCCTCGTCTTCGATGCCAAGCATCTCAAACGTCTTCGTTGCCTGTTCGAGCCATTCATCTGCCTTAAGCGGCTCTTTAAGATCACCCACAAATTCATCCGGATTAGACCGGAAGAACTCCCTCTTCAGAAAGGAAGATCCTGCATCTGCAACAACGACCCGAGCTTGATTCTCAGCTCTGAGAATGCCTACTGACTCCCTAAATGCCCCTGCTATCTCTCGGGCTAGAGCACCCATAGCCTGCTGGCCTACTGGCTCGGCCACATTGGCCTGGCCAATTCCTTCCTGAACTGGCGGAATCTCATCTGGCACAGGCACCTCCTGCCTACCCGGCCTACCACGCCTACCGCGTCCTCGTCCTGACATCCTAATAAAGGAAACAAAGACGTTAACACATTAATAAATGTGCCGAAGCTAAACACTCGCGTCCTAATGCATTGGACAACAATAATTCATTCCACGTAAGCACATAATCACATAAGCACCTATGAATTTCATTCCTGGATGATGATAGTCCCGAAGCGTTACTATAGTTCTGGTTGGAAGCAGCATTGATCAAGTGCCTTTCCAACAAGACTACTAGAAACTCAAGGGTTCAATCAACATCCAAGGAACTACATTCCATACCCACATAGTCACATAAACATGTTATCATGTAAGCATATAACATTACACTAAGTCTCTATCAAACGAGACGAACCCATTGTGATACTAATCACTTCCCACGTACCCAAAGTATTCGAACCTGGCTCTGATACCAAGTTGTCACGCCCTCAAAATAAACCCATATTATTTATATATCCTTGACATGCAATATTGAAAGAAAACAATTCATTATCTCATTCATCAGAGTATTACTAAATAGAAACATTACTTGTAACATCAAATTAAATGCCCTATGGGCTTACATCTTTCCAAGCCAACACTTGGACACAAAAATATGAGTTCTAACTCAAATACAAATAAAGCCCTAGGCTTGAATGTTTATCAAATAAACAAATAACTAAAACTAGTCTTCAAATCCAAAAGCCAAATCCTCCCAAGCTAAGTCCTTAGAAGTAACTTATCACCTGAACCTGAAAATGATGTTCCCATAAAGGATGAGCCACAGCCCAGTAGAAAAATACTAAACCAAATATAAGCATTGAATAAAGCTATAGCATTCAATAGATGGCTAACCAAGATAATCAATTATAACTTAATACAGTCTCATGACACTAACGTCTATGACATGTTTCAATTCCCATTATTATCAATAAGGCTCAGAACCTGGCCAAACTTACAACAGTGAACTACATAACATATTCACATTACTTCCAATATCAACAACACAAATGAGACTCAGGCTCATATCAAAACACTTCATACTTCCCGTTTGATACACATTTTAGTGCTGTATCAATAACATGTAAAAACACTTCAATATAATAAGCACACATAATAGTGATGCTAATGGAGTCCATCCCCTATCTCCTCCCAAACAAAAATTCGGTTTGGAGGTCCATCCCCTATCTTCCCCTAAACCGTGGAGTGCATCCCCTATCTCCTCCCAAACAATATGCAAATGCAATGCTCAATCAATACACGTATTTTCTGTATTAATTCAATAGTCAAAATTAATGACTTAACCAATGTGATTAGTTTCAGTTATTCCTAATCCACATGCAATGTCTACAACAATCACGACTATCCTCCACCGATAGCCCAAAACAGTTATTTCTAGACTGGAAATAAATGTATCAACAATTCAATAGGCGAGTGATTTAAATTATCCAACTACACCATTTAATCAATGAATTCCTCAATTTCATGAATTTAACCAAATTCCCCAATTCCCGTAAATTAATTATACAAATTAATTTATTAATACAACTAGGGTTTTTCCCAAAATTACCAAAGTAACCCCAACATATCAATATACCAAAACTTAGAACAAAACTTATAAAATGGAGTAGGAAATCCCTACCTCGAAGAAGATAACCCGAATGGAGAAGACGGAGATGATGACCCAAAAACCCAAGTGCTCCAAAACTACAAACTCTCAGATTAAAACGAAGCTCTCGACTCACTCTATCTTTTTAATAAAGCAACTAGGGTAGAAACACCCTAAAAGGTGATGAAACCTAAGAGAAAAGGTGAGTAGAGGGAGAGAGAACTCGGAACTAGGGTTTTAGGATCAAAAGAATGTAAAAAAAAACGTTTTAAAAACCGCTACTGCGTATATAAACCCGACAGGCTCGCTCGAGCGAACACTTGGTCGCTCGAGCGACCAGACACACGAAACCCTCGCTCGAGCTAAGAAAATCTCGCTCGAGCCAAGAATGCAATGCTTCAGGTCTGCAATCCAGGAGCATGCTCAAGCGACAGGATTCTAGCTCGAGCGAAGGAAATCTCGCTCGAGCGAAGAAACACTGCCCTCAGGCCTATACTAGACGCAATCGCTCACTCGAGCGAATATAATCTGGCTTGAGCCACCAGACACAAAACAACCCTCGCTCGAGCGACCAAGTCCTCGCTCGAGCGAACAACCCAAAAACTGGACAGCAACACTTGGTTTCCGAACCCAACCAACCTGAAACAACCCTGCCCAACACATCCTATAACTCCAAATGAGAAAATAAAGGACGACAACAACAATTATACAATGACAGAATATACGGAACCCAAGTCCGGATACAATAATCAAATGGGAAAAGACCTCGGTCGCTATAATGATGCTTTGTGCACTTCCCTGATTTGTTGATGTATTTTTGCATGTTTTTTGCTTTTATCATCAATAAATCTTTTTCTTTGCTGATCAAAAAAAAAAAAAAGTTTCATGCGTTTTTCAATTTAAATCCAAATGTTTCATTTTTAACAAATTAAACCCTAGAGTTCCATCTATGTTTCAATATGCCCTCCATCCATCTCCATCTATATAAGGCAACGGAGAATCGTTTTGGAGATGAACAGAGGGAGCATATTGAAATACGGATGAAATTCTAGGATTTATTTTGTCGAAATTAAAACACTAGAATTTACAAAAATGCGTAAAACCTTAAGATTTTTATTTATTGTTTTATAATTTACCCAAGATTGATTTATAAAGGATTGAAAAAATTTATGTGCCAACTCTAACACAGTAATCTTTTCCTATTTGGCTAGCCACCAGAGCTGGCCATTGCCCAAGGTTTAAAGGTTTTTAGTGAATCCAAATTAAAGGTTTTTAAAGTATCTCCAACTCTTTATATATATATATATATATATATATGTATTTTGGATTTAATTTGGTTATAAATTTGAGTAAAAATTTTGATTTGATATGAATTAATCGAACTCTTTTATCAAATTTTCATGAAAATCCTTCTAAAATTCTCTTCCTTTCCCAAATTTCTCTTTTCATCAAATTTGATGAAAAAAATTATCTTTAATATCTTTTTAAGTTTTCATCATATTTAAATTCGATGAATTCTAAATTTGATTTTAAGAAAAAGTTTCTCTCTTAAAGGCCAAATCAAAAAATGTATATTTATAGATCTCATTCATTTTAGGTATAACTCACATTATATTAACTTTGAATTTACATTATACACTTCATAGTAAAATATTTAAATAAATATATTTTTTATTATTTATACATGAAGGACCTCAATTTTAACACTCCACCTTGAGCGTCAAAAATCTCAGAACCAGCCTTGCTAGCCATTATAAAGTCTCAAAAATATAAGAACATGTTTCTAATGACCATATTTAATCAAATAATAAGATTTCCAAAGTTTAAATAAAGAAAAATTAAATACAACAGAGAAAGAATGTATTTGGTTTCAGTTTTTTGGAAATTGAGTTTTTTTATTTTTCGTATTTTTTTATTTTTAGTGAATATTGTTAAAATTTTAAGCAATTTTTTTACTTTTTTAGATACACCTTACTTAAATGTATCTAAATAGTAAAATATTTGTGAAAAAATATTTTAAAAAATGAATAAATACACAAAAATATGAAAAATGTATTGAACTTTCATTTTTTTTTTTTTGTATTTTTGGTATTTAATGATTTTTTAAAGATTTTTTTCACAAATATTATATTTTTTAAGTGTATTTTATGTTAAGTGTATCTAAAAAAAATTGCTTAAAATATATAAAAAAAATTCAGTGAAAACAAAAAAATATGAAAAACGAAAAAGAAAATTTTTCTAAAAGGAGAATTCTGAAAACTGAAACCAAACAGAACAGTTTTGTTTTCTAAAATGGTAAATTCCGCTTTTCAACTAAAATTTTAGTGAAAAATAGAATTATTTTTATTTTTTATTAATAAAAGTTGAAAAATGTTTGAGACCTACAAAAAAACATCCACAATTATACCCACAATGATGTGATATCATATATGTCAATTTTTTATTTGCTATACACTTAATGACATGGGTCTAACTCTCTTACCATATCATTGTGGGTCAAGGTCTAAGAAATATAAGAACATGTTTCTAATTGTGAGTGTTGATTTCTGACCTCACAACTAAACATATCTCATTGCCAAGATCTAAGGAACTTAGTCGTAGAGCATACAAAAGAATAGATTAAGCCCAACACCTGTACATAAAAAGACAAGAAATACCATGGTGGCTCGTTTACCCGGGGCACTCCGACGATCAAGTGAGTCACTTATCTCACAAAGGTATCGGCACAATGCAGGGATACTGTCACAACCCAAACCCGCCCCTATAGGTTTAGCATCGTAACTGGCCAGTAATCCTTGGATTACCGAAGGCCTCAGAACTGATTAGCAAAATTAAGGGGCTAGCGGAAGCAAATACATAAATATAGTTATCCAATGATTTGTGCTGACTTATATGAAACGGAATATTTAAAACTTTATATATGTATCCAATAGTCATTCATACATTATACTCACACACACAAAAGCATCTTAAGTACAGCCAACAAAAATCACAAGTTCATATACGGAAACAACCGGAACTTTAACACATGAGACACTTCAGGAACCTCCACGTGAGGCACAATGGTTGGCTGACAACAAAACACAGATCCCGACAAAAGCCTTCAAGCTCAATCTCCAAAATGCCCACCTATACATATATATACACACAGTGAGCTAAAGCCTAGTGAATAACATCAATGTAAAGAGATTAGTGAACGAAATTCAAACATGTCATAAGCGTAAAACAGATCAGAGCATAAACATTCTTGTATCTGAACATAATAATGGTGCATCTCATAAAACACATCACATATCGTCTTCCAACTAGAGTAATCGGTTCCGAATACCGATTAAACACATATCACCACAATGAAGTGGCTAACGAGATCTCGTAATCACATGTATGTCATGGACCCGCATTCACATGCCGTCCCCCATGACTTGTGACTATCTATGGATGCCATAATAGATTCCAAACATAGGACATTCGTTCACGTAAACAATATCATTTCAGAAATCATAACTTGTTTGGAACATAATTCATATCAACATATCTTTACGGAAATGTTACTCACAGTGGTTCTCGTGAACGGTCAATCAATCTCCAGACGTTGACCTACAAACACAAAAGTACATAACACCAATATATCTTATCATTACGCATTCATGTAGCCATTACGGCTTAGCTTTCGTTACATTGGTTCTCGTTCTTTTTTATCACAATGCTTAAACACACACACTTGCAATTTCTTAACTTAGTACATTCCTTTCATAGTGTGTTTCTAATCCATAACCTCATTACTATGGCTTAATTAAGTCTTAGGAATGCCTAAGATGCAATAAGGATGCCAAAATGTGAGTTGGAACACTTAGTCAAATTTCTAAAAACAGGGTCCCCGCTCGAGCGTAGCTTTCCTCACTCGAGCGGACATGTAAAATGTGAATGGTCGCTCGAGCGCAGCTTCCTTCGCTCGAGCGATCTGCAAAGATATGAAACTTCTGGGAGCTAGCATTTCACGTTCAAGCGGACTTTTGGTCACTCGAGCGGAAGTGCACGCACTCAGAGTGGTCGCTCGAGCGTGAACTCCTACGCTCGAGGGTAGGTGCAAATTCTAGAATTTCCAGATTTGATCACCAAACTCAAAACTCGAATTCAACTCTTCAAAACACATCTCTTGGGCCCCAAAACTTGAGATAACATAGTAAACTTGTAAAGTATGAAGAATTAAGGATCATTTTATAAAATCATGGCCCAAGAGTTTGCCAAAAGCTCACAATTCATCTTGAAATTTAAGAAACAAAGCATACATGTAAAATCTTACAAACTCTTTTCTCCAAAGCTTATGAAATTAACAAAATTGAGCTCATAAGCTCCATTCATGTAAGAAATTCCTTCTCAAAACATGAGTTCAAGTGATTAACATGGTAATTCTAACATGCATGTACCAAATAACTTACCATAATAACTTAGATGCTCAAAATCAAACTTAACATGTCAAAACTCCATATATTCATGCATGCATGTGGATTTCCCTTCCAAATTCTCTTTCAAGACTTCAAAAACATGGGATTGACTTACAAAACTTGATGAAATATGCATGCATGTACATTTCAACCTCCAAATTCAACACAATTGATGAAACTCATAGCTAACTTGGTAATTTAACACCTACATGAGCATGTATGTATGAATTGTAACCCAATTCTTTATCCTAAGCTCAAAGTACACATTTAAGCACATAATCTTCATGTTAATAACTTAGATTCATAAATTAGGGGTTGAATTCATACCTATAGTCTTGAATTAACTAGATTCTTGCACAATATTGATGAACTCAAGCAAAGTCTTCAACTCTACCTTGGATTTCTTCTTCTCTCTCTCTAGAATTACACTCTCTCTCTCTCTCTCTAAAATAAATTCTCAGATTTTGGCACTAAGAGGTAAAAGAATTGAGCTCAAAAATGACCTTAAGGCTCATATATATAGTTAGGATGCTAATAATACAACAATTAGAACATAAGGCTTGCCAAACGCAATTTAATGAATCAGACTGAATCAATTTTTAATAAAAATTGCCATAGTGTTCTAAAAAATTCCAAATAACACATTCATATAACCAATTCCGATTTCAGATGCCGATAAGGCTTTCAATTTTCATATTAAAGCAGATTTCACAACAGATGTTAGTACGAGTGACAGATAGAAAACCAAATAACATATAAAATATAAGATAAACACATAATTTATTTTATCCACTTAATTAACATCCTTAATTACGAGTTAGCAGCTAATCGCGGATCGGGGTTGTTACAGATACCCTACTTTTATACTTAACAGTGCCTTTGTTCTCTATAAGTATCACTTCGTAAGACTCCATCCCTTAGGATAACATCTATCTTGGACTCCTCTAATCCAAATTAGAGCAAACTCTCTTACGAGTCTCATCTATATCTAAATAGAGGGTCTTAAACCATCTAGAACTCTTGTCCTTTATCCGAATATCTCAGATTCTGATATGATCACATCATATCTCAGTAGGGGTGTAAAAATAGCCTGCGGCCTGAAGCCCCCTACAGTCCAAGGTGGGCTTGACCCGGTTAAGCCTAGGCCCGACCCAGTCCGGGACCCTAGACTTGGGCCTGAGCCGTCATTTTTTAAGCTCGGCCCAACCCATGAGCCAAGCCCATGTCTCGACACATCAGCCCGCTCAAGGCCCACTCAAAACCTAGCTCGCTTGTCATTTTTGGTGGAAAAGAATAAATTTTTGGTAGAATTTTTTTTTTTGTTCAGGCAAGCTAGCCCAACCCGAGGCCCGGCTCGTCTAAGGCTCGAATATATCCCCTAGGCCTGGCCTTAAATTTCTAGCTCGTCGGATAGCCTGGACCAGCCTGAATTTTGGCGAGAGCCTGCGTAGCCCGACATGGGCTGGCTCGAGCCTAGGCTCGGATGCACCAAGCCGGGCCATATTTACACCCCTATATATCGACAACTTGGTTCATTCATATGGCATCTTAGCTAACAACCTCAGCCACATGGACAACTCTAGAAACATATCCTTACACTAATGACCATATTTTATCAAATAATAAAATTTCTAAAGTTTAAATAGAGAAAATGTTAAATAAAATAGAGAAAGAAATATCGTTGAAGAAAGGGTATATTACACTTTGTCCACTTTATCACTTCGGTCCTTAAAGTTTATTTTTTCTCATTTTGACCTTTCATGTTTCAGTTTTTTTTTTAGCTTAAAAGCTAACTTTTGTTAAAAATTAGACAAAAAATGATACATTAATAATCACGTGATATAAAAATATTTTATTATATATAATTCACATCTCTGACACAAACTCAAACTTAAATATAATATATTTTTTATATTATGTGACAATTATCGTGGTATTTTTTGTTTAATTTTGATTAGAAGTTGGTTTTAGGAGTAATCTAAAAAAAACTTAAAACATGAAAGGTGAAAATGAAAAAAAAAACAAACAAACAATCAAACAAACTCTAAGGGACAAAGTGACAAAGTAATAAAATATAAAAGGGACAAAATATAATTTACTCAGGAAGAAGCTAGTTAATTTTCTAAAATGGAAAATTCCACTTTTCAACTAAAATTTTAGTGAAAATAGAATTATTTTTTATTTTTTTATAAATAAAAGTTAAAAATATTTAAAACCCATAAAAAAACACCCATAATTATATTTAAAATGATATATAATATCATATGTATCAACTTGCAACCCAACTCCCTAACCATATTATTGTGGGTGGGCTAAAATGAATAAAATTTGAGCCTTTAATCCGACCCGACCCATTAAGCCCGTTTGTTGGATCCTGTAACCGAGCTGCATATCTATTATAATCAGAGAGTATCGGAAGACGATGAGATATACATATAGATACAGACGGACCGCCATAACCGAGCTTCGATTGAATCCGTGGTAGAGAGAGAGAGAGAGAGAGAACAGAGGTAGACGATGGGTGAGAGTGCGACAATCGACGACGATTTGCTTCTCAAGAACTTCTTCGCCGAGGTCAGCGAAGTTGAGCGCGAGAACGAAGTCCACAGGTCTCTCTTCTCTTCTATCTCTCTCTAAAATTCCCTTTCTTTTTCTTCCAATTACTATATTTTTCTGCTTTCTGCCCATTTTTTATGCTGTTGATTTTGAACGATTAGGGTTTCTTCATATTTTTCTCGTTCGTGAATTGTTTCTTTCTTTAATTCACTACATATAGGAATAGGTGGGGTAAAGATTGATGTTGTATAGCTGAACAATGGTCAAGAATGGAGTATGTTGTTGATTTTTTTTTTTTCTTCAAGGTGGTGGTGGTGGAACTAATTTATTTATGCTGATCAATAGTGTATTATTAATGAACTGGATGAATTTAAGGAGTTGTTATTTATTTAGGGTGATTTGGATTAGGGAACTAGTATGAGAGTTACAATGATAGTATTGTAAGTGTATAGGTGTATTCAAATTATATGTAGATTTGTGAGATTTGACCCTAAGAATATCATTGGGGCATCAAATCTGTACAAAGTCGGTCAAATTCGTTTTATCTCTAGCTGTATCGTTAGTTTTTATCTTCTTTTTTTTGGGTGCATTGGAAGGGGGAGGGGAAGCGAGACCTATGACCTCCTAGTAAGATACACGGGTACTGATTACTATGCTTATCCCAATGGTTTGTATCATTGGATGTTAAACCAGTGACAAATTACATGTCTTAACATTGAGTACTCAATGCCTTGAATTAGCAAGGATGATGAGATTGTGGATGGTTTGCATGTTTGATAATGAAATTAATACTTTCAAGCTTAACGCATTTGGTGTGCATTTAACATGTAGCCACATACCACTTTAAATTTGAAAATTGATCGAAAATGGGTTTTAATTATAAGTCACGAAGTCAAAGAGTCTAGACTTATCGATGAATATTGATTACGTTGAAGTGGAAAATAGTTTTCATTTTCACTTTAAACAGCATATATATCTTAAAATTTTCAAATATAAATTTCAGTATTTAAATAATTCAGCTTCAGAATCCAGTACAAAAAAAAATAAAATTCAGCATCATCAAATAGCCTTTTGCCTTGACCCGTGCATGGGTAATAAAGATGACACTATGTTAAGAGATAGAAAGAACGATGAGTGAACAAATAGTGGTTGTTGTTTGAATCGAACATTATTTATGTGATATGGTATAAATGACCCAATATCTCTAGATTATTGGTTAGCATAGAAAGAATGATGAGTGAAAAAATGATGGTTGTTGTTTGAATCGAACATTATTTAGTGCAAGCTGGTTTAAATGAACCAATTTCCCTAGGTTATTGATTAATAGCTTGGATGGATTGTCTTATGTCACAATGGTTACCACCAAAGAAAAAAGTCTAGCATGGAGGAATGTATGGCTGTGGAATTGTTGAAAGCATGACTTTCTACATATCAAAACATGCACGATGGAGAAAGGAAAGGAAGAAAAAAGCACAAACCAACAAATGATATTAACTATGTCCGTGTCAACTTAGCAAGTGTTTGCCCAAGTGCTTGGGGTTGACTACATGAATCCATTTCCTCCAGTTGTTTTGATTCAAAATCATATCCTCTATTATAAAGTCCTTTATTGTCACCTTGTCACATGTTTTTCTTGGCATTCCTCTATTTCTTTTGCAGATTGGTGACCATTGTTTCAATGGTAAAACTTTGGCCTAATAACCTTAAGGTTATGGGTTCAAGTCATAGGGCAATCACTTTGTGTACTATGCCAAAAGTTAGGTGTGTATCCAATCTTTCCCCTCCCAAACACATTAATGTGTACTAATTGGGCGTTATTTTTTTTCCCTCTATTTCTTTTGCCACCCTCGTCATGGATCAAATCACTCCTCACATGCGCATTAACTAGTCTATGACTCACTTGTCCATGCCATCTCAAATTGGTTTTCCTCTTTTCTCTTCCGTTGATTCCATTTCTAACTTTCTCATAATGGATTCATTTCTTATTTTATCTTTTCTTTTGGCATCACCTATCCATCTCAACATTCTCATTTTAGTCCTCATTTTTCTAAACATGATTTTTTGAACCACCCAACATTACCATACCTCAAAGCAAGATCGTAGTCCTACAAAATATTCCTTCAACTTAATAGGAGTCCTACAATCACACAATACTCCTGATACACTTGTCCACTGCATCAATCCCGTTCTAATTATATATAGGCTACATTCTATTTAGTCTCTCCTTATCTATGTGTAATTGATCGAAGATATCGAAAATGGTCTTGCCATTAAATTCTACTCTACTTGTGTCTATATTTCTAGTTTTGCTAAGGTTAAGTACTATTTATTTTGTTGTAGCTCTACTAAACCTAAAGCATTTAAATTCTAAAATATCTCTTTTCAATTTAAACTTGTTTGGGGTGTCCTAAATAAGTGCATTTTTTGTCTTTTTGAACTAAAAAGTTGAGGAAAAAAAAATGGATGTTTGGGTTTAACTTTTTGTCTTTTTACGAAAAAATGTGTAATAAAAAATTGTATAAATAAAGTGTATAGTGGAAGAAATATGAGTGGTTGTACGGCTGGCCTGCTGCCCCAGCATGTCTTGCCCAGAAAATAATTGCCTCCTTTGAGGCAAAGTGTTTGGACAGTGATGGTCGGTCCGTGGGGCCACCATGGGTCCCATTTTAATAATCTGAACCGTTCAATATGTACAACTTGTCGAGTATTATATGCCTGTAAAAAATCACGTTAATTGAATATCGATAGCTATATGATCGAATTAGTTTTTTTCAACAGTTAACTATAACACCATTTGTTTTGTTTATACAAAACTGATTTGATCATATAGTTAACAATATCCGATCAATATGATTTTTTACAGGCATATATTACTCGACGAGTTGTACATATTGAACGGTTCGGATTATCAAAACGGAACTCTTAGTAGGCCCCCAAGGGTCCAACATTAGTATCAAACTTTGTACCTTTACCTATGTAATTTTTTTTTTTGGCCCAAAAAGTGTATAATGGCCTTCCTGCTTCACAAGTATGGCTGACAGTATCCATCAAACTTTTGTATTATAAAAATATATAAAATATTTTTTTAATATTTTTTATTTGCGAATAGTAATGACTTTTTTACTTTTTGTATAACTTTTTGGCGTTTTGGATTATTTTGGACTTGCCAAACCAGCCCTTAGTGTTTACTTTTTCTCTTGTTTCATCTACTAAAATTATATTGTCTGCAAACTACACACACTAGTGGATATCCCCTTGAATGTTTCTAGTAAATTCATCGATAACTAATGCAAAAAGATAAGAACTTAGTAAATGATCCTTGTAAAAACCAAGGATAGCAGTGCCTGTGTTCCTTTATTGAAAAGGATAGTTTGAACTGTTTTAATCCAATTCTACTTGTTAATCACCAAGCTTTGGTTTGTTGAAGTCTTTATCTGTGTACACCTATACTTGGAATGGTGGTTTAGGGTTTCCAACGCCAATTACAAAACTGAGATAAAGGTGAGGGGAGAATCTTCAAGATTCTGTTGAGCTTTCTTAGTATGAACCATTTCTCTACGTAAGTATACCCCACCCGAGACAATTTGTGTTTGGGAACACCCACCCATACAAGGTTGCAATATTTTTATTTTCACAAACATTGATTGCTTGAAAGGTATAGTTGAATTGGGGAAGGGAATCTAGACTATGATTTTTGGAAAAGGTACAGTGGCTTCAATAATATAATGTTTCAATATGATAATCTCATATCTCACTAACTTTGTTTGCTTGAGAAGTATAATTGGTTTGAGGAAGGAAGTCTAGACTATGATTTTTGGAAAACGTACACTGGTGTCACTAATATAATGTTCAATTTTTCAAAAAGACTTGACTTTTCTTCTAAACTATATCGAAATATGTTTGTTTTTTGTGTTCTTTCTTTGCTAGTTTATCTTGCCACAATTGATCAAGAAAAACTTTACAATTATGTAGGATCCTCTCATGCTTCAAGTTAAATGCATTCGAGTTTCTTAACCTACCATTTGATTCATCTCTGGAGGATGTGAAAAAACAATATCGTAAGGTAAAGCTTTCCTTGTTGAAGTGGATTTAAGTTTTTTGATAATTTGATGTCTTATTAGTTAGTGCTTCATTGACATGTTTCATATTACTTGTACATTTCTAGTTATCTTTGCTGGTTCATCCTGACAAATGCAAGCATCCACAAGCTAAGGAGGCATTTGCTGGTAAGTATATCTATGCTACATGTCTTGTTGTGTGAGAGGGAAAATTGAAATGTCATTCAAAGCCATTGGGCTGATGTTATGTCAAAAACATCTCTACACATAATGAGATTTAAATGTTAGCTTAACGGTCATGTTCGATAATTATAGTTATCTAGTAAGTCTGTCCAAATAACGAAGTTACAGTTTATATATATTTTTAAATTTTTTGTTCTTGTTTTAAGTTTTTTAATTTAATAGACACATCACATCTTGAAATTCCAAGCTCAGAAAGTTGGACGGCATTGTTTCTCATTGCTTTAATCTAACCCCTTTGTTAACCTTACTATTGGCGGTGTTTGGGAACAAATTTTTTAGGTTTTTTATTTTTTATTTTTTTCCACTAAAAGACAAATTGGTTACAAAACAAAAAAAAAAAAAAAATCCAAACAAAATATCACATCAAACCTCATAATCATTTCACTTTTTCTCTCACAAACATCACATCCAACCACAAAAAAACCCAACTATCTTTCCAAACACAAAAAAAATATTTCTCCAATAATATCCTATAACTAAAAAAACCTACAAAAAAACCCACTTCCCAAACACTCACACTATATATCATGTTTACCTGAACAATTAAATTTAGTGGTTTTGGAGAAATTTCTTTTATGTAGCCAAACTGGACCCATATGACCTATCATGACTACATCTACACGTAGTGTACATATTTCTACCTTGGTGGTTAGGGGAGCAGGCCCTTGCACTTTGTCTCTTGATTCATCATTTATGTTTCAATTTGTGAGGAGCCTCATTAGTCTAAGCACTCAAAGAAGGAGCTTTACAAGAAGCCTTGCCCCAACAAAGTGCACATGTTGTTGGTTAATAAAAACATGAGTTTTGATAGGCTGGACGACTGGGACTATAAGTAGTACAAAGCCTTTAAATGAAAAACGGAAGGATTTTTTAGCAAATTTTCACTTACAAGGAATCCCTAGTACCAAAGATTTTAAAGGCAAATGAGTAATTCGAGGCGTTTTACCCCTCATGAGGCGAGGCATAAGCCTTAAGGCGTCAAGGCATAAATATTTCAAATTTTACATTTTAATATCAAGTGAATAAATTAAATATTTTAAAATAGTGAAAATAAATAAATAAATACAAAGGTGTAAATACTTTTCTCCTTAAGGCATTAAACATTTCACTGCAAAAATTGAACTTTGCCTTTACTGAAAGTGAAATTGATATCCTTAGTTTTAGTGATTGAGCTTCTCACTTGATAATTAACTGTATTTTTTCTTGATTGGTCATTTACTTAATGTTTCCTTTAGAATATAGTTGCAAAATGGCATTCTTTTTTATTTTTTGCTTTTTTATGTTTAAACAATCTACTAGACTAAGTTTATCAAAAACCCAAGGCAGCCTCTTCATATGCATACTTCTCATATGCTTATACGCAAAAGGCATAAAAGGCGCACCTAAGGAGCATGTCTCAAACTGTTATGTGTAAGCCGTTGAGGTGTAAAGCTTAAAAATCAAAGCCTTGATATGTTTTACCTTAGCCTCGAGGCAAGGCGAGGTGAGCATTGAGGCGAGCCTCAATGAAGCCTATTAAACTTTGCCTAGTACACATCTATCCTAGAAATATGTTGAATTTTTAGCAAATTTTCATATGTGCTGATCCTTGTGGTCAAAATGGAAGTTGTAACTTCTAAGTAATATGTTGGAGTACACAGTCTGAATTCTGAATTGTATTTATACTTGTTTTTATTTTTTGATTCGACTTATGGTTTGGCTAACAATAGATTGTTGTCTTCTGAGCAGCATTAGCAAAAGCCCAACAATTGTTGCTTGAGCCACAAGAACGAGAGTATCTTCTTAACCAAGTTACTGCAGCAAAAGGTCTGTGCTTAGGCATCAATATCTTTAAGTTCCAGCTGGATCTTATTTGTTTGTTTGTTTTTTTTTTTTCTTTTTCCCCCTTGTTATTTAAAAACATTATTCTTTACTATCAATACACACATGTATTAGAAATTATTGGCTACTCCTCTGTTCTTGTTTTCATGTTGATCATGCAATTTGCTGAATTTTTATGTTTTCTTTCTTATTTGATAAATATTAGTCCTATTTTTTGTCCATGGCTGCCCTTTTTTGTAGCCTTGTATTAAATTTGTTGTAATTACTTTCTACTATATAGAACTAAAAATCATGGCTCATTACACTTTAACTTTGCAGAATGGAATAGTAATGTAAATTTGTGTGCGTTCATCTGATTCTTAGCATTACTGTTTCATATTTCTTTCCCTATTGGGTAATAGAAAACAATAGAAGCTAACTTTTTTTTTTTTTGGTTACATTTGAACTGCAGAAGAACTTAGAGCAAAGAGGAAGAAGCAGCTTAAGAAAGATAATGCTTCTAAGATAAAGTCATTAGTCGATGAGGTAATGTGAGGTTGCACTAGCATTTCTGTCCATGCTCTTTCTTGCCCCACAGCTGCTCGCCCCCTCTTTTTGTTTGATATGTATACTCTTCACTGGTGACAACCTTGCTGCATGCTTGCAACACTTCATCCTCGTATCATTGTTTATTAAATTTTTAGATTCCGATCTTGTGAAATCTGTGTTGTCAATCGCGCAGTTAATATGTAATATTTTTTAAGGTAAGGAAATAACTTATGGTAATTGAACAAAGGTTGATTTGCTCCTTTTTGGACTTGGGATCATGGTTTTTCTTAAAGCTGCAAGTGTTATACAAGTTTTTTCCATTGTTAACTAAACCGGAAGCTTCCTATGTCTGACCCCAATTTGAGCTTCCTATTAGAATTAGTATATTTACTTTTCATTGTTTTTCCATACAGCATGCAGAAAAGTTTTTGATAATCACAACAGTTCAGATAATCTGTGTTATTGTCCACATATTGAACCGCTTTTGTGTCTGATACCTTGTGGTCATACCAGGATGTGATAATCTTTCAATGTATAGAGATCATATTTTTTAATTTGTGGAGTGTTAAAAATTATGGTTTGAGGCCAACATCTTTCTAAGTGTTGCAGTAGAGAGTGGATTATTCAGGCCTAAAAATTGCGGACACTTATAAGAAGGTTTTGTGTTCATGTTAACAACACTTATCAAGAAAAAGTTTTCCGTGTCTAAAACAAGCACTCCTTGGACTCACCTGAACGTGTGTTAAACACCTTTGATATTTTTAGAACCTGACATGCTTTGGACACTTGGGAGACATAGGTGTCAATTGCACACATAAAATACAACACAAGTTTGAAGAGAATTACCTAAAATCTAATAACTAACATCAAACAATGTGGGTTTATACCTATCAATCTCATCTCTTTAGTCTTACTAAGTTTAAGAACTCTAATGCCTAAAACATCCAGTTTGTTTTTGAATTAAGCTTTTTCAAATAGATATTGGAACTTTGTGTCAACACTTCTTTTCCGATAATGTGAAATAATTTTATACTATTTGGGTATCTATAAAATAAAAACGTTCTTGTAATGTGAAAAACAAAGAAGTTATTATTATTTCTGTGTGTGCATATAAATATATCTTATTTATAATTGTGTTCCTGCCCTGTCATGTCTGGATCTTTTGACAATTGTTGTGTCGGTGTGTTTGTATCCTGTCATATCCCTGCTTTTAAAATTGCAACTCTGGTGAATGCATTACCACCCTTTTGCTCAATTAGATATTTTCGTGTGCGAAGTAGGATGGAGGAGGAAGAATCATTTCATTGTTGATTTATGTTGAATTTTCTTCAATAATGCATTTTTTTTTTTTTTTGTGCCTTGCTTTGCCTTTGGTGTAGAAGTTACTTTCCCATTTCTTATGCTTTTGGTGATGAGGCAAACAGCTTGCTGATTTGTATGACCTTTGAACTTTGATACAGGGAAAATATGAGCAAGATTATGAACGGTCTCAGGAATTTCAGCAGCAGCTGAAATTGAAGGTTCGTGAGATTTTGACAGATCAAGAATGGCGGAGGAGAAAAATGCGGATGAGGGTATGCTGGAAACCTTTTTTGTTGTTTTCTTCTGGTTTAACCATTAAAACTTTCATGTTCATCTGTCTTTTGGATATCGTGTAGATATCAGAAGAGGAAGGTAGACTGAAGAAGGATGAAGAAGAAGCACAGGAAATGTGGAAAAGAAAGCGCGAGCACGAGGAGCAGTGGGAAGGAACAAGAGAACAAAGGGTTTGTTTTCAAACTCACATTTTGATACCATCAATTTACAAATTTGCACATGCATTTTGCGTTCATTAACATTATAACCTAGGTACGATCATGCGTTGGTGCATGTCCTACATTAGTACTTCACTCATTTGACAGAGTCATTGTGATAGAGGGTTATGTGAAAATTTTCTACCGAGTTGCCAGTAAGTTCTTTACTTTCTTAGACTTGCTTGTTGGGTTCATGTCCAACAACACTCATGCCTTAGCTCCATGCACACACTGAGCTGCGTCCATGAATATACAAGTGGGTATGTGCCATATGAGCTTTTTATGACTTTCTATCATGCACATGGTTTCTTGTCTAGCCTTTTATTTGCAACAGGCATTGCCAAGGTGCTTGTCCCCAAAAGAAGAATTGTGGTAATGTGTACGTGTGATTTTCTTACATGCAAATTTACCCCATTTGAAATCTACAACTTTAGAGAGATTAATGATAGATGTTAAAGTGAATTGAGAAGATTTTGAGGATCTCTTAGTGTTGTTACATCAATGATGGTTTTGGGGTTTGACTTTCTAAAACTAATCTTGAGGTCAAACTGAGAAATACAAGTTCTTGATTCATCATCTCAACCAAGGGTTCAACCTCATAAAAATTTTAAAATAAACAAAGTTAAAGTTTTGTTAAGTATGCTATCCTGAAAAGAATTTGGGTGGTAGAAGGTTTATGGAAAGGATATCTTCTCAGACCTAACATTGAAACTCTTCAGGAGAAAGTCAATAGTTTGAGGTAATATCAGGTTAAATTTTACCTTTCATGACTATCTATTTTTTTTTTTTTTTTTAAACTTTTCATGGTTCAGTTAAGTAAGTTGTCCTCGGACTATACTTACATCTCGTAATGCTTTCCATAGTGTACTATGTGAAGGTCTGATGCTATGCTTCACTTGCTGGTTTGGGTTGTAATGAAGGTACTAGTTGTAAGGGATAGAGGGAACATTGGAATTGCCTGCCTCTGTTGAAGGTGGCATGTAGTCGGGACTTTGAGAAGCAAGTAATATTGGTAGTAACGTCCTTTAGGCTATTGGGTTTCTGGAGAGCAGCTTACAGATATGAAATGGAAGTAGGCTTTTAGGTTGAAACAACCCAAAAACGAGGTCTTTATGGATTGTGGGAATAGGGGAGCAGGGATGACATCTCGTAACGACAAATGGAATGCATAGATAAGGAGATTTCTTTTTAAAAAATAAAGAGAAGAAGAAGAAGATGAGGTTTCAAGTGCCTCTCGTTTTTGTTTTCTGTGGCAAATTGTTTATGGAAACTGTTTTCAAGAAAAATTTCAGAAATTACCACTTTTGTTTCTGAAAACACAAACACAAGCACAAACACAAACACAAACACAAACAAAAACAAAAACAAAAACAAAAATCAAAATAAACTTTTTGTAATTTACAAAAAATGAAATAGAAAACAAGTGAAAACGCAACCAAACATTCATTTCAATTTTAGGGTTGTTAGGTCCATTTTTAGAATATGCCTAGAGATAAAATATTATGGATTTTTGATAATTTTATAATTGGTGGGATTTGAACCAAGATTTCTTGCTATAAACTTCACAATTCGATGGTGTAATCATGTCCTTACATAAGAACTGGTATATAACATGTGCCAAATAGTTTATTTTTTCATATATACAATTGTTCAATATCATTTTTTTATAGTTTGTACTGAATCATACAATGATTCTCAAAACTAGAATTTTGATTCACAATATGATTCTCAATTTGATGACTCATGTTTCTACTTTCCAGCTAGCCTTTCTAGCTGGCGATGTGGTGCATGTTTTGAGATTTTTGGAATCATTTTAGCATGACCCTTTTCAGCTTACGATTCTAGCTCTTTTATTGACCCACTATTTAACTGTTAATATTAAAGAACTATTCAAAATTGTAGATATTAAAATATAAAATATATTTTATTATTGATGTATCCTCACGGTGCCTGTATTTTAGTTTTTTGGATTTTGATCTATGGCCCTATCCTCCACATCATATTGTACATATTTGTTTCTATGCTTCCTAGATTGTAGTTTCATTCAATAGTATGGCGTCTTTTTCAATATCATGTCAGATTGAAACATTCTGACATATAATGTGATCCTCACTGGTATAATTATTTATAGTCCATTGGATTTGGATCCAAACTTAGATTTTGGTGTATTTTATTAGAAAATGATGTGCCTGAGACAAATTGCTCCTATCATAACTTGTTAATTAGCTGTTCTTTAAATTTTTATAGTGTTTTGATATTTTAAGACGGTTTTTTTTTTTTTTTTAAATGATGATGGTAGTCATTTTTTGCTCTTGTGAAAAGATGTGATTATCATAGAACTAGTTATAACTGTTAGGATGATATTTTCAATTATTTAAATAATTAATTATATTATAATATGATTTTTATGGAATTAATATCGCATAATTTTATTTCATCGGTTAGCAACATTAGTTGTCTTGTCAATATGTTACTATTATTAATTTGAACCTTATATTATGATTGAGTAGTCTTAATTTTTCATCCTAATGACTTCACACGATTGAGAAATTTGAGATATCATGAAATGAAAGGATAATAAGGTATTTCCATTCGCATTCCTAAATTTGTTTATGGAAGAATAAGTTGGTGTTAGGGTGTAGTCTCCAAACCAAATTAAACTATAGGATGCGGTTTTCTTTTCTTTTTTTTTTTTTAGGAAACCAAACCAAATTAAATCGGAATCAAGTGAGGTTCGTTTCATGAACCCTTGTTTACCATTCTGCTTTGTCAAGGGTTGCATGCTTTTCCTTTTTTTTTTTTTGGTACATCTTATTAATTAATGATATGAATACGGACTTAATGGAAATTACTCTCTCTCTCTCTCTCTCTCTCTCTCTCTCTCTCTCACACAGACACACACAGACACTGCTGCCCTTGTTTCATTGTGTCTCCTGTTTTTATTTCTTTTGTTAATTTCTTTTTTTTAACAATTGTTTTGTAATCACTTTTTACTGGACCTGTGCTGGTGCTTATCTTAAAACCCGATTTTATTATTATTAGTTTGGTAACATGGAGTCATGCTTTTGCTAAAAAGATCACAAGTTCAAAGTTATGCAAACAAATATGATATTGACCTTTTTCTTTTATGACATGATATGATAGGTTTCCAGCTGGAGAGATTTCATGAAGGGTGGTAAGAAGGTGAGATAACTCAAATGATAAATCTCTTCCTTCTTTTTCATCTTAAAAGAATCCAGTCTAGTTGTATGAATAACGAATGTTACACTTTTAGCAGACACAAATGGGCTTTAAATTTTATATTTTGTTATTTGGTTTGGCACAGGTAAAGAAAGGAGAGATTCGACCCCCAAAGCTGAAGACAGAAGATCCTAACAAATCATATGTTCAGAGGCCTGTGAAGCGAGCTTAATAAATTTCAATTCAAGCGGTTTGGGCTTTTTGGTAATTTGTTACGGTTTCAACAAGGCAAGCTATGCTGAAATTTATGGCTTAATATATGTCATCTCTCTGTATTCAAAGCTCTGATTGTTTCCAAATCCTTTTAAGATACCTTATTTGAGTAAAGACGATTGACATAGTTTGTACATTGCATTCAACTAATAATTGCTTTTCAAGTAGGCACACTTAACGTCATTGAACGATTTCTTCGTTTTAATAGAGACAACTGAAAGTGTCAGATATAAAGGGTAGGCCTCAGAGCATGGATTTTGGACACTGTAGGGTCTAAAAATGATGAGATGTTTTTGGAGTTCTTGCGTAGGGTAGGGAATTAAATACTCTCTTGGCAGGCGGTAGGAAAAAAATTATTCTCTTAAGAAATGACTTAGACTAAGGAATTGTTTGGAATGTTCTAAATAAGTGTATTTTTTAATTTTTTATAAAAATGTGTAAAAAAAATAGAGAGGAGATGTTGATTGATATGATCCAAAAAAGATAAAAATCATAGACTTATTCGGTCTTCCCAAACAAGGCCTAATAATTGCTTACTATTCATAATTTGTCTTGTTATGGACATAAAATGACTCGCAAACTCGTTAGATATTTAGTGGGTTCAATCAAACTCAATTAGATATGTAGTGGGTTCAATCAGACCTCTTTGAATCCGATTTTGTTCCTTAATCATAGCCTAGCCTTGTGGAAAAATAATCATTGGACTGTCTTTAATCTAAACGGCTGAAGAATCCTTTGATTAAACACTAATCCCTAATTCATTTTTCACATTCTTAAAAAAGAAATTGCCACTTCATTCTTCTAGTTGTCAATGTATATATATACATTGACAAGGGAGCATTTTAACAGGATTAAAAAAACAAAAAAACAAAAAAAAATCATATACAGACGAAGTGAGATAAATTACAAAATAAAACCTCCCACATTTTACATTCTCAGGCCAAAAAAAGTTTATCTTCACACAAAAGTAATATATATTGTACAAAGCAAAAACACAAATTACACAAAAACGACGCCTCTAACTCTACATCAAGGCCCAATAAGATTTTACCCATTAATATATCTCACCAATCACATATGGGGACCTCCTGTCCTCTCAACCAAAAAGACAAAAAAAAAATAATGCAACCTAAAATTTTTTAAGAGAAGGAAAAAATAAGAAAAATACCCAGCAGTACTCATCCAAAAAAGAAGAGACAGCCAAGACTAAAACTTCTACCCTGCCTGTGACTCAAATGTACAAAGGGGTGGTAAACTTTTGGAGAACCCCCAAACTGCTTTTCAGCAATAGCAAATAAAGTAACACCTACCCTCCTCCGCCGGCAACTTGGTTTCTCGAACTCGCTGTCGTCATTTTCTGAAGGCCTCTCTCTATACCAATTATGTGCCAGATACCAAGCCAAACTCTCCAAAAGCCTTCATATCTCTCCAACAAGTTCGGGAAACTCTCGTCTTCCATATGGCATCATGCTCTCTCTATACATAACACCAGAAAAATCCCAGGTGATAATAGCATGAGTGTAGAACTGAGTATACAGATAGGGTGTGGAAGGATCTACTGAATCCAAGCAAGGGAACCCCGTTCATTAGCAACTTGAGGACGACCTCGAGTTGGCGTCGGCGGCCTATTTGCATTGAGTTCCTAATCCCAGAGCAATAAACAATTCAAGATCAATCCCACAACAATGTACACAAAAATCACAACAAAAAAAACGACTTCAGTGCAAATATATACATACACTCTAGACTGTATGCACACCCGATGGATGTGCATGAAAATCAACAATTGCACTGAAAATTTATCGAGACTTGAAACTCCAAATCAAAATCCTATAGTTATTTATAGATATACATGGGTAAGTTGGGAATGAAAAAAGGTGTGGCAGTTCACACCAAGAAAGGTGTGTCCTTTACATAATAGAATATATATATATACATATATTGAAAATAGCAGTACCTGCATCCACGTGTCTTCTATATGGTGTTCAGGAGATGCTTCTGGAGAAGAAAGTGCAGGTGGCAATGGATGAATAAGTTTTGGAACGACTACAAGATCTCTACCCAAAACTAAAATTGCACCTGCATTATTTGCAGTACCTACAGAAATGGGGGGAAAACAATGTTTAAATATATGCTAAATCACGAGCTATGCTAAGAATCTTTGTAGGCAAGGAACAAACCACAGTAATTGGTGGCTGAGAACAGAGTAATTAAATGCCCCTGAGCAAAACGCTCAAACCCATCCATAACGCATTCATGTGCACGTACAATCAATTGAAGATCATTGTTGTTGCAGAATTCCATCACCCGATCAGGCTGAGTCAGAAAACCACATCAGATAAGCAGTGACATGCAAAATGCTGTAGAAACTACCAGAACAATAAGCTGACAATTTTAAAAGTATTAACTGTAATATTTTGCCCAACTGAAAGGTCAAAAAATTTCAGGCCAGTTTAGATTTTACAGTTTCAAATAAGGACAAGGTTGAGTTTTAAGTATAGTATGCAATCAGTCCAATTTAGATTTTACAGTTTCAAATAAGGACGAGGTTGAGTTTTAAGTATAGTATGCAATCAACCCAACAATTTCAAAAGTATAACAGTAACATTTGGCTAAATTACAAGCTCAAAAAATTTCAGGCCTGGAGAATAGGAGGATCAGGCCAGTTCAGACTAATTTAGATTTTACAGCTTTAAATGAACTAATACAATCGCGTGTCCATTTTGGAACCTTGATAGGTGCTACCCATAATATTACCTATTTTCTTATCTTTATCCAAAAATGTACTCAACAAATGTTAATCATGTCTGCAATTCCAAGAAAGTTGAGGGAATATAAAAGGATAATTCATCTAAAAAGTGCGTTAATATGCTAAATGTGTTTTCACCTATTCCTCTCAGATTGTGAGAGGTGTGTTTGGGGACATCTTAAAAGTTTAGACTAGGTCTCTGTGTTCTCCCCATTGAGGGGCTGTGACCTGCCTGGTCGTGTCTCTGTGAGCCTGTAGGCTATGTCTTTTCTTCTTTTGGTAATCAAATACCTACCAACAAAAATAAGAAGAATTGAAGAAACATCTGAAATATGATGAAACACAAAACAGAATACACACCCCGAAGGTAACCAATCCAGGACCTCTAGCATTTGGTCGTAATCCTTCTACGCTGTCATTTTCCGTTGGGTCGGACCTAAAAAGATTTCATAAACTTATGTTAACTGACAAAAAAAATATCAATGCAAAAAGATTATTAAAAAAAAAAAGAAAAAGAAAAAAAGAGATAAAAGGTGGAGTCTATAGACATGCACTGACCACAACAAGTCCATGAGAACTATTGAGCCTGCTTCCATTGTAATCGGACGCTGGAGATTGTCAATCTGATCCACATGATTTATTGATCTGCCAATACCACCATGCATACAGATAATTTTTTTCTCAATTAAAGCAGCCAGAGGGAGCCAATTAAACAATCTATTTATCCGATGCCACGTCCAGATTCCATCTCTCTCACCCTGTTCAGCATGTCAAGAAGTTAATAACTATGACTGGTAAAAGAAGAAAACAAAAACGTTTTAACATACAACTAATGTTTTACCATGCGCTCAATACACTCTATTCGAAAGCCAAAAAGGGCATTGATATCAGCAGCTTCATGATTCCCACGAATTAAATGTACATTGTGGGGATACTCAACCTGTAACATTCATCAAATGTCACAGAAACACAGCCCACATGTTTTAGTGACAGCTCTAAGATGATTAGACAGGCCAATTAATAGTATTTTCACCTTCAGAGCTAGAAGAAGTGAAATTGTTTCCAAGCTGTGCTGGCCCCGATCAACATAGTCTCCTAAGAAGA